>NC_134458.1:139902368-140531535 GCF_047948215.1 Lycorma delicatula | reverse complement strand
TGAATGATGTGTAACAGTTACACAAACAAAATTCAGTTTACAGATGGTAAACAGTATTCATATCAGATGGCTGTGTGTGTTCATTATCTGAAACACATTTTTCTTTGGATGCACGTGATTTTATTCTAACTTTATCATAGGTTTTGCTATATTTTTCATTTTAGTTGACTGATATATTACTGTGCATATTCAGAGTATTTATATTGTATAGTATTAATGCATTTATTGAAATTTAATTTATATTCACTTTATTTTCTCTTTTTAACTAACTTTAGTTGCAAAGAAAATATGATGAGATTGTCATCCATAATGAAAGATAAACCATTGTCAGCTGTGGATACTGCAGTTTGGTGGGTGGAATATACAATAAGACATAAAGGTGCTCCACATCTGAGTCCAGCTGCATTAGATTTGAGGAGGCATCAGGATGAAAAGCTGGATGCTTTTTTTCTTTCAGTTCTTATCATGTTAATAATTAGATTTGTAATTTGTTTTACAATTAAAGTGATCAGGTTATTTTATTCTCCAGAACCTTTACCACCAGTGGCTTCATTGGCATTAGCTTTAACTGATGATGCATCAGCTGCATCAGTACTACCAAAAAGACGAAGGATACGTAAAAAAAAAAGGAGTAAAATAACTGACAAAACTATCAAATATATGTAACAGAAAAGGGGAAAAAATAAAAAAAATAAACTGATATTACACTCAAAATTTTATATTTATGTATAATTTTTTTTTTGTTATTTAAGAATCTTATTTTTACACACAATATATTTTGTGCTGCTTAAATTTTGTGTACTGGTGTTCAGTAACAAAATATTAATTTGTGTAAATATAATCGTAATGTGTATTAACTTACCTGTATTTTAATGACTCATGAATTTTTGTCTTTTTATTAAATTGTTTGTGCTTATAGTCTGAAATAAATTTGTTTCTTCTATAATGTATTTTGTAATATATTTTGTGTGGTTAGACATAGTTATGTCGTCTACTATGTTTTGTTTATGTCTACAATGTTGATGTTTTTCAATTCCAGTATGTAGAAACCTATACAAGTATAACAAGTTTTATTATTATCTAGATCAATACATATTTTATAATACTGGACTAGCAAAAACAAAATATAATTCTTGATTGAGTTCTTGATCAAAATTTACACAATTAGACTCAAAAAAATTAAGTGTCCAAGAGTATTATGTTAATTGCGAGAAAGCATTGTGTTTAAAAATTGAGTATAAAATGTTTTATCAGCTAATTAGTGCTTGTTGCTGACAAGCTGCAAGGCAAAACATGGCTTGAGATGCACAGATTGCATCTGAGTTTTTCATTAAGTATTCTACTTGTATTTTAGAAATAATTGTAGGCCTGGCTTTAAAAATTTAGTGCTTTAATCATAGAATTATTTTACAGCCACTGAATATGAAACAAATGTTTTTGGACAGTTCTACAAGCAAGTCACACCTTTACTAAAATCATACCAAGGATCCATTGCTCTATAGGTTTTGATATGCTTACCATAGACTCAATTCCAATATGTAAAGGAGTTTGTAAACTGAAAGGAAGATGCTGAAAGGTCTTCTTTCTAACCTTTCTCGCATCTTTCCTTTCTTTCTTCCTTTCTTGTATCTGACCTACATCCACAGAACCCAAAATAGCAAAGAAAGGATTAATGATGATAAGCAAGGAGGGTGAGAATGGAAGATCTACTGACAGAGGAAATTCAGCATGAGAAAGAAAATTCAAATTAACAGGATAATTGGAAACTCCCTCCAAGCAGTAGGCATCTATCTCACAGCTTTGTTTTGATAACCTTAAATATATCTTGCAACAAAAATTGACTTTTCCTCCACAATTAAAGAACCATCCACAATCAACATTCACATTATTGTGTAGCATGTGAAAGTATCTACATGAAAACTGTAGTCTGTTCAGCTCAATCCCTACTGGGGAATTTTTTTTTATGTATTACAATTATTTACACAGGCATGCAATGAAAATACTTTTGTTGGATTTTTCCTGTTTCTTATGTATTTCTTCAGGCTTATTAAAAAATACTAAATCATTTTTATGTATAAAATAGTAACAGGTAATTCAAAAAGAATTTATAAATAAAATTAGTCTTAAGGGAAATTTCATCTTTTAATGTTGAAAAATCTTCATAGTAAAAATGTTCATAATTTAACTTTTGATTTTCAGGAAAACTGTATTTATTTATTGTTACATAGAAAAATTAGGAAAAATTTAAGTACAAAAAAGGATAATAACAGTAATATAAAGAGGACAACTTCTTTAGCACATTCTACATATACCTTCCTACTACATTCAAGACAAACAGCTTATTTGTACTTGTTACCAACATAAGCAGTTTTTCTTCCGTTTTACTGACAGACATGTTGAATAGGTTTTTCTTTTCTCTAGACAGTCCCTGGGGCCTTCTCCTTGCTGTTTCTGGGGAAGGTTTTCTCATGAAGTCTTCTTTATAATTTCCTTCAAATCTTGGTAAAGACTAGGCATAGTGAATCTCTTGAAGGTGAAGAACAATAAGATTCTTGCCTAAATCCTTTGCAAATTCAAAACTGTGCATCGCAGAAGTGTCTTTCAAAATCATTAACAAAATAAACGCATTTACAATATTTAGCAGCCTGTAGAAAGTGATGAGAGGCCAGAGCCTCATTTTACGGCTTGAGGTGAAGACTGTACATTTCATGTCTAGTAGGTTGATACTACATTTTGTTTTATAAAAGCAAAATATTTCAGTTTATTTTTTTCATTGGTTTCAATAGTGTGGTGGGTTGTGGATGCTAGATTTTTTCTTTTCTAGAACAAAGCTCACAAGAGTCATCTTGTCTCTTAAACTATAAAGAGAGAAGACATGACTGGTTGAACAGGGTTTTGAAGAAATTCTTTTGGATTTGTTTGAGTTTTTCATCGTTCCAACATATGTCAGTTTTCTCTTAAGAAGTTGATTGGGAACTTTAATTGAAGTAAACCAATTATCAACAGTTGTTTCTACTACCATCAAGATTGGTTTACATAATTTAATTACTGACTGTATGTTATGCTGTACATTTTTCTTCTTCACTTACACCTGTGGAATCACTACCTTTCCTGGTGTAAATGTATGCATTTAATAAATATGAAGTTTTAGAATCATACAAACATAAAATCTTTATACCATACTTCTTTAGTTTCTTCAGCATGAAAACCTTGAAACTGCATCTTCTCAAAATGGAATGAGCATCTCATCTAATGCGACAGTCGATGAAACAAAAGAAATACTTCTGCTATTTGAAATAAATTTATCACATATTTCAGAGAATGCAGCTGCTTTGTCATTAGCTTTTCTTTGAGCGAGATTCTTCATCATCGAAATCTTAGACATGTCAACAGGATTTCAAACAAATCTCTTCTCAGATGTATTAGCTGTATTTATGGGTCTGCTGAAAACATCTTTCTTAAACAAAAAAATTTATCATTGAACTCAAAACTGAAGATATTAATAGCAAACCTATTGTAGCATTTATTTCTTCAGTATATGTTACAGTAATATTTATTTTCATTAGTGAAGACAACCCTGCTCTTAGTTCTTCTAACCTTTTGTTGGTTTTAGTGACAAATATATTAATGGTTGTGTCACCAAGCATTAGCTGCCAAATCTGTTTCTTGTTAGGTTGGTTTCTCAAAGTCTTTGCTCGTTCTTGTACACCTGGTAAGAATCATATATTTCTTGCAGGTGTTCTAACCCTTCTTTGAGACTCCTTAGCATGCCACGCATTAGGGGGGATCAAATTGTTTTTTATTCAGTCTTTCTGCGAAGTGTGTTTTCACTTACAAAAGATTCTCTATAATTTATTTTATATTATGTTCTTTGATCATTTTACATTCCTTTGATCTTCTAACAAGTTTTCTTCATCCTCTTCCCTCTCTGAACTTTATAATTCTGTAATAATGGGCTCCTCATCCAACAATACAAAATTAGGGTCTTCGTCAGAATCATCAACCACACTGCTAATATCACTGTCAGATTCTTCTGGAAAGACACCAAGTAACTTCCATATTTTATCACCAAAATCTGGATTACGTGAATCCAAAAATCTTGATGTGATTTGTTTCCAGAGAAAATTACAATGAATATAATAACAGATGTAGGTAATACACAAATTTTTATACATTTAATAAAATATATATTTTTAAATATTTAATCAATAAATAATTTAATAATTATTTATCATCATAATCCTCCTTTTTTGCCTAAGTTTTCTTATAATTCTTCTGAATTAAAAATTGTCATAAAACTTCCAATATTTAAATCTTGCATACAGTAACACTAGCTACTGAATGACTAGGGGTTAGTCTTTCAACTAAATAGGTTTTTTAAGTGGAAACATTATCTAGAAATTTATGTCAATTATTTTTTGCCATGTTTTAACCTCACGTTTGAAGTGAATTCAGTTGTGATGAGATAATTGTGGTTGAATAAACTATCCAGGCAACATTTGTTAATTTGTGATTAATTTGCAATAAAAATTATGAAAGAAATACTAACAATTTTATTAGGAAAATTTATCATCCATACTTTGGATAAAGTTGGGAGATAAGATGAAATCATGGGCTCCTCACTAATTTTGATTTTGTTTGGCTCTTTCTGTTAGGCTTCAGAACCACTGTAATGTATGATTTCAGAGGATGAATGAGGACGATATGTATGAATGTAAATGAAGTGTAGTCTTGTACAGATTCAAGTTGACCATTCCTGAGATGTGTGGTTAACTGAAAATCGGCCACTAAAGAACATGTATCCATGATTTAGTACAAATTTATATAAAGTAGCAGCCTAAATCCTAGTACTAGGATTTGAATCTTAGAACTCTCAACTTCAAAATCAGCTGATTTGCGATGATTACACCATTATGCCAACCTGGTGGGTTTGATTCTGTTTGCCTAGAACAGTGTTTCTCAACCTGGGGGTCGCAGTGATAAGAAATGAGGGGGGGTTTGCGAAATTAGTCTACAACTTTACACATAAACAATAATGAAATCATTTTACAAATCAAACTACCCCAAACTTCAAAATCATTAGTTAATACTTGAAAAAAAAAAGAAAGAGCCCAAAGAATAGAATATTTTGTGTTGGAAACCAGGCTTAACCTCTGCTTTCAGATTTAATGCAAACCATATATGGTGTCAGATTTAATGCAAACCAGGTATACAACAATTTTGATGGTGGGTTTGAAGGTTACTGGATTAGAAGAGATCTTGTAAACTGCCCTGCATGATTACGAAACCTCTCTCCACTAGACTTTTTTCTTTGGGGATGTTTGAAAGATAGAACATATTAATTTGAGAAAGCAGAAAGCTGAAAATAGTTGAAGGAAAGGTGTTTGATGTGACTTTCAACTCTAAAACTGACTTTCAACTCTAGAGATGGAGCATATTGATCAGCAGGGATCTATGAAAAAACTTTTAAGAATGTGTCCAGGCAATTACAATGTAATTTAAATAACTGCATTGAAATTTGTTTTCCTGAAAAAATGATTTTTTCAGGATGTTTAAAAGAAATTTTAGTAACATATAATATGATTTTATTGTAGTAAGATATAATAAATTAGATGGAAAAATTGTCCTATATATAATATGTATATTATATATTAGGAAAAAGATTTTTAAGATTTTTATGAAATTTTTTAATTAATATTAAAAGTAATTTGGATTATTAAAATATATTAAACAGTGAGCCTAGTGCTCATTTTAGAAAATGAGGAAATGCAATTTTTCTGTTATAAATTGCATTATCACTTAGCTGGATGAAAGTAAGATGAGTCCTTTTTTTAAATGCATTTAATTAATTTTGAATTAGTTTAATATAGTAATTAAAAAAGACTGAGGCTTTACATATCCACAAATGTATATTTTTACATATCCACAAATGTATATTTACATATCCATAAACCCAAACGCTTATGTGGAACACATTCGGGATTCTCTGAAAGTAAACGTTTTTTGTGTGATCTCTCGTGCGGCAGTGTATGGGCTGTTCTTCTTTATGGAAACGACAGTAACCGGCATGATATACCTGGATATGTTACAATTATGGCTTATGCCTCAGCTACTCAACGACTTAATTTTTCAGCAAGATGGTTGTCTTGGCCATTTTCATAACGAGGTTCGACAGTACCTTAACACAGCATTACTGCTGGATAGTACGTGCATCTGAAGAAGACCAATAACACATTATGCTGTGGCCACCAAAATCACCAGACCTCACGCCATGTGATTTCTTTCTCTGGGGTTACGTGAAAGATAAGGTGTTTATCCCACCAATGCCGCACGATATTGCTGAGCTAAAGGATCGCATAATCAATGCAATTAAATCTATCGAAAATGACATGTCAGAACGAGTTGGGCAAGAGCTAGCTAGACTTTCGTGTTGATGTGTGCCATGTCACCAGAGGAGCACATATTAAACATTTATAGATTTTAACAAACTGAGTCCCTGCATCACCTCATACAACTTTAATTTCGGTAAGTGAAATACTTTTTTTGTACTGAATTTTTGTAACTCCTAAGAACATTATGAAACACTCTGTATTAATATATATATATTGTACAAAAATCTTTTAATATCAATTATTATTTTGTTAAAATTAAATTGTAATTAGTAACTACTGACATAAATAATTTCATGATAGAAAGATTATCAGTTTAATTGTTTGTTCATTGAAAATTGTCATTCAGCATTTAATTTAGGTAAATTTAAATTTATTTTAGAATATTATTTTTATAGATTTTTTAAGTTTTATCAAAAAAAACATTCTGCATAGATAAGAAGGAAGTTTTTGGTGGAGTTAAATATTTGATTCCAACCATGTAACTATGACTGAAGGATAATTTCTCTTGCATTAGTCACATGCAATAACAACTCTAAACACGGGACATCTTAACTTATTTTATAGGTCTGTAACTTCTAAGTAAAATGGTAGCTGGCAGTTCAAATGTATTGTAAATTGAAGCTTTTTTGAAATGGTTATCTTCTTTCTGGCTGTTGAGACTGATTTTTGAGCTGACTTAATAAGTGATGTGTCAAATAAATAATAAGTTTGTATTTAGTGATTTGAAACTTGTGAATTAGTCATATGATATTCTGAAAGGTTCTACCATATCCAGTGGAGCTTTTACAATCAAAATTAGACATTGATTACATCTGTTTCTGTACACTAGTATCTAGCTACAGAAATAGTACGTCAGGATATCTTGTTATAAGAATTCTACAACTAATGTTGGTCAGAAGATTAAAACAAAGAAAAAATAGTGTTAAAATTTATTAACTTTTTATGTTGTAACTAATATGAGTTAACTTAATTTGTTGATGTTCCTCATACAAAGTTGTGATCACTTGTCATAAGCACTTCGTCGTTGCACAGCTTTATTTTCATGGAATCTGGGTTATCATAAATCTCACATATTCTTGGTTTGGTTTTGACATTTTATTATTCACAACATCTTTATTTAAAAGTAAAGTTTATAATGATATCATAAAAATAAAAAATATACATTTTAATTCGCTTTATGCTTCCATAGAGTACCTAGATAACAAAAGTTTAATTAAAATAAATAAATAAACATTATACAAATTTTTACATTCACATTAAATTTTTCAGTAACTATCCAAACCAATTTCGAATTTTTAAATTACAACTATAATATTAGGATAGTATAAAATATTCACAAATTAATGTATTTACAAAATTAACAATAAACTAGTTACTAGAATAGTTATCTTAAAACTAGGTTTTAAGTTCATTTGGAAAAATATTTGATCATCATTTGTATTTATGCATACAGTTATGTTTGTACAATAAATATAAAAATACAATGCAGAATTTATATACTTGTATTTGTTAGAATAAGATTAAAATGTAAATCTGTGAGTATTTTATTGTTAGCATGATAATTATTCTGACAAAAAGAAAAAAGTCTAAGAAAAATTATTTTCAGTACGCATTGAGATCAACAAAAATTATATGTTTCATACAATATTAAGAAATGATGCTAAAAAAAACAAATTTAAAGAATAAATTAATTTTCTATGATTCACTGTTGTTTCTTTGTGATAAATCTTTTTAAAATATAACAGCTTTTTTTTCCACCGAAGTTAGTTACTGCTAACCTTTTTTCTACTCAAAAATAGTAATTCTCTTTATTGAATCAGTTCTTAATGGAGCAAAGTTTTTATTACTGATCAATTTGAGAACATGTGTAAATTTAAAAAAAAAAAAAATATCTTTAATTAAATAAATTATTTTCATGAGTTGTTTTATATATTTATCAATATCACATTCTAGAATGTGAGGTGCTAATTCTTTGTTCACTCAATCTTAGTATACTGGTAAAATAAGAAGTTTATAAACAAGCTAAACGTATAGAATGAAATTTTAAACAAATCGCATATACTCTTCAATTATACATTTATTGAAAAGTTTTTTAACCGCTCTAGAAATGGTATAATTATCAACATTATAATCAAGAAATGCTCAAAAAATCCACCAGTATACCTGTAAAAGCAGCATTCCAAATAGTTTTGCAATATATTTGCGAACCTATTTGGTATAACCTTGTTATACCAAAAACGTATCTAATTATATTAAAAATATTTTATCAACTTTGTTGTTGATTAAGCACTGCCTTAATTTTTAATGCTTATATAATTTTGGGTGGTAGTGAGATAAAATTTTTAAATAATTTTATCAATGATAACTGATAAAGTAAAAATTATATGCTGTTTTTTTATACACTTTGTTTAGAAAAAAATTGAAGTTACTGTAATTAGTTGAGGTAAAACACAATGTGTTAAAGTGTTTCTAATTCTTTTTAATAAATGTTGCTGGAGAGTGTTTAAGAAACAGGTTTGAATACACTTTTTTTGGAAGGCTGATGATAATTATGTGACAAATACTTAATTTTTTTACTGTATGTTTAAAGTTATGATTTACCAAAAATTATTATAAAGTAAAAAAAAAAAATTAAATTAAAAACGACTGCATTGAAAATTTTGAATCAAAACTAATACATTTTTCTTTTTCTTTAAGGGTTCTTATCTAGAATTTGGTACAAGATTAAAAACAAACAACTACTTCACTAACTTTTAATTTGGCACTGACTTCAAAAGTTTAAAATTTAAAGAACTGAAAAATATTGTTTTTTAATTTTTGGTGCAAATTTTTTTTAATTTGGTTTTATTCTTTTAAAGTAGTTCATTTTTTAATTTAACTTTAAATTTTGATATCCTAAAAAAATAGCCTTAATGCAAAAATGAGAACCTGCTTCATAATAAAAATAAGGAAAGAAATGTAGAAAAATGATGTTAAAACACTGCTAGTAAATCTGAACTAAGACTCTATGAAATACAGAAATATGTATTATCATAGGTTTCCTAACTAATTTTCATGTTACTAATCATGTAACTAATCTTCACTTCATGTGAACATGTTTTGAAAATCAGTATGACAATAAAAAAAGTTTCAATCATTTATGTTGACAATCTACTTTTTCATTTAAATATATCAGTGTAAATTAGTGGAAAGATAAATATTTTTAAAATATGACAAATATCCAATATCCAAATATCAATATCAGTTCATTTTGGTAAAGGATAAGGTTTGAGCAAACATACAAAATAAAGTAAAACACAAAAGGTTGTAAAGAAAACACCAATTTCAGGTTTTACTGAAATCGATTAAAGGTTTCTACAAGAACACAAAATGATCTGCTGTGTATTGAAAACATGAACTTAAATTAGGTTGTAATTCTGTCAATTCTGAATGTAAAGAAGAAAGACATCAATAACAAATAGTTTTTTTTTTATAATATAAAAAAAAATTCTATTACTTTCAAAACATCTGGAATTACACGTGTAAAATATTTTGTTGGTGCTATTACAAAAATACTTCACTTGAATTGAAGGTGATACTGTTAATGTCATATATTTTAAAAAGGTTAAATAAGCATCTTTAAGTAGCTTAAAGATGCTTGTTAGCAAGTGGTTGATTTAGTCAGTTTGATGTAGTGTATTTTAATTTAATATGTTGTTTTTGTCATAGTTTTATTATTTGTATTAATATGTAGTACAACTACTTATTTTTTTAATTTATAATTTCTTACTTTGATGTATTATTCTAATCAAGGTTTTTCCATGGTTTTCCTTGATCCTTCTAGGAAGATACTTAGCAGTTCCTTTTTGTTTTTCATGGCATAAACCTACCATCCCTAATATAATGTACATAACAAACTATTACATTATGATTTGAAAGTGTATTTATGTTAACATCTTGTATTCTCTGATACTATGTATACTTTGATTTTGTTCTGTCATTTATTTAATCTGTTGTCACATATACTCTTCAACATTTCTACATTATTTTTTTGCGGTTTTAAATCAAAACTTTATAAGAATAAAATTAAGGAATTATAATTGAATTTTTGTTTAAATTTGTTTTTCTTCTGCTTTTATAAATTATATATAAAATAATGGAAGTGATTGAATGTTAATTTAATTTAATTTAGTCTTAACAATGTTTACATCTTGATTATGATGAAAAAGATACAGAGACCTCTGTAACAATGTTACAGAGACCTCTGTAACATTTTAAGAAAATTTTGCACTTACAAGAGAATTCCAGGATTAAATTAAAAAATAACTGATTTATAAACAAGAGTATCTGAAATATACTTAAAAATGTTAACTATAGTTAACTATGTTAATGTTAAGTAGTTAAGTATAATTTAGTTTATTTTCATTTTTATTAAATAAGAGAAAAGAATCTTCTTTATTAAAATTTAATAATAAAGAAATAGTACAAAGTCTAGATACATGAAAAAATTGAGTGTTGCTTAGTATAACATTTAACATTATTAATAACAATTAGTATAATACATGTGCACATTTTTTTTATGTATCATTCTAAATTTAAGGTACAAACAATGAAATACAGGATTTAAAACAGTAATATTCAATAATTTTCTATTTACTTAGTTGAAGCATGCAGTTGTATGCTATAAATAACCAAGTAACAATTTCAAGAAAATTAATTGTAGGCCCAATTTTATTTTTGCAAGAATCTGTGAATAAAACTTGATCTCTGAATGCTTACTCTTGATGAATCGCATAATACTATGTATGCTACTCATTCTTTGACTACACTTCCAAAAAAACATTTTATAGTAATTTCATTTTAAGAGGTAACTGGGAAGCAGTCAAGATTCCATTAAACATTTAGAGATCAGTAAAGCTATTATAATAATAAACATATCCTATGCCTATAGTTTGGTTAAAGAAATGAATAATTTAAGGAATAGTTTAAGATGTTACAATTTTAGATATCTGTTGGAAGAATCATATCAGGTACAAAAATAAGTTCTGTTCTTTACATTGCATTACTAAAAATTAATTTAAGAAGTAAGAAATGTATTATTTGTATCCTTGTAAAAATGCTGAAAAACAAAAAAAAAATATGTTATATATGATGTATGCAACTTCAACCTTTATTATGTTAAAAAAAATCTGTAAAAAACTGACAGTTGTCCAAACTCTTTCAGTTGTATTTAACCGTATTTCTTCAACTGTAGATAATTCCATAAAAAAAATGTTTTATTACCCCTCCAATGGACTCAAGAGGGAGACTGCTCTTTAGTGGTAAGGATGAAATTATGTGGAAAATTTAAAAACATGTTTACTAATTATAGTCTTCAAAAATTATCTGATGAAATTCTCAGTTTTCACTCATGTGTGATAACACGTGTGTGTATAACACAGTATATATGCATATTTATAATTTTTGGGTTACATCAGCTAAATAAACTGTACTCAAAAACTATACACTATTTAGATAAAATTTAGTCAAAAGTGGAAAGTTAGCACAAACAATTTTTTCAAAGGAGAGGATTGGATTGGTTGAAGGTTTATAGGTTCATACAACCCATTTTAATCCACATTTTATTTGTATCTAGTACTCTAAGAGTTGTTGTAATATACGTATATTTTATATAATATATATATATATATATATATATATATATATATATAAATCTATTAAACAAGTAATTCTGAGATCAGACAATAAATATATTTAATTGGTTATATATCTGCAATCACCTGCTTTAACTGGTTTAAATTGCCATATTTATGCAGTCGTGTTAGGTACTTCATTTTTTCCTGCCCAAAAATAATCTTATTCAAACATTTTTAATTTATAAAAGTTTTAATAAAACTGTTTTATAAAATATTGAAAATAAGATATTTCATACAATATCTGGATTTGGAAATACCTTCTTTTTTAGAGCTACAATTGCTGGAATAATGCTAAATAATCTATTTAATAAGGATAAAGATAAAGGTCTAACTTTATCATTTGTTAAGTTATACAATTTTTTTATCAAAGTTTTAGTACTTGTAAATGTACCAATAATGGCTACAAAATCATAGTTCTCAGAATTTTTATAAAAATATAAATGACAATTTTCTTATTTATTTTTATTAATATTCTTTACATCTCTGATTAAAGTCTAAGTAAATAATGCAGAAAATAATAAGCTTTCATTTAGTATACATTTACTTTCATTTAGTATGTTTTTTAAATGGATATTTAAAAAAAAACAGCCAAACTCAGTTGCTTTCTTTAGCCAGAAATTTAAAACCTATTGCAATAGCATCTGCAGAGGAACTTTTGAACTGCATTGTTAATTGGATTTTGGCATCAATTTTTTTTATTTCTTAGATTTAATAATGATTAACACACATTATAATCTTGCATTTTATAAATTAATCACATTATCTGTTGTAAGCCATATTTGTGATTTTTACTGGTAAATAACCATACTTAAAAATACCAACTCTCTTTTCTGTTTGGCCTCGAAACCACCATAAGGTATTATTTCAGAGTATGAAGGATTATGGTTAATAATTAACTAATTTTTCTGAAAAAGTAACTAAAATATAATATGCAAGTATTCATTAAATTTTTTAAAAATATTTTAATGTATACTTTTAATAAGTTTTGCGAATAATAAATAAATGTCAACTGGTAAAGAAAAGACAAGTTTAAAAAAATGTTTGTTACATTTTTGTTAGTTTCCTTTTTGTTCATTTTCTTTTTTTTGTATTCTTATTGAGTTGAACTCCAGCTAGAAAACAATGTCCTATCTTATGCACAGTAGACAATGAGCTAGAGCAAAAATATTTAACATTAGAAATTTGGTGTTTACAAAATGTCATACATATCAATTTATCAACATAAAATGTATTTAAAGAAAAAAAAAAAAAGGTAAAAGATTGCAAAAAATAAATTAAAATTTAACACTGATGGTCATTTTTTAATACTAATTGGTAAACAATTTTCATCAAGCATTGTTAAAAATAACTCAAATACATGATGTAAATAAATAAAAAAAAATTGCATTGACAAAAAAAGAAACAGCATGAAAAGAGTATTCTACCTGTGTTTATAAAATAAAACTAATTAAACTATAGACAGAAAGCCATACACTATCAGTTTTGAAAATTCCAGTTGAAAACGGAAAGTTAGCTCAAACATTCTGTTCAAAGAAGGGGATTGGTTGAAGGTTTGCATTATCCTTTTTAATCCACTTGAAAATTCCTAACAGAATATGGTCTTAGTTTTTGACATGCTCATATACAGCGCATTCTTTTCTTTTTTTTAAATTAAATATCTATCATTGACTTCATTACATAAAATTTGGCTAATAAAACCAATGCATTCAACGAACTCTTGTTTATATCTTATTAAATTGTTCACTTCAATAACACTTTCCCTTTCTTTTTCCTGTTTAGCCTCTGGTAATTACCATTCAGATAATACTTCAGAGGATGAATGACGATGATATGTATGAGTGTACATGAAGTGCCGTTTTGTACAGTCTCAGTTCGACCATTCCTGAGATGTGTGGTTAATTGGAACCCAACCACCAAAGAACACTGGTATCCATGATCTAATATTCAAATCCATGTAAAAATAACTAACTTTACTAGGACTTGGAACGCTGGAACTCTTGACTTCCAAATCAGCTGATCTGGGAAGACGCATTCACCACTAGACCAACCTAGTGGGTTCACTTCAATAACCCTAAAATGATTGAAGTACACATATATGTACACTTTACAAGCAAAGAATGATAATACCAAATTCTAGGGTTGACTAGATAAACTACAGATTATTTAAGTTAAAAATTAGTACTAATCCAAATTTTAATTGATTTTCCTTTAGACAGTTTTATTAGTGATTAATTTTATTTACTGAAACCTTGATTTACTAAATCTTGATTGTTTGTTGAATTTTTCATTAGGCCAAAATTATAAAGTGGCTAATTATTAAAATATATTACACAAGTTACTAATTTTTTATAAATAAACTATACTACTCATAATTTGATGTATTTTAAAAATCCATCTCAAGGAGGACAATAAAAAAAATTACAAGCCAAAATTTAACTAAACTGATCTTCAGTCACTCATATTAAGACCCATAACTTATATTAATGTTAAATTACACTAATCATATTTTTATTTCTAAAGAATAAAAATAGGATTTATTAAATTAGTTCACTAAAATTGTACAAGTAACAAATAAAACATTATAAATTGTATAAAATAAATTTCAGAGTAATTTATATAAAGACTTACTGCTAAAACTATAAATATTATAATATTATAATAAATTTCAATATTATAATTAAAAAAAAATCTTTTAAGCTTAAAATTCTGCTAAATCTTAAAAAATCAATCTTGAATAATCAAAACTAATAATTAAAAATGAAAGCATTATTCAGATATCATGTTTTATAATTAACATTAATAAATTTATTTCATTAAATATGTTAAATTATATTTAATTTTACTTACTGCAGTAGAACTTCTGATATCAAAATGAATTGAAACTGATGATAATTTGGATAACATGAATTTCATTGAAGTTACTATATATTTTTATGTTCATAGCATATTTAGGCAGAATAATATATTGTTCTTAATAAACTACATAGTTCTAATAATAGGTAATCTAAAAAGTATTGAGCCTTTTGTGCATGAGATATTTTAACATATTCTGGCAAAAGTCGAAGAAGATCAGCATGTAAGCAGTCATGATGTTGCCAATGACCTAAACATCCACCATCAAACAATGCTAAACTATTTGGAGAAAGCTGGCTACAAAAAGAAGCTTGATGTTTGGGTGCCACACAATCTACTCAGGAAAATTTACTTTGATCAAATTTAAATCTGCAAGTCTCCACTGAAATATAACGGAATTGATCCATTTCTGAAGGAGCTGATCACAAATGGTGAAAAGTGGATAACCTAAGACAACAGTGTGTGATAAAGATCATGGTCAAAGCAAGAAGAAGTTCCACAGTTTGTGGCAAAACCCACACTGATGCCCGGGAAGGTTATGCTGTGCATTTGGTGAGATTGGAAGGGCATCGTGCATCACGAGGGGCTGCTGCCACACAGAATGATAAACTTGTACTGTTGACGATTAGCACGACTGCATCTAGCATTTCAAAAGAAATGGCCTGAATGATAAACAGAAAGATGTCATACATTTTTTTATGTACTATGATTGAAAAGTTTTATTCAGGCATGCTACAAATGACATATTATTACAAGAATATAACATCTTATGACATATTGTTACATATTATTATCAAGAAGATTATAATACTATACGTTTAAATCAGTATTTAATTCTTATTAATTAAATAACTGTTGTCATTATTTTCCAATCCTTAATAACATTTTTTTGAATT
Organism: Lycorma delicatula; assembly: GCF_047948215.1. Lineage (NCBI taxonomy): Eukaryota > Metazoa > Arthropoda > Insecta > Hemiptera > Fulgoridae > Lycorma > Lycorma delicatula. Next base: position 140,515,719 of record NC_134458.1, on the reverse strand, counting down.
TTTTTTTTTAAATAACAGACCAGAAGTTATAGTTTCCTTTTGTAAGCAAACTATACAAATAAAGCTTCATTGAATTTTTTCAGTGAGTCTCTGTTCTTATAGTCTTTTGTTTGTATTACAAAAGATAAAGTTATTGTAAAACATCTAGTTTCTGCTTCAGTTCTATTCTATTTCCAGTCACAAATATTATTTTGTCCCACTCCAAATTCTTAAGCGATTCTTTTCAGATACTCCAATTACTGTCTATACATTTTAATACTTTTAATTTTTCTTCAGTTGTAATTATAAATTTCTTCCATTTTTTTAATATTTGACATTTTTTAAACAAATATTTGTTAGTAGTAGATGACAAAAATAAAAGTAACATGTACACAGTACTTGAACTAGAAAAGACTGACAAAACCCTGAAAAGATTTGACAGTAAGAAAAATATTCTTACCAATGAACAGTGGTCAATGATCTGTCTTGGAAAAGTTTGTCAATACATTTTATTCTACCATATAAAAATTACTTAACTTTTTGGTTTCATACCAATACAGGTAAATTAAATTTTTATGTGAATTCAGATAGCAAGGATTCTTCTGTTTGTACAAATATAAAACTTTAGTAGGTTTTATTCATAATTAATTTTCTTACCAGCACAATTAATTAATTTTATTTCTTTATTTTATATTATTTATAGTGTAATAAAATATTATATTAACTATAAATTTTAGGTCCCATCAAAATCTACAATACAAATTTCATTATTATGAAGATACATCATTCCTTAATTTAATAATAGAAATATTTAATGTAATTTTTAATTTAAAGCTCTTATACTTAAATTAATTAAATTGACATCACAGATATACTAAACTATTATAATACTTGTAACATATAATTTTGCATAATTATGTTAGAGAATAATTTTTATAGTGCAAAAATATTTATTTGTTAAAAACCAGTAACTGAAAAGAATCCTTCCATTTTATTACCAAACAATATTCTTATAATTTTTTTAATAAGAGGTTTAAAAAAATGTCAGTGTCACCAAAAATATTTGAAGGATTTTCATTTCTTAAAAATTTTTTTCTGAAATTAAGCTTATCAGTGTAAGTTGGTCCTACACATCCAAACAGTTTCATTCTTTCTTACATCATTTTACTGATAAATTATTATAAAACAAATCCCAGGAGATTAAAAATAAAAACAAAAACACATGATTAATTTTAGAACAGTAGCCGTTCACCTAGTCAATGTTTGAGCCAAGTAAACATTTTTTAATTGCATTACTTTTACTTGAAAGCATTGAAAATTAAAAATGTTTAACTTTCAGGTTATTTAAGTATCAATTATATGAGGAATATATCTTTTGAAAAATATCTGATTATGAGTACATTAAAAATTTCATTCAATCTTCAGCATGAAGAGATGTACTAAAATACATTTCTATGTATTTAATAAGTAACATTTCTGGTATATATATATATATATACACACACACACACACACACACACATTTATATCATTTAATTGTAATTGGTGTAATATATATATATATATCATACAATTACTCACTACATGACCAGACAAGTTAGAAGTCACCACATTGTCTTCTTATACTAGTGATCCTACTTTGGTTTGAGTGAAGGGTCTCTAACATTTTTCATCATTATTAACCATAGCAAAAAAAATTGATGTAATTGATACGTCAGAATAAATAAATAAATAAAGTCATTAATATCTTTAACAATAATAATGTAACAGTGAGAAATTCACAAATCAGGTTCAAACTCAGTCATTACATAAACAACAGTCAGTATTTGATGCTATTAATAAATTTACCCATGATGTTGTTTCATTTAATATACTAACAACTATTAAAATAACAGTTCTGTAATTTATAAAGTTAAATCAAATCTGCTGTTCAATAATTTACAAAATAAAACATAAAACTGTTGTTTATTAAATCAATATATTAAGTAAATTATAAAATGGAAAATTATTCCAAAAATAATTAATCATTATAGTAGTCTCCTTACTATCAATATTTAGTCTCCTAAGTTAATCTTAAATATACAATATATTGAAAATAAGGAAGATACTAATTTAAAAGGTACTAACAAAACCAGGATAAGGTTTTTAATAAATTATGCTTGAAAAGCAGATTTAATAAAAGAAAATGCTTATATAAGAGATATACTCATTCTTACATCATTATGTTACCTATCTGATTTAGTAACATAAGTTATCTGTTTATTTATTATTTTTTGTAATAACATAATACCAAATGGTAATATATTTTTGTTTTCTTACTTTTAATAACTAATAATAAAAAATAAGTTGTATCAATATTTAAAAAAGATAATAAATATTTTGCAGAAAAAAAGATATGTATGAGTATTCCATTATTAAAAAGTAAATCTTATAGAAAAAACTTAATAGTGTGTCTATATATCAATTATTAAAAAAATAGATGTAAATACTTTCATGCATTTTCCTTTATTTCTTAATCAATTATTAAAAACCAGTGTTTTGAATGTTATGTATATGTTATATGTAAACATTAAATAACTGTATATTTATTTTAACATCTATAAAAGAATATAAAATGTAACTACTTAAGAAACTGCTTTTGCTAAGTCTCATGGTGTATATAAATATATATAATTTTCAATATTAACATATTCAAATGTATACATATATATATAAAATGCTCTACCATACTAAGACATGAAATAAACCTTACTAGTATAAATTACTAATTGATTAATTTAAACTTTCAGCTTATCAAAACCTATCCAGGCTAATATTATGAATTTCAAATAAAAATTTTGATGGAAAAATGAGGGCTCAAAAAAAGTCTCTTCTAAGTTTTCTACATTTAAAAAACCTTAGCGTGTTGGTGTTCTGTTTTAAGTTGTTAAAGTGAGGAATAAATTTAATGAAAATGATTTACTTTTTAAAAAAGTGGCAGAATAAAAAATAATCTAAATTATATTACATAGAATTTTGTCTTACTGCAATGTTAATACCACCTAGATCAAGTCTTGAATTATATAAATATTTTTATAATTATCTTCTACCAAAAACTTTAACATTCTAGAGGCTGAAATAAAAATATGCATATTGTAAAAGTTTTAATTTTCTCAACATATTGGCTGACCCAATTGAAAACATTGAAAATTTATATCATTAAATTGAAACTTGTCTCTTCTAGTATACGCTACCTCTTACTTTTTTATATATCACTGTTCCAGATTGTTTTGTTGCTTTTGCTGTATTACATAATTAGTTTAAGTTGATTAATACAACTTAATAATGATTTTAAATAATCTAAGTTAATTGAGTTAATGTTAATTCTAAGTAATTGAGTTAATTGGTTTGCATGGTTTTATGGGTTAGTAATTTAAAAATTACTGCATCACATGACAGAACTATCTCTTTCTTTTTATTAATATTAAATATTATTAATTTCAATGATGATAATCCTCCAAAATAATTGTATTTCAGGAGATACCTAATTCACACAAATAAATTTAAACTTTTTGGTTTATTGTTTTTTTTTATGAAGATACTATTATGTAATTAATATTAGTAATCATATACTTATTATAAGTTTTATCACATATAAAGCTTTTTTAATATGATTTATGAGAATGTACAAGTATTTTTCAATTTTATAAGAGTATACGTTATTATCACTTTTCTACAGTGACGATAAAGAAAGCTAATAATTACATGTTCCAAAATTACTTGGCTGGTTTTCTGATGTTAGAAGAGTGTTTGTTGGAGAAAAAAATCTCTAACAGCCAGTTTTTAGTTTGGAACAATAACCTTCCAATCCATATATCAATAATTCAAAAGGGCTTAGAAATTCTTTTTGGATATTAAAATAAATATAAGAAAAATTGAAATATTTATTTTATAGAAGTTAAGAAAGTAATAGTACAGTATAACATTTTAGACAAGATATTAATCAGATTTTCTGACAATACTCAAATTAAAGTTCAAAAAATTCTAACCTCTTATGGGCATAAACAAACAAATATCCTTTTCAGTATGATAATCAGAGCATGTAATCACAGAAGAACATACAGAGGAAGAATGATATAATGAAGGAGAAATAGATTATAATAAGATAATGGATAAGAAGATAAATAAAAATAAAAAAGGAATAATAAGCATAAAACAAACATACCCAAAAGCCTAAATTTATTACATTAGGTCCAATAAACCAAAAAGATTGTAAACAATCAGACCTAAGATAAAAGTCAGTCTTGAATCTGGCATAGCCATTCTTAAAATAACAAGAGTACTATGCTAGATTTTCTAAGCAAAGTGAGAAGTGAAATGTTTTTCCAATTCATTCTTCACTGAGCTAAATTTACTGTCATACATCAGTACCCCAAATACACTGAAATGCAGGAGATGTTAAAATCTTCACTTTGCTCACGAAAGAGACTGGCATGCAACTATAGAGTGAACATTATTACTTTTAGAGAAAGGAACTCTGACTAGTACTTCATGTACATAACATACATCATAACCACAAGAGAATAAGCAGTGTAACATAATAAATCAACATCAATTTTTTTGTGTAGAAGCAAATATGTTATATATGAGTAAATTGCTTTCATTTAAACAGTGTAAAAAATGTACAAGTGGTAGTGTTAAAAGTTAATAGATTCATATAATAAAATTAAGTATATAAAATAATTTTCTAAAAATTTACATTAATAAATTATATATCTATTCCTATCAGGAGAATATAACTAATTTTTATTCCTTTTATTTACTTCCACTGCTCTTGCAATAACAGGTTGTGATCATTCTCCTCCATAACACCTTCATAGATCAATGTTTCATTAGCTAAAAATATTTACGATAAAAAACAACTGAAAAATCAATTTTTTTAATTTAAAAATAAATAGCTAAGTGGTCCTGGGTAACCAGTTTACTATATTTTGATATACATAAAAAATTTATTCTACATCTGGTACATCTCATAACAAAATAAAATGACTAAGGCTTAAACAATACTCAGTAAACATGTCCCATATATCACTGAAGTTAGACAATACCGAATACAATTTCACAATAAGCCCATTTATAAAATTACACTTTAAATATAAAAACAAAGATAATTAATTTTATGTTTAAAAAAATAAAAATAAAGGGATATGATACTTATAAACTAAACAGAATTAATTTTAATTCTGTATTTAGCCAAGGTTGGATTTTATCTTTGAACTTTTTAATGAATAAAATACAATTTTATTCTGCACTTTGTAAGGTTTCAAGTAAAAACAAGCTTTATTTGCATTAGTGAATAAAGATTGTTGATGTGGGATGGAGGAAAGGTAGGTTTTTAATATTTTATCACTTTTTGTAAAGGTAGTGATAAAAAAATATATATATATAAATATATAAAACGTTGAAGACATGCAAGAATTAAATTTGACTTATGAAGATTTACGTAATAAATTCGAAAAATTAAAATTTGTTATTAAAGATCCGAATACCAATTTTAAAGTAAGAACTTTTAATTATACAAAAAGGGTTTATTCAGAAGATGATCGTAAAGCAAGATCATTAAGAATGACTAAATGTTGGATGAAAGTAAAAGCTAAGAACTTAAAGGCCAAAAGACCAGCAAAAAAGACTTGAATTATTTTGACTAAAGTGGTCCTTTGCGGCCTTAAAAGTAAAAAAAAAAAAAAAGAAAAAAAGAATGGTGACAGTGAATTTAATATGTTTTAAAAGTTACAAACTCTGGCTACATGCTAATCAAATTTAATGCATTCATACTTCTAATAGAATAAAAGAAAAATTAAAATTACCTCAGATAAAACATACTTAAACATTTTTTATATTACAACAAGAAACTAAAAAATTATTTACAATATATGTAAACATTAATCAGGACAGATTGTGATAATTCTTAAGTTATACTGTTATAAATAACAATATGTTATATTGATATGAAATCAATTAAACGAAAATTTATTGCATTCAACTGAAAATTATGATTATTGAAATCTGCAAGCAGTTAATTCTTTACCACCACAACCTTTCATTTTAACTGTTAAATTCTAATAAAAACAAAATGTTTATAAAATAAATATCTTATTATAACGATAAAAATTGCAATGCTACTTTTTCAAGCTTATAATTTCATTACAAAGAACAGCACTAATTACCTAATATGTACTTCATTAATTATGGAGAATTCTATTAAATTATATTCTACTTAATAAAATCTATTAATTTTAACAATTTTACAGCTCTTATCAATAATTATGTATATAAACATTTAAAAAAAATGGTACTAGATGCTTAAATTACAATTTAAAGAATCAATAAAAAATTTAAACATAATAAATTTAAGGAACATTTTACTTATTGTGGCAATTAAAATAAACGTATAAATAATAATAATAATAATAAAATTATCACTTAGACATTCAAATAATATCACACCACTTACACTTGTAAACTTAACCCTTAAGATTTCTCATTTTAATTCTAGAATCAAAATCGTACGAATCATTGGTGGAACTATTACAATTTTTTTGTTATGAAAATTTAATTATTTAATTTCTTTACAAACAATAAAAATTTATTTAAAATATACTGAATACAAATTTGAACTTTTAAGATAAATTCCTTACTTTTTTTATACATCTGATTGCTTTGTAAGGAAATAAATTAATATACAGTTAACTGATGTTTCATAATACATTTCTACTCGAGTCTACATGTTCCATTTATTGGTGTAATGAAAAAAAACAATCATGTTATTACCCAGAATTTTCTTACCACACCAGTCTGAGTATTCTAGCTGGTATACTCTAAAAAATTATCTTTCTGACTACATGGCTATATATGAGTAAAAAAAGAATAAAAAAACAAATTCACTATATCACTAGCAATCTGTTAAAAATGTTTTTTAATGGTGTTTTGCAATAACTGGCAAAACAGTTCATATTAAAAGACATAAATTGTTCCAATAATAAATATATTTTCTTAGAATTTGAGCAACATTCAATAAGTAAAGACACTTGTAATTAAACCATCACTTGTAATTACGAAACATTTGTAATTAAAACTATCCAAATAAAGAGTATGATACTTTAAAAATTACAAGTTCAGCAAACTGAAATATTTAAATATATAAAACTGTTATTATTCACACAACAACAGCAAATTTTCTTGAAGAATATGCTTTTAAAGTACAGCCATCAGTATCACAATTTCTGGTTTGAGAGGGTATATCAATTGTTGAAGCTTTTTCAAAGATGTATAGTTTTGAAACATTTTTAAAAATGAGTTGATTAGTTTAAGGGTCTAAAAAAAGGTTTTACAGTGATAATCAACATGAGGGACAACTCCCAATTGAACTTTTCACTCCAGTTCTAGAATCTTACACTGATGAATTAATTCAAGGAGATTGGAAAATGATGTTAGAATGAAACTTGTAGTATTGGTAACATTTCCTCAATTAATCCTAACAAACTGAAGTACTGTATAACAAGTAAAAATTTATTGGATAGAGACTAGGATGATAAGAACATTGGACAGACCATATTAAACAAACCATAATGAAATGAAATATTAGAAGTGCCTACTTATAGAATCAAGAAAGTACCACTTTATCAAAACACGAAAGAGAAAGGGAACATAAATTTGATTTTGAAAAATGGAAGTCCTTGAAAAGGGAATACAAAATGCCCACAAAAGAATTTATCTTGAAATAATATACATGAAAAAGTCTAATGATGCAATAAATAAATGGACAAACCTCCTCATCAATCTGAGTAGTGTAACATATTCTACAATTTTTGTATCTGAAATAATATTTATGGTACATATGTAATCGTGTATTTTGTTGTTTATAAATTAATAAATGCATAAAATTTAGTTTATGAAGATTGTTAAGTATAATTATGGATTTTGTTTGTAAAAACTTTAGGGCATTAACTATTAATTCAGAAGACATCTGAATTATAATTATTACCCTTCAGACAGAAGGGTAATAATTAAATAGGAATAAATTACTGTAGTGTATCACTTAAAATACATTTATTTACCCATGTGTTGTTTGTGTGGCAGACCAGACCAAGTTGCTTTAAAAAATGTGTTTCTATATATTTGAAAAAGTAAATGAGTTTAGTGAAATATTATTTAAGCTTAGAAATAATTTCTGTTTGACTTTTAGATAATTTCACTTTTTTTTGTTAGTTGGTCTTATATTTTATATGGTTGATAATCTAAGAATTCAAATTAAATGAAAACACTGAAAATGTGTCTTGTGTTAATTTTTATTAATATTTAGATTCAAATAAGAAACAACTTAATTGTGCTCTCTCTCTGTGTGTGTGTGTGTGTGTATATATATATATATATATAATCTCCTACAATCATGTAGTATAGAATTCACGATTCAAAAACCAAGTCACATATGAAAAAAAATGGTTTGGATTCAAGACAAGGCTGAAATTGTATTTTTTTTAGACCCATTTTGAAAATGAAAGTATGTGAATAAAAGATGATTTGCTTTAAAGATCAAAGTTAAAAGATCAAATGTAATAAAAAAGGATTCCTTTTTTATTTACTAATACACATTAATCACAAAAATTAACAACAATCTGGGGTACATTATATCTGGGGAAGTATATAATGTTATTATTTGTGGGCTAATGATCTTAACAATTAAACGTAAGAAAAAAGAAATGGTTTCAAGCCAAATTTTTAACATTTTATTGACAAAAAAATAAAATATTATGATGATTGTTATAATAATTATAAAAATATTATTATTATAAATTATTTTTTTTATTTTTATTGGAAAAAAAAAAAAAAAATATGACAACTAAATAAGAGAATCTGAAAGAGGTATGGAAGAATAGAAAATAATGCTAGAGATTTGTTGTTCTCTTTAAGTTGAAAAAGAGATTGCAAAACATCACAAGTTTACCGGAGAAACAAAAACAAAAGAAGAAATATTTCTGGACAAAAGAAAGAAAAAAAAACACCAGGAAATGTAGAAGAAACTGCAGAAAAAAAGGAACTGAAAAAGTGAATTAGTCAAAATTACAAAGTTTATAGTGGCTAAAACGAAAAAAAGTAGCATGATTTTGGTCACTTAAAAACAAGTGAGGAATAACTAAATTCCTAAATAAGTATTTAGGAATGAGTTTATTAATTTTAATTTGGTCTTTTGCCATGTAGATCACTATTCTACGAAATTTCAGTAAAATCTTTAAATAGTATTCTGATATAACTAAAAAAAAAAATAAAACAACTTAAGGGTTAACATTAAATTAAACTTAAAAGATATCTCTTATGCATTAAGAATAATATTACAAATACTATATTCAAATTAAATTTCATAATCTAAAGTGATAGTACAAAATATTAATAATTTACTGTTACTGCAATATGCTGCTTAAATAATATCAATAAATATTTGTATACAATATAATTCATTACTAAAGCATTGTTATATTTAAACTTTTCAGTAAAAAATATCAGCAGGGTTGTCTGAAGACTACAAAGCATACCTGCCAGCAGGTTGCATGCATTATTCAATCAAAGTCAAAGATATTTTATAAAAAATGTCTAATTATGTTAATACATTTGTGCTAATTTTTCTTAAGAACTACATTTTTCTTTAGCAATCCTTAGATAATGTGTATAAGAATAAAGAAATCATCTGATGAATGAAGTTAAGTTAAAAAACATTCTATGAATGGATTATTACTGGATGGTCAGTTATAAGAAATTTTTCACTGAATGGTTTTTTCTAAAATTAATTTTAAAATATTTACAAAAACAATTCAAAATTTCCTCTTAATTATGCTGAAATAAGCACAGTTACAAAGAAGAAAAAATGATAAATTAATACTTCAATAAAAGCATTAGGTTGACAAAATTACTAACGGATTCATACAGGTAAATAAAAAAAGGTAATGTTATTTCTCCTTAGATGTCAAAAATTAAAATTCTTAGATATACAGAAATATATTTTAGATCTGGATCATTAAGATTATTTAATATTAAATAAACATTTTACAATAGTATGGGAAAATTACATTCTCTTGACAGTATAATAAAACTGGAGAATTCAAAATTTAGTGTAATACAGTAAGTTTCATTAATTAAAAAATAATAATTTGTATGATATTTGTGAAAAAAAAACTGCAAGTTAAAAACTGCTTGTAACAGATTATATTTATCAGAACAAATTTAATCTGTCTTTAACTAACTGTTAAACACAGCTAAACTTAAATGAAAGGTACTTGGGTATAATATCTGGTAAAATATATGGATTTTGGTTGCATAATTTAATATACTAAATAACTAGCCTATTTTATCATAGTAAAAATTATAGTTGAGAGTTTAATTATATAATGTTTGTTATGATGACAGAAATTAAGATATAGGCCAGGCACAAGACACTTAAAAATAGCCATCATAAAAGACTGAAATTGTAAAAATACATTAAATTATGTAATTATGCAATACTTGTTATTGTAAGAAATAGATATACATTTTTAACTGCAAAAATACCAAGTCTGAACAAGATTTGAATCCATAACCTTCTAGAAGACAGATAGTGGTTTTATCTACATTTTGTTGATGCAGAAAAAGGTATAACACAGATTTAGGATAGAAAGAACATTTTAATAATAAAAGGGATGTAGTATAGATATTAATAGTCTTGAAAAATAGGTAACTGGAACACTACAAAGGCAAAAATTGAAGTTTTAGAAATGTTATACTGTTTACAAATATTGAATATAGGTTATGTTAGTATATAGGTTGATAAAGATAGAAATGGAGGTTTTAATATGAACTGGAGAGGTAAAAGAAACCAGTATCAAATTATTAATTGCAGAACTACATTCATAGAACATATATTATGGTTCCTAGTCTACTTAATTTATTAATGATAGGAGTGTAGAAGATAAAAACTGTTGGTGAAGATAAACATATATTCAACAAATAGACAAATAAAAATTTTAGCACAAAAAAAAAATAGAAAAGTGCATCAAACCAATACAATGAAACATGACAAAAGATCATCTTTTTCTTACTAATATTTACAGAAACTAAAGATATTATACATTCATATACAATATTTCATTATACAAATGTCCCACTTCCTTTCTATCATAATTAATTCCTTTAAGAATTAAGTGTCCTGGTTTTTTTCATTTTTTAAATAAGAGATCTCAACTCTAACTGGGATGCAGAAATATAATTTCTGTTTCATCTTAGTAATCTACAATATGTATCCAGTCTGTATCTGCCTTAGAAAGGTTCTACTGTACTGAATATTTTAAAAATAGTATTAATACTAATAAAGTCTAATTAACCTACATAATAATTAGTATTATTATTCATGCTGCTGTGTACAATGCTTATAATAATCAGCATTATGAATAAAAATAAACTATTTTATTTATGTTACTTTGACTTAACATTATAAACATATAACTACACAAATTAAGACAACCCTGGAGCAATACATCTAAATTTTATTAATAAAGCCATAGAGTACATTAATTTCTATTTCTTATTGTGTTGATAATAAACTCAATATTAAATATACCAAATTTATATATAACAGGTAATTTACCAATTAAATAATTTTTTTACCTTCATTATTACTTATTAAAAAAAAAAAAAAAAATCATTTTAACAATCAGAGAAAGTACCAAAAAAGGAATAGGATGCTTTCATTTATTCAGATCTGATGCTTTATATGAGTTAACTTCTGGATTTTTTTAATTATAATTTTTAACATAATATGATTCTAATTTTACCTAATGAATTCAATTTCAATTATCCTAATGCAGTGGTTAAATTTCATTTAACAATATTGAAAAAGTTCTCTCAGTAAGTTGATAAGTTACTGAGAAAATTTTGTCAGTAAGTTGTACGTATATTTACATTTAATTTAAATTTATAATTATACAAAACACATTTTTTAAATATATTTTTTCACCCATTTTTTCTCATTTCAGCTCAATTCAAAAAGAATTAAGTTAGGTTGATCAAAATGGATGTAAGAATAATAACTTCATTTCCAAGAAAAATCATGCTTTAAACCCTGCTATAACCCTTCTTAATCAAATTTAGGTTAACTGAAACCTTGGGTATTGGAAATGACTAGTAAAAACATACAGAATATCATATACTTAAAGAACAGACTATAGTAAAGCAAAGAAAATCTATAAAAAAAAGTCCTCAGGACTTTGCCCTTGTGTTTGAAGGTATTGTACTTGTCTTGAAGGAGAATAAATTATATGACTCACAGCTCAAACCAAGCACAGTTATTGTAATATCATCTAATACATAAATGAAGAGTGGTGAAAGGGATAATTTTATGTTTTACTGCATCACTGTTCACATCAATACACAAAATAAATATAACAAAAATATTTGATAGAATATATCTATATTGTTAATTTTCCAATTACCTTCTCTTTTAATCTCAATTTTCTGTAATAATTATAATTTATTATTCTTCTTTTCTTCCATGTTATCGGTGGAGGACATAATGATTTGAAATAAATAAATATTTACATATTTTCTTTTTGAATTGATGAATTAATTCATCACAGAAGCTTATAAAGGAGATTGATTGTACATGGCTATACGAATGTAGAAATTTGCAGCATACAAGAAATGACATACCTGACTGGGATTTGAACCTAGGAATTCCAGATAAAAGGCTGAGATGCTACCACTCCATCATGGAAACTGGCGATTGACAAACCGCTAGTCTTTTATTTCAACAAATATTGTTGAAATAAAAAACTATCTGAAGGTTGTTAAATTATTCATTTAAAGATTAGTAATTTGTAACATATTTAATAAAGCTACATATCATATTACTTAATCAGACTATCATTACGTAATCAGACTTAGTAAGCAGTTGGTTAATAAAGAGAAAAGAATTTAACTTTTTCAAAAGTCAGTAGTAGTTTTAAATAAAATGAAAAATTTTTTTTATGTGTTTATTGTTTTGTTTCCGTAATTCTAGCTAAGATACATGATATTAATTTGCAATGAAGTTGTTCATGAATATCTACAAGTACGCTGTGGATTCTTTGTTTATCCAATTTTATGAGAAAATTGTAATGAATGATATTTAGATTTCTTTTATCATATCACATTAAATGTGTTTTCATAAAAATTATTAAAATTTTTCTAGATTTAAATTGTGATGTAGAGTTTGATATTGAGATCTAACCATCTTAAAAATGTCTTTTTTATTATTAGTCTTATGTAGTTATCAGTTATCTAAAGGTATTAATTGCATCTGTGAGACAAAAGTAGCAGTGATCAGAAATAAATATTTTGATGTATCCATGTGTGTTATACGTAACATAGCACTAAATAAATGTAAACTTTTTAGTGAAAAGGTGCAGAGTGAGATACAGCTTTTGTTTTCTTTATTGAGAAAATTGGAAATAAAATGTATTAAATCTTCTGAATGTTATTTTATACAAATGGCCAGTGTATTGGTCCAGTGATCAGCAATGTATGTATATATTTTCTCTACATTTCTGGTTAATGTATGAGATTTGGGTACAGTCTCCAGGGTTGATTAGAATAATATTATTTTATATATATATTTTTTTTTTCAAAATCAATTCTTTTAAGAATCATATTCCTGTGTACTATATACAAATATATTTATTTTATTGGATCAACCAAAGTACAGAATAAAGTAGGATGACTTACTTTATTCCACTACATATGCAGGAGCGCTTTTGTGATTTATTTGCGTCATCAGCTGAAATATATATTCATCTTAAATTACATTAGAAACTTTGTAAAAATATAATAACATATCATGCATTTATTTATTTTATTTAAAATTTAAGACCTTCCATCTTTTTATTTGTTTATTTTAAACTTTTATTCAGTTAAATTAAAAAATTAAAACAATTTACAAATTAATTAAATAAAAATTAACATTAAAAATTAAATTGTTAAAATCTTTACATTTGCAAAAATATGACGTCAAGGCATAAAATCAAAAATTCATATTAAAATCAATGCTTACTTAAATAAAAATGCTTAAAATCAATTAAAATCACGTTTACTTAAAATTATTTTTATTTGATTTTTAATTTTTAATTTTAAATTGATTTTATGCCTTAACATCATATTGTTATATATGTAAACATTTTTACAATTTAATTTTTAATATTAATTTCAATTTTAATTAATCTTTCATATTTGTAAATATTGTTTTAATTTTTAATTTAACTGAATAAAAGTTTAAAATAAACAAATAAAAAGATTAAAGGTTTTAAATTTTAAATAAAATAAATAAATGCATGATATGTTATATTTTATGCAGTTTGTGATGTAATTTGAGATGAATATATGAATATATAATGCTGCTGATTATGCAAGTTAATTGCAAAAGCACTCCTGCATATATAGTGGAATAAGGTAAGGCATCCTACTTTATTTATTCTGTATTTTGGTTGAGCTAATAAAATAAATAAATATATATATATATATATATATTGATTTGAATGTGTCTCATGTCTAAATTTCCCAAACTTGAACCCCCCATAAAATGGATTAAAATTTTCTCTTTAATCCCTAAATACTAAGTATAGGAAAATGAGAGAGGGTTATAAATATTTTATTCTTAGTCTTGAATATGCTACATATAAGCTCTCTCTCTCTCTCTTTTTCTGTTTAGCCTATGGAACCACCATAAGGTATTATTTCAGAAGATGAATGAGGTTGATATGTATGAATGTATATGAAGTGTAGTCTTGTACAGACTCAGGTCGACCATTCCTGAGATGTGTGGTTAATTGAAACTCAACCACCAAAGAACACTGGTATCCATGATCTAGTATTTAAATCCATATAAAAGTAACTGCCTTTACTAGGATTTGAACCTTAGAACTCTCAACTTTGAAATCAGCTGATTTGCGATTATGAGTTAACCACTAGACCTACATATAAACTCTGGAAACAAATATCCATACAATGTACTGTAGGTAAAAAATTTAGTCAACTGGTAAACTTGTATCTGAATAGTATGTATATATATATATATATATATATATATATATATATACACTTTTTTTACAAATGTAAACATTAATAATCACATTATAAATATTTAATAATTACAATTAAAATTTATTATTTGGTATAAAAACACAGTCTATTAACTTATATTATCTAATTGTTATACCTAATTGGTAAAATATATAAATAATAATATTTTGTTTTTTGGTGCATCAGCTATTAGCGCAATTATAAATATTTAATATATATATTATACAAATAAAATACTTTATGATGCTTATATGGTCATGAATTATACAAATGTATGTGAATGAATTTTTATATTAATGACAGGACTATTTTTTATGGAGATCATAAACGATGGGTATAATGATTTAATTAATGAACACATATTTGACATGGATTAAAATTATTATGATTACAGTAATGATAATAATTAATTCTATTTTAAACTTGTGTACCAGGATCATCAACTTCAACGGCTGGTAGACGTTGTAATCTATATCGTTCTCTTTTAGATTCATCCATTGTAGTGTTCTCAGATGAAGTCGTCTTTACCACTGATACTGTTGATGTAGTTGTTGCTGTTGATGATATAGTAGAAATGTTTATTTTTGTTGTACCATTACATTTCTTCTCTTCATTTGGTTCAGTTATAACAACAGTTTTCCCGCATGAAACACCTCCATTACTTGTTCGATTATTATTGGTAGTGTTTAAACTGTCCATAGCATCCAACTGAAACTAAAAAAATGTACCTGATGGAATAATACTTTTACAATTATATCCTTCCTTTAGTAGAACAAATTTTAATACAGAGAAGAAAGAAAAATAAATTAAATATATATATAGAAAAAAGATATGATTAGATTAGAAACCCATGTTAAAAAAAAGCAGAGTTAGGAATACCATCTATGTTTGCTACTTTTACTATAATAAAAAAAGTCAGTCATATTGAATAAATTAATAAAACAAATTTAACATAAATTTTCTGAATTCAAATTAAATTGAGTTAATACAATAAATAGATCCTACAAATAGAAGTCTTTTATTTCTTTGGAGGCACACTTTTTATTGTATTTTACATTCATTATTTAAAATCTTTTAATTTTAATTAAAAAAAGCTGGCAAAGTATAGACTTTCTTGGCTAAACCAGGGTCAAATCATACATACAATACCTTGCACAGCTTTTCCAATGCTAAATCTTTTTTCGTTCATATCAGGTCCAGGGTATATAATTTAAAAATAATTGCAGACATTTCTTGGTAGCTCTATATATGAAGTATAAAGTTTCAAAACATGATTGAAGAATATTTAAACCGAAGAAAGGTACAAAAAAAAAAAAAAAAATTAACTACATTTCAGTTTTAATAGGTGCAGGGGGGGATGATTTTTTTAAACATTTTTTGTTGTTGATTATTTATATGTTTATTGCAGGTAACAAATTTGCCTTAATAAATTTTTTTTTCTAAAATGCCTATGAAAAGAATCAAAATTGTTTTTTTTGTGATATTCCCCCCACCGTCTCAACGAATTTTGAAAAAAATGAATATGATCAATGTCCCATATATAGAAATATGTTAACCAAATTTGAAGAAAACTGGTCAATCCTGAGACATAAGACCAAAAGCAGTGTGACACACACATACAAATATAGGTTTTTTGGTTTAGATGAACTAGTTGGAACCTGAAATGTAAAGATTTGCTCAGTACTACTCAAGTACTATGCTAAAATCTGAAGTCCTCTGATAACATTAATTTATTTCAAGATATATTAAATTTCACAATTTGCTTGTATTGAAACCGAAAGAGTTGTATGTAACTGACCTGTCTGTTGGTACAATGAACAGCTGAGAATTTGACCTTATGTTTCTAATACTAAAATTAAGTTACAATTATAAATTTGAATTTAAGTAGAAAGAGAGGCACAGAAAGTAATTTTGCTTAGTCTCAAAATTTTTATGTAATCAGAACAAAATTTTCTATAAATATGTATTTTTAAAAACTGAAAATTATTACAGTAATGGCATATTTTCCCTTTGTATAAGAGAAAAAATAGTCAAATAAAAAAATGAAATTAAAAAAATAAGTTGTATTAAATACTTGTTTATTTCTCAGTGGATATTTAAGGCACAGCTCTCATTTTGAAAAACTTGTTGAGTTTTTAAAATAATCAGGACGTTTAATTTTATAAGTCTACAAGTATACTGCTTGGCAACATTTAATTATATACATAAAGGTTTTGTATCTAAGGGATCAGTCAACAAAGGAAGATAGACCTTCAGACTGATCCCTGATCTACAAAGATTGCTAAACCACAAACTGGAACTGGAAACTGGTACTGGTACTGGTACAAGTTGACCCAGTTCTTTATTGGTCACAGGTGTTTTTAAAACATACATGTACCCAGATGCTGAGACCCTCTGTGAAGTATGAAATGTGATTATTGCAGGGAGGAAGTACCACATAACACACAGTGTTTGTGTGAGATTAGTTTCTGCAGTATAGGAAAGCATGCTGGAGAGAATATTGCAAGCTTACGCTACAGATATCCATGTTACTCCACAGTGTCCACGATGTTGGTTAAGATCATCTGAAAAAAGATGGCAGGAGAGGTGCAGGAATGAGTATTTCTTCCTTATTCTCTCTAGTGGCTGTGTTCATACTAAAGCGGTCCAATCCTTAGATGGAGTAACCAAAGAAAAAAAGATTTTGTACCTACATGAATTATTAAAATTAAATGATATTTCCTAATTTGTTCAGAGTAAGCTATTTGCAATCATTTTTTTTAAATTTATGTTAAAGAGTGATGTGATTGCATCATGAATAATGGTATGACACTTTACATTTTTTAGTAATATACAGAAATAACAAAAATAAAAAGGGTGAAAAGTGCATGGACTTTTGACATTAACAAAAAATCAGAATGAAGAGCTGTTGGATAAAATTGCAATCCTTATTTGTTTCATTACCAGTTAACCTTAATTTGTATCTGCTATTATAAAAATCAGCCTTTAATGTTTTCTTATTGTTTTGTAAACATTTTATATTCTGTTACCAATCCATAAAACATAAACTGTTCATATTATCACTGAATGACTTGAGAATGACTTCCACAATAAAAATCCTGTAAACTGTAGGTATTTCCAATATGAATATTTTATAATTCTATTATAACATCTGATTAATAGCTGCTCATAAAGAATTAAAAAAAGATTTAAGACTAAATTAAAAAAAAGAAAAAAAAAGAAAACTAAAAGCTGAAAACAAAAGTAGTTTAAAATTAACAATTTGAAATGTATAATTGTTTTAACAAGGGAAGATAAGAGGAATTATGCATTTAAGTCCCTCCTTTCATGAGAGTATAAAAAATTGTAGGATACAGAATATGATTTGACAGCACATTAACATCTTATGTAAAAGCATCTGACCACCTTTTGTAGTCTCATCTTCTGCATAGAAAACTAAAATTAAATCAAAATTTGAACTGTGTAGATGCATCTCCTTGTTGTTTATATAAGTAAGTATTGAAAATGCAGAAGTCCTTTTTCAATAAAATGACATTAGACGTAAAAATAAAAGACAAGAAGAAATATTTTTTTTAAATTAAATAATAATTAAAAAATTGAAATATATTTTTATATTTAGAGAAAATGTAACAACCAGACATATGTAACTAAAAGAATATTTTAATTAATAAAAAATAAATATGTGTCTGTTTAGTTCAGGCAGTACTGTTATACAAATTGCAACTAAACTGTAATCAAGTTCTATGTATTAGGCTACTATGTATTAGGTTACTGGAATTGCAATAGTAAAAAAATTTATTACTATTATTTTTTTAAGAGACAAGGAAATAAGGTTGAAAAGTTTTCAGTAATTTTCCCAAATCTCCATAGAAATTTTCATGCTTTTCTCATGGAGATCTTCATCAAAGAATTCAGAATAGCTGGAAAGTTCTAATTACTGATTTCTGTCACAGGATTAGTCTTAAATGGAAAACTATAGTTGTCAGACTCATACAGATTTACTGATTAGACATTTTGGCTGATCTTATTCAAATATAGAATAAAACAACAATTGCTAATTTTAATTTCTGTATTTCCAAAATTTTAATTTACCCAATCTTGTCAGTAACAACTGATTAACATCATTCCATCTTAGAGATGAAAATGTAACATAAACAGTAATTTTTAACTTTTTGAAGCCTTATTTCCTGAACTAAATAATCAATCAATAAGACATCACAATATTTAAAATAGAGTTA
Organism: Lycorma delicatula; assembly: GCF_047948215.1. Taxonomy (NCBI): domain Eukaryota; kingdom Metazoa; phylum Arthropoda; class Insecta; order Hemiptera; family Fulgoridae; genus Lycorma; species Lycorma delicatula. Next base: position 140,496,388 of record NC_134458.1, on the reverse strand, counting down.
TAAGAGATATTATCATGTTTACCTATGTCTGAAAGAAGTAATAATTATAATATTTTTTTAAAAATTCATGGACAACCTTACAAAATTATGTAATTTATGTATTATCATTCATGACAACACTATTAAATTAAATTTCAGGATTAAATTAATTTTGCTTAGAAGCCCAACATTAAATGGTTTCATTTTATTATTATTGAGAGAGAGAGAGAGAGAGAGAGAGAGAGTGAGTGAGTGAGAGAGAGAGAGAGAGAGAGAGAGATGTGCATATGTGTGAGCATGTATACTTATAATATGCTCTTTTTTTTTAACACACCGAGAAAATGTTTCATTTTTCATTGAAAAATGATACACCATATCACATCACTGAGTTTAAACATAAGACCACATAACTCATATCAGTCATACTTAATTATTTTTTTATGTATAACAAAAAGATTTAATAAATTACCTTGAATATAGTTCCTTTATCATCTGAATCATTATTATTAAAGTGCCGTGGTGTAGAAGGTTCACTACTTGGCCGTTGTCGTCGAGGTAAAGGAGTTAATAAAGGATGACCACTGCCAGAAGATGAATCTGAATTTTGACGTATACATGTTCCACACCTTCGCTGTGCCAGTCTAAATGTTACACTTTCATAACGTAATGAATCACCTGCATGGACCTGGAAGTAATTTTTGTAATATGTTGATAGTGATTTAAATTTAAATAAGTTACAAAAAAAGTTTAGAATCTAGCGAATTAAAAACAATTATCAATTAATTTCTAATAAACCAATTTTATTTATAAAATTTTCTATTTTAATCCTTGTTATTGTTGATTTTTTATCTCTTAAAGATAAATTAACTTCAATAAGCTTCTTTTCAATCAGAATTTAAATTATATGGTATCATTTTTTTTTATTATGAAGTACAAAATTTGAATAAAACAAAGCTTTTTATTTTTAATATCTGAAGATGTAAATATTTGTAGGTGGTATTTATTAAATACTGATAATGCAATTTTTTTTATTTGACAGAGAAAATTAAAAAAATCTACTTCTTTCAATTTTTTTAATAAGAAATGTGAGGATTTGCAATTTTTGGACAAGCCAATTCTAAAAGCTATTTATTTATTAAGTTGATATCTCTCAAAGTCCATAAAAGAATCAACATTAAACAAAAATTAGCAGGAAATTTTACCATGATATAGTAAATGTAGTCAGGATATAGAAAACAAATATGAATTCCTTCCTGAAATTATCCAAATGAAACATGAATCAGGATGTATTGATACAAATAAGAACAGTGCATATGAATAGTAAAAAAATGAAAATCTCACTAACAATGAAGTTATATTACAATTCAGTAATAGTACAAACAGTAATACTACAATGGTTTTTTGGGTGAATACAATCCCGCCAGAAAATTTTATTACATTTTTGGGTTGATATACACCCCCCCTCAAATCATCGAGTGTCAAAATGAGCGGAATTTGTCTCTCGTCAAGAATCTGAGGTCACCGGTTCACTGAGGCCCCTCAAACGGGAGAAAAATGGAGGGGAATCCCTCCAAAAGCTCGTCTACCGTAAGAGAAGAATCTTCTAAGACATGACGTGACAGCTCTACAGGTACTACGAGTGATGTCAGATCAGAGCCGGACGGGGTCTCCTTATGCGGATATGATTATAGAATTGGTGCCAGGTATGCCTGAGAAGCTGGACATAGGGGACTATATCCCAGCGGGTACGGTTGTGAGAGTCTCCCGAAACATGGAGTTCTTTTATCCGGAAGATGAAGACACTGACGAATCTACAACACACGTGATTGTGGCTGAAGAAGGCAGTGAGGATCTGATCACACAAACTCTGAACGCGCTCTTTAAAATTAGGAAGACCGAAACCGGCAAGTTATGGTTCTGTGCACCAAAAGATGCATTAGACGAAACGTTTTGCAAACTTTTAGAATTTTGGTCCAGATGAGAACGTAACGAAAGAGACGCATGGCCACTCTACTTCATCGGTGAGGTGAATAGTCCAAGAGGAAAAACCAGTATGGATCTCCCACCGCTTTAGTGACGGTTCAGAAGGCGGGGGTCAGCTGTGCTGACCTCTTAAAACAAGTCAAGTGCGGCCTTGGAGATGAGCTGGCTGATGACATCGTCTCAGTGAAAAAAGGGAAAGATGATTCGATGGAAATAAGAGTCAGGATCCCCCCCCCCACCCCTGAAGAGAGAAGACATGATACAACGTTTAGAAACAAAAGTAGAAAATATGGAAATGGTGGAACGCTCACGCATGGCCATCTATCACGTAAAAGGGCTAGATATTGTAACCACAGAGGAGGAGATTACAAAGGCTGTGCAGGGGGAAATTGGATAAGACATTCCGGTTCGGGTGTCTTCCTTCGGGGCCTGCTTTCGAAGAAACAAAAAAGGTGACAATTCATACTCCGGCACGTGGAGCCACGAAACTGGCTAAGACAGAACGTATTAAAATCTGATGGCACTCCTATAGGATCGAGTCTCGGACGGATGAGATAAAGTTTTACAGGTGTTGGGGTTTCGGCCACAGGGAGGTTGACTGTAGGTGCCAAATCGAGCCAATTTATGTTATAACTGTGGTGGAGCGGGCCATAAGATAGACGTTTGTATAGAACCCCAGACGTGCTTAGATTGTGGAAGAAGCGGACACCGGACCGGCGGCTGGGATTGTGGAAAGCATAAAGAATAAACTGTCTACAAATAAATGCAAACTGAAGGGTGTCGGCACACGATTTAGTGTGGCAAAAAGCGTTAGAGATAGAGGTTCATTTCATCATGATGCGGAGCCAAACCTTCGAGCGGTTTCCGCGAACGGCTGGTTGGTAGTGACGGTAGAGGCGTGGCAGTGAGGACAGTACGTAACCGATTAGCGATTTTGAACGTTTTGGCAGGTAGAGGATCTATGATGGTGACGCTGTCCCCATTCGTCCTGTTAAATGGTTACATTTCGCCCAACTACGAGGAGGATAGATTCGACGAATTCCTATCGGATCTAGAGGAGTTTACACGGACAGCAGGGAGACCTATGATCCTCTTTGGAGATCAACGCCAAATGTGTTGAGCTGGGGGGACCAGGTCGACCCGCCTTGGGTACAAGTTTGCCACACTCTTGGGGTTGCTCAACATGACGGTTATAAATACTCCGGCAGTGCGGACGTTCATTGGCCGAGGAATAGGCTCCACAATCGACATCACGGCGGTTGTAGATAGGCTTCTACCATGAGTAATGTCATGGAATATATTAGAGGGCGAATTCATCAGCGACAATCGGGGAATTAGGTTTAGTATTCGACCCTGCAGCCCGATAGCCCACGCCAGGTGCAGCTACTGGAAGCCTACGGTGACACAGACCGCGTCATTCTCTAACGCTGTGATTACAAGAATTGAGGGTTTGCAAGATTGGAGCACGGAGGAATTTCTTCACATCCTGATAGAGGAAAACGAAAAGATAAGACTAAGACATGCTAGGACCAGGCGCAAAGTGTACTAGTGGTCTAATGAAATAGCCTTCTTGCCTTCGAAGAAGAAAATTACAGCGGGCACGCAGAAATCGGTCGGCAGAAGTCAAGAGTGCTGAGGTCGCATATAAGACCGCCAGAAATAACCTCTGTGCGGCAATAAAACATGAAAAAAGAGAAGTATGAAAGAAAATAATAGAAGAATTGAATGACGACCAGTGGAAAGGAGCATATCGGGTACTCTTTCAGAAATTCGGTGCACAACCTCCCCTGCTATCCAGAGAACAGGCTCTACAAGCAATTCAAAACCTATTCCAGACTAACAGACAAGACAGTATGTTCATAGCAATTAGGAACAACAGAATATTTACGTTAAAAGAGTTGCAAGGTGCGGCCTCCAGAATTAATATTAAAAAAAGTCCGGGCTCGGATGGGATCTCGGGCACGCTTTTGAAAGGGCTAGCAGCAGCCCACCCCTGGCTACTCTTTGAAGCAGTCAACAAAGCATTAAGATCGGAGAGCTTCCCAAAATCTTAAAAGATGGGAAATTTGGTTTTAATCCCCAAAGCAGCGCTCACGGAACAGCCCAAGACCGGTTTGCCTTTTTCCCACGTTGGGCAAATTATATGAAAGACTATTGGCGGAGAGAGTATCGGCCGAATTGGAGGCGTCAGGGATCTTAGCACCATCACAATTTGGTTTTAGAAGGGTAAATCAACGGTGGATGTCCTTAAAAAAGATAGAGTCCTTGGACATAAGCGCAGGAAAGATGACCTCTTGTCAGCCTTGTCAACACGCGAGGGTGTGGTAATTGATAAGGACCGTGTCCTTATCAATTCGAATTCGATTTGATGTTGCGTTTAAGGTTGCCATGTGGTTGTAGTGTCGTTGCCTATGCTGAAGACGCGCTGCTACTGATTGAAGGGGATTCGCGTAACGAGGTAGAGTTCCAAGCTGCTCGTGCTTGTGAGACACTCCGACTGTGGAGTCTCCAACATAAGATGATTTTCAGCCCAGAGAAAACCACAGTGATATTGCTTAAGGGTAGATTGGCTGCTACCCGACGAATCCGGGTCCGGATGGCTGGTCTCCCCGTTCGGTACGTTACGACTCAAAAATACCTGGGTGTTATCCTTGATGAGAATTTTCGGCTCAAGGAACATCTATAGTACGTAGCAAAAAAGGCCGCTGATGCTTTTTATGGAATCCGTAGAGTCATTCATCCCGACTGGGGTTGAATTACCGTACCATGCGTATCCTTTACAAAAGGTGTCAGCGAAGATATTATGCTGTATGCTGCGTCTGGGCTCACCGCATGGATTTTAGGTATTGCGCGGACATTTTGCTGCGGGCCCAGCGACTCCTCTTGCTAGCTGTAATAGACGGTTATAGAACAGTCTCGCGGGAGGCAGTCTGTGTTATAGCCGGAGTCAAAGCAATAGATATCTTGGCTATTGAGCGTAAGGAACGCTATATTTCCAAGGTAAATAACCTATTGACGTCAGAACGAAAGCAGGAGATTGAAGACCGGGGCCTTACGTCTTGGCAGGTCAGGTGGGACGAGGATTATATTTTCTTGACAAATAAAAAAAGACAAAGTAATCTTTGTTATCATATTGTAATATATAAGTTAAATACGTATCATTATTTACTTTTGTCCATTATTTAACCTCTCATTAATTTCATACTATTAATAGTAGATTAATAGTCCTTTTTCAACTATATATTTTAGGCTTTCACTACTCTGACATCTATGTATATGAAAGAACATGTCATTCACAGAACACCCAGCAAAAACTACTGAAGATAAATTGATGATTTTTGAAATTCCGAGTTTAAAAAGTTAAAATGGAGAAACAATGAAATTTATAATTTTTTGAATTTTTGGCAACAAATGAAGATATCAACTTGATTTTTGGTGTGTAAGCTTCACGTGAATATCTAAAAACCAATTTTTAGATTTTTAAATTCCGAGTTGAAAGGGTTAAAATGGGGTAACATTAAATTTTAGTGTTCTGTGAACTTCTCTGTAACAAATGAAGGTATCAGCTTGGTTTCTGATGTATGTAATCTTCATGAATTTCTAAAAACGAAATGTTAGATTTTTTGAAATTCGACCTTGAAAGGGGTGAATAAAGGTAAACAAATTTTGAACACTGATTGAAAATTGTCTCCATATCCGACTATACTATACGAAATAATCACTTGATTTGAGCTTGCAAATACTCTTCACATAAATATCTAAAAAACACTTTCGGATTTTTTGAATTTTATTATTTCAAGGGGTAAAAAACGTAATTAGTTTTGTAAATTTTTGCCATTTTATGCTATTGCTATTGGATCAATCTTTATTAGATTTGGTAACATTGTCATGGTAATTATGTTTGTAATTATGATTATGTATTTCGTGAGCGAAGCGGCGTCGGGAAATCTAAAAACAAATTATTATTTGGTCCTGTATTGACCAAACTGTTGTTCTGAAGAAATTACAATACACTCATAGTTTTTATAAATCAAACAGGTTTATAAACCTGAATATTATGCTTTGTTGCAATATTCCGGAAAATAAAAAAAGACTTATGAAGTTTATAACAGATCTATTTTTAAATACTTATAGATCATTATGATTAATGTGTATAAAAATATGTCGTAATATTTGCCTGAAGTTAAATTTCAAAAAATAGTTTTTGAAATAATCTGTAAATTTCTAACTTTGAAAGAAAAACTACTGAATTTAAAAATGTATTGGAAAACTTAGGATATAGTAATGTCTGTTTACTAAACTCTCCTGAATTAATAGTACCTATCTCCGTTTTCGCTCAAATATACCCTATTTAAGGTATACTCTGCTATTTGATTTTACGATGTTAGAAAAATGTAATGTTTCTTTCAGTACATTCCTTGTAAATTACCAGGGTAATGAAAGCTTTTAGAGTAAAATGATGAAATATTTTAATTAGGATGTGAAGTATTTCACTAAAAGGTTTCGTTAGACGTTTATTATATTAAATTTTTTCCAATTTCAGCTGAAAAAAACTGTTGAGGATATAAAGTAGAAATATACTTAATATCTATGAGAACGATCCAAAAAGTGAGATTAAGTTTTGCAGGGAAATTTAAAATTGGTAGACCTCAAGCATATAATAACCCAAATCTATTCTCTACTTCCCATTTTAATTTTAAGTTGATTGTTGTAGTGTTTGATATCAGTGAACGTTCGCGTGAAGTGTGTTGGGTAATCGCCTAACATGGAAAACAAATTCGATCAACATTACGCGATTCAGTTGTGTCTTAAAAAAAAGTCAGCTTTCAAAACTTCCGAAATGTTGAAAGAAGCATTCAACGAAGTGTGTATCACATGCAAGTTTTCGTTGACACGCCGCATATTCCGGACGAGAGAAGTAGAAAACATGGATAGCGCAGCTTTACTGAGCACGTCAATTAATGACGTTATGATGGACGCAGCTAGTGTCATCATTCGCTAACCCACCGGGTTGGTCTAGTGGTGAACGCGTCTTCCCAAATCAGCTGATTTGGAAGTCGAGAGTTCCAGCGTTCAAGTCCTAGTAAAGTCACTTATTTTTACACGGATTTGAATACTAGATCGTGGATACCGGTGTTCTTTGGTGGTTGGGTTTCAATTAACCACACATCTCAGGAATGGTCGAACTGAGAATGTACAAGGCTACACTTCATTTACACTCATACATATCATCCTCATTCATCCTCTAAAGTATTATCTAAACGGTAATTACCGGAGGCTAAACAGGAAAAAGAAAGGAAAAGTGTCATCATTCGAGAAGATCGCTGTACTGGTGTTCGGCAGTTGGGAAACTCCAACGCATCTCAAAAAGCAGTACATCCAATATTCTGGAGCGGATCCTTATGAAATGCGTTGCATGTCTTCGGGTTACGTGGCTTTTGTCGCCTGATCAATTGGAGTACTGCGCAATCCCTTCCAGATTGGCTTCCGGAAGGGGGATATTCTACCGTTGACTATGTATTTGTTTTGTATTTGTAGTGATTAAAAGCTCTCAAAATTGAAATTAAAGTTCTCAAAGAATAAGGCAAGAATTAAAATTTTTTGCAAATTTTTCCGCTGCATTCGTTTTAATCGATAGGAAGACTTTTTTTTATAAACTTTTGTGTTTAGGAATGTCAACTAAAATAATAAATATTTTACAAAGTAGTAATGACTAGACAACATCTAGTTATTGATAAAAAAGCATTTATTATTAAAATTCAATTAGATAAATATTTTAATGACCTTTTTATGAAATTTAACATTGTTTACAGATGGAATCAATTGTTTAGAATTTTTATAAATGATAATGGATAAAAACGAGGGGATTAATCAGGATTTCTTCCCTATGTCCAGAATAGGCATTTCCTGACCTTGTGAATAAGCAGAAATTGACTGTGTACTTTATCTACCTTATTTATAAAACATAAAAATTTAAAAAAAGTGTCAATGAATTAATATTTATTAATTTTTTTTTAAACATATTGTGGTTGTACCTGCAAAACCAGCTATGCATGCCCAGAGTTCACTTTTACTAAAGTAATTAAAAGTTACATTGATATTAAAAGTTACAGTTTTGATATTGGAATTAATTTAGTTAATTTCGGTTGTTGTTATCTCTTGATAAGATAGACTGCTGTAGCTTAGTTTATCAAGCTATCATTTATATATATATATATATATTTTTTTTTTTTTGGTATCAACGGATGCGGAATTGTCCCCTAAGTACAATTTCGAGACATGCGACATCGTAGCTCCTTCCCATCTGAGGATACAGCCTCACAAGGGGCTGGACCCTCGAAGGGAGCAACTGGAAGGAGAGAGAGTGGCACAGTGGACACTGAAGGTATGGATACTACGGTGAGCACCCAGGAAAAGAATAAATGGAGGGAAACCAAGGGCAGAGTAGCCAAAAGACCTAGAGCGGGTTCTTCGGAGGAGGAAGAAACCCCTCCTACTCTTGAGGAAATTACCTACAAATTAGGTAATGCAATCACACAACTGAGACACATGACTGGCAAGGGGAGTCAAACTGCAATCAAAGCCCATGAAAGGGAACTTAAAGAAATATATGAAGACTTACAAAGACTGTGTGAAGAGAAAGCGGAGACATGTAATCATACCACTCAGACTGAAGGTCATTATAACAGCAAGATGTCGGAGATTTTGGATGTTGATCTATCAGACGAGCAATTGATAGAGAGACTGCCCTCCAGATGGTCAAGGTGGGTGATGAAGAGGATCACTCAGGTTAATGCAGCAAAACCTGGAGAGGGTAGTTGTCACTTTGTAGACTTGAATGGCATAATACCAAACAGCATATATGCAGGAGCAACGCCTGGTGCGATGTTTCTTCAGGAATCAACGATACTCGAAGACAGTAAGGTCACAACTAATGGTACAAGATACACAGTCATCTATGACTCCAGTTGCGGGGATAAGGAAATGGCGTCACACGTACTTAAGGCACTAAGAAGAGTAGTGGGTAACTCTGAGTCTACAGTTTTCGTGATACCAAATGGCCCTCCAGGCATTTTGATTAGGAAAATAGTAATATATATTTTAAGGAAGGGGAAGACCTTACCAAGGATGGTCCTCCCCAATCCAAGTGACAATGCGAGACCAAGATCCAGATCGGCGTCTGTAAGGCGAGGAACCCCACCGGTCGCCGAGAGTAAAACCATTGTTGTACAAGCACAAGGGAAAACATATGCTGATCTATTAAAAACTATGAAAGAGAAAGTTAAAGTAGAGGAGGCTGGAGAAATTCTTTCTATAAGAAAGGGTAGAGATGAACAGCTAGAAGTTAGGGTAAGTGGAGTACAGAAGGCAGGGGAGTTTTCTGCAATGCTGAAGGATAGAGCAGGGGATCTTCAGGTCGATATACGTAACAAAGGAAACCATAGAACAGTTGTACACATTAAGGACATGCTTGGAGATACTACGGAAGGTGAGCTAAAAGAGGCAATTGAGAAGGTCCTAGGAACGGGTGAGAGATTTCAAATAACATCTATGAGAGACGCATACGGTAGTACCAAAAATGCTACAGTAATTACTACTCAACGCAGCGCAACAAAGTTAATAACAGCAAGACTGAGAGTAGGCTGGGTTTGCTGTAGGGCATATATCCGCATCGAAAACGAAAAATGTTACCGGTGCTGGAGCATGGGGCACGGTAGAAGAGAATGCAGGGGCCCTGACCGCACCAACTTATGTTTCAACTGTGGTAATACGGGGCATTTCATTAAAGACTGTAGGCAAGCAATGAAGTGTCTCGATTGCAGAAGTACAGAACACAGAACCGGGAGTGTGTGCTGCAATAAACATAATGATTAATGTATTATTAAGTAATAATAATAGAAGCCTACTATCAATAGGAAATAGCCACAAGATACAATGTCGACTTTCTGGTGTCTACGGAGTTTAATGTGTATTCGGCTGCCAGAGGTCAATGGATACCCGACAGGAATGGGGCTGTGGCCATCAGAAGAATATTCGATAGAGTGGATTATAACTTGTACAGCAGAGAAGACGGAATAATAGCTATTGAATTAGGTGACACGATTATTGTGGGTACATACATCAGCCCCAATTGCACTATAGAGTTTTATCAAAACCAGATATTTAACCTACAGCAGATCATGACCAGATCGCGGAAAAGAGTGGTAGTGCTTGGAGATTTTAATTGTAAAACTACTGTAGCGGGTGCCAAATTCTACAAATGCTAGAGGTAGAATTCTCGAGGACTTGTTGGAGGTTACGGGTGCGTGCTGTATAAATGATGGGGGCTCCTACATACAGCGCAAGAGGTCACCAATCAACAATAGACCTGGTAATTGTGGATAGTAGGTTTAGAGCAGATACCGTCGAGTTTGCTGTCCTTACCGAAGAAACTGGTAGTGATCACAAGGCCGTATTGGTTAACATCAGAGATTGTCCAAGGTGGGTAAGGCATGATAATATTATATCTAGATTAATGGATTTCCAGATACACCGGGTGTCAAATAATGCGGCAAATAGGATTAGGAACTGTGAAAACATAGAACCGGAGAAATTTCAAGAAATAATCAAAGAGGAAATTGCTAACATACCGCAGTCCGGTAATAGATATCATCCGGTGTACTGGTGGACCAGAGAAATCGAAGACCAAAGGAAAATCATGCAGCGTCACAAAAGAACTGCTCAGAGGTTGCGAGCAAGGAATAGTAACGATGAAGAAAGTCGACGTGCTGCCCAAGACTATAGACAGGCCAGGAAAAAGCTTAACTTTCTCATTAAGCAATCTAAGAGGAATAAATGGCAAGAGCTCTGTAACAAACTTGACACTGACCCTTGGGGTAAAGCTTTTAAGATAATTACCAAAAGGCTAGGTAGACAGGTGCCAACGTTGAGTAAGGAGGAAGCGGAACGACAAGTTAGGATTCTTTTCCCTAGACCTGAAAATCTGAATAGGGAAACAATTGTTTGTGAAGGTGGCAGATTCACAGAACAAGAGGTAATGGAGGCCATTAAAAAGTTGAAAAACCGGAAAAGTCCAGGGCCGGATGGCATACCTGCGGCCATCATCAAGACTATAGCAGGAATAATACCCTGGGAAATTGTGGATCTGGCTAGTTATGGTCTACAGAACTGTAATTTTCCTGGCTGCTGGAAAGCAGCCAGGACGGTTTTTATACCCAAGGCGGGGGTAAATAATGGATATAGGCCGATTACTCTTATTAATAATATGGGAAAGGTGGTTGAGAGGCTGATAGAAGGCAGGCTTAGGGCAGAGCTTGAGGAAAAGGGCTGTCTACATCCACAACAATATGGATTCAGAAAAGGCCGATCTACCATAAATGCCTTAGAGAAAGTTAAAAATTGGGCTTTAAATAGCAGGAGCGGTACCTGGAGGACCAGGAAAATTCCCCTAGTGATAATGCTGGACATTAGGAACGGGTTCGGATCAGTACCCTGGTCATCTATAATTGATGCATTGCATGAGATGGAAATAAGCGAATATCTAATAAATCAAGTTAATCACTATCTACATCAAAGGTTTCTTGAGATCAAAACTTTGGAAGGTAAGGCAGTTTTCCAGATGTTTGGTGGCGTTCCTCAAGGTTCTTGCTGGGCCCAACCTTGTGGAACATTTTTTATGACGCAGTCTTCAGACTGAATTATCCTGAAGGAGTTACTGCAATTGGCTATGCTGATGACATAGCAATCCTCGTTGAGGATAGGGATGTAGATAACTTAGAACGCAAAGCCAATCTGGCATTAGGAATTATAGATGAATGGTTACAAAGAAGCCAACTACAGATAGCCCCAGGGAAGTCCAGTTGTATTGCCCTTTCCGGCAGAAGACCTATTAGAGGTATAAATTTGAATATCAGAGGAGAGCCAATTATGCAAGTCAATGAGGCAAAATATCTGAGAGTTATACTCGATAGAAATTTGAGATTTAGCAGACACATCGATATGATATGTAGTAGGGTCACTCCAATGGTCAAAGTTCTGAGAGGACTCTTCCAGAACCATGGAACACCAAAAATAGAAACTAGGAAATTAATAACTGCTGCAACAACATCAATGATATTATATGCGGCCCCGGTTTGGGGACATACAATTAGTATTAAACGGAATAAAGGAAAATTGAGAAGCGCGCATAGACTTGCACTGTTGAGGGTGGCCGCTAGTTACAGTACGGTGTCCTATGACGCGCTTTGCGTAATAACAGAGGTTCTACCAATAGACCTGCCGATTAAAAGCAGGATGCTTAGATATGAGGGACTACCACAAAACGAGATAGCGGCTCAATTGGAGCAAGAATGGCAGTTGGAATGGTCACGCTCAAGAGTCGGGGATTGGACTAGAAGACTAATCCCTGATATAGGTAGGTGGTATGGAAGTAGACGCGGAAACGTTGACTTCTATATGACACAGTTATTATCGGGGCATGGATCTTTCGGGCAGTACCTAGCCAGAATTGGAAAAAGGGACACACCACAATGTGTTTATTGAGAGGAAACAGATAATGCGGAGCACACTATATTTGTATGTCCTAGATGGGCTGAAAACAGGAGGGTAATTATAACAAATCGATTAACACCGGATAATCTAATTAATTGGATGGTACAAAATCAAGAGAACTGGGACTGGTTCAGAAGGTTTGCTGGAGAGATCCTGGGAACTAAGGAAGAAGAGGGCGGTAGACTGTGATTAAGTTAAGTAGGGAAGGGTGGACAGTCTCTCCGTGGAGGGCCCGTATGCCCTGGTATGCGGGTTCCTGCGAAGGGGGAGAACTCCAGGGGAGATGGGAATAAAAGAAAAGAACGAGTCCCGGCCGGCGGTGTGTCTCCCTGTGGGCGTCTAGGCGCTTTGTGGGGTGGGTACCGTCGGTTAGAGGCATAGGCGTAAAGACCGAGACCCGGTTCCCTGCGGAGGGGCTGGGGGAACGGCATCGCCGGACCTTGGCCCTAACGCGGGGAATTAGAGGCAGGCAAAAAATAAAAATAAAACAAAAGATCCAAGACCGGGGGGGCCAACCTGCCGTGCCGGATGTAAAGCCGGTGGGTGGGGGACGCCCCCTTTGAGTAGAAGGACACTCTCCCCGACTGAGTATACTTAAATGGATATCCGGTCGGGGAGAGTAGGGAAAAAAAAAATAATAAATAAATAAAAGTTACATAAAATTTAATAGGACATGATATGTAATATTTTTTACATTTATGCTGTATAGTTTCTTCAACAGTAAAAAATTTTCTGGCCATTTTTCCAGCAGTAACATTTAATAAATTCCTCAGTTAAGATAAATTCATAAGTCCTCCTCCTAAAAAATTAACTTGCAAACACGTAAATGGTTTTGCAGGTACAATAATTGTGTAAAGTTTTTTACTTACAGGATTGTATGTTGCGACAAAATCAGCCGGTGGAAGGTCAGAATGTGAATGAGGACATTCAGTAGTTGACATTTGGAAGCTCTGAACAGACATACTATCACAATGTGATGATGGCTGATGTTTCAGTAGCGGTGGAACAGACGAATGTGGAGGAAGACTTGAAGGGCATGGAGTGCCAACACGCCACCAACATACAACACGACTGGCTTCTTTTCTTACAGATTCATTACGAAATACATAAACAAATGGATTAAGTGATGATGCAGAAAGTGCGCACAGTCCGACTAATGAATTCGGTAATGATACTCTTCCCCATGTTTGACTAGTTGATGATACAAAAAATGGGGTCCAACAAAATAAGTATGATACAATAACCATAACTGCTGTTTTTACTGCACGACCTTCTTCTCTAAATAGTAATGCAGAGAATGTTGCATTTGATGTACGGCGTGAAACTTCAAGATCACCTGAAACGCTATGGCGACGTGTTCTTAAACTGTTCCTGTAAATTAACAAAGTTGGAAACACAACACTTAAGAAATACTAGAAAATAAATAATTTTATCATGTCAGTTAAATTCCAAATTCTTTTATTAAATATTCTGTTATTATTTATTAAAATTATCTTAAAAAATGTTATGATCCATCAGTAGGAACGTTTTATAATAAACGTTCCATTTAGTGACAATTGGATAAGGCAATGATATTGAAAACCGATTTGCAATGAATGAAGTAGAATAACCCTTTTTTTGGAATATTTATTTTGATAATGTTAATTAAACTTTCTTAATAATTATTTTTAATTATATTATTAGTTAATTTTAAAATAATATTTAAAAGAGAATCTATTTTTCTTATATTGAAATTCAAATTTTTATTACAATAATAATATTATTTTTAAATGTTCTATATTTTAACATTTTAGTTTAATTACTGTAATGATTAATTTAAGTGAGAAAATATTTTCCGATCTTATAAATTTAACTAATTTATTCTATATAAAAAGCTACTGAAATTTTTTTAATCATCCAAAATTACAATTAAAAGAGGTTATTCACGAATTAAATTTTTTTAACAGAAAAACATGTATTTCTAAACTATAAATGCATGAATATAACAAAAATTAAGCTTTTAAATTCTTTGTGTTTTTAATATTTTTATTCAAACTTATTTTTAAATTCTGCTAAACAGTAATCAGTACACTAAAAACTGGGTACTTTTCAAGAAATTCCCCGCAGCCGATCTGTAGTTAGTCAGTTGTCATTATCAGTCATTATAGTCATATAGTCATTTAGTTGTTAGATGGCGCCACTGAAAGGATAAAATAAATAAATAAATGGTACATATTTTTTCTTTTTAAATACATACATTGTACTATAATATCATTAAAATAATAAAATGATACAGTAATAATAAAACAGTAAAATAAAGCACAGTATTTTTTGAGTGTAGTAATTTACTGTATAACTTAACAAGAACTTAACCTGTATTTCTGCATTAAATGTGAGCTCAATTTATGCGTTTCCATTATATGCGGAAATTTTCCGAACGTAACAACATCGTAAATTGAAGGTGCACTGTAAAATAAATTTATATAAAAAACTAAATAAGTATATATATATATATATATATATATATATATATATATATATGCATAAAAAAGTATAAATATAATCGAACCAAACTTAACCTACGCTTAGATTATATGTATTTATTATATAGAATTAGATTGTAACTTTATTTATTTATTTTTTCCTCTTTCAGTGGTATCATCTAACAACTAACTGACTAACTACAGATCAGCTGCGGGCGTCTTCTAGAAAACTGTCGAAAACTGTTTCACTGACAAAACAGCAAAATTTAACCATTAATTTTGAATAAAAATATTAAAATCATAAATAATATTAATTACACATATATTTGAAAATTTGATCTTTTGTATACTTAGATTGATTTTGTCAGATATTCCAAAAAGGATAAATAAATATTTTATTTTCTTATTGTGCAAATTTAGATATATTCATCACTTTCTACTAATGAGATATTATTATTCAAGTATTTTATTTCTTTTCGTATCTTTTAACTAATTTAATTTTATGAAAAAAAATTACATTGAATTTTTTGATACAATATTAAAACAAAGGATAAATTTTGATAAATGTGTATTATCTCAGAAATTTTATGTTTATTGATTTTTGAAATTAAAAAATGTTCACCTGATAATAACCATTATTCAACTGGACCCTTTAACTGCAATAGGCCCTTTAAAAATAGCTGTGTGATATTTAGCTGACTTTAAAACCTTTGAATGTAATCAAAAACAGATATTACAATCTGAAATCTCATTGAAAAAGGCATTTAAAAAAATAAGGTTGAATTTTCAGTGAACCAACCCCACAGTGCTCTATATACTAAATAGAGAAACAACCAGATGTGGCAATAGAAGAGGTAATCAAATCAATATATATATGATAAAAGTATTTATGTATATGTATATTGGTTATTTCAAAGGGATCTTTAGAATGAAATGTTGAACATAACTTTATAGTTTACAATAAAATCCATTGTTAAAAGTTTGTATGTATTCATATGTTATAGTAAACATTTTAATGATTATTAAAAGTTTATTAATAAGGATGAGCTTCCAATAAACTATACCTAATATCATAGAGAGACAGTTTCTAACTAAGATCTGTCTTTATTTTCAAATTTAGTTTTTTAAAGATTTATGATTGATACACTGTTTTTACAAAGAAATGTTGTAGGAAATGATATTAAAAGATGCAAGGGTTTTTTTTTTAATTGCAATAAGATATTATCATAGTTGCTTAGTCTAAAATTATTATTAATAATATAAACTTATTCTAAAAACTTATTTATTTATCCTCCGCCTTGATGACTGGTACATGAAATACTACATATTCCAGAATAACAATTAATAAACCAGCTTGGGGCGAAAATGAAAACTAATATTACTTTAACATCATGAACACAAGTATTTTTTGCAAGATTCCTAGACTGAATTTCTCAAAAACTGTTTTAATAAAGTTTTGATATCTTTATAATGTTTCTTCATGCATATTTTGCCAGTAACAACAATAGCTTTAAAAAAATTATGTATTGTTTCTGTGTATTTCTTGTAAGACTAATCTCAAAATGACCACCTTGTAAACAATTTATCTAACTATGAGTAATGTTCAAAATGTTAATTTTTGTCTGGAATACTAAATATCAGTGTATGTTTTTAGCAACTACTGGAAAATTTTATAACTACTTGAAAAATTAGCAACAATGTCATCCACTGCCATTTCTGAAGTATTTTTCTGAGAAACTTCATATTGCAATAATTTTATATTTTTACTAATAAAACAATCACAGATGGTATATACAAATACATTCAGTAATATATAAATAAATAAATATATATATATACATATATATATATATATATATATATATATGAATGTAATGTTCAGGATCAGACTTTGTAACTTTTCTCCAAAATAACAACTTTAACAAACGTCAGACTGAGCCTCCACAAGGTGCACCTGGATATATTTGGAAAAAATAGAAGGAGAACTGAATCTAAACAAACTTCACAGTTTTATTTATCATCAGCCCACACCTCGCTATCACCTTACAAGATCCCATCTAGAGTTGTAACTTGGGATCTAGTCCCATCACAGGTGGTCCCTTGACAGTCAATCATGAAAGATCTTTTAAGGAATACTTCACTGGCTTAACAAAACAACTCCAGAATTCAGAGAAGGCAGCATTTGGACACGGTGGGCTGCCATTTAGAAGATAACATGCAATCAGAAGCAATGGAATGCCCAACATTACACACACAAACAAGAAAAATATAAAGTCCACAATCAAACCAGAGTTATCTCCTACATTTCCACACACAATGTGAACTCGCTCATGCAGACTGGTAAACTAAAAATAATAACTGGCCTAATGGACCAACACAAAATTCTCATCATGAGTCTGCATGAAATAAGATACACCAACCACAGGATGCCATGAATTCTCAAAGATATAGACTCTACAAAGGTATACATGGGAAAATAATGACGAAAAATGTCCCACAGTTTCAAGTAGGCTTTTTAGTCAGCCTCAAAATAATAAACTCCATACAAGAATTAAAGTCACAAATCCTCAAGAATCTTAACACTCACCCTAAAAGTATCTAATAAAATCTACACTATAATAAAAATAACTCTCCATAAAATGATAAAGAAACAGAAACATTCTGGGATTTATTCGACCTGACTATAAATAAAATCCCTAAAAACCGTGTTAAACAATTAATTGGATACTTCAATGCTCAACTAGGCAGAGAAAGAAGATACTGCAATATAATCGGAAAGTGGCCTGCCCAAAAGAAAACAAACAAAAACAAGCAAAGACTTCTGCTTCTCTGCAGAAACCACAACCTAATCTTGAAATCCAGATATTTCAAGAGGAAACCTCAAAAACTTAAAACCTGGAAACAGAAAAACTACACTAAAGGAGAATGGCAACTATACCACATCTCCATGGACAAATACCATGAAGATGTACAATGTAAAAGTCCTTTGAGGACTAAACACAGGCTGAGGCCACTATGTAGTCAAGATTAAAATTAAATTTACTCCCCAAAGAAAGCAACAAAACCAAGCTCCTAAAACTCAAAGAAAATGGATCCCTACCCAACTAATCAAAAATGATAATTACCAAAAAAGTGCAACCGAAAAAATAACTATCATGGATAAACTTGAAGATCTTGTCAACAACCTTAAACAAAATGCAGAAAATTAGCTCCAATAAAATCCTGTAAAAAACATCAATGGTGGAACAGCGAATGTGACACAACAGTAGAGAAAACACATCAAACATGGCTATTTCATCAGGCTCATAAATCAGAAACATCCTTCCAAAATCTAGTAAAATGAAGAAAAGAAACCACCTGAACCCAAAGGAGAATAAAAAGTCAACACCATAAAGACACAATGAAGTCAATAGAAGAATAATTCAATTAAACACAGTCAAGAGACTACTTCAAACCATCAAGAATCAGCTCCAAAAATCCCCAACCCTATTAATAAAGATTGAAAATGGTAAACTAGCCCATAACAATAAAGACAAAACAAAAATCCTAGGTAAATATTTCAACAAACTCCTAAATTGCGAAGAATTGACAGCACACATAATCTTCAACACCAACACCTCAATAACAACACCAGCAGAAAACATCAACCCTCCCACAATAAAAGAAGTCTATCAAGCCCTGGGTGAGATGAAGAATTACAAAGCAGCGGGAGAAAATCAGACTGGTACAGATCTGGAAAAATGCAGGAAAAACAGCAAAAATTGCACTTTATCAACAGCTTGTCAATATCTGGATCCAAGAAGAATTACCAGAACACTGGATGACAGCCCTCATCCATCCGCTATATAAAAAATGGAATAAAACAGACCCTAACAATTACAGGGGAATCTCACTACTAGACACAACATACAAAATTCTTTCAAGAATCATCCTCAACAGGATTGGTTACAACTCAAGAAAAAACTAGGAGAATTCCAGGGAGGTTTTTATACCCTGGAGGAGCTGTCCAGATCAGATCATGAGTTTCAAGTTTATAATGGATTACAACAGGAAAAGAAATGGAGAACATGGATAAAATGGAGAAATGGTGATAACATTTGTAGATTTCAAGAAAGCTTATGACAGTACCCACAGATAATCCCTACTAAAAATTTTAAGACACCGCATACTACATACTGAATTAATAAACATAATAAAACTGACCCTCATAAACACTAAATTGAAGGTAAAATTCAGAGGAAAGCTCTCGGAACCATTTGAGATCAAAAGAGGACTGTGCCAAGGCAATAGGCTATCACTGCTGTTATTCAATTGTGCTCTAGAAATGGTAATTAGGGAATGGCTCAAAAACTCTCCCCCAAAAGGAAAAATAGGCCAAAAATCAAAACAAACTGTCTTGATTTCACTGACAACTTGGCACTACTAGCAAATGACATTGATAAAGCTAAATCACAGTTATTAGAACTTCATAACATTATAAATAAAATTGGCTTCAAAATATCATTGGAAAAGACAGAAATTATGCCCCAAAATCCCACACGATTAAAAGAAGTAAATATAAACAGTAATAAAATCAAAATAGTAGCCCAATTTAAATACCACGGAGAAATAATAACAAACAACCTAAACAAAAAATCTCAATCCAAATAAGAAGAAACAAACTAGCTGAAGCTCAAAAATTAACCTGGTACACTTACAATATAAAATGTCTATCAATGAATGCAAAAATGAGACACTTCAACAAAGTTATAAAACCAGAAGCCACTTATGTAGTAGAAATACTCTTCCACCTAAATGAACAGTTGACAGACTCCAGACAATCAGAACAAGAATTGGAAGAACCTGCATGAATAAAAAGTACCAGAAAGAACGGTAGTGGTGGATTGTGCCCAACAAAGTTGTGTACAAAGAGTTCGAAACCATCAGTAATACCATGTATAAGAGGAGACTAGGATTCTTTGGATGAATCATGAGGATGTAAGATTCAAGTATTCTGAAACAGGTAGTATAGTACAATCTTAGCTTGAAAAACACCAATAAAGGATGTAGGTGGATCAGAGAAAGAAAAGAGGATCTGAAGAATATTGGCCTTACACCAGAAGACACCACAGATAAGATAAAATTAAATAAGAAAATCAAGAACTAAAACACTTGTTTCACACTCACAAGAAAAAAAAACTCACAACATGAGCATTTTCAACACTAGAAAGGGTACAAAGATCGGAACGTATGCAAAAGTACTGGGAGGACCACAAGGCCCAAACAGTCCTATTGAAGAGACTTGGATAATGGACTGACTAAAGTAATCCAATGTGGTCATAAAAGATAATAATAATAAATTTATATTTACTATTTTAAGGCACTTTTGTATTTCTATTTTACAGGTAAGAGTTAAATGTTAAATTTCTATCACAGAAATTATATATAAAAACCTACCTTTAAATACCTAGTCAGGTTAATAGAGTAGGTAATAATAATTGCAGAAACTGTTTTTGAACGAAAATCAAACTTCATTCATACAAAATCATACAAAAATCAAACTTCTTCATATAAGAAAATAAATGTAGTTTCCTTCACATTATTATTACCTTCTCAGCTTAAACAAATAACTATCATTAAATGGCTACTATAAGCTGTTACTCTAAGAACTCAATTACTATTTAATGGCATCAATATTTTATGAATTCATAAGAATTTTTAGAAATACGTGTTCAGATAAATTTTTTTATCAATATATCTGTCCTGGATTGTGCTTTTTGGGCTATTTGAACTTCAAATATATACAGAAATACATACCATATGTAAAGGTATTATATATCTATCATACATTATTGAAGATATGAATAGTAATAAAAAAAAACATACGCAACAGACTAATGCATTTTTCATAACATTTGATAAATTCAATTCAAATCAGTTTTTCTCATAAAATTAAAATACCTAATAAACAGGTAGATGCAAAAATAAATTAATAACTACTTACCTATGAGCTGCAGCATACATTCTTGCATAAATTAGCACAAGAGCAATGAGTGGAAATGTAAAACCAATGAAAAGAAGTATGAGTGAATGAGACAACCAGAATATTGCATTTTCACATGGCATTAATAAATGTGGTGAAGCAAGTGCCACTGATAAACTCCATACTAATGCAATCACTAAGAAACAAAAATAAAAAAACAAAACATTATATTACACAATGAAATACATCAATCTTATGTTTTAATGACATAAAATGTGATTTTAATAATCAGAAGTAAACTTAGAGTTTAAATTGAATTTAAAAAGATTTCACTAATTTCATACTAAAGAGGTTAATTCAGTCAGAGTAAAAAAGAACAGGCCTTTTGTGAAGAGCTGGAAATGTAATAAATATATATATTTAATATTATATACATAGAACACCAAAACATCAAAAGTAATTTGATAAGTTAAACTTCCCATATTAAATTCCAAGAATCAATTTTTGTAGCATCCTGCATCTTCTGTTAGTATTAAATTCTATAATTATATTATAATATAATCCTTTTAGAAAATTTATTTTAATTCTATTTTAGATTGTTTTTTGTTTTGAAATTCTGAAGTAGTATTATGAATGTATATGTAAATTTTGCTGTCCCATACTATAACTTATCTAATTACTGTGTTTTGGTGGTTTATATTTCATATAATGTTAAATTTTATTAACAAAGCGATTTCATAATTTCAAAGCGATTTTATTAACAAAGTCATTAACATACTGATGTTAATGACTAAATATACATATAAAACCATTATCAATAGATAATGAGATATGTATATCATCTCTTGGAGTTCCCTCAAAAAGAATCATTGTTTGGTGTCTATAAATATAAACAATGTTGACTGAAATTTAATCAATTTTAATCTATATAAGTGTTTATATATTTATGAATGTGCAACATTTCTAAAATAAATTCATTGATAGTTAGAAAGCAGAGGTTTGGTATAATTTTTTCCAGTATGATATCTACAAAAAATAATAAAACGTTCTGAATTAATAATCCCCAAGGGGTAAATTTAAATAAAACTGAAAAGGGGTGCTAAGAGTAAAAGATCCTGAAGAATTGAAACCTGGTATATTTGCTCCCTGCAGGGAGTAAGTTAAACCCACCAGGTTTGTCTAGGGGTGAACTTGTCATTGCAAATCAACTGATTTTGAAGTCGGGAGTTCTAAAGTTCAAATCCTATTAAAGGTAGTTACTTTTATATGGATTTGAATACTAGATCATGGATACCGGTGATCTTTGGTGGTTGTGTTTCAATTAACCACACATCTCAGGAATGGTCGAACTGAGGCTGTACAAGACTACACTTCACTTACACTCATACATATCATCCTCATTCATTCTCTGAAGTAATACCTTATGGTGGTTCTGGAGGGTATACAGAAAGAGAAGAGAGAGTGAGTAAGCTAACCCCAATGAAGGGAGTTTTTCACTTATTCATAAGGGGATAAGCAGGGGAGTTCAAACTAATTTTAGAAAAACAATATTTCTTACTCCAACAGAAATGATCAGTTTGTTAAGAATATTTTTAACTCTTAATACTTTTAATATTGTTAATATTTTTCTCTGTCAAGAATATTTACTCCAAAACCCAATAATATTTTCTCTGTGTTTAGTAATTTTCCTAATGTGATTAAAACTGTATTCCTTGATTTCTGTACAATATTTTTGTACAAATTTTGTGAGAAGCTTGAAGTTTAGCACAGATGATGATAACTCCCATGTATTCTATAAACCATATCTCATGTTTTCCCATTAAGGTATACCTGAAAGTATAAAGCTGAAAAGAGTGGATTTCATAGATTCTATTCATTTTATAATCCAGTTCTGATTGAAGTTAAAATTGAATTGCTTGGAATATTACTAAATATATGATATTCCAAGAATAAACTTGTCAAAATACAACTTGCAGTCTAAGCAATTCAAAAAAACTGCAACTGCTCTAATGAATTGCAAAAAGTATACTATGATAATGAAAATAAGAAAAATTTAGTAGTTACATTAGATTTAAGTTTCAGGAGTAGTGTGAAAAGTTTATGTTTGTTTACAACCCTACAGTGAAGTCTAGGATGTAGCTCTTCTTATGTAGAAAATAAAAGATGGTTGAATCTCTTCTGACAACATGAAATGCAACAATGAAGTGAAAAGAAATTCAGAAATTTTTAAACACCTATGGATGAATTCATCATAAAGATTTTCAGATACAAAGCTGCAATAACAATGAGTAAAAATGTATACACAATTAAATTTTTTTTAGGGGTTTTTTCTGGGTGAATAATGCTTTCTCGTTATCATCACCCGAACGCAACATAAAATTTATACAGAAAATCAAACTTTCATAATTAAAAAAAAAAATTACTGAAGTTTAATATAATTCAAGTATTTACATATATTGAAATTAAATAAAATAATTACATTTCACTTACCCATCTAATAATAATAGTTGTATCACTACATCACTATATTTAAGGTTTATAAAAAATGACGTAAAAAAAATTATAAAAAAAACTAAATTAGTTTACTGAATGAGGAATACGTTACCTGCAAGACTCCGTCTACGAGTTACTGTCATAGCGTAGTGTAAAGGGCTAAGTACAGCACTATAACGATCAATAGCAATTGCAACTATGGAAAACACAGAGGAAGTGGCTACTAGGGTACTGAAACCAGCAGATAATAGTGGTAAATGAGACATTAGAACTGGAGCCAATACAACTGACGATAAAAGATCTGCAAAAACTAGACTTCCAACAAATCTGTAAAAAAAACATTCAGTAAAAATTTCTGCCGTGTAATAAATAAAAAACAGTTTACAATAATTTATAACAGTTAATTATTTTAACTTTGCTAATATGTATGTCAAAGAGGTAAATAAGATATTAGTATAGCAAAATAAGTGAAAGTGAGAACACAAATTATCAGAATTTCTGCAAATTTCTCTGTTCATTAATGGTAATGAACAGAGAAATTTTATTACAGTTTATTGTGTCCTTATAATGAAATATTCATAAAGAATGATTCAGGAATAACTTTTATGTACGTTTTAGATAAGAAATATGAAAATTATTTTTATTTAACATATTTGTTTCAGTATATTTTTTATATGATATTATTTTAATATAAAATAAATTATCTACATAATAATGAAACAGGTTAAATGGATCATTCAACTAAGGATACTTTCTCTGAATTCTTAATATAAATACTTAAAACAATATATAAATGGAGAAGCATGGTTGAAAATTTGAAATTGCAAATTTTTAGTTGCTTCGATTGCAGTATTGTTAACTAGTTAAGGCACAGACTAGTTTTATTAAATTGTTAATAATATAGCATTATCTATGAAAAAAAATAAGTGATAAACAGACATTTTTATTATTTTATGTGTTATTAATTTGTTTTTTATTTTAGGTTAATGCAAGAATGTAGTAAAACACACTATCTTTTCTTATAAATTGTATCATATAAAATAATTTACTGAATAAAAAAACTTCTTAAAAAACGAATCTGACTTAAAATATCAATTGATAAAAAGTAAAAATAATAATATTTTCTTCTTTTTTAAACCTTGACTTTCTGAAAAAGTCAGTATCTAATTAACTGTTGTCATTTAGTTTTTATTTGGCACCAAAATCAAAAATTAAGATTTAAAGGAGAATTGGATGAATATAATTTTATTATTTCACTGATATTAGAATAAATTTACTTTAATTTTATGTGATAAATTTAATTATTTAATTTTATCTTTATTTATAATACGAATAAGCTTAAAAAAAAAAACACTGTCTGCATGAACAAAAAAGCTGTTTGTTAGCAAGAAATATAAAAGTGAGAAACCTGTATTTTGATAAAAGTAAGAAATGAATGTGCAGAGATAACGTAATGAAACTATTATTACTAAACATGAGCAAATCTTTCTGGATTATGGAAATACATATTATTGTTTTTATTCTCCAATTTTCTTGAAGTTTCACTTGATAATAATTTGAATATCTGAATGACAACAGACTATGTATTATTATGTTAAAATAATCCATTGCTATGCAAAGATTAAAAAGATTAAATTTTTTTAAATATTCAAATTGTTTATATAGAGCAGGACATTTTTTATTTAAAAAATCTGGTGCTAAGTTATCTGAAGGAAATTTATTATACAATAAAAAAAAATCATTAAAATTGATGCTTTTGGTAACACTTTTTAAATTTTGATTTGCCAGCAGACACCAAATTAAGAGTTAATAACTCCATTAATAACTTAGTTATTTTTAGTTTGATGCTTAACCTATAAAATTCAAAATTCACATACGATAGAAAAAGTAATTTTTTTTTGTATTTAGCATACATTTTTTTTATAACTGGTCTCATTTTTTTAAAAGTTCATTTTATTTTGATTTTAAATGTAGTCCACTAGAGTGGTTTAGTGGTTAACTTGTCAGCACAAATCAGTTATTTAACATCTGATTAGAATAGTCTAAGGTTCTCAAGTTCAAATCCTAGTAAAAGTTAGTTGCTTTTGTATGGATTTGAATATTAGACAGTGGATACCGATGTATTTTGGTGGTTGGGGTTAAATTAACCACACATCTCAGGAATGGTCGGCCTGAGTCTGTACAAGACTACGCCTCATTTACATGTCATATATATCATATTCATCTCATTGAGCCATGGGGGGGGGGTTTGCTTATTGTTTACTATTTGAACAGATTGTAATGTACTCATTAGAAATAAAATTAAAAAAACAGTTTTAATACATAAATAAAATACTGCCATATTGAAAACAAGTCATTTTTAGGAATACTGCACCAAGAAACCTGCATCTTGATAAAAATAAAAGAAGGGATTCAGAGAAACAATACAGACACTACTACTGAGCATGAGATAAGGCTGTTCGGAGTGCAGAAATATGTATTTTTTTTTACTTTAAGTTTTCCAACTTATTTTCATGAATTTCTATTTAAAAATAGTAATGAATTTCATAAAGACATAAGCTAAATGTAAGTAAGTTTTAACAACTCAACACTTAAGTAATCATATGACAAAAAATGAAAAAACATTTTTTAATAATTCATACATGAAAAGTAAATTTTCTTTTAAGAAATTGTCCATTTGAGGTATCAGGAAAATTTACAACAGGACTCAAAAAGGAACTTGCTTTAAAACTTACATAAAAAAATTTAATGTTACAAGTTGGGTAAGAATATCTGGGCAGAAGTTAAAAAAAAGAGACATTTTGATTTAACTGAGAGCTTTTTATTTTTTTTAAAGTTGTTTAAAATTAAGGAAAGTAAATAATAAGAAAGGTATTGTTAATCCCAGAAAGAAGAATTTAATTTTTTTGATAATCAGCTGTTTCTTAGTAATTCTTTAGTATATTAAAAATATGTTTCATTCAATAATTTACACTTAAAATGAAGTTTGTTTATTATTTATTAATTACCTTTGAATGAATTAATAAAATAAATACATTCTCTAATGTGTCAGTATATATAATATGAATATATAGCTTTATTTACAAATCAAACATAAGCAAAAAAATAAATAAAAAATCTTATATATTAAAATAAGAAAACCATAATTATTAATGATTAAAAAGTAAGTATTTTTTATAAATAAAATTTTATGTATTTATAGTTTTTTTTAATCTATTAAAATATTTATTTTTTCATATTTCTTCAATAAGTATTATGTCTAAAAAGCAAAAATCGTCACAAAAAGAAATAATAACAGTTCTTAAACCAAAAACAGAAAGATCTAATGATACTAACGAAAACAAAGTAAATCGTTCTCCAAAATTAACTATAGGTTATTATGTGTTAAATTTATTAGATATTCAAAAAAATATTATAAAAGAAAATTATTTAAAAAACGATAAAAAATTATTCATGATATCAAAATATCAAAATAAATTTAATTTCATTTCTTCAATTGATAACAGTGAAAATGATTCAAAATCATTAATGGATGTTTTTGATTCTACGGCAGAAGTTAATGATGTTGCAGATATATGTAAAGAATATCATTTAATAACAAAAGTTGAATTACCAAATCAACAGTTGACAACTGTACCAAATGATGTATGGAAATTAAATAATAAATTTGGTAATACTGAAGAAAAACAAATAAAAGTACTGAATAATATTTATATTAATAATAAAAAAAATAATATGCATCCAGTAAAGGTTTTAGATTTAAGCTGTAATTATTTAAAACAAATATCAAGTGAAATAAAAAACTTGTATATGTTACAAATATTAAATCTAAGTAATAATCAATTAACATCATTACCAAATGAGCTAACTGAACTTAATGAACTGGAAGAAATACATTTAAGTTATAATTTGTTTCAATCTTTACCAAAAATACTATATAAATTACATAATTTAAAATTATTATTTATTAAGTGTAATTATATATCAACAATTGAGAAAGAATTCAAGTACTTAAATCAATTACAAATATTAGACATTTCACAAAATACTTTATATTCTTGGCCATATCCAGTGTTGAATTCAAAAACAATTGTCGAATTAAATTTAAATAATAATAAAATATCTTTAATACCAGATCAAATACACAATATGAAAAATCTGAAATATTTAATACTAAAACATAATCATATAAGACGTTTACCAAAAATGCATAAAATGACCAGTTTGGAAATAATTGAATTAAGTAACAATTCTATTCAAAATTTCCCAGATTTTTATGGTTCAATACATTTACGAGAAATATGGTTAAACAACAATCAGATACAAAGAATGGATGCAAATTGTTTAATTGGTACAACAACACATATATTATCATTGTCATCGAACAAATTAATTGAAATTAATGGACATTTGTCATTAATTGATACACTAAGATATTTAGATATATCAAACAATGAATTAAAAACAATTCCATATGATTTTAGTAAATTAAGTTATGTAAAATCACTCAAATTAAATGGTAACTCTTTTAGTGATCAAAATATTTTGAAATATAATGAAATGGGTTTACAATATTTAATTGAATATTTATGTCATTTAGACACTGAAAAAAATAACTGCATTCCAGATGGTCCTCGTTACACACTTCTAGATTATTATGATCCAAAAGAAATTGTACGAACTGATAATTTAAATCAATGTCTTCGGTTAACTACAGATAATACAGGGCATTTACCAAATTGGATGTTTAAAAGAGCTGAATATGACGAAGTATTAAAGTTAGATTTATCAAAAAACCAGCATGTACAATTACCATCACAATTATGGAAAACATCACCATATTTAGAAGAATTATATATAAAATATAATTTATTAATAAAGTTACCAATGTTTATAGGACATTTTGTAAAATTACGAATATTAGATCTTTATTCGAATAACTTAAGTAATTTACCTCAAGAACTTATTTATTGTACTGAACTATATTATCTAAATATATCAAATAATAAATTTACTGAAATGCCATCAGTTATTTATAACATGAAAAGATTAAAAATACTATTTGCAAGTAAAAACAAAATTAAAGAAATCAACTTTGAGTTGTTAAGAAAATTTAAAAAGTTTGATATTTCTAAAAATTGTATACAAAATTTTATTTTAACTAATAAATTTTAAACTGAAAATTAAAAAAAAAAATTGTGTTATGTTCATTGGATTCTGTAATCTTAATATTCTGATTGTTGTGGTACACATTTGTAAGTAACACTTGATTTCAAATGCAATATGTGAATGAGTTGCAGGTCAACATTTTTTAAGCTAAATGCTACAATACCAGTTTAGAAACTATTACAATACCAGTAAACTGGTATTTACAATACCAGTTTGTTTAAGAACTATTATCTCATAATAACAGAATTTGTTTAGACTGTTTTTATTGATAAATTTATATTTTTCAACCAAAAATTCAACTAAATTTTTGACGAAATTGTAATATTTTTACAAATCTGACTTTAATGGCAGATAGAACATTTTATGGAAACAGTTGACATCATCTAACTGAACATAATTATGATAAATTAACACTACTACGTTTATAATTTAGTACTGTCGCGTCAAATAAATTATCATTTTCTATCATGCAATCTGATTTTATTTGTACACCAATTAAATGGTGTACAAATAATGACTGTACAAAGACTGTGTGACCCACAACAGGTAACATTTTGGTGTGCATTGAAGATTATTTTTTTAGGTTGTGTAACACAAAGGTAAAACATTCTTTTATTGTAAACAAAAAAAGGGTAGCCAAGGTAAAGATGTACAAGTAATTGATAATTCAAATAAAATATTTGATGATCTGAATGGAAATGTTTACTTATATTGATGGCAGTCCACAATTAAAGGTTGAAATCAGGATAGCAATTCTCTAGATTAATCAGTATCCCTGCCCACACTTAATAATGCAAAAAAGAGTAAAACAGTTTTCCATTATTTTCTTCAGTAAGCCATACATTCTTTTAACTCATGTCATGCTAATTGAATGAAAATGATGTTCAATCTTACAAGTGAATTCTTCACTCTGCTCCACATAGTGAATGAAGTTTAGCAAATAATATTTGTTTGTATGTTTAATATGTTTAAGTGGGTAACGTATTATGTTCTGTATATATAATGCATTCTTTACAACATTCCACTTTTGTACTGGGGAATGAATAATCTTGAGTAAGAATAAATAAAACTTATGAGCATAACACTGAATATCATCTGTTTATATTCAGTGACACATGAACGTGGAATATATAAATGGTGCAATAATGCTACTTACACATTCTACGTTCTTGATTTTTTATTAATAGATCAAAAATGTATAAATAAACCTTAATTATCAAAGTTAAAAAGTTAAGTTTTAATAAAGTTAAATAAGTTATGTGATTAGGATATAAATCTTAAAATATTAAGATAACATTATAAATTTTTGTTACAACTAAAATATTTTTATAAAGCACTCACCTATTTGAAGGGGATCGAAGAGCAGGGCAGCGGTAAAAGACAACAAGAACTAAAGCATTTGATGCTAAACCAGAGGCAGCCAGCAGTGTCATGCACACATCCACAACTGCTACAAAAAACAAAAAAATGTAAAAGTTTAATTAGAATATATGTAGTGATTGAACATTTAAAAGGTTAGTTTGAATCACAACTTTTATAATAATAAGTAAAACATATAGTAGTAATAAAATATTGGAGCAAGTGATGTGAAATCCTTAGATTAAAAAATAAACATCAACAATTGTCTTCAGTAGTTTATCTGTCTTTTTAAATTGGTTTACAGTTACTTAAAAATTACAGATAACTCAAATATTTCACTTCCTTTTTTTAAAAAAAATACTAAACACTATACTTTTTAAACAAACATCTTCCAGATTCCCATGATTTTTTATTACAAGAAATTTCTTACCTGAATACAAAAAGTAAAAATAAAAATAAAAATACAATAAGTAAAATAAACTTTGTTTAAAATAAAAAAACGTAAATAAAAATAAATTTGAACCTTATGGAATATATACTGATTTCAGTATTTAAAATAAGATTTATTATTATTACTTCTCCTGGTTGGGTACTACTAATGTAATCATTGAAATAAGAACTACTCCTTTGCTATTAACTGCAATACTCATCTATAAACGCATTTCATAATTTTTTAATTTTATTCAAAATTGAAGTTTTCCTTATTAAAGAAATTTCTAATTATTACTCATTAAACAATTTCTCTTTCCATTAAAATCTATTTTATGATAAGAATTAATTGTCAAACATTTAGAACCGAAATGTATTTGAAATTCTGTTCCTGTTTTTATTCAAAGAGAAGATTGGCAATAATCAGAACAGAGAACAGAGAACAGTCCTAACTTATTCAATGAACAAGTTCAACAAATTACCTTAAGTTATAAGTTATACAAATTACTCAATTATTAAGTTATAATTGAGATTACAAAATAATCACGAACACTTTCAAAATATAATAAAACAAAGTAATTTAAGTTAACAAATTTATCAGATAAAGTTTGTAATTTAAATTGATAAGGAAAATGTTAAGTAACTTAAAATAAAATAGATTAGCAAATCTTTACTTGGAATTGTGAAAATTATTTAATGAGTAGTAAAAATAATTGTTTATTTATTAAATAAGATTAGTTTCTGAAGATTTAATTTTAAATAAAACAGACTCATCAATAATTTTACTAAATGTTTTATCTATCTGGTTGTAAAAACAAGACATTTTTTAATGTATGAGAGTGCAAAGCAATAATTCATTATATTGCTTGTTCTCAGATTTAACAAAAAGATAATTGTAATGCTAAAAAGTGAGAGGATTAACACAGTCAATTTTACATATT
The DNA here is from genome assembly GCF_047948215.1 of Lycorma delicatula. Taxonomy (NCBI): domain Eukaryota; kingdom Metazoa; phylum Arthropoda; class Insecta; order Hemiptera; family Fulgoridae; genus Lycorma; species Lycorma delicatula. Next base: position 140,465,060 of record NC_134458.1, on the reverse strand, counting down.
ATTTATAAAATATTTTGCCTAATTTATCGAAGTAAACTACAATTAAACTAGGAAGAAAAATTCAAGAATTATGTATAAAATAAAAATATAAAACTAGATATATATTTAAATTGTTAAACACAATTACACATTATAAAGTTTAGCTACTAATGATAGTTGACTGAGATAGACATCTAGTGCATGTAATTCAATTTTCTTGTTAGTTCTTGAACCTTTCTTTGAGAAATTCTATTCAATAAGCATTTAGTACAGTCATTCTTTTAAATAGAATACCAAGTGGAAGGTTACAAAGATCATTTTCATAAAAAAATATGAACAAATGAGGTGATTTAAAAAAGCTAGTGTTAATCTTGGAATGTAGGACAAAGAATCAAAGCTACATATTTCTCATTTGGGGTTATTGAAAAAGCATTTATTTCAAATTCCTTTTCTTATACAGGAACAAGCTTGTTATATCCTGTCTGTAAACTCAGAAGTCTGTAACTCGTCGTTGCTTTCTTCTTGAACCACTGAATATTAAACCATAATACTACTTACTTGAGCATGTATGAGTCAGCAATTTTAGAATCCCTCACACAATTTATAAGTCATGAAACTATGTGAAATGTTAATTCAATTGCAAGAATATTAATTATTGGTTTTCCTGAGGCTTTACATTAATCTATCTAAAACTGGCCATTCTCTCTTAACATGAAAATGTGTGATCTTTTCAGTAAAGTCACAGAGCTGTACCTTACATAATTCACAGTGAATTTCAGCTGCACTAAAAACTTTTGTATTGAGAAATTGATAGATTTAATTTCATTTGACAATTGATGTGACTGTATACTTCTACTAATATAGTTGTCCACCATTATAGAAAAACAAAGATCACACAACTGATTAAATAGTTGACACCTACCTAATTAACCAGTCCAAGCTACTAGTCATGTTTGATCTGATTCACTATAACCATGTTTCTTATGACTGATATTTTATGATAATGCATATTTTATGAGAAAAAAGACATAATTCTGACATAACTCATTAGTCAATAGAATGTTTACAGTTGTTGGTAATCGGTTTAGACCAACAACCTATTACCATATTTGATATGTTCATATATTTGCTTCAACAAGAATATTAATTTTATTTGAACCCAAAATTGTAAATAAACATAAGGAAATTAATACTGGATCACTATAAATATAATCTGGTTCTTACCATCAGCTGTACCACTGCTCATGCTGTTCCCCCGTCACCTGCTAAGATTTGGTTCGCCATATGGTCTGAAAAAAAAATATTAGATAAGTTATATGCAAAGTTAATCTCAATAATTTAATTCTTTCATCATTACTGCTATTTTATTTCAAATTTTCTCTTTTAAAGAAAGTAATAACATTTTAAAAAAGGTATATATGATCACTTTAATTGCCATGATCAAATGAATTGTAGAATAAAATGGATTATTGTTTATTTTGAAAAACAAAGAACAGTAAAATCCTATTTTTATTAAAATCTGTAAACAAATACTTTTAGTGTAAAGTAAAATATTGAATTCAAATTACACAAAACAATACTGTTAATATATGCAAACGTGTACAATAATGAGACGATTAGAATTAAAATTAGTATCAGTTTCAATACAGAAGTGGGTGCTATGATGGTTATAAGAAGGTGCCACAGACAGAACAGAAATGGCTGGTTTCAGTCTCCATGGAACTTATCCAAGGAAGAAGGAATGAAGGTTAAGGAAAGAAGAAAGGAGATAAGATTTCCATAATACCAAAGATCAAAATCACTAAGATAATAAATGAATATATATATATTAAATATTTTATTGTACTAAAACACAGTTGTATCACTCTAATTTTTTAATATATGCACAAAACACTTTAAGTCATCCAATAAAAATATAATTTTAAATTTAAAAAATATTTTTGTCTGTTTTTCAAATGTGGCTCACAAATGGTCAAATTACTTTTAATAAAACATGCAAAATAATGTTACTACGTTTAAAATTAAAGATGAGGCTACATTTTATCTTAATATTTTCATCAATGTAGTGAAATCATTTTTTGAAATTTTTCTATTTAAAGTATATTGTTCTTTAAATTTTATTTTTATTTAGTTTTAGAAGAATATATATTTAATTTGTAATAATTTATGGTAATGATAAAATATAATTTTTTTAATAAAAACTAGTATAAAATAACTGGGCCGGGTAGGAAGTATTCTTAAAATTATTGATTGTAAAAGGAAATTAATGAGAAAGACACACAATTTTTATAGATTTAATAAAAAAGTGAGAAAAATCAAAATATAGTTTCTGAAAATGACTTTTAATAAATTCATAAATTTTACATTTAAATCCTTTCAAAGAGTTTTAACCACAACTCAATAAATCAAATTTTTAGTTTTTTGAGCCAATATTGAACTTCTGTTCTTTATACTATTTTTGTTAGTTTTAGTTCTACCAAAGAAGTAAAAATAAAACCATTTTTAAAACATAGTTTGACTTGTAAAATATTAATGAATGTATGTATACTATCTGTATTAACAGGGGAGAATAAATATACATCTAATTTAATTTTAAAGATACAGGAATTAAAAAAAAAATTTTTTTAATTTTTGGCTCTTTCTATGAAGCTGTACTTAAAATTTTTTTTGCATAAAAAGTAAAGTAAAATTTTTATCTTCTGTTCCTCAAAGGATGATCAATTCTCTCCCAGTTTTTGTAAAGATCATCTTTTCTAAGTTTATAGATTCCTTCCTCTAGAATAAGATCATGAAGTTTTCTTAGTATCTTTCTTTCCAATTCTTTTTTTTTAAAGAAATTCAAACATTCAGATCCATATGAAGCTGCAGGTAAAATTACTGACTTAGTGTTAGCCTATCATGTAACAACATGATAGGCTTTTTCCACTTTTAGTATCTTGCTTTTGTACTTTATATTTCAAAAATATTAGGAGTGATTACTTCTCCAAGGTAATGAAACTAATGAAATTTTCCTTTGAAAAAGATTGAAGTACAAATAAAGAAAAGTACACTTTATAATTAAACTATTTTATGTATCATGTGAAAATATTTTAAACTGTCTTATTAGTTGCATAATCTTTTCTCATTTTCTTCACTGAATTTGGGATATTTAAATCAATGGTTTTCCAGTTAGCAGTGTATTTCAGTGGTTAATAGCTGTAAAATGTTAAGTTTGTTTTATTTAAGTTGAATAAAAATTATGTAGACTAATTAAAAGTAATTATTCATAATTATTTAAAGTTAAAATTTTATTTGAAAGTGAAAAAACCTTTAGAATTACTGCTACATTAACTGCTGCATAATGGAAAGTACTGTAACAAAAAACAAAATTTATTTAAAAAATGACAGCTGTTTTGGTTCACAGTACCTTCCTCATATGTTACATACATAATACAAAACCTTGAAAGTATGATACAAAGAAAAATGTAAATAAAAAAGCCAAAAGAGATAAAATATATAAAAATAAAGAGCAACAATTCAAACATTAAAAATTTTGTGAAAAATCAAAAAAACATATTTTGTTTTCTTTCTCATTTTGTTATGATAGATTTTTATCAAGTAAAGGCTTCATCCACTGAAAGTACAGGGGAATAATATGGTAATATAATAATATGGTAGTAAGAACATATTATGGTTATAATAATATGGTAATTGATTCTAGGGCTTGAAATAAGGAATAAACTTTTACAAACATATATCCGAAAACACTTTATTATCGAGCTAGCAAAAATTTCCCCTGGATTTCAGTTGCCTCGGTGAAATGAGGTCATACTGAAATATTAAGATGTAATATAAGGGGTAAACTTGATGATTTCTTATGTGTTTTTGACTTGAAAAATTGAATAAAACAGATCCTAAAACTCTCTTGCAATCTTTAGATGTCCAACATAAAACAGAAAAATTTGGTGACGAAAAACATTTTTTCGAGTTTAATTATGAGAAAATGTATGTAATAAGGTTTACAAAAAAGACAACTTTTATTATTAATAAAGAACACAACAAAACTTAACAGAAAAAATGTTATGAATTTGTAAAAATTAAAAACAGCTGTTTTTAATAAAATAGATATAGGCCATTGAAAAATTAAAATATTTTTTGTTTACTTAAAAAATAATCACTGTGGGTTAATTTAAATAAAGGTTTGAAAATTTTACCATTGGCATCGATGCACCTTTAATCTCGTTTACTTACATTTTCTGTCACCAACCTAATGATATCTTCACGTTGCTTGATAAGGTAGCAGCACTGAGAATGCATACAATCAGTTTATCACGCGCATCTACCTAATTTTTGCTTGTATATCTTGAATTTCATCCATCCCCATTAACAGTAATGTAAGGAAGTAAGGTCCGGTGATTTAGGTGGCAAATTTACCAGCCCTCTACGTACAATCCATTTATGAGTAAATGTTTCATTTAAGAATTGTCTTACTTCATTTGTGAAATGTGTTTGCTGCTCCATCAAGTTGATAGTATATTTTAATTTGTTTCGTCCACGAGAGATTTTCAAGCATTCATGTAATTCATTGTTTAAAAATTCTAGATAATTTATCCTCGTGACACGTTGTTCTAGTATAAAAGAGCCTATTAATTGGTTGTCGATAATGCCACACCAAACTTTCACCAAAAATCGTTGCTAGAAATCTGATTCAACTACAGCATGTGGGTTTTCTTCAGACCACCAATGTGAATTTTGTGTGTTTGTTATTACAGGTAGCTTTGTTCAAAAATAGTATGAACAAAGGTGTTAAGTGGTAATTATTGTTAACTCATTGAAAAAACTGCAGTCATCTGGCATGTCACCAAGCTGGAGGTGTTGAACTTTCTGAACATGATAATGATGCAGTCCGTGAGCATGTAATGACCTCAGTACTCTAAATTGTGGAGTGTTGAGTCGTGCAGAAATTCTTCGCGTGCTCATTGTAGGACTAAGCTGTACCACTTAAAGAGTGTTTTCTCTTTTATCACCATGTACAGGATGATTCATAGGTGAAATATGAGCACTGGGAAGATTATTAGAAATTGTAGAAAAACTTAACAGTTTGGAACTACTCGTCCAGGATACCTTTGTCGATATTCTTCAACCTTTGTAGGTATTCTCCCAGCTGCAGTACTTCCATCGTCAAAGCTGTACAAAAATATCATGTTAGCATATCCTGCATGAGTGAAGAGAGGTGGCATTTTTCAAAACAAACAATTCAAAACGAAATTTCATTTTTTTAAATTCAAACCAATTGGAAAAATGCAACTACAGTTTTGCATACAACACAAAAACACTACATAACTTGATCTCAAAAATAATGAAACACAATCAAAATTGTCAAAAACACCTAAACCGCTTAAAGTTTATTGTTAACACATAACCACAATTTTATGACAACAATGAGTAGTATTAAAATTAATTTCGAACTATGCAGTTAGTGTTGCCACCCTAATTTTTCAAAGGTATAAATTTATTGTACTAAAAACAGGTATTTTTAATTTTTACAAATTCATAACATTTTTCGGTACTTACGTATTAACGTCACCGCAGCTACAGCTTTATTTAAAAACAAAGAAGTCAATCGGATTTCGGTGGAAAATGAACAGACTCTTTATTAATTATAATAAATGGTTATTTGTATTTATTTATTTTATAAATTTAACCAAACTTAACCAAACATAATTTTTTGAGTATTTATTTAATAATTCAGTAATTAGGTAATTATTTATTATTTAAATATCAAAATACTCCTGTTAATTAGTCAAGGTTAGCGAGCGTAGGTTAAGTTTGGTTAAATTATATTTATAAAATAAATAAAATATAAATAATCATTTATATTCTGTTTTGAATCGTTTCGGCCCATTTTCTACCGAAATCCGATTGACTACTTAGTTTTTAAATAAAGCTGTAGCTGCGGTGGCGTTAATACGTAAGTACCCATTTTTCTGTTAAGTTTTGTTTTTAATAATAAAAGTTTTTTTTTTTTGTTTTTCATAGACTTTATTAGTACATTTTCTCAATTAAATTCTATATAAGTTTTGATAATAAAATGAACGCATTATCAGTCATTTAAAAGCTATTGTACTTCAAACCTAAAAATAAGTGTTTTACATCACTGAATTTCACTGCTTTACGTTGGAAATCATAAAAACTACGGGAGGTACAGTTTTGGGATCTGCTTTATTAAATTTTTCAGGTCAAAAAACATAAGAAACCAAGTTTACTCTTTATATAACATTTTAAAAATTTCAGTAAAAAATTATTTCACCGGGGGGCCTAAAATCCGAGCGAAAGTTTTTGCTAGTCGTAACTCTATAATAAAGTACTCTTGGTCATATGGTTGTATGATTTTTTTCTTTATTTCAAGCTATAGAATCAGTTCCAAAATTATTTTCCTTTTTTTCTGAATCACTTTACATTTATAATTTTTTTTGAGGTTACTTAAAAATTGTTGATGCCACCTTAGATGCACCTATTTCGATAATTCGTTTTCTTGTTTTGAAGAGGAAGTTCCTATAACAATCTCGTTATGCGAATTTCCTCAAATAACGTAATTATTTTTTAAAAGAAAAATTACAGCACCTAAATAGACAATTTTAACATATTTTTTTTTTTTTTGTAGTCAGCTAAGTACTGAATTGTTGTAGCGTTTTAATTATATGCAGCCTAACTTCATAATGAAAAAATAATCGAACAAAAATTTAAGAAAATTAGTTGGAAAATTTTGGGTAAAAGATAATATCTATTCTTCATTTCAGAGTATAGAATCTTATTTTACAGTCTGTAGCAGTCTACTAACTGTGTTTATTTACACTTATTTTTAACAAAAATAAGTGTCCTTTATGTGGTTATATGAACAAATTTTTTTTTTTAGTCTTACCTATATTTAAAATTAAACTAGAACTAAAATAAAATAAACGTTAAGAAACTGAATAAAAATTGAAATTGAGTAAAGATTTGTTTTTCTTATATATTTCGACTTTTCAGTTTCCGCTAAATTAACGCTTAATAATCTTAGCTGTTTTCAATTTGATTAATTAAAAAAAAAAATATTAATGATAAAGAATTGAAAAAGCATTATTTTATGTTAGAGAATTAATAAAAACATTTCCTTTTTTACTTCCTTGTACGAAGTAAAGAAAGTATTGTGATTGCGAATAATTTTCAGATTTCAACGGAAATATCCATTTTGATCATCTCTGAATATATTTTGACTAGTTTCGGCGTGACGTCTGTACGTACGTAGATATATCTCGCATAACTGAAAAACGATTAACCGTAGGATGTTGAAATTTTGGATTTAGGACTGCTGTAACATCTAGTTGTGCACCTCTTCATTTGATTGCAATCGACTAAACCAAAAGTGTCCAAAAAAGCCCAAAATTCAAAAGATTTGATTTTTTCTTAACTGCAGTAATAATCTCTCATTGAGAGCTTTTTAACAATATATAATATGTAGTATTTATTTTCATTGGTTCCAGAGTCATAGTCAAATAAAATTTTAATTAGTTTAATATTAAGGCACAAATCCGATCTCATGTCCTTTTTTTTAATTTAAATGCATTAATTTATAAATAATTGTTAACCTGTGATTGTAAAAGAGTTTTACAATAAATAATAATTCAATAATAACAATTAAAAAAAAATAGGAAAAAATATCAGAAGTTTTAATGAAATAAAATTTTACGTACTTGTAGTTAAAAAAAAAGAAGTGTGTTTGCAATTTAATAGGCCTACAAGAGGAAGTCATCTGGTGTCCACATCAAATTTTTTAACATAGTAAATTTGAATGAAATCGCTTTCATAAAGTAAATAAAATTAATAAACAGATTTAGTGGAATACAAATATGTAAGACCCAAGTGATTCTGAGATCACTTGATCTCTTAAACAGCTTCTAATTAAATATTAAATAAATGAATAATTAATTTAACCTTCTATAAATAAGTTAACATATAATTATCATAGAAAGCTAACTTTACACAGCAGCCCATGTGATGTGAAATTATGAGTCTGTACAAATTATACAAAAACTTATAAATCATGATAGGTTAATAAATTTTTCCTCTAAGCTCTGAAGAGATTTATATTGGCGTAAATTTTAACAAGGTGTTATACTTTATAAACAGAAAAAATATAAACATATAGTGTAGGCTATGTTTGTGTATCGTTTTATTCTGTGCAGTGATAAAATCAGTTAGTAACAGTGTTCTTTTTTCTTTCTGTTACTAAATTAATGAATACTGAATATTAAAAAAAAACTAACCTAAAACTAAAAAATAAATATTATCATGTTTTCATCGTATATTTCTAGAATTTTTTGGAAAACTGAATAAATTACTGATACGAATACTGGAGTAGAGTTAATTAACACAATTTTCCCTCAAATTCTAAGAAATATTTAACAATTTTCAATATTTTATTTCCTTTAATTAAAATCAAACACAGTATTAAAAATAATTACTATAAACTTTAACCTTTATATTACAAATAATTTTTTAAAGGAATATCCAGTGTTTTTAGTAAATTATGTTAAAACAAAAAAAAAAAAAAAATATATACATATTTACAATTGTAAGGGCTGGCATATATATATATATATATAAATAAGAACATGTCCTGACTGACTCATAATCAACGTCCAACAAAAGCTACTGAAGATAAATTGATGAAGATTTGTTTATATGCTCTTCTTACGTGTATGTGCACACTAAGAAAGGACTTTTTGAAATTCTGAGTTTAAAGGGTTAAAATGGTGTAACAATGAAATTTACTATATTTTGAATTTCTTGGTAACAAATGAAAAAATCAAGTTGATTTTTGGTGTGTGTAATTTTTATGAATACTTAAAAACTAATTGTTAAATTTTTTTAAATTCGAGTTAGAAAGGGATGATTAAAGGTAAAAAATGTTATACTATGATTAAAAATTTTCTCCATATTTAACTATACTTAACAAGATATTCACTCGATTTGCGCTAGCAAATACTCTTCAGATAAATATCTAAAAACCATTATCGGAATTTTTGAATTTTAATATTTAGGAGTATAAAAATATAAATAGTTTTGTACATTTTTCCACTTTATGCTATCCCAGTGAATCTGTCACCGTTTCGCGCATGTACAAGTCAATCTCAATGAGATTTGATGTAATAATAATTTATGCTTGTAATTCTGATTATATATTTCGTGAGCGAAGCCGCGATGGGAAATCTAGAAACAAATTAGTGGATCCTGTACTGAACAAACTGTTACGCTGATAGTTTTTATAAACTGAACAGACTTTAAACTTTATTTATCATTATTATTCTTCTCACAAGCATGAGTTTAATGAACACAGCGAAGTCCAAGGAGCAGAACCCAGTGGCTAGGCTAAATATCCTCTGACCACGATGGGAAACGAAAGTAACCATATGACGTTGGCGAAGCCGCGATGAGGTTGCTAATATATATATTAGCATGATAATTTGAAAATTATCATAATAAAAATCTGTGTTTGAATACCATATACAGAAAGAAAATTAATTTTCCCACAAGAGGGTTGAACCCTCGTAAAAAAATATAAAATATATTTCGTAAAATTCTGTTTCATAATTTCTATTCTTTACAACATTTCGCAAAATCAATGCAAGCATATAAATTATAAATAAAAATTTGCTAGGAAAATGATAAAAACAGGTACATTAAATAGGCTGAACTAATTTTAAATGATCAAATGACGTTTTATATTAAACGTTATACAATATTAAAAGTATAATTGTGAAAACATCTAGTCGGGATTGACCTTCTTTCTCAACAGCTACATTTTTTGACAGCCACAAATTGAAAAAAAAAGTGTTAAAAATTATTAAAAAAAAAGTATAAATTCTTTAATGATATTCATAGGACCTTCTTTTTTTTACAAAAAGTTCCCATCGTTTAAATTAATATTAAATAAAGTTGGATTTTTGATTTTGAAAATGAAAATTAAAAAAAAAAAAAAGATGTTTTAAGTAAGGATCCTTGTCCAGCCCCTTAGTCTTTGAAGTTTTATTAATATAATAAGTTTTTTTTATTAATACTGAAGCTTTGAAATATTTATTCACTAGGGTAATTATTTACTGCAACAAGTCAGCCCGAGTCAATGAAATGTTTGGTGTTCCCTTCTCCGATGTACTTCAAAATCAGGTCAAAGCTGGGTTATATATATAGACGATATTTTGTGCCACATTTCAACTTTTTTGGTCAAGGGTTTTCGAAGTATGAGGAAAAAGCTTTTTAAAAATAATGTTGAATATTTCCACAACTCAATTCAATTGACTTAAAACTTCGGTATTTTAAATAACTTACTAAGTACTTTCATAATAAATTTCAATTTTTTTTTAGACCATTATACGAAAAGTCAATATAACATTCTAATTTTTTTTAAATAAATGACAATATAGATTTTTTTTAATGTAAATGACATTACTAGAATAGTTAATAATATTAACTTGTAGGGAAATTAGCAACTTTTTAACCATAAATGAATCATACAATTTTTTTTACGATCCTTTAGCTTTTCAAGAATTTGGGGGTTTGCTAATATGAACTCTAGAGAGCGGTACCGTTTGAAAATTAGAATTTTACTAATTAGACGTCTGCTTTTTTTATAACTAAATGAAGTGTCTAATTAGTTTTATCACTGTAACTTAACGTTTTAAAGAAAATATTTTTCAACGAAAAACTCTGAACAAATTATAAATAATGATGAAAGTAATTTCACGCTTTATTTATCGTTAATGACAAATTAATTCTGGTTTGTCAACATTTTCTAACTATATTTTAAATCTATTTGTTTCCTAGAGCCGGTAGTTGTGGTGAATGATGATTTTGTAAACTACTTGTTGTTTTATCAGAAGAAACTAAAATTTTGATCAAAATTTTTATTTACGTCAATTCTTCCAATCATTTGCTCACAATATTCAACTTACCCTATTAAAATTATTATATGGTAATTACTGGACTAAGTGAATGTTGTAACTGTGATAAATATTCTTTTTAAGGAGAGAGAATATTGAGTTTTAATTCCTATCGAATTCTTGAGCAGCTTTTCGGGAGTAAAAGTGTACAGAATCTGAAACGTTTTGTCACCATCTAACAGTATGAGTGTAATTCTTAACGGTGTCAGTCTACTCAAAAGGTCTAACTAACTCTTCTTGAGTGTTTAGATTTTTAAAAAAGGGAGGCTACTTAGTAATTTTGTGAACAGCATATCTAGTTAATTTTGTACTGATTGAACACAATGAACTTTTCAATGAAATCGGGATTAATAAAATAAAAATTTAAAACCAAATCATTTTAAACGAATTCATGATAGTGGAATGTTTAACTAGTTCCAAATATCTTTCTGGATTGTTTAATCTAGAAAGCGTTTTCTAGAACACAGGTATAACTGATTAATGACTAACGAGGAGGAGCTTCAACGAGGAGTGAGCGATAAAAATAGTTTATCAAAATCAATCTAAATTTAATTATTTAATGATATATTGGAAAAGCACAATTCTGTACAAGAGGAGAACGGCCTCGGAGACAAACGTTTCGCTTAGAGATGGAGTAAAACGTAAAGAGTGGTGTAATTAATACGTAGCTAGTAAATTACAGATTGGGAGTGTTAGGTGACGTAAGGAACGGAAAAGATACCACAAATTAAATTAGTGGGAGTGGTGGTTAGGCGACGGAAATTCCCCTTCACACCACAATTTTCCTTCGTCCTCTGTTTAAGAAGGACAGAAATAGCCATTTTGAAATTGAAAATGTTATTAAAAATCATTTCATGTCCCGCCCAACAGCAAGAAACTTTACTGCAAAATGAAAAAAAAAAATTAAATCTGAAAACGTATTTAGATTAACTGTGTTACAAACGTACGAAGTGATGTGGCAAATTAAATAAATCAGGTCCGTGTTTTCTTAGTCAACGGTTATTTTTTACCGTTTTATTTACGGACTTTTAAAGAAAAAAATCTAAAGATAATAGGCAGTATAAGATATAAAAATAAATATTTTAAGAAATTAAGAGGTATATATGATTAGATCAGTCCACTTTACGAGTGGAATAAGATTCCATATATTTAAAACAAGCGGCTACTCACGTGCTTCACACTCGTAATTGACGAGTAGATTGAGCCTTTCGACACTCATTTTTGTTTAATATTTAGTCTTAGCAGCTCTGAAAGCTACCTGCAGTTTTTTTTGTAACCTAAATATTTCTCTAGAAAAAAAAAGTATTCATCGAAATCGGTGCAGCAGTACTCGCTGAATAGAGAAATTTACACACTTCACCAACTGATTAATTTTAAAAAAAAACGCATTATATCTTCATTTTTCGAAAAATTAACAAATGATATCGGGTTTTTTGTAGCCTATATATTTCTCTGTTAAAAAAAGAAAGAAAAAAGATCAACGAAATCTGTGCAGTAGTTTTTGGGTGATTGACTAGTAAATAAACAAACTTTCAGACTAATATATATATATAATATATATAAATATATATTATAATAAATATAAATAAATAAAATATATTTATATTAAATATCTGTAATAATATGATGTGAACAAAAATAACTTAAATACTTGGCAATAAGTTTAAAAAAAAATTAGTTTAATAATAAATTCAAAAATTACCATTTAATCTATTTTTCTTCGCTTAGGTTTATGCGATGATAAACCAAATTTTATTAGCATTTCTATGTACCAGCAGTACGAGGAAAAACATGCAAATTTTAAATACATTTTACCAGTAAAGATGCGCGAACTAACAGATGTTAAAATAAATTAATATAAAAAAATTACTTCTTGATGTCACTACGTACCTTGTCCTGGAAAATAGTAACTTAAAGAAAGCACAAATAAGTAAAAACTGTTTTTAAAAGAAGAGATAAATATTTAAAAAATACGACTGCCGCAAACAAACATGGCGACAAATAATGCTCTTTAATATAGGATAAGTACTAATATAGGATAATTAAAGGGCGTGCGGGTGACAATTTTGTATATAGTTAAGCTTTTTTCAAATTATTATAAATTTATTTAAACATATATATATATATATAAAACCTATGACACTCCCGGTAGCGTGAGGATTCCAACGCGGGGTCATACATCTAAATCGGATCCGTCGTTGAGCTGCTACGGTGGAACAAACATACATTCAAACATGTACCCTAAATACATTACATTTCTTTTTGGGCAGTTGTGTAAAAATTGACACAGCTTATATTGGATTTCTACCAAATTTGAATGATGAAATGATTTTTTATGTAGAGAAAATATAGTTTTTATTAATTAACTGTGGGATTATATTATTCATTTTAAGTTATCGCCATAGGGTATTTGTATTATAAAGATGAACAACACTTATTTAAAAAAATACTTTTTTCTACTTCACTCAACATTTATAAACTTATTTTTATCTGTATAAAAGTTATTTAACCGTTCCAGAACTTTTCATAGACATATTGAAGATAAAAGAGTAAAAGTAGTTGGTTTTTACGTTTTTTACGGGTTTTTACGTTTGTCCTCAATAAACTGATTTTTTTTATAGAAATGTAATTATGTAAGAACATGAAAATTTGTTAAAATAATTACTTAAATTTGCGTAGAAAACCTAGTATTAAAATCATTAATCTATATCATAATATTTTGTAACCCGTGGCTAGTTTCAGCAAATAGGAATTAATGGAAAATCTCTTACCTGGCATCCGATTCAAAATTAGTAATTATTTAACCTTACCAACAGCTTTACATACATAATCAGTTGAGGATATTATTTTGAATTAGGTAACAGATGAAGTATTTATTAACTCTACTTACCGAACCGAGCAAAGCCAATGGATGTTCTAAGCAAAACTACAATTTATGAGGAAAACGTTAAACGAAATTAAGTATAACTGCATAGTATTTCTTAAGGGAATAATATTCCTCAACAAATTGATACAACTTATTAGTTTGTAAAAATAATAAAAAAACTTCTAGTTACGCTATAGTAATTTAAGTAATAAATTATAACAAGTTTGGAAAAAGAAAATTCAGATAACGAGTTTAAGATAACAAAAAACCGACTTTACATTTTTATAAGTTAATTTTTTGAATACAACGATCTTCATTTTGGAAAATTAATATGTCTTCTTTTCATAAAGAATTTTCTGAGCTTAAGGCTGGACTTTTCCTAAGGTATTTCTTTAGTAGGAATAGTCTAAATACCGCCTTAGCCAAGAAAAAGAGGACTGTGAGGGTAAAATACAAAAAATGTAATTTTATTATAAAAAAAAAAGAAAAAAAAGTTTTGCAATTAAATGAAAAACTGAATGATAATAATAAAATTATGCCATGTGAAATATTTGTAAATTTAAGAGAATTCAAATGTAAGAAATATTAAAATTTGTAAGGACACTGTTTTTTTTTTGCAAAAAAAGTTAACAAAAATTAAACAACTTTTATTTCTTTCAGTAAAATGTTTTATGTGATCCTACTACGTGCTTACAATACTTAATGTTCGGTGGCATGTCCTTTTTAATTGTGTTTTATGTGTATTTCTCTCTCAATTTTTCTATTTCACCTCCTCCCTTGGTTCATTCTCTCTTCATTTTACTTATTTACCTTATACACTTGTAACTGTAATTTTCTTTGTTTTATGAGAGAAGTTGACTTGCTTTGTTGCTTTTTTTTTTCTTCTTAAAAAAAATAATTCTTTAAAGAGTGATGGATGATAATACATTTGTAAACTTTTATTATAGCTTTAACATAGACCAATATATATCCTCAAAAGACAACAACTATTTTTATTACCAAGCAGCATTAAGGTGTAAGATAAAATGAAGGATGTGTAGTTTACTTCTGCATTATTTAATGGATATGTTTAAATTTTAACGCATCTAGAAAGCAGGTGAATCGATCCAAACCTTGGTGTATATCTTTCTATAGTCATACGAAAAACAAACAACACACGCACACACACACACACACACACACACACACACACACACACACACACAAACAAACACACTCTCATAGAAAGTTGAAGAAAACTGGGGTAGACCTAATTATAAGTGTGAATGAAATATTCATTTACCTTCGCTGTTCCACTTCCTTCACAATTTGAAATGTATATATAAGTGCTATCTTCATTAAGCTATTGAATATCGATTGGGTTAATAATTTTTAACAGGAGTTAAAAAAAAACATTTTTCAAACTCTTTTTGGACTTAACTAGTAAATAATACCATAAATTCCCATCTATTTTCATTTAGATGAATACAAAACGTTTTGAAATATTTTAGAATACATTTTTTTAATCTAGATCAGCCTTTTAATATTAATAATTTCCAAAGCCGCTGTAGATCCTAACTAAAAATAAAAAACACCCGAAAATATTCGTATTAATCCAAAAAAATTTCAATACATCATACAATAATTAAAAATATTAACGAATGTTTCAATTTGGTAAATGTGTATAGCAGAAATAAACCAACTCACTTCTGCCAATCGAAATCAAAATATTTCCACAAATATTATAATAATTTAATAAATTTTCATTAAATCAAAGGGAGAATATAAATATTATTATTATCAGCTAAAAATAAAATAAAATGCGTCTCAAAAGACGCATTATAGTTTGATAAAAAAATACACAAATCAGCACATCTCTTGCGTTTTGTTTATTGAACAGTTTTAAGTTATTTCACTTTTTATAAAATATTTGCTTAATTTTAACAACTTCTCTCCATTATTTTTGTACGAGTAATTATAAATTTTCCTGGAGTATCCTTTATAAATCTAGCTGTAAGAGATTTTCCTATCTCTGTTGTCTTTAAATACATTTTTCTTTTTTTTATACTTTCAAAGTAGTTACAATCAATTAAATTTATATTAACCTTGAGAAAATTGTATAACATTCGCAATCACATGATGGAGTTTCCAGCGAGTAAAGTGTAACAAAAACTTTTGTGGCAAACAGCATATACACTAAATAATTATGAACAGCATTTAACACCTAACAATAGAACAATAGAAAGAAAAGTAAAGAAAGTCATAAGTAGTAAGAAAAAGGATGAAACATTGAGAAGAAAAAAAGGAAAAGAATATGCAATAAATTTTAAAATAAAAATCAAAGAGATAATGCACAGAACACACAGCTGAAGTTATATTTAAGACACTATAGTCACTTAGGTCCAGAACGTGTAGCCGATTTAATCTTATAACGTCATCTTGTTGTCTAGGAGGTTCACGGCTAAGTTATTCACGAGGTTGTTAAGTCACAGTTCATACTTTGAACTGAAACATTGTATTTCCTCTCGGACATATCGTAAACCGAAATATTCATGTATTTTACTGTTCTTTGCAAACCAAGGAGCCTATTTTATATAGTTTATTTTGAAACCGCTGTAAGATTTCGTCAACTGACTTGTTCGCAGTACCCCGAATTTGGATAGCATAGGTCCAGATCGGTTTTAGAATTGTTGAGTATACCACCAGTTTACGGATAAAAGTAATTGAGAAAGTACGCCCAACAACCAGAACTCCCCTTGAACTTTATCTCAAGTTGCCTTCTCTTCTCTCTTATATGAACTTTTAACGTTAGGCGACGGTCGAGGCGTAGACCCACGTACCTCACACTCGCAGTTTGTGGAATTACAACGCCATCAAAATGGACCCGTGGGCAGTCACCTCTCCTCATCGTGAAGGCCATACAGTTCGATTTTGGTTGATTAACGCGTATTCTCCACGTACTCAACCATCAATTGATTAAATCCAATTCAAGTTGTAGGTAATTCGATGCTGTTGTTGGGCTGGTATCAACAGCGAGAACAGCTGTGATATCTGCAAAGGAAGAGACAGTAACTTCGTCTGTAGTCGGAAGGTCTGCAGTAAAGATGGAGCATAATATGGGTCCCGAGACAGATCTCTGAGGAACTCTCGACATGATTTTGAAGAACATGGACAACTCCTGGTTATATTAACCTGAGAAAAATGTCCTTCTAAGTAGCTGCGTACAATAAGATTGAGGAAGGCTCACCTTCCATTTTTACAAAAGGTCAGGGCGCCAGACCTTGTCAAAGGCCAGTTTGATGTCTAAGAAGGTTAGCCAGCAGTATTTTCTCTCTTCAAGGTTTTTGCTGATCACGTTTACCAGCCTGTGTATTTGCTTAATAGTGGAACGGCCACAACTAAATCCGAACTGATAGTCAGGAATTACAAGGCCAAGCTCCAAAACGGGCCATATCCGTCGAAGTAACAACATTTCGAACAACTTCGATAGATTAGGTTACAGGATTATTGGTCTGTATGTACCGGTTTGTCTGGTTTCCGATTTTTGTCTCATGCGTACCAATAGGTGTACTTATGCAGTTTTTTTATCTTGTTTTCAAATATGTATTCGGAATTTCTCCACCACCCAGAGTTTCTTTGTTATTTTAATCTTTTAAAATATTTTAAAAAGTTTTTTCGTCCATTTGTCCATTGTCAAGTAAAAGCTCCTAGAGCATTGTAAGTATGATGGAATCAAATGAGCTAACTCAAAAGGTAGCGTTGCTACTGTTGTGCGGATTCAAACGTGTATAGACATGTACAAACGTGATCTAGTGTAGCACACAATCATCAGAACGATGCCAATTGTGAGATAGTAGTGAACCAGTAAACACGACATTGTGAGTGTCTTGTGTGTCTGAATTTATTGTGTATTTCATATTTACAGCTTTATTTCTTTTAATTAGTCGTAAGTTACAAAATGCCTAGAGTTTGTCTAAATCAAGCTAACAATTTTTGTTATGTATGTGGTGAAGCAACGCTCATGTCTCAAAGGGGAAACCTTACTCCATTAGTATAAAAGTGTTATGAACTTTATTTCGGGTGTTAAGTCGGGGACCAAAGAAAGGCCTGGGCCCCACATATATGTTGTTTATCGTGTTCTAGGCTTCTCACTGCATGGAAAAATAGCACACGCCAGATGCCATTTGCTATTCCTATGATGTGGAGGGAACCCAAAGATCACTCTTCTGACTGTTATTTCTGCTTAACAAACATTAAAGGGATTACGGCAAAATCAAAATATACAGCGTTGTACCCTAACTTGCAATCTGCAATGAGACCAGTTCCACACTGCAAAGAATCGCCCATACCAAAGCCTTCAGAACAAGTGACAGATGTAGAGAGCTCATAGTCTGATGGAAGTAAGATAAAAAAAAATTCTGGTGATACAACTTTTGAACAAAGCAGTTCATCTGAGTCTCATTTACTGACTCAAGAAACGATCTCATACGAGATTTAAAGGTATCCAAAAAACAGTCTGAAATGCTTGCTTCCCGGCTAAAAGGATAGAATCTCCTTCAAAAGAATACAAAGATATGTACTTATCGTAAACGTCATTCTGAATTTAAAGACTACTTTTCTGAAGAAAATGGCTTAGTGTTTTGTAATGACAATTTTTCTCTTATGGAGACACTTTGAAATGAACATAACCCAATAGAATGGCGCTTGTTCATTGGTTTCTCTAAAGTTAGTTTAAAAGCTGTGCTTCTGCATATTCCCATCAGCACTTATGGCTCATTCTGCTAGTATGAAAGAAATATGAAAACTTTAAATATATATTAGAAAAGCTTCAATATGCAGAATATAAATGGAATATTTGTGGTGATTTGAAGGTAATTGCACTTACTCTTGGTCTGCAGCTTGGTTGCACAAAGTACTGTTGTTATTTTATGTGAAAGGGATAGTAGGGACAGAGAAAACTATTTGATTAGAAAAGAATGGCCTAAACGTGAAACACTCATTCCTGAACAGAAAAAATTGAAACTTGACCCATTGTGTAATCCTAAAAATGTGTATCTGCCTCCGTTACATATTAAACTAGGATTAATGAAGAATTTCGTCGAGGCCATGAACAATACTCCTGGTTTATGTACTTAAAACAGAAGTTTTCCTAAAGTTGGTGATGCAAAAATTAAAGAAGGAATATTTGTGGGTCCACAATTACGATCACTAATGCATGATGAAAAGTTTGAGGAACTATTGAATCCACTGAGGAAAGCATCTTGGCAAGCATTCAAAAATATTACTCAGAGTTTTTTGGGAAATCGAGAGGCGGAAAATTACAGTGATATTGTCAACGATCTTATAAAAATTTGGGTTGTATTATGTCCCTAAAAGTACACTTTTTGCACTCCCACCTACATTTCTTCCCGGAAAATCTTGGCGCAGTGAGTGATGAGCACGTGGAACACTTTCATTAGGAGATTTCACTATGTAAAAGAGGTATCAAGGAAAATGGATCCTAGTATGTTGGCCGATTATTGTTGGACCCATCAAGAGGGATGTTCCACAGGTGAAATATAGCAGGAAATCGACATTTCTTACTTTCTAGTTGAGTCAAATGGTTGAATATTGTGTAGTTAAGAATGAAGAAAGTATTACAATGTTTGAAATCATAATTGTCTGTCTCTCGGAAACCTTGCGTGACGGGGAAAAACCGATATCATATTTGAATTCAAGAGAAAAAATACTATCAGAATTGCATATTTTTTTCCTGAGACAAAAAAAATTATTTTTTGTTCCCCAGTATAATTATTGCGCATATAAGAACTAAGTGTATGTGTTATGGATCTATAAGGGGGACACCTGTATGTAGTGAATTAGTAAAAATAAATAAGTATGAGAAAGCAACTTGTCAAAAACTGGTTAATGGCAATTGCGAATCAGCTAATAAAGTATTTTAAATTACAAAGAATGAATCAATAATAAATTGATTTCTATCTTAGATATAAATTTTTTAAATTCTGCTTTTAACGGCTACGAATTATTTAAATGGTTCATTACTCAAATTGTTTGTCAAAGGTAAAAAAAAATTTATGACTGAAAAATTTTAGTCATTACGTGAAAGCCTAATGTTATTTATTTTTGATCCAATATTTCCAATATTTGGAAAAAAGCTGACAACAAAGTTGTTATACTTCCTTGCCATTGGTTATTTATTCTTATATAGTGGAAAAATAATGATACATGAAATAATCAAAATAAATCTATATTTTTAAACTTTGATCAGTTCCCCCATCTCCAATATTGACCCCAAAGTATTTTTTTGCCACTTGAACTATTACTACGCTTAGGAAGACATAAAAAATCTGTTAAAAAATTTGCAATAAATAAGAAGATAGCTTTTTTAGATTTTTGGGATGGGGAAAATTTGGGGGCAAATGTTTTTCTTAATTGGTAAGATAAGCATGTACACATATACTGAACTTCATATAAACTGGGTTATATTTGCAAAATTTTGAGAAAATTAACCCCAAAGAAACTAACTGTCTACCTCATCCGCTGGAGATGTTGACCCCAAACTTTTACAAGTAATAACAAATTGCCTCACATACACGAGTTTTTGTCACAAATTTCATCAAATCGTTATATTAAATCAAAAATTATTAGCTTTAATCACCCCAACACACGTAAATACCTACGCACGAAAATTACCCCCACTTTTATTTTGTTTTTTCGAGTTCCTGTGTCATAAAACGTCGGGAAATGAAAAAAAACCTATCCCATTTGACTAATTATTATCATTCTTTCATTTGTAACATGAAAGTAAAAAGAAAAGATACTCACATAGACATTTATATCAAAGATGAGAATTTTTATATTGATAAAGCCTAAAAAGAAAAAGAGAGAGCGTGAGAGAGAGGATTACTTAGTCTACGAAGAATATTGAAGTCAATATTTCAAAATAAAGTTACAGTTTAGAAAATTTGAAACTTTTATGTTCAAACTTTTTTGATACGTTGGTAGTATAAACGAACTGTCATTTATGTTACCTAACAAGACTCTTTTATAATATCAAATAAGTCAGGAAAGATTGTTACTGACATTTTTCTGCAAACCATCGAGTTAATACAAAAAAAAAAATCTGAATTATCTACGTTTATTTTTAAATACCCTCTTGCTTTTATTTTAATAATATATGGCATGAAAAAAACTAAAAATATAAAAAAATATACGTATTTTATTACTATAACATAGATACATATTTTTAATAATACATAGAATACAATGGGGTAGTTATAATTTTAAGAAATTCAAGCTATATTTTCCATTACTTATATATTTTTTTTTAATCTTAAAGTAATTTTAAAAATTCATTAAGTAGAAAATTGCGTTATTCTTAAGGGTTATAAGATATCTAAGATTAGGTTTAATTGTTTAAAGACAACATGAAATTTTAATATACTTGAAATCGTTCATAATAATATCGATTGTAGTGATCTTTCAGTAATTAGAAATAATTTAAATTAAAAATGTCTTTAAAATCTCAATAAAATTAGTATTAAATAAGTCAATTATATAATAACTTAAGGACAGAAGAATTAATCACAGGCTATAGACGAAGAATTTGAAAGTATCTATAATATATCTATAATTTGGAAATATGTAAAAAAGTAACATAATTTTTTTAAATCAATTTTTAAACTATAATTAATTAATAATTCAATTTATAAAACAGCTCTAGAGCTATGATGCAAGAAGGAAAGTGTAGTAATCAGTCAAAATTGTAAATGGATTTTTTTTATTTCTCCAAGTTTCATGACCAACGACCTCAAAAAACAAAAAAAAGAGTCTAGGGTAATGTTCGTACGTACGGATATTGTACCTATATGTGTGTGTTGGCGTGTTTGAAGCTTAGTAACTTTTGACTGGATAAACTTATTTTGATAAATTTGGCACAGAAACTCGTGTACATGGGACAGTTTTTGGTAAAAGTTTGAAGTCAATATTTTTAGGGGTGGGGTAAATAGTTTCTTTGGGGTTAATTTTCTAAAATTTTGCAAATATAACCCCAGTTTATATTAAGCTCAGTACGTAAGTCCACGCTTATCTTACCATTTAAAAAATTGCCCCTCAAATTCTCTCCCTTACGCAAAAATCGAAAAAAGCTACCTTACTATTTATTGCATGTTTTTAACAGATTTTTTTTATGTCTTTCTAATCATAATAGTAGTGTAAGTGGCAAAAAAAAACTTTCTGGGGAATATTGAGGTTGGGGTAGCCGATTAAAGTTTAAAAATATAGATTTTTTTATTTTTAAAATTTTTTTCATATATTAATTTTTCCACAACATAAGAATAAATAACCAATGCCAGGAAAGTATAACAACTTTGTTGTCAGGTTTTTTATTACTAAATTCAAATTATTTCGTAAAAGAGTTTTAAATGATTCAATTTAAATTTATTTAAAATTAACTATCTGTTTATATTTTTATATTATTAATGATTTCAAATTTATTTTAATTATTTATTTTTGTAAGTATTTTTATAATTATTCTAACAATTATTGAAAAAAACGTTTTTAACTTTTATAACTATCTTTTAACAGTCTTCAAAAAAAATTTAATATTCAATCCATAGGCACTTCTTAAGCCGTAATTTTTTAATGTACTTTTAAATTTTTTGGTCACTTCGATTTTCATTTTTCTTTTAGTGACCTATATATTCAGATAAGTTTTTCATTGATAATTATAGAAGTTTTTTGTGTTATAAACCAACTTCAGTAAAAGGAGGAATTTTTATATTCAACCCATACGGTTTTTGTGTATGTTCAATAATTAATCCTAACTAAATGGATCAATTTCGACGATACATTATTTTATAAAAAGAAATCCACTGGTGATAACGTCTTAAAATTTTTTCAACATAACCTAATTGAATAATTCAGATCTTTTTCATTTTATTATTATTATTATTATTATTATTATTATTATTATTATTAGTAAATAAATAAACACAAAATGATCAATTATACGGCGTATAGAATGGTTTACGAAGAATATAACAAACTATCAGGACATATTCTAAGATGAAAATAAAGAAAAAAGTTCATATAAACATTAGTCTGGAAATGCTTCGTTAGCGGGTGTCGGCTGGCAAACGATTTCGCCCTGACTTCTGCGCCTTCGGTAAAATGAAGCAAGACTGTAATTTTTTGGAACCAAATTAGGAGAAAAAATTTAGTTATTTTATATGAAATCTGATCTAAAAAACTGAAAATAATAAGTCTCAGTCCTGTAATTGTAGTAGTTTTCGAGATATCTGGGGTAAAAAAAAAGATTGGAGAAGAAAAACACAATATTTTATGTTTGGTGTAAAATAACTTTGTTAAATGGGTAATACATATAAAAAATCTAAACAAACCTGCAAACAATTTCATTCTGAATAAAATGGTATGAATAAAGTCCACAGAAATTAACAAGAATTGTAAGAGTTCCGAAGTCTAATTAAAACAAAATATCAAAATGTGATAGATTTTAACTAGGTATTAAATGGAAAAAGATTTTCAATATTTGTTATAATTACGAAATATTTGTAATTAAAAACCAGATAAATAAAGAGTACGAACCTTCAAAACTATTAGTTCATAATAAGTAAACTGACAACTATTTAAATATATATATATTTACCAGAAAATAAATTGGAAGATTTAAGGGAAATTATTATAAATATTCTCACATTACAGAGAATATGAGGAATAAATAAAATATATCGTGGGAATTTATGTTTTTTCTCTGCATTCATTTTCTTACTTTTACTAAGAATCAGGTTTCTCAAAAGCTCTAGTACTTTGGTCTATATAAAAATAAAAATAATAATTAAAAAAAAATGAAACCGACATTAAGACCATGTAATGTGATGTAAGTATATAAAATTATAAGATTTCCATTGTCCCTATTGGTGCTATATTTTATGTGTAATAAATATTGGATATGAACAATTTAAAACGAGATATCTCGATTTTTATAATTTTATTAACGGTGCTACGTATCTTGAGCAGAAACTCTTATTAACTGTCCTACAGAAGACTATGTAACATTATTTAACGTGACGCACATATATAGAATATCAGGAAAAGCTATTATTGAAAATGAACAAACCACTTCCTACCTACCCGCCGGATGTCGAAAATTCTTTTGTCAGTTTTCAGACCGATTTTTTGTATCTAAAAACTTTGTTCAACATAATGATACCACCATGGAAAGCGCTGCTTCGATTGCAACAAGATTTTTTTCAATCGGATTAGTAGGAAAAAAGGTTATGAGTGAATAAACATAAAAAAAATAATACCTAACTCCTTTTTTGAAGTGGGTTTAAAAAGAAATACAAGTAAACTTCATTTTAAAAAATTAACTACACTGCAAACGTAAATAATATTTTTTCATATTTTTCAAAATTTTGATTGCTAAGAGTTAGCGCCAAATTAAGATTCGATAAGATGTTGCTAATAGCTCTTAAATTGTTTTTGGTTTCTAAAAGTTGAAATTAAAACTAACATTTAGAACAGTATCTGTTTTTTAACGTCATTGGATATCTTTTTAAGTTTATTTTATTTTGCATTATATTGTTATTGAACCCTGCAACCCACGATATTTATATTGTATTCTTGAAACCCAGTTTTCAAGTCCTTCTGTTTGATAGAACACTTGGTGAGTTACAAATTTTTTGAAGGGAATTTCTTTTTAATTTTCATACATCGTGTAATATCTGGGTTACTGCTACTGTTAATAATCGATTAATATTTACAGGCTATTTAATAAAATTTTCTTGAAGTAGCTTAGTAAGAAAAGAGAAAATCTTGTTTGCTACAAAATGTTGTATCTTTAGTTTTATTTTACGTACAAGTAGTACTAAATATAGCCACAATTTTTGCGTTACATTATTATTTATCGTTTTTATTTGCCATAACTATTAAATTACATTTAAAGAATTAATGAAAAGATAAAACCGAGGTTATAAAACTGTTCCAAAAAGTAATGAAAATAGCTTTATTAAATTATTCATTTGTCAATTTTTAAAAATCGGTGCCAAATCAAAAAGTTATTAATCCTTAATCTGGAGCCGACTTAAAGTCAAAATCTAAAGAACTGAATCAATATTATTATTTTCTGTTTTTAAAGGGATTTATCGATTTATCTTTTAATCTTTACTGTAATATTATTTAATTTTATATTCTTCAGTTTTATTTATACATAAAAAAAAAAATTGGACAAGAATACAAAAACACTGTTTGTATGAAAGATAGTCGACGTAAAGGTGACAAATCTGAATCGTGATAAAAATAGGAAAAGGAATGTAGAGAAATGACGTAATAAGACTGCTATTGAATAGGAGGTAATACTTTCTCGAATGTATATTACTTTTTTTTACCGATGTTTATCAGTCAAATTATAAAAACTTCACGTAAAAATGTTATCCTATGGAAATAATTAAGTTGTGTATCTTTACACCATAAAAAATTTACGGAAACGAAAAAAAGACAAAATTGTGTGTTAATTGTATGTTTATATTGTAATAAAATTTTCTTTATAAGCCTTCAAATAATAGAAATATTTATGAATTCTTTTGTATAATTATAGAATATTATTAATTATTAATAATATAAATTATTATTATTATTATTTTTTTTTGAATTTTTACGGGCATCGACTACTAAGGTCATTAGCCCTCGTCCCGTTCTTAGAAAGAAATTAAACACTAATATTTCATACAATTATTAACTTTTTATCTATTAATGTGAACTTTAACCATTATTATTTTATCAATTTCGAATTTCATATTGCTACACTGATCAAGGTTTACTACAGTCTCTTTAATTCTTTCAGATAAATGCTTGAACAGTACTTTTAATTATTTTCGAAATAGCTTAACTATTCTTAATGTGATCTGCATAATGTATCATTATTTTATGATTTAAATAAGGTATTCATTAATTTATCTATTTCAATCTGTTTATCATAAATATTTATACAATTAACTTTATAAGGGCATATGCCCTGTGGCAGACCCCTTGAACCATGTCTATTGCCAATATCCATTCTTCCCTATTATTAAACTTTGAGTTACTGACAGATCAAACATTTTTTTGAGGTCGTCTACAATTTTTATTCTTTTCCAAACTCTCATTTTTTATCCTTCTAATAATCATTTGAGGTTTATTTTAATCAATCTTTCTATCGTCCTACATCTCTACCAGTTATCTTCATTATCCTAGACTGTTCTGATTATTAAATAAATATATATGTTTCATTCTAATAGTTACGTAATAATACCCTACACAAATTATGTCAGGAACGGACAGGTATGCTACTCCCCGGATAAAAAAAAATGTAACTGGGCCCAGCATATACCTGGATGGATCAAAAAAGACAATTCAGAATAGAGAAAAATCATAAAATATATAATTATTTATGTAATAAAATAATATAGACGTGGTTGAAATCCATGTTAAATATTTACGATTTAAATATAAGAAGATACTAAATATATAAAACAAAAGATAAATATTAAGAATTAAAAAACACGACTGCCAAAAAATCATTGGTCTTTAATATAGGATAATTAAAGAACATGCAGGTGACAATTTAAAAATAGTATTTCTGTATAGTATAGTAAGATCTGTTAGATCGAGATACCTGAAGCATGCAAAAATTAGCCTTCAACCTACTAACAAATGCCCCGTTTGAATTTTGAAAACCGGACGATAGTTTGAAGAGATATTATAAGAGTACCTCAGTGCACCTCCCAAAACAACACGCCCCATGGGCATCCCGTTTTTTACTAGTTGATGGTGGTAATTGGTTTAGCTTCGTACGAGGTGCTCTAGCCCCACACGCAGTCCCCACGGGAAGCTCATTATTATTAAACAAAATTTTTTTAAATTTATTTAATATTATTTTATTTAATGTAAATTTAATTCTATTACTTTTGTAATACATTCAGTTTTTTATAATCATTTAGTTCAAACCATCTCACACAGTGATAGAGTTCACAGTTCATTAAAATTTGTGCTTTAACCGTAAAATCGACACTGCTACAAACACACACACACACACACACACACACACACACACACACACACACACACACACACACACACACACACACACACACACACACACACACATATATATATATATATACATAATTTTTAAACGCATTTATTAGCCTATGACACTCCCGGTAATGTAAGGATTCCAACGCGTGGGTCGTACATCTAAATCGGTTCAGCCGTTAAGATTTTACGGTGGAACAAACATGCATACATATATAAATACACTCTAAAGTGTATTGTGCTACGTAAGAGGAAAGTTTTCCAATATGATCAATCGATCGTGTTCTGTCTTTTGGTAGGTTGTCAATTTACAGTCTTTCATTCTTCTGAATTCTGTGCCAGTCTCTTAGAGCTATCATATCTTCCTTTGGTATTAATTGATCTATCACCTGATACCTCCTTTTCTCTACCCATCATTCTCTCGATTGCAGTCTTCAGCAGACACTTTTTTCTCAACTAAAATCCCAGTCAATTCATCTTTCGTTTTCTAATGTTTTTAAGCATTTTTCTTCCCCAATCCTTCCCCACTTCCTCATGGTTTGACAAAATCAGAATTTTTTATTTTTAAGAAAAAGTGAGCACTACATTTAATAAGGTTTGCACATTTAGAAACACATAGATAAGTTAATAATTTAAATTTTCTAAACATTTGTGTAAATGATTTATATTAATAAGCGCCAAGCTGATCTAACTGTCTAATTTTGACTTTCCCAGGGAGCTCCAGAGGATGATGTTTTATTTTAGACGAGAATATAAGTAGGAATAGTAAATATTGAATGATTATGACAAGCTTAGAGTTTTATTAAGACGTTTTAAAGCAAAAGAGTATGGTTTATTTTTGTGAAAAGAAATCAATTTGATCTTAACAAGAGAATGTTTCATCTTCACCCAGAAATTCCGCATGATGAGTAACAAATTTAATATCGTGTCATTAATGAGAATTGTATTCACATGCTTAGCAATATTATGTCTACATGAGAAGCAATGAAAAAGTTTTATCAATATATAAAGTTAGAATTTTGTTAAAATTCATCCAGTAGTAGATTCTAATTTAATAAATATCCTTATTCTAAATTACTTTCCTTACTCCTTCATCATTTTTTAACTTTCTATCCATTTAACAATCTTCAATCACTACTGTGCTCGCATTTCATGTAATTTTCCTCATATTTATGCAGAGCTGTTACATTCTTTCTTATAAGTTGTTCTATAAGTTGTATTCTTTTTTTAGAACATAAAAATATAGTATTAAATTATATTACAGGTTGATCACAAATTGTTCAGCTAATTTTAGGTGTTAATAAAAAAATAACTAAGCAATGTACTTATATGCATGTTTTATTGTTGAAGAGGGCATTTCAAACAGTTTTGTCTGCTACACTTATTACCTTCAATCAAGTTTAACAAGAGCACCTTTTGTGGCGAGTAAAATGTCTAGATGTCTTGATGATATTCAATTTCACGCCATATATAACGAAGAATATCTGAAGTTATTCCATTAATTAAACCTTCGATTCTTCTTTTTAGTTTATTGATGTTGAAAACTTTTGTTGCGTACACCCTATCTTTGACAAACCCAATTCGATTGCGGTATTTTCAGTTCTAGTTTCGCACAACGAATCGATTTACCCGGGCTTCTCTGAAAAGGACTCTTAATCGATTCACAACTTCCTCGGAGATGGAAGATATGCCAGCAACTTTTTTGTGTACTACACTTATTGTATCCTTAAACTGCTGATACCAAAGTTTAATAGAATTTTTATTAGGAGGATCACAGCCGTACTACAAACAAAAACGTCTACAAACTAATAAGAAAATCCGCTCTCATAAAACTATAGTACGCACATTGATTTCTCCTGCACGGCAGCCATTACTCAACTGGCGATCCCCCCTATCATTACGTCACGCCAGCGTGTTCATTCAAGATCAATGCAAGACATTCAAGAACATTGCAATGGACATTGCTTTGTTCAGTTATTATTAACCGTATTCAATCATCTTTGTGCTCACATTTCATATACTTTCACTCATATTAATGCAGAGCTGTTCAATTTATGAGTAGCAATATTTATGCGCTGAATAATTTATGTTCACTCTGTAAAGTATTTTAGCGCTATTCCACATAATTATTTACACGAAAAGTATAATAAAAACAGGTTATAAATAACTGTTATTCTTGAGTTTGAGATAATTTTTTTTTTATCTAAAATTTATTATAGTTGCTTTGTATTATTTTAATCACTGAGTTATAAAAGTATATAGTGCAATGTTATAAAGTATAATATAT
This sequence comes from Lycorma delicatula, assembly GCF_047948215.1. Classification (NCBI taxonomy): domain Eukaryota; kingdom Metazoa; phylum Arthropoda; class Insecta; order Hemiptera; family Fulgoridae; genus Lycorma; species Lycorma delicatula. The sequence goes on along the minus strand of NC_134458.1, from coordinate 140,435,899 downwards.
AGTATATGCACAATTGAATGAAAAGGAAAAGAGAATAGCTTAGTAAACAAAGTAGTAATTATTATTCATTTGTTTGAAACTTTGATGTTGTTTATCTAGCGTAAATCCTCATTTCTGTAAATAGAATTGAAGGAACAAAATTACATATATGTATTTTAAACTATTCCATCACTCTTGAGAAATTCAAGTTATCCAGTTCTATTTCGTTTCAGAATTTTAAATTAAAATATTTAAAAAATAAACGAAATAAGATAATAAATTCCAAAAAAAAAAACTAGTTAAATTCATCATTTTTCTATAAAAAGTAAATAAAAATCCCATAGGTTCCATATAAAATAATTAAAACGTAGTTTTATATATATATTTTTAACGGCTATAGAAGCTTTTAGTAATAGAAAGTGTCAGAATAAGAAAGAAAAGAGAATGAAGAACATAAATTGACGAACACATTGAAAAAGAAACTCCAGAACAAACAACAACAAAGAAATTATTTTTAGAAAGAATTTCTATAAAGCGTAGAAGGTTCGGTTAATAGATTCTATTGGTTGAACGAACAAAAGATGAATTGGCTGCTTTAATACAGGTCAATACCTAAGCGTGGAGATATAAGTACTGCCGAGGACCAGCGAACAATCAGTCCGAAAACCATTTTCGCTATCCTATCCGTTATTTAATTAACGTCAATGATTGAACTAAGTCTACTAGCAAGTGCTACTCACTTTAAACAGAAAGGGAGCGCGTCATGGATGACAAGTTCACAAGTACATCGTTCCGTCGGGTTCCTGCCATTGAAAATTCCTTTGGATCGAAACGCAGTCCCAAAATTTACACTTATCATGAATACCAGTCAGTTTACTACTCGTTTTTATTACCCGTCAGATCACTAGAACAATTTAGCAGCTAAGAGCGTTAAGACCGCGTACTGTAGTAGGCAGGAGGGTGTTACATCCTCCGACATCCTTGCGCTCCATACCGAACATCAGTTCAATAAGTGTTAAATGCGAAGCATTAAAAGTGAGTTTCCGATAACAATCGAGCGTAAGAGCAAAGAATTCATCACTAAAGAATTCTGTTTTGGGATAGTGTTCTTGTTTGCGGTTAAATACGGAAAGCTGTTCGGTGTGTTCGTTGTGAAAAAGGGACAAGGTGACATAATTCATGGATAGAAGTGTGAGCCAGTTTCCATTTCTAAATATTAGAGGCAAATAATTCTTGTATAAATTTAATTATTAATATTGTAACTGTTACCTTACTTGTTATTGTATTATAACTACTTTTAATTTTGTATTTTGTTTTAATTAGCTATTGTAAATTTTTTGCAAAATCAGAATTGTATTTTGCGATATACAGTTGACTTATTTTATATATAAATTATTGAGATTAAATAGTTAGTATCTTTAAAACACTCTTACGTGTGATATATCTTAATATCCTTGTCGAACCGCGAACAGGCGACAATATATATATATATATTTATACATATATGTATGATGTTGAGTATATAAATTTCTTTAATAACCTGAAAACAGATGATTGTAATATTCAACTTATATAAAACTAACCAAAATGCAGTTATTTTGTTTTATCCAGTCTTATACCAACCCTTCCGAAAGCATGAATATACTAGTATAATGAAAAATTAGAAGTCCCGGTCTGTTTCAATCCTCTTATTACCGGATAGAAACAACTATCAAACCCCTACTACCGCTTTTTTATATATGAATCGTTTCGGGTGTGATTATTTTGAACTGCACACTGCTGCTGTCTATACAGCTAAATAAAGTATAACATATGTATTGTTAAATTTATTTACAAAAATCGTAAAATTTATTTACAATAAATTGAATTTATTTTTAAACATCGCTTTCATCACTACGTGTATAATGTAAGTTTATAATTTTTTTTGAAAAATAAATTTCAATTAAGTTAAAGGTAACGCAGTATTTGTTATTATTTACGCTGGTTTCAATAATACATTTTTTTTCTTTTTAGAAACCAATATGAAGATATTTACCTTTTCTTCTTTTAGTATAATAAACTTTAAATTTTCAGAAAAAAACTAAGTTACTATCCAGGGATAAAAAAATAAAGAGGTAAGATTTTTTTATGTAACACGAGTAAAATTTTTAATGAAAGTTAGACGTTTTGAAAACATGGCAATGTAAAACAACCTACCGTTTAGACAATTAGTCGTAAAAGAACACTAATCCCTCTGAACTCTAACTAGGAGACTTGTTACATTATAATTACATAAGAAACAGTACCGTAGAGCTCATCGATATAAAAAACGACCAACTACCAAATAATACAAACCCAAAGCACACAATAAATCTAAATTTTTCCAGTTCCTGAACTTACAAGAACAAACTCAAGCTTTGTCAAAGGAAATTATCATTCAACTCCAAAAATATGTAATGTGTAAAAGTCGAATTCAAATATAAACCTTTCAGTCAGATCCGCTTAAGAAGGTAAAAGTACTTACTTATATGTGCTATGACCTGTGTAATAAACTACACATAGTGATAATATGTATTCAGAAAGAAAAATTTTTAAATAAATATTATCTTATTTTAATTGTAAATGACTTTAGTCAATAAGAATTTATGTTGATAAGATGTAAAAGTTTATATGGTTATTTAATATATGGTTATATAAATTTTAATATAATATTTATTTTCAATACAACATGATTTTTGGTACTTAATATATGGTTTATATTGTTATATTGGTTATTTATATGGTCATTATACAGACTGATTCACGAAGAATGTAACAAACTTTCAGGACAGGTTCTGTTGGTAAAAACAAAAAAGTTCATAATTATATACTTAAACTCTTCGTTATCGGGTGTCGCCTGGCAAAATTAAACCTGATATAATTCTTGGAACTCAAATTAAGAGGTAAATTTAGTGGTTTAAATGAAAACTGATTTGAAAAAAAAAAAATAGGTCTCAGAACTGTGTTTCTAGTCGTCTTAGAGAAATCAGGGGTAAAATACAAGAAAAAAAAAAAAATATCTGGAGCCCAAAAACACACTTAATATTATTTTGTTTGAGGTAAAATAACTTTGTTAAATGAGGAATAAAAACACAACAGTTTTAAACATAACTTTTAGAGAATTTGATTCCGAGTAAAATGGTATGAATAAATTCCATAGAAACTAAATAAAAACGCAAGAGTTTTGAAGACTGTTAAACACTAAACATATCAAAATGTGGAAAAATTTATCTAGGTATTGAACGAAACCAAATTTCAATATTACACAACATTTTTTTATAATTTAAGGCTAAATTTTACCAAAGGCGCAGAAATTAGGACGAAATTTCTAGCGGACAATCAAGACAAGAGTTTCAGCGGACAAGAGTTTTAAAACTTATGTATTTATATTATAAATGTATCAATATACTAATATAAATACCTATATACTTTTTTCTTCATTTTCACCAGTAGAACGTGTCTTCAGAGTTTGTTTCAAACTTGGTGAATCACCTGACAAAATTTACAATTTTTTGTTCACCATAAGATATTTATTTAAGATTAAAATAACTGGAGAAAAATTCTTTATAAAATCAATATTTTAGAATTTTATCCTATTAATGATATTACTGGAACAGAAGTAGTTTTTGTATACTATTAGAAAATATTGTATAAAATTAATTAATTACGGAAATTAAAATTAACAACGAATGCATCGTCCATGCATAAACAATAAATTTTTTTGCGTAAAATAAATTTTTAACTAGGAAATACAAAAATCAAATGAACGAAAGACATATTTCTCAATCACCGGAAAGGATATTACTTTTGTACTTGTTAATAGACAAATTTCAGTTATTTCTATTTATAGAATACATCATGTCAGGTTTATTCACCGGGTTCAAATCTTAATGTCACATACATTACTTTTTTCTCTTTTTTATTTTATTTAAAGTTGACCTAGATGTCACGATGTCGTTTTCTTACACGATCAATAACACAAGGAAAGTTCTTTTTCAGAATCTGATTTGCCAATGTCTGTTTTACATGTATATCCATCCTTTCCAACTAATACATGCAGAACATATTTCCTTCAGTTTATAATTTTACTTTTTTTATTAAATATTATTATTATTATTGTTTTTTATACAACAACTAGCCGGTCGGGGCTCGCTTTGCTCGCCTGACCGTATAGAGGGCTCCGCCCCCTGGATTTCCGGAACCCAAATCGGTCCAGGCAAATCCCGGAGCCGACTCAGGAGCTCCTCGGGATCATGAACCTACCCCAGGGCCGCAGAGCTCGCTCCGATCGCCATTACTGTCTACCCAGAGGGCTCCGCCCCTTAGACCTCTGCAGTGTTCTTATCCATGATTCTTATTCATGGTTGTGACATAATACTAATAAATAACAGTTAAAATATTCAGGCTTAATAAAAACCTGAAGAAGAAACTAAATTATAAAAGACAGAATAACAGTAACTATGCTAACTAAAGTACTCACACCTTTGACAACGAAAATTTATAACTTATTTCTGTTGCCATGGTGAAAAAATATAATAATGAAGTAAAAGGATTAATTCTTCTTTTAATAAAAAAAAAAGTTAAATTCACAACTTCACCCCCAAGGGCCTACGGACTCGGTCTATGGCTTAAAACTTTCCCTGAGATAACATGAGAATGTATTCTGCAAATTTGAAAGCAATCGGTCGGTTGGTTCTTGTGTGATGCGAGAACAAATAAACAGACCAACTTTCGGATTTATATATAAGTAAATATACAATTGAGAAAAGTGTTTATTTGAAATAAAATTAAAACAATGTTTATTTATTTTATTTAATGGAATTGTTCATATTGAAAAAACTATTAAAATGTAAGTTAAATATAGAATTTATAAACAATAATCAGGAGTTAAAAAAACACACTAAAGAGAAATATGTATTACTACTAAATTTTTATTTCAATTTAATTTTTTTTAATCATTAAAAATCTAATAATGAACAGTTAATCATTATTTCCTAATTTAATACTAACATCAAAAGTAAAAATTTAAAACAAATAACGATATTTATTTTTCAAAGTGTTTTGAAGTTATATTTTAAGTGTTTTTATAAGTCTTAACAAGTTAAAAAGCTTAAAAATCAACGAAGAAAACATACGTACCGATAAAAATAAGAAAAGGAACTAGGAGACATCATTTTAACCCACCGGGTTAGTCTAGTGGTGAACGCGTCTTCCCAAATCAGCTGATTTGGAAATCGAGAGTTCCAGCGTTCAAGTCCTAGTAAAAGCAGTTAATTTATACGGATTTGAATACTAGATCGTGGATACCGGTGTTCTTTGCTGGTTGGGTTTCAATTAACCACACATCTCAGGAATAGTCGAACTGAGACTGTACAAGATTACACTTCATTTACACTCATTCATATCATCCTTATTCATCCTCTTAAATAATACCTGAACGGTTTTTATAGTAAACAATAAATAATAATATAGTAAGCAATAAATAATACCTTAATCCTTTGGCTGCAATTTACTTGTATTATCAGGTAAATACAATAGTTTAACGTGGTTTAAATCAGGCATATTATTGTGGGCTGTGCAATTATCGACAAATAAATATATTTTTCGTTTTTGCACCTTCACTTGCATTCACTCTTTTTAACCAATCTACAAAGATATCCATTGTCACCCAGGCCTCTTTGTTATTTTGATAATCAACAGGAAAAGTTCTGATACCTTTGAAGCATCTTGGAGTTTTAGATTCTCAATTAAAAGAAATGGCTGCTTTTCAGTTCCTGATATATTGGCACACAAAAGTACAGTGATCCGATCTTTGCTAAGTTTACCACCATGACAAGGCTGGCCTTTACATGTAAAAGTTTTATCGGGAAGACACTTGAAGCATAAACCTGCTTCATTGCCACTGAACACGTTATCGGGGGAATAATCATACAGTAGAGCTGGAAGGTCTTCAATCCACTGATTACATATGCTGTTGTCCACGACATTACTTTCTTCATAAATATCTTTGAAAACTACATGGTCCCTTCTCTTAAAGCCCCCCCAACCGGCCGTTCCTGACAAAAATTATCAATATGGAGCCTACTAGCAAATTCTTGAGCCTTCTCTTCAATCATCGGACCGCTTATTGGAGTGTTTTTATTAAGTACCTGCTTCATCCATGTTGACAGACATTTTTCAAGTTACTCTGCTGGTCGCGATCGTTTTAGTTTTCCTTTCTCTTCACTGAAAAGAAATTTTCTCCTTGTTTTGAATTATTCTGTAGTGGGTATACTTCGGTACATTAAACTCTGTACACAGTTCCTCACGCGACTTTCCACTACCATGAACAGACAATAGCTTTAGTTTATCAGCGGCTCTCAATGAATTACACTTGCATTGCAACATTTTGAGCACTTTTATTCACTTGTTTATTATGTAAAACCTTAGAGCAATGTAAAAATTAATGTGTCCGGAAGAAATTCGAATAAGTTTGTAAACAAACGTGTAACAAACCTGTTCAGACCAATATTCAAAACGACAAATTACTGCATTAATAACAACTTTCTTACTTATGCAGGCTGTTAAGCTAAACGGACCCAGTTGTAGAGTTATCTAAAAAATCTCAGATAAAGGAGCTTAATTATTCCCAGTAATAGAGGTATTTCGATGCATAATTGTCGGGAAATAATTGTGAATCTCAGTATTAGCGGTTTATCACTTAACCAGGGCCCACTTAACCAGGATTCACTGTATGTAATACAAAAATTTTAATGGCAGAACAGGAAGAAAATGGAAAGGTGGGCAAAATCGAAGCCATACTGAAAATATGAGTAACGCATGAAAAAAGAAAAAAGAAGCTAGAAGGAATTGGTATGTGCGTGGTCAAAGTCTTTTCTCATAAAAAAAAATATATATTTTCACAATAACTTAATTATGTTTTATTCATTAAACATAAAAACTTAAAAAAAAACTTAAAATAAATTAAAAATATAAAATCGTCTTATAATTAAAATATAAACAATCTTTTTTAATTTTACCTTTTTGAAGTCTATGCCAAATTTAAACAAGACCGCAAAGTTAATAACCGTTAATTAATTTAGTATCAATTTAAAAAATTAAAAATTTAAGAATTAAAAAATCTTATTTTTTTCACCTTCAACTTTTTTTAAGTGTATTAAAAAAAAAATTAATTTTAATTTAACTTACCCATAAAGTATGGTAGGTCTATAAGAAAATTTGCTCGGAATGGAAAATAAAATTTGAGTTATCTGCTCGACTTAAAAATAAGAAAAGCAATGCTGAGAAAAGTCGAAATATATTAATACTGAACGTGAACTAAGACACTTGGCAATGTGAGAAAAGTTTAATTTTTTTTTTTAGTCTTAAGTTTAAATTCAGGTATATTCTTTTAAAATATATAACCGTTTTTAGGTTTACTTTTACATTTAAGCTAGTGCAACGCAACATTTCCGACATGTAAAAATACAGTGAAATCACAATGAAATTAAATTATAAATCATAGCGCTATAAAAATTACATACGATACAGTAGTGACGATAATACATTAAAATATTTTAAAATGAATTCAACAATCCAATAATTTTTGTACGACCAAGTTTATTGTCTTGTACGCTAATAATATTTCCAAATATGTAAAGTTAACACGTTACTTAGGTTTTCCCTAATTAGCCTATTGCTATTATAGTTCTAATAAAGGAGATACTCCTAATAAAGCCTAGTAAACCTAGGTATGTTGTACATGTTAAAAACTGTTCAACAGTTTAAGGATACAGGAAGTGTAGTACATAAAAAAGGTTGGCAACCTACCGTTTCGGAAAAAGTTGTGAATCGAGTAAGAGAAAATTTTCAAAGAAGACCGGGTAAATCGACTCGTCGTATAAGTCCAGAACTGGGAATACCACAACTGAATTGGGTTTATCAAAGACAGAATGTACGCAGTGAAGGTTGTCAACATCAAAGAACTAAAAAGAAAAATCGAAGGCGTTATATTTTTCTTAATGTGTGGCGTGATATTGAATATCATCTAGACATTCAAGTTCTTATCCATCTGATTAATAGGTAGAGAAAGAAATATAAAAAGAATTTGCTTGCATATGTGGCGTAAATCGAAGAAAGGCACAAGTACTTCTACTTGTGAATGAAATAAACGAAAATGTTCAGGATCAAGAAAAGTGTAGAACAAAAAATTTATACTTATTAAGAAGAAAGTTTTTTTTAATTGATAGAACCTATAAATAATTCTGGTTTCTACAATTTCATTTTCTGGCTTGTTATAATTATGTTTTTCAACAAAATCTAATAATTGGCTATATCAAGTTTACATCCAATAGCAATATTTGCGTAGCGACAGCGGTTTTATATCCTCTGAGGAGCCTCTCTATAAACTAACAACATCCCCCTGTACTCAATTAACAAAACCACCCGTTCTGTTGTAACATACCATTAATCCCCTTTCCATCGTTTGTATCCTCTCCTCTTGTTCATATTCCCGTCTCTTTGATCTATTTCTCGTCCCAAATCACCCTTACACACACGCGCGCGCGCACTCAGAGAGAGATTGAGAGAGAAAGTTACATAAACCATTATTACTAACACAATCATGTTACGATCTGACCACAAGCACAAAATACACATCAAGCTTACTACTAGTCAATCGCGATAACGGGCAAGCTTAAGGTAACTGAATTAATGTCTTAAGTGTGTGTACATATACGAAGATATGTGTATAAAACAGACAACGCGCACGAGTATTTTATTTTGGTTAAAGACTACAGACTCAAGTTATAATGAGTATATAAGTTTCATTAAACGTTATGGATAATTGTATTAATTTGCAAGATATATTTTGAAAATTAAACGTACAAAGGATTCAAATCAAAGTAAAACAACATAAGATACAGCTACCATATTCCTCATATTACTACATTGTACAGAAGTGTAGAGATGAGTATCATAATAGCTAGAGAAGTCCTTCGGACATCTGGCAACAGCTTAATTTAACTGGGACCAGTAGATCGGTAGATTCCTTGATTATGAAGTAATAATGTAAATGTGTTACAACTTAGGTTTAGATTTACCAGGCTAGGATATGTAATTAATTAGCAGCTTATCCTATCCAACTAAAACATTTTTTTATAAGCACCCGATGGTGTCCTTGTGATAAAACCGAGGAATCGGTAAAATTTAACTAATATTTGACCCCGCTTTTTTCAAAAACTTGAAGGTTCATGCATAAAAGAGTTTTTTGAATGATTAAAATATTCTCTAAAATTGATTTTAAATAAATTAAATTTGAAATAAAGAAAATGTTTTCGATTTTTTTTTTTTTAATTTAGGAGTTCCCCCATCAGAGGAGAGCTATTAAAGTTATTTTAGTGACTTTATTGTATAAAAAAATTCATTTTCAGCATCCGAGCATTACAAATTTGAAATTACAATTTTTTTTCTCTTATCATCTCTTATTATCTTTGTATCTTATAAATAGATACAAATATAATAAGATTATATATTCTTATATATAGATTATTTATATATTATTTATTAATATATAAATAATTATATATTATTTATAGATTATTATTCAATATAGATTATTTATTCAATATAATAATTGTTCACATAATTCTCGGACACCCTGAAAAATTTTTTCAATCCACACTTGACTTTTAGAGTTTAAATAAGTTCTCCGCTTTTTTCGTCATTCTGGTCACCTTTTTAAAACTTTCTCTTTTTTTTATACATTATTGAAATGTTGAAAATTCTTTCTAGTATTTCTACATTTCAACCCATGTATTTCCTCTCCGATGACGCTGAAGTTAAATATCAAACAAAGTATTACTGAAATTCTGTGATTATACCTTTAATACATCTAATCTACAATCTGGATCTAATTTTTTGTCAGTGCGATAGTAATTTAATGACACCAATTACAAACGTACGTAAAAAAAGAATTACCATTTTTTAATGAAAGTATAATCAAAGATATACATTTTTGTTTGTTTACAAAGTTAATTAATTTTGTAGCTTTTAATATATTATTTTATGGTTATCTTTAAAAATTCAAAATAAAGAATTTCTATATATTTAAATTATTTACATATTTTTTCATTTTAAATTCTAATAAAATATTTATTAAAAACCCAACTATTAATTATACATAGTTACCTAGATTAATTATGAAAAATGAACAAAAAATAGTTAAATAACTTATCTTCCTTTTATTACAGGCATTTTATCAAGATACAGTAAGTTAGTCAGCGATTTGAGATTTAGTATTACCTCTTTTATATCGTATTCGGGTGCCTGTTAATATAGTAAAGTGGACCCGACTACAACATAAAATATAGAACTAATACTAAATTCCATATCGCTGATTAACTTACTGTATCCTGAAAAAATGCCTGTAAGAAAAGAAAGAAAAACTATGTTTTTTGTTCGTTTTTCATAATTATTCTAGGTAGATGTGTGCAAGTATTAGTCGGAATTTTTTTTCTTAATAATTATTTTATTTAGCGTTTTTTGTTGTTTCCGTAGCTTTAACATTCAATATACTAATCATCTAGGTACGATACTGATTTAAGTTTTTATTTTGTGTAGCCGCGATACATTTCTGCTTCCTTTTTCTGAGCACATTTTCCGTTTATAACTCGAGAACGATGAATTTTTTCGAAATAATCACAAGGCTCGATAAGTATTCCTTTTTTATCGTTTTATCAAATATTAATATTAAAATCTGAGAATAACGTAATTTTTAAATTTTGTTCCTCAGTGTAGCGTTACCTCTCTTCTAGATAAGAAAATTTAAGTTAGCCTATGTTACTTCCAGCCAGGAAAACCTGTTATACCCAAAAGTTGGTTGTAATTGGTTGGTTCAATAAAGATATGGAAAGGAACAAACAAACGTACTGGTGGTAATGTGTTTAACACATTACCACTCCACAAAATGTACGTAGTCGAGTAAAAATAAAACATCATGGTAGTTTAAATATTTTGAAAAACTATAAATTTAACTGTTGAAAATTTACGTCTAATTTAAGGTAAAATTTAAAAGAAAATTACCGTAATGGAATATTTAAAATAAATTAGGACTATACTAATTAGATAGTAAGTTAGTAGAACTTGCTTACTTAACTTCAAATAAGCAAGTCTTTAATTTATTTAAAAAATAAATTACAAAAAAAAGAACAAACAGCACAATTAATTTGTTAAAATATAAAAATAGTCTTTTACTTTCCCGTCTATTCCTATAGCAGAGCTATAACTATAGAATGTAAAGTATGGCAATCGGCCCAATGTAGGCATATGCGAATTTCACCAGATCTTTACGTTTTGCCACCTAAGGAACCCAAAAACGCTGATGGAAATTTTCCGGATCTTCGTATGTACGTGTTTGCGTTCGGGGTGTTGGTCTCTAAATCACCTTATATCTCCAGAACTACTCGACCGATTTTAACCAAAGAATTAATCCTGGTCAGATTACCTCTACACTTGGGGCATTGATGCCAATAAATTTTCAACTTAAAAGGTCAAGGGGGTGAGGCCGTACAGCAAGGTCACCCTCAGTATCTCGAGATTTCGCCTAATTACGGTCATATTTTTCTTAGACACATTTCTTATGTGTTCTTAATTTTTGCAGGATATTCTAATAGTAATTTAATTTTATATATAAAATAGACAAATTTAAAAAAAAATAGAATTATTAATAAAATAATAAATATAGTTAAAAAAAAAATTGACAGAAACATTTTCAAAAGTCAAACTTCAAGGTGAATTACCAGATCAGTTTGAAATTAAAACCGAGGTAAGGCGAGGCAATGGACTTTCCCTAAGAATATTTAAATGCACCCATTGAAAATATAATTAGAGAATAGACAAAAAAAATTAAAAACCTAAACGTTTCAAAAATGGTAAAATCAGGAACAAAATTTAAAGTACTTGAAATTTATATTTCGGCTGTTGCAGATACTTTATCACTTTTAGCAAAAACAGAAGAAACAAAACAAAAACTACAAATCTTAGAAAAACAAGCAAAAAAAATAGGTTTACAAATGTTTACAGATTTCATATGAAAAAACAGAACGGCTGTCCTACACTAAAATTAAAAGCAAAGAAATTAAAGTATTAGAAAATAAAACAATCAAAAGGGTAAAAAATTCAAACAGAGAAGTAGTAACGCCAGTAAGAGTAGAAAAGCTAGAAGGAACAGTAGTAGGAGCAGAAGGAATGAAAGCTAGAGAACAGAAAATGGAAGTAATGTAAAGAGGATAGAATGTATTAACCTAAGAAAAGTGGAAAATTTATATCAAGAAATAGAAAATAACGAAACAACAATGAGGAAAATAAGGATAAAATTCTATGAGCATCTATATAGAATGAACAGTAACAAACTGTCAAAAAAACATTTCTAATTTTATTAATGAAAAAAAAAAATCAGTTTGGTATAAACAGATCAAAAAATAGCTCAAGGAATTAAAGATATACAAATTTTATACATAAAAGAGATCAGCCATCCATCCTTCCTCTCATGTCTTAGAGCTGACGACCGGATTCATATCCCGCTGACAATTTTCCGCCATTGCTCACGGTCCTACCATTCGAATCAGTGAACCTAACGTTTCTCCAATCGGTTCTTCAATTTGATTCAGCATCTTTTCGGAGGTCTTCTGTGTGACTTGCGTCCCTCGATTTTTCCCTGTATGATTAGCTTCCTAAGATTTTCGCAAGGCCTAAAGACTAAACGGCCGAAAAAGCGGAGAATGCGCTGGAAGCAAATTGCGGACATTCGCCTCTGTATACCCAGCTCGTTTATAATTGAGTTGTTCATCTTCTTTTCCGTGCATGCGACGCGGAATATTCATCTGTAGGCTCACATTTCGAATGAATCAATTCCGGTCTTCCACCTTGATAGTCCAGTTTTCAACGCGGTTCATGACTACTGAGAAGACTAGTACCTGAAGCAGTCTCAGTTTTGTGTTCCTCGTGATTGCATGAAAGAGATACACATTTAGGTTATTGGTGGATGTATCTAAGTTTCAAAAAATAAAAATAAAACCTAAAAGAAATCTCAAGTAAAGCGAAGAAAGAAGAAAAAACAAAATGAGGAAGTATTAGATATCTGAAAAACTTCAAATTTACTCAATACGACAATGGTTGCATGTGAAAAAGGTTTCACATATTTAGCATACGAGAAGCCTACCTTCTTACAATTCCAGCAACATTTTGGTCATCCCTTGCTTTAAGGGTTGGTCATAAAAGCTTTAGGTAATGTTTGGAGGACTAACGACCACTTTAAACCGATTCGATACTGTGCCTATTAAGGGAGATATGTTTTTTTTTGTCTTCGAAATCCCATTTTTTCCACCCCCTGAGCCAATGGTTAGTGATATCAAAAAACTTTACCTAAATACGTTTTAGGCCCTTATCCAAAGAACAGTAAGAACTTTAAACGAATTCGATAATTTACTTAATAGGAAAGTTAAAGCGATATTTTGATTTTTCGAAAAAGCCCTCCCATTTTCACCCCTATGGTCCAAATTTTCCTATTAACGAAATCAACCGAGATTTTAGGTCGTTATATTTTACGTATCAATTTGAAAGTGATTGGCACAAAATTACGGCAGTTATTGTGTCCACGAGAAAGTGAAATATATATATATACATATGTATATATACACTTTTGAGCTGACGTATTGAAAAACCCACTAAAGTTTATTAAAAACAAAATATATCAAAATGTTTTATTATAGGAAACAAAATATTGGGACCTTTATTTTCAATGAGAATGTTTCGGGTGCTTCATACTCAGACATTCTGCAGAACAATTAGCCATATATATTGGAAATTGTTTCTCTGATAACAAGAAGGCAGTGATTTTATAGCAGGATGGGAAACTCCGCACTTTTCTCTAGCAGTTAAACAACATTTAAATGCAACTATTTTAAACAAGTGGGTTGGGCGTGGCGGACCTATCAACTGGTTTCCATGGTCAGCTGATTTAACACCTCTAGACTGTGAATAGTAGTCCACGCTAACGAACCATTTCCGAACCTACGTTTATGTGAACCTTTTTTTTTATTTTCATTAGTAGAAGATTCCTGAAAGTTTGTTACATTTTTCGTGAATCACTGTAGACACAATTGAAAAAGTAAATTTAAAATCTATAATTGCGCAAATGTTTTGGAAGTAGAGCTTAAATTTAACGGGCTGTGGTATTATAAATGTGCTCGTTTAGTCGTGTAAACGGAAGCGCGTTAACTAATGATAAAAAATTGAAAGTTATAAGCTCATTTTTAAATTTTCGTTTATTAGTAAATTCAAAAATTCTTGAGCAAAAAATATTTCAAAAAGTACATTACCATGAACTCTTCTTTGAAAAATGTGTGTGTGTGTGTGTGTGTGTGTGTGTATGTATGTACAAAGCAAGCAAGCGCACGAATTCATAAAATTTATTTGAAACACATCAACGAAAAATGTATACCTTGTGTTTAAACGTTTTTGACTAGTAAAGGGCTGCCTATAAAAACGAAATAAGTAAAATTATTTATTGATATTTATATAAAATTTAATAGGTGTGGAATTCTCACTCTACAATTTTAGCAGTCAGTTGCAATCATTGATCCAAAATATTTTGCTTTTTAAACATTATCGTAGGTTGTTACTACGTGTTAATTTTAGATAAATTTCCCGAAGATAATAACTGTTTCAGAATTTTTAAAACCGAGAGAAATGGAAAACAAATATAGTGTTGGTAATAAAAATCCCTGAGTAAAATATCATTGAGAATAAATGGTACAGTAACAGGTAATTTCTAACGATGAAAAATGGAATTTTAATAATCAAGATACAGAATGATGTATTACGTACAGAAGAAACAGTAGTTGACACAATCGTAGTTGAAAAAGTTTCATACCACGACTCAGTGACAGCCGAGGAGGTATTCAATGCTTTAGAGGTAAGAAATTACTATTGTATTCTTTAACAAAATGTATTTTATACTTACCGTGGTTTAAATGATACGAGTTGAAATCTTTCACGCATATACTTATTCATATTTCAAGTTTTGTTAAGGTTTGCTGAAAAAGCTATAATTCATCGACATCTGATGTGCAATTAACCAAAAGATGGCTTGAATTGCCGGAAGACATCAAACAGAAAAAAAAATTGAAATAAAAATTACTGTTAAAAGTATATTTAAGCTAATTGTCTATGCATAGTATTTACAAAAGGAAAGATCTAATTTTTATTACTTTTAACTATGTAATGTCTTTAAATATTTAATAAACTGTTATATTAGTAAATCCAGGCAATCCGAAATCGGTCTGACCCCTACTTTTTCGGATAACAGGGGATTTACTCTATTTAATTAAAAATATACTTCCTTTTATTAACAATTAATTTATATTTGTTATTTTTAAACTGACTTTGAAATTAAAAAATTGACATACAGAAATCGGGTGGGGCTGAGTTGGGGCGCACGGCCGTTGGTTTAACGTGAAACGTTAAATCTTGGATGAAGTTCCTCCGAGCTACAGAACGATCAACTTATCTGTAGAGTTAAATGGGGAGAACCACCATCGTATTTTTTGAACAAAACTGAAACTCTCCAATGGAAAATTTTAGTTCCTTCATTTGGCCAACTCTACAAATAAATTGGTCGGTCTGTGTCCGCGAGTCATTTTTAGTGTATTGTATTGAAATAAAAACAAGAAAATGACTACGTACTAAATTTAATTTTAACATAAAACAAACACTAAATGGTACATGATATTTATTTCGACTAATATTTGACGACAATTTTGTTACTTCTCCAACACTGGTCTGTGATATGAGAAGTAAGAAACATAAGGCACAACAAGCAGCGATAGAGGTGCTTGCATCGTCAGCGTCGTTCACTGAGCGCGTTGTTGCAGCTTTGCGACGCTTCCGAAACAGTCTCGCCCGCTTGGCACCGGACATTGGGGTACTTTTGCGTGGCTCATAACCTCCCCTTTCCAACAATGTGCGTAATTTATATTTCCGGCTTGCTTTTGCGCGTGCTGTGGCTGACATATTGAATTTTCATACTTTTTTTAATGTTTACTTTAATTTTTTACACGTAAATATTATAAAAATACACATATCATTAGTTAAATCGATCTATCTCAACAATTCTAAACATAAACACACTAATAACCACTTTATCACGTCTAAGTCGTGAGCTACACTGAATAGAAATGAGCGAGAGCGACAGTTTTGGCTGATCTGCCCTCTGCTCCCTTCCCGTCAACCTGCTCGCCAGTGACGCAAACTCAAAGTCGTATCGGTGAACTGATCATGTAAGTTATAAAATGTCACCGCATTTACGTCTCTGAGACTAATAGTTAGGGAGTTATTAAGGCAGAACGATATAGACCTTTTCGTTACGCTACAAATTTCTGTTCTGGTACCCGTATGTTTCGGTGTGATTTTAAAGACATTTCTCATCAGTAAAATTATATGCATTGCTAATGAATGGGCTAAACCTTTTATTAAATTCGAATCACTGAGTAAAAACGAATACAAAGACTGTGTTTCTAACGTAGATTAAAATGTTTGCAGAAAAGTAATTAAATAATGTGATCGATCCTCCATTGTAAATTTTATTTACAGCTGATCAATTTTATTTACAGTTGTGTGTTCTGAATTGAAATATGGAGAAAAAAAATATTCTAAACATCCAGTTAACGTATAAAAATCATTCCTTAATTAGACTACTGCTAGTCGTAGACTAGAATATTTACCATTTCTGCAACAGAATAAGGGAATTAAAAAAGCTTTCTCAGAATACACAAACTGTTGTAAAACACATAATCATTTTTTATTACCACAAATATTTCTTAGTTCACTTAGCTGAGTTTTAATTAATTAAAAATTAACTTTTATAACCTACAAAATGAAATAAATTATTTATTTACTTGACTATATCATTGATGAGTAAAGAAACGCGCGTGTATAATAGGTATACCAGCATCATTGTAAATAAAATATAATAACTGGAAGTCGAATTTCCCTAGATGTAATAATTTTAATTAATAAAAATGAACGTAATTTTACGTAATCCTGTAGAAAGTGGTTTTGTATACGTATTAAATAAAATATTTTATTTAATAAGTTTATAGACTATCAATATAAGTAACTTCTATTATTCTATAATAAAAGTTTACAATTCTATTATAAACAATAAATGTAAAAAAGAAAAAAACATTTAGCAAAATAAAAAGTCAATAATTTAAATTCCTAATTGTTATAGTACGTATATAAAATCTGAAAAATATTAATTTCGAAAAAACTCTCATTCCACTCTCAATTGTTTTTTATTAAAGTTTGTAAGATCACCGCATCCAAACTAAAATGTAGGTTACTAAATTTTTATAATTATATCAATTCTCAGTTCTTATACATAGCCTACCGGGTTGGTCTAGTGGTGAACGCGTCTTTCCAAATCAGCTGATTTGGAAGTCGAGAGTTCCAGCGTTCAAGTCCTAGTAAAGGCAGTTACTTTTATACGGATTTGAATACTAGATCGTGGATACCGGTGTTCTTTGGTGGTTGTATTTCAATTAACCACACATCTCAGGAATGGTCGAACTGAGGCTGTACAGGACTACACTTCATTTACACTCATACATATCATCCTCATTCATCCTCTGAAGTAATACGTGAACGGTAATTCCCGGAAGCTAAACAGGAAAAAGAAAAGTTCTTATACATGTTTGAATGTAAATGTATTGAAATTATTACAATCGACATCAAGAAACCGTAAACCAACGGAAATAGTTATTTGATGAAATATAATGCACTGTGTAGGGTGCTGCTTCTGATATACCAGATAAGAAATGACGATATGCAGAAAAGAATTGACAAAAAAAATTTCTTGGGCAATTTCACACCCCTCTCATAAGCTGCGTCACATAATTATCATAACTTAACTCAGAGATAAATAGTATTACTATTCACCGATAGAATTGGCTTTAAGTAGTAGAACGAGGTACTGTTTGCTTTCGTATCTAATCATATTGATGCAATTGACCTTGACTTGCAACGCCGCCCCACACCTAGGTTGTTAAATCTGGCCCACTTCTTCCGAGTCCCTCTCTTCCCATACAATCTGCCTAAGTTGGGTTAAAAACTGTTGGAAGTGAAATTTTTCTTCTATCCAATGTATATATCATTAAGTAGCTTTCATAATTTCCGTGTAAAAATAATTTCAAATGTTGCACTTGGAACATTGAAAATCCTTACGTACCTTCTCCTCAAGACACGTGGAAGGATATAGTTCTACATCAAAAGTATTTCTTACAGACTAAAAAAATAGTTTTACTTCGGAATAAAAAATAAAGGATAAAATATGAAGGAAATTAGAACCCTTTAATGAGGTAAAGATATGTTTTAAATCACAATTAATCACAACTTTAACGGGATAATGATAATTTCTTGATAAGAAATTAATTCATTATCTGTTGAAATGCTAAAGATAAAACTAAACCTGTTAAAGGAGCGGGCACCTATAAATTAATTTATAAAATGGGTTATATTTTAGGATATGTAAGTAGAACTAAAATATAAATATAAATGCAAATTATAACTAGGAAGTATTTTGTTCATTATTCGTTAATATTATACAGGAATTGATCATGACTTATCCCATTTTTCATTTTTTTCTTTTTTCTTAGACTGGACATAATAAATTCATTAAAATATACTATTTAAAAAATCGACTGAATAAAATATTTTATAGTTTAGAAAGTTAGTTTATTTACAACAGCTGAAAAATTTTTTTCTTTAAAGTTAAACTATTAAATTTTTAAGCTCTCTTTTTAAATGATGGTTTTTCAAGCTTAAGAAAACAATTATATTTCAACAAATCAATATTCAACTTTTTAAAGTCAAAATTTATTCAACGATTTCTGAACTAAATGTATGGATAAAATTCTGCTGTTAAATTTTGCATTTCACATGATAATTTTGTTACATATTTACATCATTTATGGGATTTAATTGTTCAGTTTAACCTCTTGAAAATGTTTTAAAGAGAAATCTGGAAGAATAGTTTCTTAAATTTTCATTATTAGTATCTCTGACAAATTTTTAGTTTCTGTTTAAATAATTTGGAATATTTGATTATTAGTGTTAGAATATTACTTTTAGGAGGATGGTAAAAAAAAAGCTCTACTTACTTACTTTCAAACGTTATTCGAACTATTTTCAGAGATAAAATCTAAATTCTATTAAAATGGATAAAAAAATAATGGCAACTATAAAATCCAATTCTTAAATTGTTGTAAAGAAACGTACTTACATGTCTTTTAAAGAAAACAAAATCTCTTCAAAAAAAAATTGATGTGGACACTACATGACTTCCTTATACGTCTATTAAATTACATATACACATTTTTTGCTGCACATCATTTAAACTTATTTCATTTGAACGTGAGATACGATCCTCCAGTTCTTTAAAAGTGGACAGTTACACAATTGCATTGTGGTGGACACCATATTACATCACATTTTTTTATGTGGTGTCCGTATCAGCATTTTATATTATTAATCCATATATTAATTTTGTTTCACGTCGCTCAAGCAGTTATGTGGTGTAAATGAGAAAGTGTCGGATCTGTAAACATGGACACATCGATTCGAATCCGACTTCATATACATACATTTTTTTTAATTTAAACATATTGATTTATTAATAAATTATTAACCACTGTAACAATTTTTGAATTAAAATAAAAGGTACATAAAATTTTATTTCACTAATAACTTGTGAATTTTTAATTTTTAATTTTTCATATTTTTTTTTTATTGTTATTATTGAATTATTTATTGTAACTTTTTTTTACAGAGGTTAATAATTATTAATAAATAAATATATTTAAATAAAAAAAAAAGGTTAAAAAAATATATGTATATGATGTCGGATTCAAACCGATGTGCCTTCCCCTTGTAAGATCCAAATTTTTCATTAATTAAAATTTAATTTGGTTATAACTCTGGAACCAGTAAAAATAAGTACCATTTATGATATATCGTTGAAAAACTCTCAATGAGAGCTTATTTATTACTGCAGTTAAGAAAAAATCCAAAATCCAATTTTTTTGCATTTGGGGCTTTTTTGGGCACTTTTGGTCTAGTTGATTGCAATCAAAAGGAGAGTTGCAAAACTAGATGTTACAACAGTCCTAAATCCAAAATTTCAACATTCTACGGCTAATCGTTTTTGAGTTATGCGAGGTACATACGTACGTACGTACAGACGTCACACCGAAACTAGTCAGAATGAATTCAGGAATGGTAAAAATTGATATTTCCGTTGAAATCTGAAAACCGAAATTTTTCGCGATCACAATAATTCCTTTACTTCGTACAAGGAAGTAATAATACTTTATTAATTTCACAATAAATATCGATTTTTAAAAAATCTAAGTAGTACGGAAGTAAGCATACTGCACCACTAGAACCCCTGCTATCACAGGGAGCGTTAGTATCGCACTCGGCCATTTAAAAATTCCCTTTTTCTCTGTGGAAAATTCCCTTTTTCCTCCGAGTGTTGCCAAACTAATTATTTATTTTATTTAATTTATATAATGTTTCATATAAATAAGAAAGCCGGGATGTGATGCTTTCAGCTGTCTAATTTCGGCTACTTTTCAAGATCACTATCCTGAAGATAACGGAGATTATCGAACATAACAGATTGTTTTTATAAGTTATGGTGAGTACTGATTAAGAAAACAAACATTCTCGTACAAAATATTTACTAATTTATGCATACATGTTTACATATAGAATAGAAGTCTCCCTTTGTGCTTATTTGGAGTAATTTTTATAGTATCCAACTTAATTTTTAGCTTATAATTTTATTTACGTAAATCATGTATTTCTTTTTCTAGCCTGTAATTTGATAAATACAAAGAATCTAAGTTCTCGAATTCTAATACATATAGGTTTTTTATAAACTTCTTGTTTTATCTCCCTAATAATTAGTTCCATTCCTTCTTGCAGTTCTTCTAGTCAAGAGCATTGTGAAAGTTTAATTTTGCTTTTTATTTCCTGCATAGAAATGCTGTGCAGGAAACACATGTTCATTGTAGCGTATTAATTGATCAAGCGTATCCAATTGTTGATTTTCCAGTCAAAATAATTAACTGGGTTAATTATTAATTAACCCAGTTAATTAATAATTAACTGGGTTCAGTGTCAGTAACTCAGTTCAGTGTCACTGAACTGAGTGACGGTGTCACTCAGTTCATATCAGGGACTGACAGTATAATGGATATCATTAATCTCAGAGAAAGAAACTCTGATTGGTGAAACTTGTAACTGTAATATTTTATATGCGTCAGGAAAAATTACGAAAGAATAAACTTTTATGTACCTTTTTCAGTAGGAAACAATTATTATTCATACCGTCTCCAAGCGTCGGGAAAAATGATATATACCAGGGTCCGGCAGAAATAACTCCCCATTTTCCACTGTTGCTGGTGGAGTGCTAATAGCACCGGGCGTGGTGTTGGCATGCTATTTTGTAGCAGATGTCTTGCCATTTCATTTACAACCATGACGTGGAGTGGTAAGCAACGCGCTTTCGTTATTGAAACGTATTTTAAAAATCATGATTCCGTTATCAACAAGCAGCGATTATTTCGTTCACAATTTTGGCAAGGTCGACACACTGCGGTACCCGATAAGAAAACAATTCAGTTACGAGTGTTCAATTTTAGAACTACCAGTTCAGATTTGAAGAATAAACCACCAGGTAGGCCACAAAGCGTTCAAACGAAATTATTGACGCAGTGAGACAAAAAGTTAAACAATCTCCACGTCCCTCAGCTCTTAAACACGCTGCTGCGTTACAAATTTCAGATCTAATTTTTAATTTCTTCATTACCGAGAAACTAAAAAAATAACCGGGTTTCAAAAAAAAAAAAAATATTCAACAATCCATTTTAAACTTTAAACTAAAAATTTCAAAAAATCTAGAAATTTGTATTTAGATATTCACATGAAGATTACACGCACAAAAAATTGAAGTTGATATCTTCATTTGTTACCGAGAAATTATAAAAATATTAAATTTCATTGCTACTCTATTTCAACCCTTTACACCCCCATTTCAAAAAATCCTTTCTTGATGTGGTCTTAACCCGTAAGAAGAACATGTATACAAGTATTCATCAATTTATCTTGTGTAGTGTTTGCTCAGCGTTATCAGTTAGTCAGGACATGTTCTCTAAAACAGGTTTAACCAGAGGTAAGGAAATTACTCTTGTAAAACCCTCACTTTCTATATGTATGTTTTCCAAATTTTTAAATGAATACATAACTTAATAAAAATTTTGAAATCGTGATTATTCGACAATTTATGAAAAGAAATAATAAAAGAAACAAAAATTGGAGAATAAAGTGATTTGGCAAATAGCAGCTATTTTTTTATAGTATAAATTACAAAAGTAAAATGTTGTAACAAACTATTTCGTTTTTAAGTATCTGCATTTCATGAATGATAAATAATTTAGGGTTTTCAATTAATTGATTTAAACTTTATTGCTAAAATATTTATTTTATTAATAGATAAAAATGTTATAAAAAGCTAACAGTAATGTAATTTCATTAAAAATGAATTATTAATGAAATTTAATAATATAGATACCCAAATCAAAATATTCAAGCTCATATGATATTTAGGGTCAGCTGGTCCAGTTACCTCAGTCCTAAAAGGTATTCTAAACGGTAGACCCACCGGAACTAAAATTTATTTGTTCATTCTATTAATACTGAAAATGTCATCATCAAAAAAAAGTTTCATATATTTAAGTAGTATAAATTTAAGCATATGTTACAACTGTTACGGTTGAGAAAAACTTATCATATGATTATCAGATAAGTAATAAGCTCAGACATTCTTAACTTCGTTGTACGAGTCATAAAATCATGGTCCAGCTGCCCCATCTGACCTTAAATTTAAAAATGAAAAATAACTGAGAGAAAAATTGATAAATAATAAAAGTTGGAAGTGTAAAAATAATAGTAATAATAATTTGTTTATTTGTTTTGTTTGTGCAACAGACAAAACAAATGAGAATCTCATTTGTTTATCGTAATGAGAATCTCATTACTATACAAATTGATTATTTATAATAATAATAATAATAATAATAAATAATCAATATGTATCGTAATGAGATTCTCATGGAAAGTCTGGGAAATCTATTTTTAGATTATTTTTTATAGACGCTTAAATAATGAAGCGACAAATGAAGCATGCAACGTTGTCATAAGCCGTAAAGGCAATCAATATCATATTATGGAACAGAATCTGACTGAACATGGCCTCGGGCAATGCACCCTAAATCACCCTTTTATTCCATTCATATAACAATCTGATCGAAGTATATTTTAATGGAATGTATGAAATTACTATAATAATAAAGACACACGCATACACACACACACACACACACACACACACACACACACACACACACACACACACACACACACACACACATCATGTTAAATATTAAAGCAAAAGAATTGTATTAATCTCATTCATAGCTTCTGCAATTATTTTTTCATGATTTTCAGTTTCTTTAGATTTACATAAAAAAAGAATAAATATCTATTTATACGATACAGTGCTTTTTAAAAACAATTATATCTATCAAACAAATCTAATCAGTTTTTATTTATTTATTTATTACCAACTACCTCATAAATGTTTAACGTAGCTAATTTGTTTTTTCATTGTAATTCCAAATCCTAGGCCTACTTTTTATAAAATAGGCATCACACATATTTGTTTTGTTTTCAAAGGATGACGACTAGCTAAAAAAAAAATTAAATTAAATATACTTAATACTGTAATACTATTAAATATACTTAAGTATACTGTGGTTATTTAAGATTATTTTGTAAATTAGTCATAAATTTGGATGTTTTTTTGTTTTGTTTTATCTTGTCCCCCCCCCCCGCACGTGTAAGATTCACCGTGAAGCATTAGCAGAGCCCTGGGGATTGTCCACTCTAACGGATTGTTTCAGTGCCTGCCTCTAAACCCTAGGACAAGATATCCAGGCCCGACTATGTTGTTCCTGAACCCCACCCTAGGAGCCGGGACTCGGTCTTGATGCCTTGTCATCAATGTGGCTATCCTAAAAAGGGGCTCACACTGGGTCTCGGTCTTTTAACAGCTGCCTGCCTCTAACGGGATGTTCCGAGGGGGCCCAAGCCTGGTGTCGGTCTTAACAGCTCAAGGACGCTGAGTTCTCGTGTCTCATTGTCGCCGTCCATCCCGACAAGCCCGGACGAACAACGACTCCACAGGAGGCTGTCCATCATTCCCTCGCTACTTTGTCGTTCCTGCCCTTGTGCTGTAGTATCGTTGTTATACATTCTGACACAGCCCTGAATTTGTCGAATCCAAATAGTATTGTCGGTACAATCATGTATACATCGAGGGGTCCAGTTAATTGTTTGGAGGTGCCTCTTTCGACCATCCACCGTCGACACCTGAACAGAACATGTTCAGGGAAGTCATAGTCCCCGCAATATAGGCACTCGGAAACGATAGCCCTTCTCCTCCGGTAAGATATGACCTGAAGACCCTGTGCCCCGTTAAGAACTGGGCCAAATTTGGCCCAATTTGCGGTCAATCCATGGCTCAACCTGTTTATTTAATCGGTGGGTCCAACGCCCTGTTGATGAAAGATCCCACCTCCTATGTCACTCGTATCATGCTCGCCCGAGCAGTTACTTTGTTTCCTCCCCTAATGATGTATACCAGAACACCGCCAACTGATGGAGAAGGGTAACTCCAGAAATAACCACGGCAGCCTCTGCTGAGACTGAGGAGTAGGTAAACGCGGTCCTGAGGGCTAGTCTCCGTTTGACCCCTTCCAGGATGCGCCTGTTCCGAGTCCTTCTACAGCGCAGTATTCCAGACCGTTATTCTATAGAGAAGAACTGAGTTTATGACGTGAACCTGCGAGATGACCTTGGACCAGACACGTTACTAAGCAGCCTGTTTAATGCCTTTACCAGTCGTTCGGGCTTTTCTACGGTTTCCTTGGCGTGGACTAAGAACATTCTTCGTTTATCCCGCCACACTCCTAGATATTTGACGGAGTTTGAGCAAAGTACGGGTCTGCCGTCAAGTCTGATTGACATGGGGGCCAGCGGCCTTCTGGCCGGCCATGGTGATGAACTTCGTCTTTTCATGAGATAGGCACAAATCTTTCCCCGGCATCCAGCCCTGGGTCCTCCGTATTGCCATGTTGGTCATATTTTCCACATCCCCATCGACCCTGCCCACACTACGAGGGTGAGGTTGTCCCCGAAGGCAATCGGAACTACACCCTCGGGGTAATATAGACGGAGAACACCGTCATATACTATGTTCCATAACGTAGGACGCATTACCGAACCTTGTGGCACTCCACACGTGACTTGAAAACGGATGGGTGAATCAGTTGAATAACAGATTAGATATCTGTCTTGAAGGTATCGCTGCACTATTCTCCGCAGGTTGTTGTCAATCCCTAGATCTTTGAGAACTCCAAAAACGGCATCCCAGCGCAACGAGTTGAAAGCATTTTGCTATCCAAGAGAACGACGACAGGAACTTGCCTCGTTCACCAGTTACTGGATGCTGCCTTGTTAACCACGCGAACTAGTTTACCAACCGCCTGAGGGGCTGACCTTTTACGTTTAAAGCTGTATTGTTTATCTGACAGCCCACCTCTGTTCTCGGTGTTTTGACAAAGTCTGGCATCTATGATCATCTCGAACAACTTGCATAGGCCATTGGTCAAACAAATAGGCCGGTAGGCGGTCGGTGAAGCATCCAGTTCCGGCTTCTTCAACAAGACTAACCGGGATTCCTTCCATTTTAGATGAATGTAGTCATACTCTACCATATCGTTCAGCACCCGCAAGATCTCAATCGGGGTCCTGTCTACTAGTATTTTAACAATACGCGTAGGGATCTCATCTGGTCCTGGATTAGCATGGGATCTCAAGCTCCGTCCAGCCTAAAGCAGTTGTGGAAGTTCAATACGAGCGACCTTCTCTACAACTATTTCCTCGCGAGGTGGATCGGTACAATGCGGAAAGATGGAATCCCTCACTTGGTGTCTGGTGAGGACTGGTAACCTGCTCCCAAGTTTGCCTGTCACTAAGGGGTAGCTTTTGCCCCAGCGGTCCTGATCCACTGAATCGCAAAGGTCCTTTCGCCTCCTTAATAGCTTTTTTATTGGCCGCGCTGGCTGTGTATACATTCGATGAGTGGCAATCAGGAGTTCAGGAGGACCCTTCGTGGCTGTTCGCTGACGTAAGTGTCGCCCATACCATTATGACCGTAAGCGGCCCATACCATTTTCTGAAGTGTGTCGATGTTCCGATTCCACCAATATGCGTGCCTGACCGCCGGACGAACATAAGACATAAGATACCATAAGTGAATATTTATTTAAATGTTTTACGAATTGGATTGGATAATGATATTGTATTGTGTGTGACATGCGCAGAGCCATATTACAGTATCTATTTCTCCTTTTAATGTTTCTCTTTAATTCAAATTTTTATGTTTTCCTTTATCTTTTTATCTGTTTACTATTTATGAACAATACTTTTAAGAATGATAAACAGGCTATTATTTTTTTTATTGGTTATTATTCAACCTATAACATAAAATTAAAAAAAAAAAAAATATGTATATTCTATCGTTGACAATATTAAAAAATCTGGCAAAGTACTACATGACTTGACTGGCGTAGAGTGAAAGTTTTTCCAAGAATTTTACAATATTTGTACAGCTTTTTCATTGCAAAATTTTTCCGGCAAAACCGGAAAGTTTTTACAGTTCAAACATTAAATTATTTGACTTTTATTTTTATATTAAAATAATTTCGTCTGTTTATAAAACAATAACAAAAATGTACTAACACGATTAGAACATTTTTTTGGTGACCAAAGTTTTAAATATTCTTAATAAGACATAATTTTGTATATAAAATTAAATATTTACGCTAATAACAGAAGTAAAATACACAAACTAGTTTTCAAATTTTACTTTAAAAATTTTTTTTCTGTTCTGTTAGAATATGAAATTAAAGTCTTGAAATAAGATAATACGCTTATTGTTAACTTTTAAAAATTTATAAGTATCATAAAGTCTAGTGGTTGAAACTTTATTGCATATTTAAATTTGCGACCAATAAATTTTATCAAACAAAAAATAGAATATATATTTTTTAGAGGTAGGGAATACATTTTAAGAAACCTTCTAAAAATATTCATATATATGTTAAGCTTAACAAATCTGCGTAAATAAAGTTTTCTCTTAATCTTATACCCCCTTCAGTAAAGGATAAAATAAGAAAAAAATTTTAAAAAACTTTTCTGCATAATAGGTTTTATAATTAATTTTATAATTATAATTTTAAAAGTTATATATTTCTTGATAGCTTTACATAAAAATCATAAACTTTCAAAAATATTTAAACCAAAAGGTGATAGAGCAAAAGAATAAAAGAGATATATCAATTTTAAGAGGTGGGGGATTGATTTTTTAAAAAACTTTTTTTGCATAATTTTATGTATGCGTTGTAAGTAAAAAATTTACTTTAATAAAGTTTTCTCTAAGATACATCTAAAGAGAATTGAAAATGGAATTATAGAAATATTTAAAGAAAATCGGTTCGTTCAATCCCGCGATTGAACGAACCGATTTTTCCCTTCATGGCCAAAACCAGTGCGTATTACACATAAATACATACATACAACCTACACATATATATACATACCCTATGTATTTTTGGTCTAGATGAACTAGTTGAATTCTAAAATGTAAAGATCTGTAAAAACCCGATACCCCATTTTTGACATAATTCCTTTTAATTCTAGCTACATTCGCCGGGGAAGTAAAAATCTAGAACGTTTACAATCTCTTATTTTTGTCGATAAAAACCGTTATGATTAAGTATTGTTGTCAATTTTATTTATTTTATTTTTAATAACAACCTGCCCTGTACCTTTGAACACAAGAATGTTTTCTTTTTTTTCAGATGCTTTACTAAAGCAATGAATTATTAAAAAAATAAAAAATCCTTAACAAATTAATGTTAAGCAGTACGTTTTTATTAAATACACAAGGTGATATTAAGTTATAGAAATGGCTTCATATTTTAACTGAGGAATACTTGGAGATAGAAACAAATGCGATCTACATAGTTACAAAATTACTACTTTATGATGTATTTGAAATTTTGTCCGCCTTTTTGGATTAGCCATATTGAATCAAACTTTTGTTTTTAAATAGGAAGGTGACATATGTAAAATTTTATAAGAAAAAGTTGGGAAAAACTGTTTTCAATACATGTCTTCGTTTTTGAGTTGCATCCAAAGTTACAAAATCGTGATAGTGAAAAAAAAAAAACGAGGTAAAACGCCCGGTAGTAACCTTTTTACTTTTATATAGAACAACATGATCCAAGAATTCATTTACAGGACAAAATAAGAACAGATTTACATAAAAATTGATTTATAAGTTCTTTGTTTTCGGATTATGTTTCACCCTGATTTCTGTTCCAAAGTAAAATTATGCTGAAATAAATTTTCTGGAATATAAATTATTGGGAAAAATTAAGTTTCATATGATATTAAAGCTGAACATTTTAAAAAGAAAGAATCCTAAAACTGTAGCTTCAGAAATATCCGAAAAAGTGATGTTAAGAAAAGAATTGAGGTTAAAAATATAACTTTTAGGTTAAAAGTTAAATGAAACTGTGTAATATAATAACCTATAAATAAAGTCTTAAATGGTTAAATATATATTAGTAATTTAATAAGTTTTATTTTGACACGACCTTTTATTTTTATTTATTTAATTTTATGTAATAATACCTTGGGTTTTATACAGTCACTTAACACTGCATTGTAAAAACATCAGTACACTATTTGATTATATATCTGACATAGACTAGATTAAATTTGAGATCGATATTTTGTAATTTTGTTTAACAATTGAGAGCACTTTTGCAATGGACGATCTGCGCTGTATCAATATGGAACAATTTAATTACTACATTGATTGCATTAACTCATTTATACCAAAAATGTTCAATGGCAAAATTAAATCCTAACTTTAAAACCAAATCTGAAGTATTTTAGTATTGATCATTAATTAATTAAATGCAGCTACTTAATTTTAAGTTAATTTAATTACGACCCCTGTTTCGTTCCCACATTAAACAACTTTAACCTCCAACATCTTCTCAATACTCTGTTAGTTTATTCCGTAATGGTTAGAGTTTAGTTATTCATTAACTATTTCAAGTCACAGAAACATTTATGTTGTAGCTTGTACGTGTGAAATGCATGGTTAGTGAAATGACTGTATGTAAGCTTTTCTCAATACACGAGTAAGAGAAGAGAAGTCTAGTGGTGAGATGAGCCTTTAAGATGCCCAGTTACTGGTCTGATCGGAGCTGATGAATATTGCTACCGGTTCAAATTAAATATGCTTTTCACTAATTAATATCATAAGATTTTAGAAACCGAAAGTTTTACTTTACCACTTTAAACTATTTTAATTAATGAAAGCCTGTAGAAGGCATTAAAGAAAGACAGTCATGTTGTAAGATTATTATGTTACTGCTCATCGAACGAAAGGATCTTCGAAAATCTCACAAATTTTAAATCATGAAAGCTATTCTATGTGTTTTTTCTTCAGATTCCTTTCATCATTACATTTGTGAATGATTCGATTTTTCTTCCCTTATTGTGTAATATATACAACAAGAAATATAATTAAAAAAAAAAAAAAAAAAAAAAAATGGAACCGACATCAAAATGCGCTAAAAAGTAAGAAATAATTTCGCCAAATACTTAATTCCTTAAACACTTTTTTGAATCAACAAAATTAATTTCTAGGTACAATATAAATATGTTCTATAATACTACATACGTATACTTCATAAAAACCAATCTGATATTACATCAGTGGAATTCATATTTATCTGCTTTGACTGTTTTTTCGTTTGCGATTATTACGTCTATTTATATACGCTATCTATAGGCCCATTCAAGTACTACATAAGTTTGATCATGTATTTTAGCGCCGGTTCAACAGCGTCTTATATTTAAGATTATAATTTAAGATTTATAATTAAGTATTTCAACGAAATTATTTCGGACTTTTTAGCGCATTTTGATGTGGTTCCATTTTTTTTAAAGTAATTATTTGATCATTTTCTGTGTCTGATAAATAACGATAAGTCATTTGGCGGAGTTAATGTGCTGCTTTTTGGTGATATAATGCAGCTGCCTCCAGTCAAATGCCATTGGTGTTTTGTTCAACCTCCTTGGTGTAAAGCAGAATTAAATTTTTGGCATCAGTTTTCATTCTACGAGTTAAAATAAACATGAGACAAAGAAAAGACAGGGAGTTCATTGATTTATTAAATAAAGTGCGTTTTGGAGAAGATACAGCTAGCCAGTTGGAAATGCTTTGTGGAAGAAGGAGGATACCTTTAACAGATACATTTGCAAATGCTAATGCTGTAAGAATATTTCCAACTTTAAATTAGTTGATGAATATAATTGTAGTATGACTGATTTGATATCAAAAACAAATAAAATTTATGTTATTAATGCTTCTGATAAATCACTAGAAGCTGCAACATATGAGAAAACTCCCCTCGGGAATCCGGGAATGTTTTTCCGGTAGACGTCTTAACTGTAGTGGTCTGTTGCATAATGTACAATTGGTAGAGGGTTCAAGAGTTATTTTAAGACTTAATATATCGATTTCTGATGGTTTAGCTAACGACGCTATGGGAATTGTGAAGAAATTCAAATGGCCTGCCCTACGACGGGAGCAACTAGAAAGAAGTGAATTACCAAAGCTGTGTTAATAAAATTCGATGACGAAGCAATAGGTACAAAAATGAAAGATGAATGTGGTTGTGTACCTGTTACACTTGTGAGTGCAAAGTTTCAAGCTACTAAAGGATACGGAGATGTAGAAAGTTGTAAGTAAGCTACCTGTTATTTTAATTTGGGCTGTAACAGTGCACAAATGTCAAGATCAGCATTAAATAGAGGTATATTAGATTAGAGTAAAAAAGTATTTGCAAAAGGACAAGTAGCTCTAAGTCGAGTCAGAAGCATAGATGGTTAAACTTAGTTATCAAGCTTAGTTGTCCGACCTTGCGAGAGACCGCAAAATATCATGTAATGTGATGCACGCTTACAGAATTATAAGATTTCCACTATCCAATGGTGTATATTGCATATTAATGTTTATTGGATCTGAAAGGTTTAAGACGAGATTTTTTAGGATTTTATTAACGGTGTTATGTATCTTGTGCAGAAACTCACATTACTTGCCCTACGGAAGTC
Source organism: Lycorma delicatula (assembly GCF_047948215.1). Classification (NCBI taxonomy): domain Eukaryota; kingdom Metazoa; phylum Arthropoda; class Insecta; order Hemiptera; family Fulgoridae; genus Lycorma; species Lycorma delicatula. The sequence continues at coordinate 140,404,480 of NC_134458.1, read as the reverse complement.
CGTATAACATCATCTAACGTGACGCATACATATAGAATATCAGGATTCTCACTGTCTTTACCTACCCGCCGGAAGCGAAATATTTTTCAACATCATGGTACCACCACGAAAAAAAGCTGATTCGATTGCAACAAAATTTATTCCTATCGGATTTATAGGAAAAAGGTTATGTGCAAACAAACATAAAAATATATACAGGTTGAAAAGATAACCTCCTTTTATGAAGTCGGTTAAAAGTTAATGATGCCAAGAGGAAAAACAATTTGGTAATTATGAAAAAAGAAAAGTTTTGACTTTTTTTACATTCAGGGAAAATCGAGAAATAAAAAAAAATCGAGAATATTATGATTAGGTACGAAAATACCAATCATTTAAATTGTAATTTTCTTATATACATATACACACACACACACACACACACACATATATATATATATATATATATATACATACGCCTATTTATAAAACTTGTGGCTCAAAAATCTCTAAAACTTCTATATCAATTTCATTGAAATTTAGATACACCGTAGTACTGTATCTGAAGTTGTGCATGTGAAAATTTAATGAGGATCGCTTGAGTTACGCTCAATATTTAAGATCGAAAAAGATTGGGATTATTTTAACTGTGTATTTTTGTATTTTTGTATTTTTCACACACGCTTATTGCAGCAAGTTACTGCTATCAGTGAACTGAAACATGATCCTTGTATGTAGGATCTACTGGTAAATTGAACGTATGTAGTGCATTCTATTATGAAAATCAGCATATTTCAAATTGCGAAATTGTGAGGCCGTTGGAAACAAAAGGTCTGTCTTCGTACGTTGAACTAATCAAAAGTTTTTTTTAAATACCTTTTAATTTTCTTTACAAGGAAGATGTAAATTTTAAGAAAGTATAAATGTTTATTTATTATTTATTTCAATACATTATCAAAGTGTCTTTCCTTAAGAATTGACAAAAATAACTTTTTATTTTTATACTTACAAATTATTAAAAAAAAAAAAAAAAAAAAAAAATAGAAAAGAAAATGAAAGAATAATTAATGATGTAGATTGTAATTTATTAGCTGTTAAATGCGTACAGTTGTAAGCGTTATCTCACGCCCTTTTTTTCGTTTCTTTTTTAACTTGTCATTCCTTATTTTACTCTCCTGTTTTTCTTGTAATCCTAAAAGTATCATTACTTGTTAAACTGGTTCACAGATTCCAATTTTTCCTTTGTTGTTCTCATCTCCTTCTTTTCTAGTGTTATCTCTGTTTTTTTATCAAACACTAAAACTTTTCCGTAGCAGTTTCTTCCTTTTGTTTTTTTTTAAAATTAATTAATTATAATTTTACATTGATACAAATTGATTTTTTTCATAAATTTCAGTTAAAAAGTTCTCGTTTTTTAATCTCATATTAAAATCATTTAATTAAAAATTCTGTAGGTAAGAATGCGCGCGTGCACGTGTGTGTGTGTGTGTGTGTGTGTGTGTGTGTGCCCTCGCTCGCGCGCTCGAGGATATTGGCATCTGTTTAATTTTACGTTCTGGAATACTTTAATTTAAAATTATTAAATTTGGTGTTAGAAATTATACGTTAGCGAGATTGATCTAACTCAATTTTTTTTATATATCGGATTAAGAGTAAGGAGATTTATTGATAAGGTGCTACATTTTGAAGGTTTTATTCGTAAAAGATTTATATCTTATAAAAAAAGTAATATAACTATAAGTAATACAGCATTTTATTATTTATAACAATCAATTGTTATACATTTATAAATGAATTGAATATTCTGTTTAACGAATTTGTTTGATAAAAGTAATAAAATGTATTCTTCCTCCTAAGATTTTTAGAGAAAAGTCTGTCTAATCTGTCCGTTTGAGAAAAGAATAAGAAGAGCTTGAAAATAAATTAAAAAAATTTGACAACAAAGTTGTTTGTACTTTCCTGGCGTTGGTTATTTATTCATATATTGTAGAAAAATAATTATGCGTGAAAAAAGTTACCTGATATTTCGTTTTTAGGGTGGGGGTAATTTATGAAGAAGTTTTATGGTAAAATTATCATTTATGTTTAAAAAACAAAAAAGTCTTACAAATTAAAAAAATCGGTATTCTTTTTTTCCACAACCATCAAAATCACCTCCCAAGAAATTTGTTTGATGTTTCTACATTTATTATGTTAAATTGATTAAACTAAAAAAAAAGTACTACAAATTGTACAACCGATAAGATTTCTTTTTTAGTGCGAGGGAAAATGATGAAATTTTATTGTAATATATTCTAAAAGAATAATATTAAACTTAACTTTTAATAATAACTTATAATAATATAAGTTTAATATTAACTTTTTATAATATTAAAGCGATTATTACTATCATACTATTTAAACTTTAAATATTTTTAAAATTTAAATAAACAAACAAGTTTTGAAAAATTCAAAAAATCTAAATTTTTAAATTTTGATTGTCTCCCCTTCACAAATATTGCATCCACACAGTACTTTTTTTTGGATCGCTAGCATTACTATTATGCTTAGGAAGAAAAAAAAATTAGTTAAAAAATAGGCAATAAATAAAACGTGTTTTCGTATTTTGTGGAAGGGGAAATTTTAGGACAACTTTTTTTAAAGATTAGTAAGATAAATATATAAGCATATACTGAACTTGATTTAAAATGGGATTATATTTGCAATTTTTATGAAAAATTAACTTCTATAAAACCACCCCACCCTCTGGATACTGATCCCAAAATTTTACCTACAAATTTCCTCTACACATAAGTCTGTGCCAAATTTCATCGAAATCGGTTTATCCAGTCAACAATTATTTTTTTATTTTTTATTTTTTCGTGACTCTGCCCCCCTGGGCCGGTCCGACTGGTTGGTATTACGCCACCCAGGGGAGTGCCTGTTATACTCTAATGGGCCTCCCCACCTACCGGCTGTATGTCCGGCAAGGCAGGTCGGCCCACCGGTCAGGTCTTTTGAGTCTCATTTGCCCTTCTGTATCGCTACGCCATACCTTGGAAAGTCGTGACGCATCGATGGGTCTTTTACACTTGTATAGACCTATTCTCCCTCGGAGTCCCCAGTGGATCCTTGGAACTAACACACCTAAGCATGCCAGCCCTCACCACTGGGGCTATCCACCCTACCCTAATCTATTCACTCAGAAGCCCAGTTTCCTCTCGTCTTCGTTTTTTACTGTTAAGATATTCCTGATAGTTCCGTCAATTCTTTTCCAATTGTTCTCACTATGTAGCATGTTACTCGTAATCTCCTCAGGTCTCATCGTTGATAAATTTGTGTCCCGTCTATTTTGTATCCATCTGATGCATTCCTTGAAGGTATGGTCTGCATCGTCCTCAATGCCGCAGTACATACAGGCCGGCGTTTGTCTTCTCCCAACTCTGTGAAGGTAATAATTAAAATTACCGTGGCCCGTAAAGTACTACGACAAAAAGAAGTCCACCTCCCCGTGTTTCCTATTGATCCAACTCTCAAGGTCAGGGATTAGCTGTTTTGTCCTGCTAGCAGGTCCTACCTCTCTCCACCTTTCTTTCCACCTAGTTATCAGCCTATGCTTAGCCTCCTGAGTTTCCAGTCCTTGCGATATCTCTACCCTGTAATGGGCCAGTAAGTCGTAAGGCGATTAAACTTCAAACACGCCAACGCATGTACAAACGTACCGTACGAACATTACAAGCCCCAATTTTGTTTTTGTTTTTTGGGTTCCTGGGTCATGAAATGTTGAAAAATGCAAAAAACCACATACCCTGCTTTTTGACTGATTAATATAATTTCCTTCTTACAACATAGATGTGAGAGCTATTATGCCAGGAAAATAAAAGAAAAACATAATGGACGAAATTGAGAACAATCTAAAACAATGTAATTTTTTGTTTAAAAACTTTTCTTATTAAATTACATGGAAAACTTATTACGGAACCTGAGGAAATGGGCATCTTTTGCAAACTATTATAAAAACTATCAAACTTGTTTCGTTTAATTAAGTGTAAAGATTGAAGATGCACATATGCACAAAAACACAAACACACACACACACTTATATATATATATACGTACTGATCCAATTGTGAACCACATTTTTTTATAAGGTTGGTTAAAATACTTTCAATTATACTATCGTCTAGTTACTGTGAAATATAAATATTTGTTAAGAATATACAAATGTGTAAACTACTACAAGAGTGCAATAATGCATTCATATTAAATAAATATAAAAAATAAATCAAAATCTTTATAAAAAAAGGAAACAAAAAATTAATACAAACGCCAACTCAGGAGGCGATTTAGAGTTCTTCCTCAAGTTAAAATTTAAATTAATGTATTAATGTGATGTTGTATTACACTGTATTACAAGAATAATGAACTTTAAGAAAATCAGTATAACCCAGAATGAAACTGATTTAGAAGACAAAATTTACGTGAATTTCTTTCTGATAAATGGTTATCCGACATGGTATCTACTTCGTTCATTCTGTATACGAGTATGTATGAGCGCCCACCTCCCGTAGTGTTTATTCATTTATAAATAAATATGAGATACAAGAGAGGATTATATTTTGTGTTTTATTGATATAAAAATTAACTTAAAAATCAGTAAAATTTAGCTGTTAATTTTTGGCCACTTAAAATGGTTGATTTACAGACACTTTTTATTGTGAATTAGGTCATTGAAAGAAGATACCTAACTGTTTTAAACTAAGTTATCTATCCTAAAATAGTTTTTATGTTTTAGCTTTCTGTGGTTAATACAACTGGATCAATTTTAACTAAAGGTAATAAAAAAAAAGAAGAAACTGGAAAGTTTCCTCTCTTCAACTCTTCTTTTCCCTTCACAACAAAGCTACATCTCTCTTTTCTTGTTTTACTACCTCACCCTTTCTTCATCTGGTCCTAATTCGTCTACTTTCTTTTACACTTTTCTTTTTTTATTGAGGAAAATCAAATCTTTATTTCAAAGAAGAATACTTTTTTTTTATTTAAAGAGAAATGAAATTGGAAAAGATTAATCAAAACTTCTTAAGATATAATGAGCGGAAAATGATTGATTTACTATTATTGAATAAAATCAGTAACTTTTACTTTTAAATAAATTAATACGCTTTGAATTAATTATGAAATGTTTGAAAGTATAGTTTATTATCTGAAATATTTATTTTTTGTACATTATTATTGTAAACCATTTTTAAACGATTACTGTTCGCTCCTTATTAAGAAGTAGTCGTTCCCTAATGCATTCTTTTAATTTAAAAATAATCAATAATAAAATAGGCTACAAATTCATTATTAACTAGTTACATTATATTAAATAATAGTATAGAATAATATGTCGTTAAATTAAATTGCTACATTTTATCGTTATTATCTATGTTACACGGAAGTAATTTTCGGTAATAAGTTACAAAACTATGGTATCATATTATATATGGAATAATAATCTACTTTACAGTATTGAAACGAAAGATTACATGCTTACTAAAGGAAAGTCAAATCTTTATTTCAAAGACGAATACTTTTTTTTATTTAAAGAGAAATGAAATTAGAAAGATTAATCAAAACTTCTTAAGATATAATGAGCGGAATATGATTGCTTTATTGTTATTGAATGAAATAAGTTATTTTTATTTTTAAATAAATTAATAAGCTTTGCATTAATTATGATATTTGAAAGTATAGATGATATTTGAAAGTATAGTTAGTCTGAAACATTTTTTTTTGTAAATTATTATTGTAAACCATTTTACTCATCTTTGCCAGTGAGTTTAAAGCTTAATTACATGCTTCATAAAAATGCTGAAAGATCTAAGATGATTTTATTCTACTTTCTAGCCACTTTTTGTAATCCCTAAACCATTTCATTTCATTATTCATTTTTTTTTCAACAAAAAGTTAAAAAAATTACATTATTTTGACTAACTTTTAGGTTAACTTTATGTTAGTGTGAAGTAAATGAAAACGTCTCTGAAGAAAATCGAAATTGCTTTTTTCGCGATAATTCCCAACTCTTTAACGAATTTTGGAAAAAAATTAATATGAAAAATGCCCCATATATAAAAATATTAGTCAAGTTTGAAAAATCGATCCTGAGATAAAAGGTCAAAAGCAATGCGACACATATATGTATGCATACACATACGTTTTTTTTTTAGTCTAGATGAATTAGTTGGACCCTAAAACGGACAGATTTCCAAAAACTAATAATTGCGTTTATGATCATTATTAATCTTTTCCCCACCCAATTTGATTATCTTTGGACCAATAATTTTTCAGATATTGGTAATATTTCAAGTAATAGAAACCAATATTTTGAAAAATTCTAATTATCATTCACGAATAGTGTTATTCTTAAAACATTAAAAAAACTGGTATTGCAAGACGTTTTCGCTGGTCAAGTCATTCAAAACCTTACACAGGTTTCTCATTGCAAAATCATTTCAGCTTCATATATTAATTGCAACACAAATATTAAGGGTTTGAATTTTATTTTTTTAATAAAATAACTTCATCTCTTACGAAACAATAAAAAAATGTACTAACAGGATTAGAAAAAATGTTTTGGTAACCAAATTTTTTAACGTTCAAAATAAGATATAATGTTAAACATAAAATTTAAATATTACACTTACCACAAATACAGAATAAACAAACGCATAAGTTAATTATTTATAAAAAAAAGAATATGTATTTTTTATAGGTGAGGAATAAATTTTGAGAAAAATATTTCTAAACATATTCATATATAGGTTAAGCTTAACAAATTTATTTAAGTAAAGTTTCCTCTATAAACACCATTTTCAATAAAGACTAAAAAATGAAAAAGAAAATATTCAAAAACGTTTCTGCATTTTAGCTTCAGGATAAAAAAAATTATTTATATATATTAGACATTTCTTGATAGCTCTGTATATAAACTTTAAATTTTTTTTGAAAAATATTAAAACTGAAGGAAGATAGATCAAATGAACAAAAAACATATATTTAAATTTTAAGGGGTGGGAGTTGATTTTTGAAAAGTTTTTTTTGGATTATGTTTTTTATGTGTATTGTAAGTAACAAATTTGCTTTACTAAAATTTTTAAAGTGCCGCTGAAGAAAATCGAAATTTGATTTTTCACGATATCCTACCACCCACTCAACGAATTTTGAAAATAAATTAACATGATCAATACCCTATATATAAAAATATTTGAGCCAAAGTTGAAGAAAATCCATTTGGACAATCCTGAGATATAAGGCCAAAAGAAGTGCTACACACATGCGTACATACATATATTTTAATTTTGTCTAGATGAACTAGTTGAAACCCATCGGGTTTCCAGTAGTAAACTAGTATCGCAAATCAGTTGATTTAAGTTCAAAAATCAGTGAAAATCAGTTCAGAAATCAGTGGAGAGTTCTAAGGTTCAAATCCAAGTAAAGGCAGTTAGTTACTTTTATACAGATTTGAATACTAGATCGTGGGTGCCGGTGTTCTACGGTGACTTGGTTTCAGTTAATCACACTTCTCAGAATGGTCAACCTGAGACTGTACAAGACTACATAACATTTATGTTCATATATATCATTCTCACTCATCCTCTGAAGTAATACCTTACGGTGGTTCCAGAGACTAAACAGAAAAAGAAATCTGATTACATATAATAGTCATCACTTCGGCTTCTTTCAGGATGCCGAACTCAGGTCAGGATGTATAATCTCAGGTTGATCATTCCTGAGATGTGTGATTAATTGAAATTTAGAGGGTCTATAAGCCCTAATGAGCTTTACCTCCGGTAAAGCTCGTTAGGGCTAGGAACAAAATGGGATTCAGTGCCAGATTCGTCACAAGGTGACGGAATCGTCACCTTGCAGTATTCTCCTACGAGGTCAGGACGATCCTTAATGAGAATATTTTTAAGAGAATTTTTTGCAGACAGCCATGCTTCATGAGCCTGAAACTTTGAAATAAACATTCCTGAAGATCAACAAGCATATTTCTCACAAATTTATTATAAAGTTATATAAAAACTAAATTTTTGTTTGTTGAAATATTAAAAAAAAAAAAAAAAAATTAAGAGAATGTAACATTAAACACAAACATAATTCTTCTCTTAATGAGTAAAGCCAATGTGCACAACACATTCTTACACTCAAGAAATGTTCATAAGAATTTGTTTTATTTACCCTATCTAGTCTCTATTTTGAGTATGGCTCATGCAAACCTTAAGAACAAAAATACCTTTCAGAATTGTTTACCTTGAGGGTCATGATTTCTGCTACACAATCAGTCTATTGGAGAAATTAATGACATTTTTATATTCAGTGGATTTGAATGCTAATGTGTAACAGTATTTTTTGCCTGATTGAAGAAAGTAGGGCCTGACAATTTCAGAAGAACTGTAACAATCATTTTTCTTACAATATTTTTTGTTGGGTAACAAACAAACACAAAGGGAAAAACTTACTTGTTGGATTATTAACAAGAATTTTTTATAAATATTTTGTGTTAAATTCACCAACTGATTGTGACTAAATTTGATATTAGTGATGTTTTAATATTTTAAATTAATTTACTATCCTTTCGTTCTAAAGTAATAGTATCTCATAGAACATTTGTAAACAAGCAACACTAGTAAAAGATAAATATTTTTTAAATAGTTGTAAAGATTTTTTTTTTTTTACTATAAAAATCTAAAATAATTCTAATATAATATGTAATCTAGACAACTAGCATTTTTTTTTTCTTTTTTGCTTGATGTCACATAAACTTGAAGTTTGTGCATAGGATATGGAAAATTAAATTTTTTAGCGTATGAAAAATGTCATGCTTGATTGATATTCAAACCTGGAACCTCCGGATGAAAGGCTGCAATGCTACCACTCCACTACAGAGATCAGCATTTAATTTAATTAATAAGTAATCTAAAATAATTTATTTCATTCATTTTTTATAACCCATATATTCGCAACAAAAACTGTAAATCTAATGGTAGATGAAAACAATTCTATTTTTAGTATTATTCGTATATTATTATTATTATTTTCAAGAGTAAATAATATTTTCTTTGTATGTAATATGAAAATATCATAAAAGACTGAAGTATTCTGAAAATAAAGATGCTTCTGCATAAGGTATGCGATTTATATAATTTATTGATTTTAGAATATACAATAATATTGGAACATTTATTTGCGAAGAACAATGAATGTAAAAAAGATGATTGTTTTGATAATAGGTTAGTGGAAAGGGAATATCCGCCTCTATTCAATGTAATTGGATTTATTGTTTTTGAACTCAAAAGACATCAACAATATTGACATTGAATGAAGGAATTCAGGAAAACTGAATGAGTTTCAAAGACATACATTATGTGTGTATATATATATATATATATATATATATATTTTCACATAAAACATTTCAATTTTTCAATAAGATCAATTTTCTCATAAAATTTTTTAATTCAATGGTTTAATTTTAATTTAACAGTTTAAAAATAATTGAAATCTTTTAAGGTTAAAATTAGTAATACAAATTTAAATTCCTCATGTGGTAGAAAATTAAAGTAAAAACAATAAGAAACTGTAAATAATAAACTTGTTTCAGTACGACTAGTTGTGAAATAAGTTTGGTTTTCTCTTTGATTCATGAAGTAGATCTTAGTTCTTAGGTAACTTGATGTTTATTTTTTTGGGATATGCAACACCATTACCTTGAAATAATTAAGATACTTAGAAAATTACGTATTGTTATCATTATTTTTTTTGCATCACAAAAAAGTTGCTTTACACTGTCTCTATTATTACTCTTATCTAAATAATAAACTAATTATTAAATAACTAACTAAATTAGAATTTACCATAGAATATCCTGTATACAAAAAAATAAAATAACAAAAAGATTGTTAGTACATAAAAATATGTAATTAATGAAAAAGGTAATGTATTAATGTCCGAACAACTGCAGAATGGCCATACTGATTTTCAAATTGAGGAATTACAGGAGATTCAGTTAGGATTTTTAAATTTGTTTGGGGAGGAAAGAAGAATTAATAAACCTTGAGTTACCTGAAATAAAGAGATCATTGAAAAACTGGGATACAAAATAGTATAAAAGCAGAAAATATAATGAGGAAGTTAAAAGGATCAGCAGAGAACTGAATAATGAATTAAGAAGAGTTATCTCAAAAAGCAAAAAAAGTGGCTTATAGATGAATACTCAATCATATGTAGATTTAGAAAGAAAAGCATGCTATGAGGAAACATATATAAAAATATAAAAAACAATAACAAGAGATAAATGGATAAAGAGCAATGACATTGAGAAACTTCCGTCAGACAAAACAAAGTGTTACAGAAAGAGGAAGATACTTAAAATGAAAAGAAACAATACCAATTCAAAAAAAAAAACAAATTATCTTCCTTGGAATGATCATGATAAATTGGATGAAGATGAAGTAGAAGCAACAATCCAAAAGATATTAATGAAAGATTGGAAAATGTAGACAAACTGTGTATTAAGATCTACAACTGTGGGATATGTTCATAAGACTTTTTATAGCAACCATAATTGCATTTCTAGAAAACACGGTGCAGTAATGCATCAAAATCAAAAAATAATTAGTTTTTATTTTGCATTCTGTAAAAATTCTTATGTGAATTCTGAATGGAAGACTGAGTAAAAAAGAAAGAAATGGAGTAAATGTTATAGAAGAAAAATATGCATTTAGGAAAGGAAAGGGTAGGGAGGATGAAACTAGGTTATCAAGAACTACTTAAAGAAATTGTGTGTTTCATAATTATACAAAAAGCATTCTACCATATTTGGATAAACTAATGAAAGTATTCAAAAGAGTAAATTGAAAATAAAACTGTACCTGAATCATAAAATCACTATGAAAATAGAGAATATATATTAAATGTATAATTTGACTTGGGAAAAGGAGTAAGGCAAGTATACCGCCTAATTTCAATCCTTCTCAATATGTATGCTAAAGATACGGAAAAACTACAAAAGAAGATGAAGGAATTACTACAGGTGGAAGGAAGATAAATTGGATAAGGTGTTTTTAGAAAATAACATCACATAATTTAAAAACTGGAAAATAAAAAAATATGGCATGAAAATGAATGGTAACAAAACAAAAATAATGAGGTTATGAAATAAAAAGTGAATTAATATCTACACAAAATAAAGAAGAGTTGAACAAATAAAATAGTATAGGTACCATATTAACTAAAGATCACAACAGTAGAAACAGATTAAAAACAAGAAAAGCATTGGAAAAGGAAAAAATTAATATAAGCAAATAGCTAGTATGTAGTAATATGGAATTAGGCTTGAGGAATCATTTTGTGAAATATGGTGTGTACTTCTGCATGCGTGTGAATCAGGGAAACTACAAACACATTTCAAGTGTGGCCATGGATGAAAATTTAGATAAATTTGCAGAAAAAAATAATTAACGAAGAGTGAACAAGAATAGCCAAAACTCTATTCTAAAGTGTAATAATAATAATAATAATAGTAATTTTTTTTTGTTGGTAGAGGGGAAGCCTTTTATAGGCACCTTTTATATACCCCATAGTAGTGTGGGACTCTCTCTTGGGGCCTGTCTACTAAAATCCCTTCTTCTCCAAAATATGAAATGTCGGAACCACCTTACGGTATTATCGGGATCAATTTACCCGAGAGCAAGTTGTCGGGGAACCCGGTAATGGCTGAAGCCAAGCACAACGGATAGGACTTCGTACGGGATATTCCTCAGTGCCGGCCCCAATTCTGAACCCTGTGGAACACTACGATACATCCTGATCCGTTTCTCTCCCTCGGCTTAAATACCTCTCGCCGATCTTTCGGAGAAATAACATTGGATTATCCTCCTTTGGTATGGACTAAGGCCACAAATCTTCAGTGCCCGGAATATCGCACACTGTTCAAGGCACACTGTTCAACGCGTCTTTTACATCAAACATGATCACCGCCGGAATCAAAGACGTATGCTCGATCTGGCCCCCCGACGTTAGTCATGACTAGATATAACTTCACAGATGACCAACCCTTAGGAAGCCAAATTAGAGGTCTCTAAAACCGCCAGTTGCCTCCAACTCTTGGTACAGCCTACCCTCAAAAAAGCCTCACTCTCTAAAAACTTACTCAGATAATCGAGCAAGCAGAATGGCCTAAAGGATGCTGATTCTGTGCCTTGACTCCTCCCCTTCTTCAAAAGAAGAGTAAGCGGGGTGGACTTCCTTGAGTCTGGGAACCATTCCCAATCCACCAAGATTGGTCTAAAGTGAATTCGTCGCTGCAAATCAGCTGATTTCGAAGTCGAGAGTTCTAGGGTTCAAATCCTAGTAAGGGCAGTTATTTTACACTGATCTGAACACTATATCATGGATACCAGTGTTCTTTGGTGGCTGGATTTGAATTAACCACACATCTCAGAAACAGTCGACCTGAGGCTGTACAAGACTACACTTCATATTGGATAAATGAGGATGATATGTACATTCGTACATATCATCCTCATTTATCCTCTGAAGTAATACCTTAAAGTGGTTCCCGAGACTAAAGAGAAAATGAGAGAGATGGAACAATTCCGGGTGATGGCATAGTTGAATGCATCAACCACGCACCACGGAGCGAGTTTTGCAACAAACTCGTCGAGGGAATCGCAGAGTTCCTTCCACTTCTGCCGTTTGGTCCTGGAGATCTCGTACTTCAGATGTTGCCTAGTCCTTTTGAGCTCATTCCGCCAATAAGTACGGTGTTCGATGTCATCCCTCCTTTTGGCTCTCTGTATTCTTCGTCTGGCGTTTGTGCAAGATCATCTTAGCCTATCGATCTCGGATGCCCACCAAAAGGCCTGTTTCCTACCGTGGTCTACCTGACCGCTTGGTTGAGTCTCCTTGAACCTCCACCATTAATCTGTCCAGGCAATCGAAAGGCTGTCTCAAAAGCATCAGATGAACAGTTCGATGAGATAGAGCAACTAAACAACAGGGGCGTTGAGGTCCCTAGCCAAACACAGTCTGGGCCACTGTCAGAGTCAGCCTTGATAATGACGGCGCTACTGTCAAGATTCTTAGAATCACTGATTCTGAGTGGGGAATGCTATATTTGGCTCGCTGCAATGCACGAAGTCGGCTTTTACCAGTCTTGTGATCTCTGACACCAAGTCATTGATCCTCCGACTCCTGTTTGTATTGATTTGGAGGTCTTTAACATCCTATTTTTATCGTAATCCTTGCTACCAGTCCTGTAGCTAGTAGCTTCGAGGCTGCGCATCTTTGTGCTTCTTTGCATCCAGACCTTTTGTAACCGGCCTTGCCACACTTGAAACAAAGCGCCGAGCGGTCAGAGCCTTCGCACTTAGAACCATACCACAGCATCTAAAACACTTGAATTCTTCCTTTGTCTGTCGACACGACTGCTGATCCACCCGATTTGGATCCTGCCCATAGCTTAGAGCTTACGAGCACCATCCACAGGCAGTGCTATGGTCGCTTTTTGGGTATTGTCAAAAGCCGTCCTGAGAAAATCTCGGTGTTGGTTACACACCGAGATTTTGTCCCCAAGAGCACGCGGGACACCTTCTTGCACATGGGACATAATATCGGTATCTAAGTCCTTCAGGTGGACGAAAGACTTGTTCTCTGGCCTCTGAAGGTCACATAAGCTCCCGCAACCTTTTTCTTTATCGTCTTGCGGATTTGTACTTCGTCATTCCTGGCCTTCCTTATGGACAGGATATCTTTCGATTCCTTATCGGGACCTCCTACTTAACTGACCTCAGAATGTCGGCGAAGGAATTCTCGCTAGATTGATAATAACTGTCTTAATGGCGTCTTGCGCAGCGGGTACTCTGGATTTTTTGAGCTGTCTGTATCCAGGCCCTTAGGCAAAACCGCGAACTTCCTGTCCGATTGGTCTTGCCAGATATTCTACTAGGTGACGATCACAATGACCTATCTTGTCGGATGGGACTCCGACAACAAGCCTTACCGTGTCTGACGTCTCCATGATCTTGGAGAGCTGCATCCTCTCCTCCCTGACGTCCAGTTCCTCTTCCTACTTGGAGTCTATAAAGACCACAAAGGTCTGACACAGTGAAACCTTTTCTTCATCATCTGCGAGGAACCCGCCAGCGTGTCTGTCTCTTAAGACAGGTCCTTGAAAGGACCTGACCCGGTTTCATCCGACCCCGTCAACGAGTAAATTTTTCTGCTCTTCAAATTGATGGGGTAAAAAATAGGTCATTCCATTTGAAAAAATCGTGTTAACCTTGGAATAACGATCAAGGTCACTATGAGGTATCCCCTTCCAGTCTGAGTAACGATTGTTTAGATCATCTTTTGGTATTGTGCGAGGTTTACGAGAAAATCGCCTGGGGAGATTAAAGTGAAACTATAATTATATAGAAATCTTAACAAGGGTAAGAAATTTTAACAAGAATTTACGTTAGAATGTGGAATTTTATTAGATTATTTATTTATATACTTAAAGTGTCTTATGAAAACAGAAGCTGTAAAATTAAAGATGTTAATTGAAGTAGCGAAGCATGCATTTGAGAAGGTAAGGTTATATACATATTGCATTTCTAATTTACAATTCCGGTTGTGGTTTACTAGTTTATTTAACGATGTGTCACTGACTATGTACATATAAGATCATGCACACATACACGCACACACTCTCATCAGGTACGTAAATTGTTTGTGATAGGCTTGTTTACTAATTTACTGCTACATCAATTTCTGGATAGCTAGCAATGTTTCACCTCTCTCAGGTATCCAGTCCATCTAAAACTACATTAATTCTAAAATATTCCTAGGTATGAGGAATGCTATAGCATTATATATTACCGTACAAATATATTATTATTATTTCTATTTAATTGATATAAACAATATTATAATTTGATTCGAATGTAACATAAATACGAGTACATACAACATGGTTGTTGTTTAAATTTTAATTACACGTATATTTATTATGAAAGATAGATATTATGATATGATTAGTATTATTTAGTAATTAGTATGTTATAATATTGTAAACCACTGTGTAATATTAATTTTTATTTATTTATTTATAATTATTATAAATTAAATTTAAAAATAGTATTGATTAATTTTCTTTACTCCATTTAAATCTTTTACTAAACTTGTTAATCCACAGCGTATAAGGCCTCAAGGTTTCATTGCTTGAAATTTTTCAGTAACAACCCTCTTATTCGTGTTAAAAAAAAATTTATTAATTTTTTTTTGTAAAGTACATCTTAAGCCGAGAACTCTATTTTTATCAATCTTGTGGCCCACTGTAAAAATTTAAAATTAAGATATAATAATTACAGATAACAGACTTAGTAGGACAACAAATGACTGATATAGCAAAATAAGATTTTTATTCTGTAATTTTGCTATGTCTAATTTATTAAGCCATCAAGTTTCGTTAAAATACGTTACGTCGTTCATTCTATATGAACATTAAAACAAACAAATAGAAATAACGGGAAACAATTGAAATAAAAAAGCCACTGAAGCAAAAAGATTTTTTGTTAGTTTTGTAAAAAAAGCGAAAATAACATAAAAAAATTACACATATCTTAGCAATTATTAAACTTTAATTTTATATTTTTACATAGAAAAATTACATCATTTGATGATTGACAAAAAAGTGGAACTGCAAAATTTTCAATTAAATAGTTGATACTTCTAGAAGACTTTACTCAATTTTAATAAATGAAATACGAAAATAGAACTCGATCATTTTTTACCTAAATCGATCCTGTTTTCATTGTTTTTTATAATATCTACACCTCTAACTTTCCTGTAACTTGTGACAGAAGTCGTTATGTACGTCGACAATATCATAATATACAGCCCATTATCCGTAAACTAAAAAGTTTATACAAATTAGTTTGTATAAATAGAGTACAAGTATAAAGTAGGAATTAACTTTCTACAAATTTTTTTTCTTTACATTACAAAAATATATGAGTTCTGATGAATTTTTTAATTCTATCAAGAAAGTCATCATTTTCAAACTACAAAATTTTGATTGCGAATTCGGCGCACAACGTAGCTGTTAAAAGCCTGTAACGGCTGTAAAGATATGGACGCATATGTAAGCGTTTCCATAAAACATTTCACAGTTAGCACAACGATTATTAGTTAGCGGCCGGCCTTCCCAAACGATTTTTTAGGACTATTCAAGAAAGACTCTCCGATATGTTCAACGTTTTTCTTCAGACACCCTCAGCCATCCCATACTCTTCCCTTTACACAGACATACAATTATTTCAAACTGAATGTGTCATCGTAGAATGTCATTGTCACTCAGAGGATCACATTTAAACCTTTTTACAAAAAAGGCGTTAAACCGTAACTATAAATTTATATTTAGCAAATTGTAAAAGACAGCTAAATGTTTTCACATCAGGAGTCGCCATTTCTGCCAGTAGTGCTGTCAAGCAAAAAAAGGAATCAATTTACGGCCATGTGCGCAAATAAAACTAAAAATTATCCATTTCGCTCTTTGATTCTAGTCTTAAATCAACACAGAATACTTTATCCAAGATATATTATGACAAATTAAAACCCGATATTATTTTATTGAATAGCCGGTATAATTAACATATAATTTAAAACTGTTTAATTAACTTTAACTAATAAGCTTTAAGTTTAAAAAAAATGATTTTGTTTGGTTTTTTTAAGTAAATATATATTAAAAAAATGAGATCCGTATTACTAAAAACACTTTACTTTTTTATAAACGTTTTAACATTAGTTGGAAGGAAATCCAGTTACAGTTTTTCTCTTGCCAAATATTAATTTAAATTAAATAAAACTGAACAGGTAGAATAAACAAAAATAAAAATAAATAAATATGGAAAAGTAAATTAATTTAATTAATACATCATAAACGTAATTACTTTAAATCGGTAAAGCTAAATTATCAAATAAATTTAATATCTCAAAACATTAAAAAAAAAAACAACATGAACAAAAAAATAAAATGAACAAGCCTGTTAATATAATTTTTATATACCTTTTCAACCATTGTCGATATAATTTTATTTATTTGATACGATGTTTTAAAGCACGGAACATTGATTCAATAATTTCATTAGCTTCCATTGTTCAATACAACAAAAGCTTGCCTGTGTTTTCAATTGTATTCATATCTATTCATGTGATTTTACTGTTCTAACTGCTCCTACGAGTATAAAATGGATTGATCCACATCGTAGAAAATTACAAAAACTGATATATACAAATAAAAGAATGCTAAGGTATTTATTACACAATAGTAGTTTTCAATTGTTAAAACATTTTTTTTTCTATTTTAAGGAATTATAGAATTCTTATTTATTATTACGGTTTGCTTAAAAACTTTTAATGTGTACTGGCTTTATTTGATCAATTTAATAATCTTACTCGATTTATCGGTGGAAGAATCAATTACTTTCATACATCTTTTTAAATCTACGTAACAATGAAACCCATACATAATAAACGTATTCAATCTTCTTGAACGTTATACTCGTATTCTATTGAAGTTTCAGTAAACGCTTTCGTTCTTCCTTATGTTTTCTACTAGACAGAAAGTCTCGATGCGATTAGTTTAGTACATCCTATTAAAAAAATGAAACACCTTTAAAGTATTAAACACAATTTTAGGAACTGATCAGTTTCTAAAATTTTTAGACAAAATGTTTCTTTAAACTTGAAGAATTACATTAGACCATACTTTAAAGTATGACTTCATTTTGCTAATGTAGAAAAGTTCTCATTTCATTCTAGGCCAATCTTTCCTTATATTTATCCTAAACTTCATCAATTTTCAACACTCAGTTTGTCAGTACTCAACATTTCAAGAAATTTATTCTGATACTTAAAGGATTTCAGCAGTTTAATGATTTCTGCTGAGTTAAACTAATTTTTTAACAGTGTATTCTGTAGATCATGAATTCTGTCTATAAAATTTGTCTTTGTTATGGATTAAGTTGAATTAATGTGGTTAAAAATAATGAAAGTTCTGCGGATGTTTCGCTGGTGTATTTAACATATTAATCCGAGTAAATATTTTAATAATGATGACCACAATATACAACCTTGAGGTTGACGATCACCGATTAGTTGTTTTATGTAATTGAAACTATGTTTTAAAAAATAAAAATATATTACTAAAATTTTATCGATTTGAAAAAATTAGCCAATCACTAAATTCAAGTTTTGCAAAATAAACAATTACGATTTTAGGTAGAATTTAGATACAGCATTTAAAACATGATGACAGTGGTCCGCTATTTTGATAACTAACTTCATTTATTAAATAAATTACTAAGACAATACAGAAAAAGATAAGTAGTTTGTTTTATTGTTTCACTTAAAAAAAATATTTTTCAAAAATAATTCATGTAAATTATTTTTTCTGGATTAAATATCTTATTCTTCTAGGGCCTTATCCGCTCAGCGTACGTTAGATATCATGTTGGCAATCATAATTTATTGTGAGATCAAACACATGATGTGAGATTAAACATGTAAGAGGAAATAAGTATTATATTTGTAATAAATAGTTCACGACTCGGTAAGCTTGCACGAAATATCATTCGCTGACGAAGAAGTTAATATTATAATAATTATATTTGTTTTTTTTTTTATTATATATAATTAATAAAAATTATTAATTATTATTATTTTTTTATTTTATTATTATTTATTCATTATATTTATATTTTTTATATATTGTATATTATATTTGAATTATATCATACAAAACCATTATTTAGTAGTGATCGGTGAAAAAAAAATTACTTTTTGTAATAGGATTGAATGAAACAACCATTCGTACGAATTTGTATTTCTGCTATTCATTATTTGGAATATCGCAAAATAACAAACTACAATTTTCATAAATAATACAAAAAAATCATTCTATTTTTTTTATATTCTATCACTTTTTATTAAAAGGAAAAAATTTTTTGTATATTTATTTTCTGAAAAAACGAGAATATAAATTTAGACCTCTAATCCTGAGGTTACGACTGGACAGTTGATTGGCATCCGCTATTTAAACAATGTCAAAAGTATAAAAAGATATAGTTTTAAGTTTTTTTTGGTTTTTGAGTTTTTCTATAGAAAAGCATTTTATATAATGCTGTTGGGCAAAGCTAACGATTTCCAGTAGAATTTTGATTGATTTGAATAAACATATAAACGGAGATGCGCTAGGCTGTATATCTATTGAATACCAAAAGAAAATCAACGAAATAATTTACGTTTTTATATTCTATCACTTTGTATAAAATCATATTTCCGCGGTCTATTATTTGAACTAAAATTACATATTTTATAATAAAGTCATACGAGTCAGAATTCACGACTGCTGGTTAAATAGTACAACCGCTAAATTAAAATTACACAAAAAATAATGAATTGCTCTTAAAATCATGCTGGATTCTTGAATTACAATGTATCTAATAATTTCCAAAGGTTTTATGATCAGTTAATATAATTTTAGGACAGAATTAAAATCAATTACTCTATTCATGTGGGTGGCGTTCCGCATCTTGTATATCTTGAAATTATAATTAATATTTAATATACTGAAACAAAAGAGAAATCATCTTACTTTATTACATTTCATCACATTCTATAAAAATGATAAATTCCATAAAATATTATTTTCTGAAATAGAAATCAAGTAAGGTAAATTCATAGGTTAACATGAGTTCACGACAACCGATTGACTGACAAGTAAAGTAAAACTAGGAACATATCTTCATGAAATTTAATTTTTTTTTAAATCTAAGAAACGAAAAATAACAATAACAAGAAAAAAAATAACAGAAAATATAAGTTTGTACTTCTAGTGAGAAGAACGTGTCTGCAGTTGGCTGGTGTAACTTCTCTGATGCTAGCGAAAATGTTAAAGAATTATTTTTAACATCATATCAGTAAAAGAAATGATGTCATATACAACCATTTTCTTTAAATACTGTTGAAAAAAAAAACTACGTTTTCCAATAGATTGAGAATTTCTTTTATATGAGTATATATTTGTGCTCTTTCCCTCTGACGAGAAATAAAAAAAATTATAATTAACGTAAATTACATTAGCAACAGAGTAAACGTTCTGAAATGTCATTTTTAATGAATAAGTTATTCTCACGTATTTATTTTCTGATGCGATTATAAGAAACGAAAATATAAATTCATAAATCTGATTTTGAGAATAGGGACGTCTATTGGCTGGTTCGCGCCGTCTAAAACTAGGTAAAAGATGAGACATATTTTAAAAATTTTATTGGTTTGTTAAACAAGTAGCAGCCAGTCACTTTCAACTGTTCGGTTGGTTAAATATCACATTTTTAGCCTACAGTTAAGATCGATTAATCTACCCACGTAAACTAATCGATCTTAATTATATGCTAGGTGGCTGAGCACCGTATTGTACCTTATATAATTATACATTACACTTATCAATTAAATTACTCAAAAAGCTAAAAAAAAATTAGTTAATAAATCCGTGCGTTTCGACAAAGCAATATTTTTATAAAATATTATTTTCTAAATTAAAACCATGAGAGATAAAATAAATTTTTCCAGCTCACACCGAAATCACGGAAAACGATTCTAGGGTACAAGTAATCTAATACCGAATCAAAACTAGGAGAAAGTTACAATCTTCAAATTTTAGTGGGTTTGTGAATTTTATTAAAGCCAATTATTTTCAGAGATTTTTGTTGGAAAATGTCAAATTTTTGCAATGTGATTTAGATCGATTAGTTTACACATGCAGATAATGATCCACCTTATATATTTTGAAATTTATACATTCTACTAATACTGTAATCGCTATCAAACACTGACTAAATATTCTATTTTACTATCTATTTTTAAAAAAAATTAAATACTTTAATGAAATATTATCTTCTGAATTAGAAACAAGAGATGTATATAGTAATTCAGTTATCTGACCCAGAGGTCTCCGATCGCTGGTTGGGTGATTTGACTAAACTGTATCAAAAAATAAATAAATACATACTTAAAAAAAAAAAAAAATTGTAAAAGAAGTACATTGTACACAATACTTTAGAGAAAAAATTCACAGAATACAGGTTCTAATGAATGCAAAAAAGAAAAAAGAGCGCAAGTGTTGGACAGAAGAACGAAAAACACAGCATAGTAAAAGAATGAAAGAATTCTCGAAGAGAAATAGGAAAATCAGAACACAAGGAATAAAAATGATACTTGGGTCTTCTGCATACCTGTTCTAAAAAAAAATGCATACTAATATAATCCAAAAATCTTTTTTTTTTATCCTGACTATAAATTGTTTACTTTCTCTAAATTTTTCAGTAAATATTAACGTGTTTGCAACTGAATCGGACAAAATTTTCTACCTGATTATATTAGCTTCTAGCTTGATACATGTCCTAAATTAAAATAAAAATACATTCTAATTTGTAATTTTCTTTCACTTTAATTTTCTTTTTTAAATAAGTGTTTATGTACCAGTTTGAAGCATTTAGATAAAAATATGTGGCCGCGACTGCCGGTCAACTGCCGGTCAATATTAGTCAAACACATCAGGAAATTATCCTGATGTATTCTTAATGTCGTAATGACGACAATCATTGTCGTCGTCAATCAGTTTTATCATCAATCACTATGTAGAATGATTGTAATTATAAATTTCACTTATCACCAAAATATTTAGAGAGTTTATCTCGTTACATGTAGTATTATAATTCAACAACATACCCCGATCTCTTTCTTGAAATCATAAAAAAACATTATATCACACTTCATTATCTCAGAAGATTCACTGTTTTTCTCATTGATATTTATTCATATATTTAATTTGAACTCACATAATTACAATGACCAACAATAAAATTAAGTAGGTACATTATTTTTTAAATATACACATTAACGTAATATTGTATTTTAAGAAAAATACATATATTTTGTATATTAAAAATATTTGAAAACTACTTATTACTACAACATTGTTGTAAATAACACAACATATATTTATACATTCGATTAAATAAAATTTTAATATGATTTAGTAGAAACATTATTCTTCTCTTTTGACATTTATTCTTCAACAAAAAAAAAAAAGATTAAGGGAAAAGTATTACAATATAAAAATAATAACTGATTTAATCAATTCTAAACTGAAAAACTTCAAATTCGTCTTTCATGTTTTGCAAATGGATGTAAAAAATATTTTACAGATAAGGTGGGCAGTAGAGTCAGTCCAATAAATGAAAATTAAATCTTTGCCACAGAAATGTGCAGGAATTTTTATATATAGTGAAATCAATACTTAAACACTCCCGTTTATTTTTTTTAATGATTTGTTTTATTAATAATCTTTTGCTTTTTTGTTTTTTGTTTTAAAAAGGAAGAAAAGTCTTATTTAATAAAAAATATATTTGCTTATGATTTTATTATTTAATGAGTTTTTTGAAGTTATTAAAAGTTAGAGAAAATTTTTTCAGTAAATGTTACCGTTTAGTGTTATACTCCTTGATTACGTAATTGATTGATTACCTCCCAAAACCACTGCTAGTTAGATTCTGCAACAACAGTGCACAATGACAATTCCGCCACATTTCATGTTTGTTACAATTCTGAAGATATAAGATCGTAGTTTACATAAATATGAAGAGAGATGTTTTTTGATATTTTTCTTTTATTCTATACGTAGAAAGAGTTATTAACTTGAAGTGTAATATTATTACGTAAATATGTTTAAATAACATATTTTATATTTAATTGAAATATATGTTTATATTACATACATAGTTTTCTGTCAATAGAAAATATATCTATAGAAACTAATAAATAAACTCAAGTAATACCGCGTAAGCCCGCTAAAAAACATTTATTAGCTTGCTAAAAAATTATAATATACGGAACTTGCCACTGCTTATTTTCAGGATACGTTATTTTACAAATCCATTATCTCGTTTTCTATACGGTTTAGCTGAAAATGCACATTTTTTTGTGTTCAATGTTTCATTATTACTAGCTCGTGTTTTTTTTTCGTTCAATATCGCTTCTGTCATCTTATATCGATCATGTTAATCGAAAATGTTTTTTAAATGTAATCATAAAATGATTACCGCATAATATAGCGCGTTACATCTCAGATGTATTTCATTTTACTTTGTTATAATTATCTCTTTCATAAATATTCATTCTTTTTTTGTAGAGATAAACACTCTTTTAAGTTATACTTTGTAACATTATTTGCATCAAGATTATTCTACAACACTTAATATTTATTTGTTATTAGAAATAAGAGCTAAATTTAATCCAAAGCTACACGTGTAGCTTGTAATTACAAACTTTATTTAATTGCACAATAAATTTAACTATAACTACTAAAGTTTTTTTTGTTGATAAAAGTTTCAGTTATTTTAAACATTCATTCATTCTTTATTTTTTAAAAATAAATTTAGTATTGGTTTTAAAATATTTAAAATAAAACATTCTCACCATGTAAAAAAATATTAATAAAAATCTAAAGGTACACCCATTTTGATTATTAAACATCATGATTTGATACTGTACAAATAGTACAAATGAAAGAGTAATAATAATAAATATTATTAATGAATATTTAAAATATTAATAAATCATATATTTAAAATATTATAAAACAGTTTTTTTTTTATAATTAGAGTAAAATGATGTATGTAACTATAATCGTTTTAAGCAATTCCAATCAAAGCGTAAAGTTTAAAATATCTAAATTTTCAAACTCAAATTGTCCCCAATAATCTGGGTTGGAGATTTTTTCAGTGGTATAAATGGGGGCTCAAACTAACATTACGTTTTCTATTTTTTTTATTTTTGTATAATAAACATTATTAATGGTATATAGTGTTCGTAAGTATAATTTAATGAATAATATTTCTTCATTACTGTATTTTCAATGAACGAACAGTTCGTTATTGAAGTCAATACATATATATATATATATATATATATATATATATATATATGTGTGTGTGTGTGTGTGTGTGTGTTTGTGTATGCAAAAATTTTTATTTCAGATTTTTATTTTTATTTCGGATTCGGATTAAGCATCAGTAGAAGATTACAAATATATACGAATAGCCGCGATTGGCCGTTGGGTTCACCTCAAAATGGTCGCCAAAATTAAACTTTTGTAATAATTATTACAGAATAACGGTGTAAGCTATCTATCACGTTGGTTCAAACGAAGTAATGTAACGTTTACTAAAATGAATAAAATAAATAAATATTAAATCAAGTGTAAACCCCAAAATAATGGGAAAACTAACTTTTTTATAATTGAAAAAAAATGCCGTAAAAACGGCCAAAAATAGAGATAAATTATATTAACTTAGCTTACGTAGGACCCCAATAAAGATTTATTAAAACCATAACAAACTCACTTGCGCTACCCGCAGATTTAAAAAAATAGTTTTAAGATTAAAAAAATGCGTAACTTTTTAATTGTAACATACTGAAAAGGGATCAGCGTCATATTAGAACATAAATTATGATTAACGTAATACTTGAATATTGACTTGATCGGTCATCAAACAATGGTCACGTCACCTAACGGAACTTTAGAACATTAAAATAATCCCTTAAAGACTTATTTAAACTTAATATGCAATAATTACCTTATACAGTAACGAACATTATTAATGATAATGAAAGTCCTGTTCAAATATCTTTAATCGCTAAGGAAATACAATTAAATAGAAATAATAATAGGAATGTTCGTTCGGGATAGTCTTACTTGATTTTTCATTGAAACCGGTTTATATTTATTTATTTATATTTTCATTAATCTATTCCTGATAATTTATTAATGATAATTTTTAATAACGAAAATGACCATCTAATTTTGTATCTTAAGTAACGCTTTTTATAAAGAGATTTTGATTATGGTATCTTTCAAATTAGTATTTTATCTTTTAATAGTCATTACTATAATAAATACGAGGAATTATATAAACAGCGTTTATTTATAGTTGGTTACATAATGGTTTAGAATAGCAAAAATTAAGTTTCTATTTGTATGGTTGCATTGAAATGACACATATTTTAGTGATCCTTTATTTTCTCTTACAACAAACAAATACACCCACATATTTTTAAAATTAAAAACAAACAATTGAATCTAGTGACTGATGTTATACAACTCATTGGTTTTCATTTTATTTTTTTCCAAATAATTGTCAATTTTATACCCTATTTTTTGAGTTTTGTTTGCAGAATTACAAAAATAACTAACTGCCCAGATATTAAAGTGGGATTGAATTTTGCTTAAATTTTTTTTTAACAAAATAAAGGTACAATGCAGTAAACAATCCGATTTACATTCTCAATAAACGGTATTCAAATCAGCTTACGCAGCAGAATAAAAAAAAAAAATATGAAATTGAAGACAAAAGGAGATGAGAAAGAGTGAGTGTTTATGCGCGTGAGAGGTCAATGGTGCAAACCTACAAGTCTCGTCTGTGTGTGTGCGCGCGTGCGCTACGATCACAAACTCAATTATTTATATTATTCACTTCAAAAATCCGAAATTCCAAGAAGTTCGAATATGAGTTATATAATAATACTTCAGTTACACATCAATACATTTACTATAATTAATAAACAAGCAAAATTTGAGCACACTTGCTAGCTAGATTCATGAAATAAGAAATTTAATTTAAATTATTTAGATTTCATTATCTATATTTAAAATATACTTAAATATGGTAACAAAACAATAACTTTATTCTTTATTTACAGATTAAAATAGCAGCGGAATAATTTTATTTTTTCTAATGATTGAGGTGGCAAACATATCTTTTTAATTAAAAAAAGTATGAAATTATTCTATTGCAAAAAAAAATATTAATATGGGAGCAGAAATCTCTGTTTAAGTACTCGACGGACATCACAAGCTGTGTAAGAGAAACAAATTTTTTAAATTAATTATAAGAAAATTTACTAGGTTAGGGTAACATAAGTTTTAATACTTGATAACCGGTTCCTCATCTGTGATGAGGAACTAGATAAGAATTTAATTAATTAAGACTTTAATTTAATATAACCAAAACCAAATTCATATCCTGTCTACTTGAAAGATTATTGTAAATTTCGGTGATTTATTTTATGTTTAATTTTACATAAGCGTAATATTTTATTAAACATTTAAAAGAATTTTCAATGTCAATATTTCTGTTTTAGGGAATATTTTATGTCTATGTAAATGACTTTTCTACAAATTGACGTATACGACGTATATATGTATGATAGTAACGTGAGTAAAGTTCTTTCTGAGCAAAAAGATTAAATCTATGATCCATTTTAAGAAAAAACGGTTTTATTAAATACTATTTTTCTTTCAAAGTTAAACTAACACTAAAATTTGAATTCAATACTATTATTTTAAAGTGAATGAGAAATAAACCTGCTAAAATAATCAAATTTTGTGGAAGGATAGGGTACAATTTTTCTTAATTTCTACGTTTCATACAAAAGCTTCTGGGTTCAAAGTCTTTTATTTGATACACCCTAAAAAATTAATTTATCACATCACACGAAACTGATACTACATATGTTATGCCTTATATTGAAAAAAAAAAAAAAATAATGATGAGTTAATTCCTTAGTTGATTTTTCCTCAATGTGAACTTACTTTCTTATCAAATTCAATGAAAATTAAAAAAAAAAACTTACTCATCCTTGATATAAATTGTGGATTCATTACAGGATAATTGTGGATTATTATTAATCGGTCAGCTGTTATTTCTTGATAAAATATTCTACAGTGCTAATATTCAAAGTTAGCTAAAGTACAGTTAATTTATTTAAAATTAAATTAATTTTTATCATTAAGGTTTAAGAAACGATAAAATTCAGGCTCCCTCTGTAAGTCATGAGACTTGCCGATGGTGAGGAGGCTTGAGTGCTCAGTGATAAAGAGTAGCTGGACCGAAGGTGCAACCATATCGAAGAGCTATCCTGAAAGGGGGCAGCAGCTTTTTCAGTAGTTGTTACGGGCGTAGGTCAGGAGGACTTAAACGGCCATATCATTATCACTCAATCTACTGAATACTGCGCAGCTGAAAGCAATGGAAAACTAGGGCTGTTTTTTTTTCAAGAAAATGTAGCTCTTTGCATTTTCATGTAACAAAGATGGAGGCGCCTTCCTTCGTAAAATATTCCGGAGGTAAACTAGTCCCCCGTTCGGATCTCCGGCTGGGGACTACTAAGGAAGGGGTCACCAGAAAATTAAGAACTAACATTTTACGAGTCGGAACGTGGAATGTTAGAAGTCTAAAATATAATATAGTATAGTGGTTTGAGATTGGAATGCAAGCATTGGAAAAGGCAAGGAAGGAAATATTGTGGGTGAATACGGGCTGGGCAAAAGGAATGAAAGAGGGGACCGACTTATTGAGGTTTGCACGAAGTATAATTAAGTAACTTGCCAACACCCAATTTAAAAATCATAATAGAAGAATATACACAAGGAAAAAGCCTGGAGATATTGCAAGGTATCAAATAGATTATATCATGGTTAAACAAAGATTTAGAAATCAACTAGTCGACTGCAAAGCATATCCAGCAGACATCGATAGCGACCGTAATTGGGTGATAATGAAATAGAGACTGGGATTTAAAAACCTGAAAAAAAGGTGTCAGATAAATCGGTGGAATTTAGAGAAGCTTGAGAAAGAGGAGTGGAGAAGATTTTTGAGGAGAACATCGCAAAAAGTCTGAGTAAAATGATAAGGTAGAAAATATAGAAGAAGAATGGGAGAATATTAAAAAGGAAATTCTTAAATCAGCAGAAGCGAACTTAGGCGGAACAAAGAGAACTAGTAAAAAAACTTTGGATATCAGAGAATATATTGCAGCTGACGGATGAACATAAAAAGTATAAAAATGTTAGTGATGAAAAAGGTAAAAGGAACTATTGACAATTAAGAAATACTGTAAACAGGAAGTGCAAATTAGCGAAAGAAGAGTGGATTAATGAAGAGTGTTCAGAAGTGGAAAGAGAAATGAACATTGGTAAAACAGACGGAGCGTACAGGAAAATTTAGGAGAATTTTGTGGTATAAATTAAAATCGAATAATGTGTTAAATAAAGATGATACACGATTTATAATACGAAAGAGAAGGTCGATAGGTGGCTGGAATGCATTGAAGAGTTATACGGAGTAAATTGACTAGAAACTGTTGTTATAGAGGATGAAGAAGAAGTCGAATAGGATGAAAGAGGGAGATACAATACCGAGATCTGAATTTAATAGAGCATTAAAAGATTTGAATGGCAGAAAGGCACCTGGGATAGACGGGATACCTGCAGAATTAGTGCGCAGTGCAGGTGAGAATGCGATAGATCGGTTATAACTGGTGGGTAATATTTACGAAAAAGGGGAAGTTCTGTCAGACTCCAAAAAGAGTGTTATTATCATGATACCAAAGAAAGCAGGAGCAGATAAATGTGAAGAATACAAAACAATTAGCTTAATTACTCATTCATAAAAAAATCTTAACTAGAATTCTGTAGAGAAGAATTGAGAGGAGAGTAGAAGTGTTAGGAAACGAAGAATTTGGTTTCAGGAAAATTATAGGACAAGGGAAGCAATTTTAGCGCTCAGATTAATAGTAGAAGGAAGATTAAAGAAAAACAAACCAACATACAAGCCATTTGTAGATTTAGAAAAGGCATTTGATAACGTAGACTGGAATAAAATCTTCAGCATTTTAAAAAGTTTAGGGTTCAAGTATAGAGATAGAAGAACAATCGCTAAAATTTACAGGAATCAGACTGTAACAGTAATAATCGAAGAACATAAGAAAGAAGCCGTAATAAAAAAGGTAGTCCGACGAGGATGTTTCCTATCCCCTTTACTTTTTATTCTTTACACAGAACTAGCAGTTAATGATGTTGGAGAACAATTTAGACCTGGAATAATAGTGCAAGGTAAGAAGATAAAGGTGCTACAATTTGCTGATGTAGTAATTCTAGCTGTGAGCAAAACAAATTTAGACCACAAAACGAATGAAATGTATGAAGCGCTACGCAAGAACTACCGCATGAAAAAAAAAAACAAGAAAAAAACGAAAGTAATGAAATGTAGTAGAAATAATGTAAATGGAACAGTGAATATAAAAAAAATCCCTTTCGGCATGCCGGAAGGCGGAGGTAGATTTCTCCGGTGCTAAGTAGAGGATAAAAAAGATTTCCACCGTAAAGTTAAGAAAAACCTTAAATTTACTCTATACGACAATGGTTGCATGTGAAAAAAGTTTCACATGTTTAGCATAAGACAAGCCCCATCTTCTTACAATTCCAGCAACATTTTGATCATCCCTTACCGTAAGGGTTGATCATATCAAAAAATTTTTCAGAAAAAGGTTTTAGGTAATGTTAAGAGGACTAACGACCACTTTAAACCGATTCATACTGTGACTATTAAGGGAGGTATGATTTTTTTGTCTTCGAAACCCCATTTCTCCCCCCCCCCCCCACTGAGCCAATGGTTGGTGATATCTAAAAACTTTACTTCGATAATTTTTATGCCCTTATCCAAGGAATAGTAGGAAGTTTAAACGAATTCAATATTTTACTTAATATGAAAGTTATATCGTAATATGATTTTTTTTAAAAAAAGCCCTCCCATTTCCATCCCCATGGTCAGATTTTTCCCGTTAACGAACTCGATCGAAATTTTGGATCGTTATATTTTATATATCAATTTGAAAGTGATTGGCGCAAAATTACAGTAGTTATCGTGTCCACAAGAAAGTGAAATTTATATATAAACTTTTGGACTGACGGTGGTTTTGGGATCTGAGGGAAGTGAAACGCGAAGATATGTCGAAATTTTCTGGAAGTCGAATCATGGTACCCATTACAATTTCTTATGAAATCTACCTAATAGGAAGAGAAATGTTTATGGAGGTAGAAGAATTTTGTTATTTGGGAAGTAGGATTAATAATGATGGACGAAACAAGAGCGACATGAAATGCCGAATAGCAGAGGTGAAACGAGCTTTCAGTCAGAAATATAATTTGTTTACAGCAAAAATTAATTTAAGCGTCAGAAAAACATTTTTGAAACTAATGTTTGGAGCGGAGCTTTATATGGTGAAACTTGGACGATCGGAGTACCTGAGAAGAAAAAATTAGAAGCTTTTGAAATGGGGTACCATAGGTAAATGTTAAAAATCAGATTGGTGGATAAAGTGACAAATGAAGAGCTGTTGCGGCAAACTGATGAAGAAAGAAGCATTTGGAAAAAGAAGCATTTTAGTTAAAAGAAGAGACAGACTTTTAGGTCACAAAAAACTGAATCAAAAAAATCAATTTTTTTTCGATATGTAGACAAGCTAATAAGGAAAGCTATACTGATTTACAGAAATATTAAGGATGGATTAATTATAAAATTGATAAATCATTGAAATCTTGGCTACGTTTTAATTTAAAATATTAAGTGAAAAAAAATTCAAGAAAGATTTTACGAAAATAGTTCGAAAGATAAAATTAAAATTTATAAATTTTTTACAATATTTGAAGAAAATAATTTTTTTTCAAAGTAAGTTCCAACCCTACCTAGGAAAAAATAAATGATTCACTTTTCCAGAAATTATTTTATTAAACTTTTGAGCGGAAAAAATTCAAGGAAATTAAAATTTTTTAAATCTTTTGTATGTAGGAAGCTACTAAATTTTTTTCTATGTAGGAAGCTACTGTTGGTGATTATTACTGTTATTATTACTTAAGTTAGTGTTTTTATGTTGTATATTGCTGGACTTGCTAAATCTATTAATAATTTTTATAGTACCACTCATTTTTATAAACATATTAACAACTTGAAGCGAAAAGAAAATTTCAGTATAAACCAAATTGAGATTAAGCATAAGTTAATTGAGGCCAGTTACAGAATCCTGATCATATAATTTGTTTCTTCTTAATATGAAATCATCCAATTTGTTTTTTCTTAATACGAAATATGATATTTGTAATCTCACTTTAAATTAACTTAAAGCGTAAACTTGAACATGTTTAAATGCAAGCAGTAGAGCAATTTTGATAGAAATAAGTGATGTAATTTAAAGTTAGTAAAGTACACGTAATATCCAACAAAGTTATCGTATTAGTATAAACACATATATTTGCAGCAACCGTATTAAAAAAATTATTAAGCATTTTAATATTATTTTAGAACCATTGCTTAACAGCATTTTTACATAGGCTTTGTTTGTAGAGAGAATAAGTTTTACAATATTTTTAAAATTAGAAAGCGAGCTGCTGAAAGTTTTAATAAAATAACACTGCAACGTCTATTATGCGTATTTTGAAATTAGCTTTAATTTCAGTATAATAATTTAAAAATATAAACATAAATGAGGATTGGAATTGTTTCTAGTTGTCTTTATTAAGACAAACGAATTGTTGTTTATCGGTACACCAAGACCATCAAAATTCAGGAGATATTTAACTATTAATGCTGTAATACCTACAATATTTATTAAGGGGAAAAAATAAATCAAACACGTTCTTTTCTTAACTATAAATCAAAGATTAGTAATTACAGAAGAACTAACTAAATAATAAAAAACAACCAACAAAATATCAAGGATAGTTACAAAGTGTAGAATAAAACGCAATAATATTAACAAAAAAATTATATGATACAGTGCCAACAAATATTTAATTATGTGGTAAGGCGTTCGGACTTATTTTCTTCAAATACGTTTCTTCAATATGGACTTTTATGTGCCTTTCATTATACGGACAGTGTTTGTACATTTAAAGGTAGTTATTGATTTATAACAAGGGATGGCAGTAACAAAATTGCTCATTGTCTATCAAAAGCATGATAATTTTAACACAACGGTAGAGGTACTAACACATAAAAGGAATGCCCAACTAACTGCGCAGCCAAAAAAAATCACGTAAAAAATAATTTCACCTTCAGATTACGGTATAGGAATAGATTAGGAGGCAATTACGTACTTCGAATATGAAAATTTCTAAAGATATATAATCAGAAAAATTTAAAGCAATTAAGATTTGTTATAAATTTTATTGGAGGTTTTCTTGAAATTATGTTCAGTAATAAGAATTAGTTTAAGTAATCATACTCTTTATTACTTTTCTTATTTTAATTTTATGTTAGATTTAACATAAAATAAGGTATACCATTTTAGGACTGAAGTATGAAGTAGTATACTCAGTCAATTTAACGTGGTAAATAAATCCACCACGGTTTTATGTGATTTAATATCGAATGAGAATGTTATTTACTACCTAAAACAATAAAAATGAAATGAAAATATTTCCAGATTATCCATAGGAAAGCATACTTTCAAAAGTCAGCAATTTTCATATGATTTAATAATAAATAATGCAAACTAAGCACAATTCAAAAGCTTTAAAAAATAACTAAATAATTAAACGTTTTATTTCAATATATAATCATATGTATATATATATATATATATATATATATATATATATATTAGAAATTGTTTCACTGTTATATTCATCTACATTATGAAGGGTCTGTCATAAAATTGTAGAAATGCATTGATTGATTGATTTTATTATATCATTAACTGTTTGTTAATAGATAGATAGATATGTTACTGGATAGTCTATAAAATTAACAAATATCATTCTATTAAGTTATAATATCATGTTTATCTTCAAACATTCCCTGTAAAAAGTAGGGTCCAGAACTCTAATTAATAAATATAATAATAACTGTTTAAAATACTAAACAGAAATACATCAAGAACCGAGCGAATTTAGATTTTTAAACATTTATCTACAATACGGAATTTAATAAAATAAAATATATAATAAATCAAAATTTAAGATAGAAAAATAATCTTAAAGAAGTATTAATTATAATATATGACTAAAATATAGATAGATACACGTATAAAAATTATGGATAAAATTTTTTAAACTGAATATTGTTGTTATTTATAATTAAAAATCAAGACTTACTTTTTCAGTATTATCTTAAATTTTTCTCTTTCTGTTAGCTACAAAATAAAATACAATGCAAAATACAAAAAAAAAAAAAATTTAATTAAAATAAATAATAAACTAAACAATAAAAAATTTGATGAGGACACCACATGACTTCTAAATTACATATACACACTTTTTTTTTAAAATGAAAAGTACATAAAATTCTATTTCATTTATAACTTCTGATATTTTATGATTTTTTTTTATTGTTATAATTGAATGATTATTTACTGTAAAAGTTATTTTTACAATAAGAGGTTAATAGTTATTAATAAATCAATGAAAATATATAAATTATATTATAATTTTAAAAAAAAAAGTTAAAAAAAGTAAATTAAATCGGATTCGACCCGATGTGCCTTCCCCTTGTAAGATTCAAATATTTCATTAATTAAATTTTTATTAAGTTATAACTCTGGAGCCAATGAAAATAAGTACCACTTACTACACATCGTTGAAAAGCTCTCAATTAGGGCTTATTACGATATTTAAGAAAAAGTTCAAAATCCTAATTTTTTGAATTTTGGGTATTTTTGGACGTTTTTGGTCCAGTCGACTGCAATCAAAAGGGGAGATGTTACAACAGTCGTAAATCCAAAATTTCAACATTCTACGGCTAATAGTTTTTGAGTTATATGAGATATATACTTACGTACGTACAGACGTCACGCCGAAACTAGTAAAAATGAATTTAGGAATGGTCAAAATGGATATTTCCGGTAAAATCTGAAAACCCAAATTTTTCGCGATTACAATAACCCCTTTACTTTGTACAAGAAAGTAAAAATTAAATTATCACAGATAAACAGAGATTCCAGAAGTCTAAAAAAAAAAATGAGAGAGTGTTGGGCAAAGAAGAAAATTCCCAGAAATGATATTTCCAATATTAACAACATTGTCAAGAATTGCTCCAGTCAGGGCCTAACCATAAAAAAAAAAAATTAAAAGAGTATTGGAAATATGTCCGGTTAATTTAATTATGATTCTGCTTAATTAAAAGTACTTAATTTATTACAATTTTTTATTTTAATAACTGTTTACTGTAATCTGTAATTCTTTCTTACTATTTTATATTTACTAATTTATTGTACTTTTCATACCAATAATTAAATTTTCATCAAGAAAACTAAAATTAAGTATCCTTATTTCGATAGGATCAGTATAATAGTCATACTGGTAAGTATAATTGAATTTATTTTCAATAAAACGTATTACTCTAATTATTATTAGAATTTTTGATTATGATCTTACGCGAAACATAAATTAGTTGTCATAACTAAGATGTTAAAGTTCTTTGAAATAAATATGAGGATACTGTGTTTCAAAACAACGGGTAGGTATTAGTCTGTGTTTGAATGGTTGCTATCTTTGTTTTATATATATATATATATATATATATATATATATTAGCTTCCAAGAGGAAATGTGTGTTTGTGTGTGTGTGTGTGTGTGTCTTTAATTTATGAGTTCAGTGGAGCTTTACTCTTAAGGAAGTAGTAAGAGAAAGTAGGAAGTTCTGTAGAATTTTCCTCTTTCCTGTTGTAAAGTGTAGAAAAGAAGGGGGAACGAGATGAGAGGAAAACTAACATAGACACGTTAAATGGATGGTGAAGATTGATTGATTTATATATGTTACTTGTTTCTTATCCTTCTAGTCTATATTCTATCGGTTAATATGTCAAGTTCATTCAGACAAATCGATGTGACTTAGGGACTAAAGTAATTTGTGAATTGGTTACACTGAAATTTAATTAAGTCACGTTATAGATTTATGTAATTATATTTTATTTAATTATAAACATGATCCTTATTTAATAGATGGTGTAATTAAATTTAGCAGACGTGCTTATATAGGAGATGTGAACCCCATATGCACAGCAATTACATTTCCTCCTTTCTTGCATTAAACTCAATTTATCCTAGTTTTTCTTTTCCTATATTATATGACTCATATATTATACCATAAACTCCATGTTTAGAGAAGAAGGAATAAGTATAGGAAGTTCTGAAAAATTAGTTGCATTAGGTTGCTTATAATACAGTATTTCTAGTTGTTGGCACATACACATTCTAAGATTTTTGAACAGCCCTGGAGAATGAAATGAAAGAGTATGGAATAAAAATAAATGTGGGTAAACTAATGTAATGGAAGAAAACAACAAAGAGGATTTAGTGATAAGAAAATGTAAAGGAAGAATAGAAACAGTAAAAAATTACAAATATTTGGGTCTATGGTAACAGAGGACTAGAAGAACACAATGGAGATAAAAGGAATGATATCATTATTAAAGAAGGACTTCAGAAGGAAGAGGAAATTACCATGTAGTAAAAATCTGGACTTTAGAGTTAAGGAAGAGGGTAGCCAAAACTTATGTATGGAGTGCTCTTGTGCAAGTGAAGCATGGACGATGAGGAAACGGGAAAGGAACAGGACTGAGGCTTTTGAGATATGGTATGGAGCAGGATGGAAAAAGTAAGATGGGCGGATAAAGCACGGAATAACGAAGTAATGAATTCTTCGATGCTTTATAAACAAGACTTTTGCTGGAAGTACACAAAAGAAGAAACTAGTTAGGACATGTAGTTTGAAGAAGCGGAATCTTGAGAATTGAATGAGAAGGGTCAGTAGAATGAGAAAGGAGGTGAGGAAGAAGAAGGATGAAGTTAATAGATGAGGTGAAGATTGAAAATTACAAGACGGCGAAAGAGAAGGCTTAGGACAGATATGGAGGAGAGACCGTTGGCGTAAGGAACCAGTAATATTTTCTGAATTATTCAACGTCAAATTTTAATACATAAAATTCTAAAAATTATTTCTTGTGTAAAAAAACTATTTATCCATCCAAAATATATGATTTCGTTTTTTTTTGTTCTTATTGTCCCTAGAAGTTTTTTCCCAATTATTTTTAATATTTACACAAAACGTATGCACTCTGATAGATCTATTTCAACGATTCTTCTCGTTGTATTCAACACAAGATGACAACTTTTTAATACAATGGTTTTATAGACTAACCGGTTGCAACCATGATCTGGAAGCTTATTTCAAGGCAATTTATTTAAAAAAAAATCAGCTGAGTTCAGTGGCTTTACTAGAGAAATCACTGAGGTAAAGTTGACAATAGTGAAGACGGGTCGCAAGAAGCATGGACAAAACTGTGCATTGCCCTTTCAATCAGCAGCAAAGTAAAAAAAATATATTCATTAAATTATGACTTTAACGTTACAGAGAGTAAATTTAATTTAAGGACTTCGCTTCTGTATCCAGGGACGCTAAACATAAAATTAAATCAGTCCAATGAGTAGACATTTTTAAATTAATCAGTAAAGCTATTTAGTTTAAGTAGGAAAAACTAGAAGAAAGACTTAGATTAGAATGAAGGATCATTTCGTTCATAATAAACATAAAAGATCACAGAAAGCGTAGACCAACTTTGTCTGAAAACTGATCAAGATATTTGTTTCTTGATATTAAAAATCATGATTTTTAATATCAGGGTTTAAAAAAATTTAATAATAAATTGGCATTACCTTCATAGTTTGGAAAATGACTTCATTAATAATGATGCAATATCTTCACTTTTAAATAATCATAGGGACCGGTATCTACTCGTAATAAACTTTATACATTTTTACTTTACCTTAAGTAATTCTGGATAAAATATTGAAGGTTATCCCCTTCATTACATTTTAACCATGAGAGAGGATTGCTGTTAGATTGGTTCAAAGTTCATGCTATCTCTGCTCTTCTTGAGATAAACTTTTACTTTAACCATTCTTATAAAAGGGGCATGAACTAGAACCCATCCTCCTTCATCTTACAATTACCAGTCAGGCAACCACCTACAGACACCACATGTGACTTACTTCGCCAAGAGAACGCATTTACCCTTCAAAAACTAGGGTCCCATCTGGTGCATTCCTGCTATACCGAAAGGCATTAACACCAAAAGACCTTCAATGGAGTCATTGAAGAGGAATCGCGTCAGAAAAAGAACACAAATATAATGCCAATCTCCCGAGGAATAACCCAAGTAAAATACTTCAGAAACACGATCTATAAATAATCAGAACGCAATTCCAAACTCCATGTATCTCAAACTAAAAATAAATAAATATATATATATATAAGCCATTAAACATTAAATAACCTCCAGACAAAGAGAAAGATCCAGCAGCAAGGGGCTGATGTCCAGATTTGGCAATGAATAGGGGATAAATATGTGATGGGCAATCCCAGTTGAAAGTTGATTTAGATTTTTTAAGGTAATGATTGGGATTACCCAAAACGACAACAGATATTTGTATTTTTTACTATTATTTATAAATACTGTTAGAAATATTCATTCTGCAGTTTCTTGAAAAAATTGTTTATTTGTTGATAAATATTTCTTCATAGTTTTAACTTTTAAGTATTTCGAAGAAAGAGTAATGAGCTTTTTCTTGTATTCCCATTTATCTTAACAACCTTTTCGCATAGTTATTTGTTTATATCTGTTTAATTTAATTACAATTCACTAAATCTGAGGAGTTCCAGAACAAGTCTACAACAAAATTTATTTTATTTTTTACGAGGCTGCTATAATTGATAAAAGAGAATTTTTTAGTATCGTAAACTACATTTTC
Organism: Lycorma delicatula; assembly: GCF_047948215.1. Lineage (NCBI taxonomy): Eukaryota > Metazoa > Arthropoda > Insecta > Hemiptera > Fulgoridae > Lycorma > Lycorma delicatula. Next base: position 140,366,790 of record NC_134458.1, on the reverse strand, counting down.
TAACGTTGGAATTTATGACAAGAGTGCAACAAAAAACAAATCGGAAGTTGTGAGACATTAACATGTGTAAAGAGGTATTTGGGAAAACTTTACAGGTTATAAAATATGCAATAAAAATATATCTGAACTATTATTACGCATGCGCTTTGCATCTGTCCCATATCTTCACAATTTATTGCAGTATACTCATTTTAAAAATGAAACAGCTAATATCAATGCAAAATTCTATATGTGACCGTCTCCAAGTAGAAATAGACAAAAAAATTGAAATAGAACCTACATAAATTTCCTCTTAACATAATTTACAATTAAGTAGATACTGGAATTAAGACAGAAAAGAGAGTCAAAGAGAACACTGAAATTGACGGACAAATCTCTAATCAGAGGATCATCATTGTAGGACATCAAAAAACTTTTAAAACGTTGCATAAATTAAACAATCCGTTTTGATTTTTAAAATTACTAAATTTAGGTACGGCCTCCTAAAGAAGACAATAGCTTTTCACCACAAAACTTTATATTTGTAAACTAAGAGAAAAAAATGGACTACTAAGGCCATTTTTTGTCGCTGAAAATTTAAAATGCTAACGTGTTCTAAAATTTATTCGCTAATAATTTTATCTTGTTAAAGTTTACTGACACCCCACATAAATTATGGGATCATTATGTGGGTTATTTAAACACATTGGTTGTAATATCTATCCTTAATCTTTGTTTCCTAAATAAGATCAAAGGATAGTTTATATAATATCTTGAGATAAATAAAAAATATTCATCTTCATGTCGTGACATAATGAAGTATAAAAATATACTGATTCAAAAAAAGAAAGAAATATTGCGTTATTTATACAGTGTAATAGGGTTTTACTTATATAGTTCTATATACTTTAGTATAAAACTGTACACACTAGACGCTGACTACTTTTCTGTTGGTATACGTTTGTTGACTTTTTTCTTACTTTATTACTTCTTTCATTTCTTTTTCCCTTACTTCTACAACAACCCCTTATTCGAATACGACATCCCTTTTTCAAGGATTTCCTTATGATACGAAACTTCCAGGTGAATGCCCTACAATCCTACACCCTTCATATTCTACTTACTTCTATTTTCCTTAAATCCCTTCTTCTATTATTTACTTTTGCCTCATTTTTCGTTTTCTTCTTTATATTTACCCCTATCTTCCGTATCTTAATCATTTCCTTCACATCATACTATCCTTTATTATTCAAAACGTACTGTGTGTAAAAACTTGTAAGGCGACGTCTGCAAAGTTTACTTGGGTTTTATATATGTATACACTCACTCAAACGAGTATATTGTGTATTTTTAAAGTTTTGAAACGTAAAAAAGTTTTTAATATTATGATACTATATGTAAATTATTCTCAATTAATTTTACAACTAATTTGCATAATTATATAATTTTAATAATGTGTTTTTATTAAAAAAACACTTCATACTCCTTTTTCTTTGTTTTTATACTACTCTATTAAAATTCACTTTTTATTTTTCTTTAATTTCACTTCCTGTGTAAAAATATTTAAAGGATTACGAATATATACCTTAAGTAATTTTCACATACAAATATTTTTGGCTAAGCCAACAGACTTCCGTTTACTTATTCATTAATTCAACATGTCTCCTCAAGTGGCATGATATTCGTTAATAAGTTTTAGAAGCCGTTTGCTGGCATTCCGCCCAAATATCCAATTAAACTCTCTCAAATTGTTACAAGTATCATTATTTAACATTAGGATGTTTTAAGGAAATCCCAAAACTTTCTTGTTTCTCACCTTAATCCCATGTATAGTTTTCCTTAATTCTTCTTAATTACAGATAATTTAACTTTTGTAAATATTTCACTGTTTATCTTGTTTTGTTTATTAACCGGCTTTTTTTATATATTTAGTTAGCACTTAAATTAAAGCTTAATTAATAAAATAAAATTGTTCCAGATTCAAATGTGATAGTCAGTATGAAAGGAGAAGTTTTCTTTCTCTTTCACAAAGCTATTTTCCTCTTACTAGCAGAGCCTCTACGTCAGTCAAGAATTAACTCAATTGAAATAGTTTCGTAGAACATTGGAGCCTCAACGAAACGCTGCATCTCTATTAGTATCTGTCTACTTGTTTCTACCAGCTCGTGATTAAATCACTCCTAACGTGTCAAGATTGGAGAGACTTACTAGTTATATTGAACACTAAGCCCTTATTGCCCCATGTACTAATTCTTTATTTTCTTCTATTGTAAAGTTTTAATTCCCTAAAACTTTTCACGTTTTTTATTTAAATCTTCGTCTCATTTCCATCATCATTCTTCGCTTTCACATTAAATCCAATTGCTTTTTCAATATTCCAGTACTTCCATAATTTATTTTCTTCGAGCTTCTTTTGGTCATGATAATCATCCTTTGTTTAATTGAAATTTCTTATTTCTACATCAAATTGTAACTTGTAATAACTTCTAATAAACTACTATTTTTTTGCTTAAGTGATAATAGTTTTGTGGAATCCATGGTTTGTTAATATCCGACGATGTTTTAAGCACCATGAGTTTTTGAAAATCAAAATAATATCAGGTGATGTGAAACCTCTTTTAGTTACTTTTTTGTGTGTACATACGAAATCATTAACATTAAGTCTAGTTTTATCTCGAAAATAATTGTAATGTAAATTGCTTTAAACTGAAAGTAATTTTTTTTAAATCTGGCTGCAGATGTTAAAATAAAACGAAAAATGTATTCCGTTGACAAATAAGCATGTTATAATTTTATGATTTTTTTTTTTACTGACTCAGTGTTGCTTCTATTCTTTTCGGTTTTGTGAAAATATTTCAACCTCGAACTGCAGCATTCATTCCAATATGTATCGTCTCCACAGTTTCTACCTTATACACATTCCTCTATAAGTAAATTACTTAAACTTGGCCATCTTTATATATAGCCCAACGACCTAATTCATTTGTTTAAATGATATTGCCACAAATATCTCTTCTTTCTACTTCGTCTAAAGCCTCTTCATTTCACATTTCGTCACACTCCGCCTAACTAAAATCCTCTACTAGTAATGTATCGCAAAGTCTTCTATCCATTTCCTTTTAACTCTTGCTCTTGTCCATGTTCCTTGTCGTAAAAATCTACTCTACAGAAATATTCAAAAAAAGTCTCTTTCTTAGATATATATATATATGATAAAAGTAGAAAATTTATTTGCAAGATTCTACGTTTATGACAGGCCTGTATGTGATCTCCAGTAACAAAACCAAAAATTGTCCATCTTTGTAATTTTACTACCTATTTAACCTAATATTTATTCCCTCATTATCCAATTTTCTATCGCAATTTATTACCTACGTTTTATTCTTATTTATTTAAAAATTTAATTATATGAATCAACACACACACACACACACACCGTTTTTAAAGATTTAATTTTTTAATTTGCCTTACTTATTAATTGATTATAAACAAAAACAGAATTAATATTTTTCAAAACATTTGTAAAATTTACTTGTAGGAGCTGAGAACATACAAACATCTATATTATTCTACGTAAAAATTAACTTATCTTCGTATTAGTAAATACTTTACAATAGTTTTTGCGTTTTAGTTATGAAATTTAGCTAAATAGGAATCAAACGTGGTAACAACTACAAAAACAACATTGTTTTTGATTAACAGGCATTTTTACTACTATCTCTTAATTAATTCAGCTGCTTTTAAAAATGTTGTAACATTTCTGCAGTCAAATTTGATTGTCATTTTATTTATCAATTTTGAATCAACAGGTTTCTTAAAATAATAATTATAATTATTATTATAATAATTATAATTATTATTTAGTATATTTTAATTCTATTGTGAAAATAATTGAATTTATTAACTTATTCCTTTAATCATTTACAGCAGAATAACTAATTGAATATCCAATCAATATAAGTGTTTATTTTTCCTCTATGTAGGTCAACAACAACAAGTAAATGAAATTTATTCACTATATGAAGCTTATCTCATCCATATTTAATTTCTCTCTCTCTCTCTCTCTCTCTCTCTCTCTCTATATATATATATATATATATATATATATATATATATATATATTAAGTAACGTAGGAGGAGATTTTGATTTTTACTATACCCTAGTTTTGTTTTTTATTGTTGTTTTTTTTTTTTTAATTCTCTTTCAGTGTTTTTTTTAGACGGCTGCCCAAAAAAGGAGTGCAATATGTTTAAGTTTTCATGTATGTATGAAGGTTTGTTCTATCTTAGCAGCTAAATGGCTGAATTTATATGTACGATACCGCATTAGATCATTACGTTACCGGAAGAGTTATAATCTATATAAATATATATATAATACTGGTAAAAAACGAGGTGCCCCAGGGGCGCTGTTATGGGATGTGCGATGGATTGCTCTTATAATATTTCTGCAAACAATCGTCCAATTTTCAAAACTCAGACAGGGATTTGCTAGTATAATACAAAATCACGATGGAATCAAACCAGAATAAAAATTAACTGATATACTCAGAAATGGAACTTATTACACGACTGCACAAAAACGATAGTAATGTATTTAGGGTGTATGTATGTTTGTTCAACCGTAGCAGTTCAACGGCTGAACCTATTTAGATCTATGATCCTGCGATGGAATCCTTATGTTACCGGGACTGCCATACAGTATATAAATACGTACATATATATAAAATATATGTTTAAATAAATTTAAAATTTTGAAAAAAAATTATACTACGAGTATATACAAAATTGTCACTCGCACGCTCTTATTAGTAATTATATTTAAGAGCAATTTAGGTCATCAATGTTGTTTTGGCAGTCGTTTATTTTTTAATCTTTAAGATAATACTATGTTTAAATGAATAAAAGGAAAAACTGTAATAAATTACATGTTAAAATGTTAGAAAAGAATTGAACAAAAGTCTAAGAGATGTGTGTGTGTGTATGTGCGCGCGCGCGCGTGTTTGGCTGTGTATGATAGACAGAAAGAGTGAGTGAGTGCGAATGAGTAAGTAAGAGATTCTGGTCGGGGAATTCAGATAAAGTATAAACATAATCTTATCGTTTTAATGAGGCATTCACTGAGGAAGATATTTTTGAAAGTGCAATTAAGAAGTCCCATAAAATAAATAGCATGAAAAATGTAATATGCTGCATATTCATATTTCTGTAGTCAAATTTTAAAGCATAGTGAGATTAAAACTAGTACGTTTCTTTTCTTTTTATTATAATTTGTTTCATGGAAGCGTGAGAAAACCAAAACATAACAGTATGTTAATTCTAATTTAATTTAACTTCGCGCAATCCATCCGAGAAAAACACGTATTTTTACTTTAATATAAAAATGAAGTAAAAATAACTTATAATAAAAAAATTAGAAAATTGTGAAAAAATGATACAGTTACCTTAAAAATAAAAATTTTAAGAAAGTACGTTACGCTGTATTAAAATTTCATAAAATAAAATACCCATACGTTTTCCAGTACATGTTCCGCATTAACCCAACTTTCATCTAGATAATAAATTGTCTTATTCTCTTCGCGAAATCGCTTATTTTCTCTAAATATTTCCGTATGCCATAAAATATCTTAGCGTTCAACTAATAAAGAATTATTTTGTCTGGACATGAAACGAAAATTCATTGATTTTAAAACACGATGTAATGTACTTCTTGAAAAATTCGGCAGTTCAGAATCGGTATTCACGGCATTTAATATCTTGTTCAAATTAGGAAGCTCGTTATTGAAATAAAACGAATGAACTTTTTTCTAATAGCCGTTTTAGTAAAATCGTCCAACTTTTCAATCGTTTTCACATACTTTTGGAATCATTTAGGGCTAACGTGTTTACCATGAATTTTGTGTTTCTTTATTATATTAACAATTGTTCTTTCGTTAACGACTGTTGCACTACTTGCTTTTCGAGCACTGTATCTGACTGCAGTTTCAGGGTTATCTTGTTTGAAGATTATATATATATATATATATATATATATATACGCTGCTGACTTTTTTCGGAGCTACTTAAGGGTTTTCCCGGTTATGTTCCAGGACAGAATCAATCGTTGTTAAAACCCGATTGGCACAAAAACAGAGAGTAAATTAAAGTTAATGAAAATAACATTGAATAAAACTGTTATAAAAATTAAGTATAAAACTGTATCGTACCGTACAGAGTAACACGACAACATAGACTCAAATACTTTCTTGCACTGAACTGAATAATTTTGTGAAGCATTAGAAATAATTTTATCGTTATTAAATATCAAACAAAGACACAACGAAATTTTTAATTGCTTATCATCGATATGTCGCGGCGCCAGACAAGTGATAGCTTTCAGTACATTCTTATACGCATAAAGCAATAATTGCACTAGAACGTGGGAGTGACAGAATGATTCAGCCTAAACTACTGAGATATTACTCAGAATGAATTACATAAAATTATTTTAATAAAAAAAAAACAAAAGAAACATTTTTACTTTGAAAAAATTTAATGTGGGCATTCCCCAGTCCCTCTCATTAATTCATTTCATTGTGATAATTTACAATCTCAGGATAAATTTTAACACAGATTTTATTCAGATTTACGGATAGGAGAAATATTGAATTATAAATGAGAGCTGGACGTAACTATAATTATCAAGATGTAATGTATTTTTTTTTTGTTCTATTGCTACAGATGCCTGTTATCGACAAAAGTAATGAAATGTAGTAGAAATAACAAAGATTGACCACTGAATGTGAAAATAGGAGGAGAAAAGATTATGGAGGTAGAAGAATTTTGTTATTTGGGAAGTAGGATTACTAAAGATGTACGAAGCAGGAGCGATATAAAATGCCGAATAGCACAAGCTAAACGAGCCTTCAGTAAGAAATATAATTTGTTTACATCAAAAATTAATTTAAATGTCAGGAAAAGATTTTTGAAAGTGTATGTTTGGAGTATCGCTTTATATGGAAGTGAAACTTGGACAATCGGAGTTTCTGAGAAGAAAAGATTAGAAGCTTTTGAAATGTGGTGCTATAGGAGAATGTTAAAAATCATATGGGTGGATAAAGTGACAAATGAAGAGGTATTGCGGCAAATAGATGAAGAAAGAAGCATTTGGAAAAATATCGTTAAAAGAAGAGACAGACTTATGGGCCACATACTAAGGCATCCTGGAATAGTCGCTTTAATATTGGAAGGACAGGTAGAAGGGAAAAATTGTGTAGGCAGGCCACGTTTGGAATATGTAAAACAAATTGTTAGGGATGTAGGATGTAGGGTATACTGAAATGAAACGACTAGCACTAGATAGGGAATCTTGGAGAGCTGCATCAAACCAGTCAAATGACTGAAGACAAAAAAAAAACAAAAAAACCTGTTATCGCGTTGAAACTTTTGCTGGATTCATTCCTGTTTTATAGTAATGAATTTCAGATGCGTATCTGATTACAGTTTGGTTGTTTACCTTTAGCCGCCTAATTGCTTTGTATTTTAAGGTTGTAAAGAGTTTTTTTTTTAATTCTTTCTTGTAATTCGTTTTTAATTTTTTCTTCATCGAAAAAAGAATTTCTTCGACACCATATGAGTGATAGGGATACGGCCCGAAATGTCCCCTGTGGTCGATGGAGCCTCCCTCTCCGAGTAATGAATATAAATGTTTTTTTAAGTTTTGAAAGTTATTCCTTTTATCAGTGCTGAATTTCTACTATTTTCTCACTGAGTGTCAAAGAAATTCTAAACACAAAGTATTTATACAAAAATTTAAAAAAATATTCTTTGTCTTTATTTCTTCTGTACTAGAAGCAAATTCCATTTACACAGATTATTTTTAGCGTTTTACATGTTAGGAACGAATTAAAGAAGAAATTCCAAAGGAACAAAATAAAATTATTTAAACAATTTTTCATTAGCATTTTTTACAGCGGATCCGTTCTTAGTAATATACTAAGTATATTACTTTTACTCAGGGGACACCGTTTGATTCACCTGATATGATTAAAAAGTAAAACTAATTAAATGCAATAAGAATAAAGCTTTATTTTACACTAAAATAATACCAACATGAGGGTAAGCCATACACACAATTGCCATAGTTTCAACTTTCAGTTTGGTATTAATATTTTCATAATGCCTACGTCGGTGACGTCACAGGTAGAAAAAAAAACTGTCTAAGACTGCTGGAATCTACGATCGTGAATCTACGCCAGAGCGTTTTCAAAGTTTATTTTTATCTTATTTTATCATGTTTCAAGAAATTCTATTTTATTGAAATATTGTTATTCGTCAAAATAAATTCATTTTATCCGGTAAGTTGTAATTAGCGATAACTCTGAAAAGAACAGTCCATACATAATTACTAAAAAACTATTTTCAATTTGAAGTTCTATATGTGCAGTGATGGCAAAGCCGCGACGGAGGATATATTAGTAAAATGTATTATTTACACACACACACACACACACACACACACACACACACACACACATATATATATATATATATATATATAATATATGTGTCAACCCGCAGAAATTCAAATATAAAAAAATGTCAGAATGATAAAATAAACTATTAAAAATTGAGGTTTAAACACTTTCTACTGCAATAAAATATTAATTTTCATTTTTCTAAATTCAAAAATACATTCTATTTATAATTTAACTGTAAAAAATCAAATAAAAATTCAAAATTGTAAAGATTGATGTTTTGAAAATTAAAAAAATTATATTATTGAGATTTGTTACTTATTTATTAACACGTGTACACAATTTTATATGAATATTTCAATCCGTTTTTTAAATATAAAAATAACGAATCGAAAAATACATATTTTTAATTGTAATACACTACACTTCAGTTAAAATATAGTATAAATTATAATTAAATTATTCTTTTTGTTTTAGTGATATCTGATAGTATTCACGCATATGTATTTTTAACATTTTAATACTATTTAAAACAAATAAATAATTAAACATAATATTAATTTTAATATTTAAAGTTATTATTAAAGTACAGAAAACGAACGATAGAGGGAAATATTATTTTTAATTTAAATTAGAGTAATTCAGTAAGAGGACTCGTGAATGGATATATTATTTAAAATAATAAGGTGTTAAAAATTTCTCATGTATTTTATTATTTTTTGTATTATAACAAAGTAATAAAATAATCCACCGTTATACCGGGTAAAGAACCTAAACCCAAATCGATACGAACTAAACACAGTTGTGACATCTAACATTTTAATAATGAAATGAAAACGTAAATTAAATTAGATTCTAATTAGCAAAAGTTTACATATTTATCATATTTTTTACAAAAGATGTTGTTTTTACAAATTGAGCGCCCACTGCAGCCATGCACTTTCATCTTCGAGTAATCATACTGAGAATCACCTGACTCAAAATTTTATTGTTAATGCTGTGGGTTTCTTGATGAATTTTTGCCTTCAATTCATCGATAGTGTGACTATTTTATTTATTAACTATCAAAAACAGCCAAATTTTTTTATTTCAAGTTGTCTACTTTAATTAGTTATCTGGCTTATTCTAACTTAAAAATATTATTAAGTAATAACTTTTTCTTTTGTATAACTATTTCACTTTATAAATTAGGAAGAAACTTGTGGATTTGATTGTAGAATGGACATTCTTTAACGTTGAAAAATGATATGCCTAATCAAAATTTGAACCCGAGACCTTTCGAAAGAAAAGTTTGGTTGTCGAAAGATGGTTTACTACTTAACTATGGAGATCTACAATTAAATTTATTTTATGGCATATTATAGAAATTTAATGATCACCGCAGAACAAAAAGAAACTGAAAACTACATTAAACCAGTCTAATGATTGATGATTTCCTTTTCCTAAAAAAAGAGATATTGCCAGCAGTTAAGCCTGATAACATTTAATTTCGTAAAAGTATGAATGTTTTTATCTTATATGGTTATTATAAAAGATATAATTTGGAAATAAATGGAGTTAAAAGAATACTAACCCCCAAATTTATTATTGTCTGTACTACATTATAATTAACATTATGAAAGGTTGTTAAATTACAATAAAAGAAAGAAAAATATAAAAACCAAAAATTAAATGCTTCTCATAAATAAATCTTCAAATAAATTTATATGTTTAAAAAAATCCATCGTATATAATACTAGGAAGATTAATTTTCAGGCGTGTTCTGCATCTTTTTTATATTAGACAGTAACGGATCTACAAAGCTCTGTTTGAGAGAGAGAGATAAACTAAGAAAAGGTTTTTGTCTGAGCTTCTAACCCGTTTCTCCTCTCAACAAAACAGTCTATCTCTTGTTCCTGATTTATCACGTTGAAATGTTTAAGTTACTTCAATTTAAATATTTGATTGATGAATACTGAATTTTGGAGAGAAGAGAGAAACATGTAGATTTAACGAATACAAATGATAGGAATTAAGTAAATGTGAATAATTTAGAGATTTTAAATATTTTTAAAAGTTATTATCTCATATTTTACCATATTTAAACTTGTAATGTGATAAAATATCAGATGTTGTATATTTCATTAATTTGTATAAATTTTTACTTTTTTGAAAAATAAACTGTAAAATATTTTATAATTTATCAGCATATTGAAAACGTGTAAACATAGAATGGGCCAAAAGTAACTTGTCAACTTTTTCTTGTAATAAAACAATACAAATTAACTCAAAATTATTCTTTTTTTTAATTTTTAAATTAAATTTCAGTCAAAACATGATTTATTGAATTAGATTTTGAAAATAGTCTCTCTTTTAAACGCTGACCTCTGAAGCCTTCACAAATCTGACCTCTTTTTAACACATTTTGCATAGTGAAGACCATTGTTTCTTCCATTTTTGCCGCTATTTCGGCTTGAATGCTGTTTTTTAACTCTTCTAAATTTTGTGGCTAATTGACAAAAACCTTTTCTTTCAAATAGAGAAAAGTCAGGAGCCATCAAATGCGGTGATGTTGGATGCCAACGAAAATCTAAATTTCTAGAAATTATTCGATTTCCAAATTATTATCTAAGGAACCCCATTGTGGCTCTGCTGGTGTCAGCCGTGGCTCCATCTTTCTGGAACCAGACATCTTCGACATCATCTCCAAGATCCAGGATGAAAAATTCCTCAAGCATTTGCCGATATCTATCGCTATTCACCGTCTCCATTTTCTTTAAAAAAAAACCGTTCGATGATTATTGAGAAAGAACATACCGCACTGTAATTTTCTGTGGCTGTAAAGGACGTTCACATGTAATTTGTGGATTGGTAGTACCCTAAAAGTAAGCATTTTGCTTGTTGACATAACTAATAAGGTGAAAATGAGCTTTGTCACTCATCCATAGATTAGGAAAAAAGGAATCGTCAGTGCTCCAGGCACTGCCGGCAGTATTCCAGGGGTAATCGATTAAATCCATTTTATTGGGTTAATTGGATTTTGTAAGGAAACATTTTTAAATCCGGATTTTGTAAGGAAACATTTTTAAATCCTTGGGAAATATTCTGTGCAAAGTTAACATCCTCCGATACGATGTTCCTTAGAGACTCAATATTATCATTATTTCTGGAAGATCTTCCAGATCTTCTGGCACCTCTCACTTACCCTGTCGGTTCAAATGTTATAACCATTGCGTGGATGACTGCGCCAGAAGTTATTTTCTGGTTTTTTAAAATTTTTCGATTTTAATTGTTTCAAAACATTCCTCTGACTTTTCAAGTATAATATAACTATTTTTATTCTTTCTTAGAGGTTGTATTTTCCCAAAATGAGTCTTGTTTTTATTTAAGTTTAATTTAAAATAAAAAATATATAATATTATAATAATAAAAACATTGCAATTTTTTTTTTCAGAGGAAAAAATCGTTGGCCGAGCCGGTATATGTCTGAATTATAAAAATTTTCAATTATGACAGAAAATATTTTCCGATATGTGTGAAAATTACATGCATATATTATCATGCTTGGGTTCTCAATTAATTATAAATCAAAATGTAAGACAACGTTTGTTTGAATTATATGATTATGTTTATTCACATGAATATTCATTGTTTAATTCTAGATTACTAAATACTTATCTAAATAAACTCTGTATTACATTTTCACGCTATTCATCAAGTCGAATCGATAAAGTCCGTGAAGATTAGTTTAATTCTCTCGTACTCTCTAACAAAATTTAACGCCTAATTCATAATCTGTAAAAGCATAATATATATATATATATATATATATATATATATATATATATATATATATATTTTACTGAATTAAAATATATGTAAAAGATACTGCCGACCAATAAAAAGAATATAATATTATGTAACTAAAAATAAATTATTTATCAATTATTTTTCGGGCTATTAAGGGTATTTAATAGAAAAATAAATTACTTTTGGTAAAAAATGATAGAATTTAACAGAAAGGATCAGTTTAATGCTCCCTTAGCCCCTCTATTCTTGTTTTTATTTCGTTTTCATTTTTGCAATCTTTTGTTAACATAGTATTATTAATGTCGAAAAAATGAAATGAAAGACGGTAACGGTAAACAATATTTAAATTCATCAGATAACTTAAAAATAAGTCTATATTTTTCGTAAATTCATTATAATTGTGTTAAAATTTTACAGAAGTTTTCACTGGAAGTTTTAAAACCCAATTTACCTAATAAAAATAAATTTAAAAAAATCTGAGTAAAACTTTTGTATTAATTCTAAAACAAAATTTTGCTTTATCCAAGATAAGCTTTTATCCAAGATAAAAGCTTAAATCTCCTCTCACAAAACAATCAATTTTAAATAATGGAATGCAAAGTTGGCAGTAATTAATTTTAAATAAGATTGTAATAAAATGCATTCAAAATTTCTAAAATCAAGAAATAAGAATACAAATATATTTCAGAGACAAAACATTAAACAATACATACATACATTTTTATAATCTGGTATGGATAAATATCTTTTCCTATACTTAGACCGACAGTTTACTTCGTAGACAAATACACGGAACAAATAAAATATCTTGTATCTTAAAAAAATTGGGATGAAAACTATTTCCAGTTCGTCTGGGCGTTGTTTTTTACCGATCGGATTGGGCTGATTTTGTTTTTATTGCGTTCAAAGTGATCCACAGATACGTCATCAAGCGTCATCGGACCCAAAACTTGATTCTCCTCTGAGAAATACTTATTTATTCCTTAATTAAGGAACTTTCTGAAGCTATTACTCACAGAAAAATCACTGTGAAGGACCTTCGATACTTCATGACTTATCTGAGAACCATGACTTATCTCAGAGCAGAATGATTAAAAGAAATCAGCTCGATCCGTCTAGTAGAACGTCTAGATGGGCTGTAAATAGGCTTTGAGCACATTTTTTTATCTCTAGTAGGAAAGGTAAGAGAAAAAGAAGGGGACTGGTGGTAAGACGTACTGTAAATGTAATGTTTTTTTTGTAATGTATAACATTACTTTGTATAAATAACGCTGCGGAACAGCAAAGGGCCAGTAGTATTAAATTAAATACAGAAACTTTATTGAATGTTGAAAAAAGAAATGAAAATGAATACTGAATTACAAATAACTGATACAAAAAAAATTCTTAAATTAGGTGGATATTCGTACAGCTTTGGAAAACATCAAGCCAAAGCAATACGTCAGAGATTCCAATTAAAAGTACTTTGAATCACCAATAATTAATCTTGGTACATACCAAACACCATAATACAAAATAGATATAATCTTTCCCAAGATTCACCTGAAAATTAAAAGTTTTCTTTCATATTTGACGCTAGAAGTAGCGTCAAATATTAAAGCAAACTAAAAGCTCCAAAAACGATAAACATCTTTGATATTAATGTAACAATCAAAAGACTGAGTGTTCTTCATCTTACTGAAAAGACACTTTAATTCTCGTAACTATATACTCAGAGACAATTTTCGGGGGTGTACAAATTATTATCTTTTTAATTAAAACCTAAAATATTCAATGCGTCTATTTACTGTTTGAGGAACAGGTTGTACATATTTTGAAGTGATATAAAAAATCAAAATTCAAAAGTATATCTTTGGTATATCAAAAGGTATACCAGCTTTTAAAATTAATTCTTTGAAAATATTTTTGTGAAACTTATTGTTACGTAATAACACAAAAAATGTATAAAAACATGAATTTTTAGTATTCTGGCTCAGGACATGAGATCCACAAAAGAAAAATAATCTAAAACTATATTACAGATGTGTGAAAACGTATACGATTTAATTGTTATCTTAATAAAGATTTTGATATACAAATTAAGAGAAAGAATCTCGTAAAGCTTCTATTCTACGAAGAGGGAGAGCTTGTTTAAAAAAAAAGAAATTAAAAATAACCTACACCTTAATCCCACTTAGAATAAAGCTATCCTATAAATTTTATTAAAACTGGTTCAATTTTTTTTTTACGAAACTTGTAACAGACAGTAAAATTCTGAAAATTTAAAATCATTCTACTACATCCCGAGTAATGACCATAAAAATCGAAATTAAGTTTAATATAAATTCATTTCAGTTAATGTAAGTTAACTTTATTTTTAATTATAAACATTAAGTTTTGTATCTATACTCTTTTTTATCAGATACTCGGATAATTAACTTTTTATAAATCCCTCATGCAATATAGTTAATCTAACCCTTTTTATCTAAGCGCTAGTAGTTTTATTTTACTACCACTCAAAGTGTTAAATTTATGTGTTTTGAAATCTACTGAGAATAGTAAGAAAAACTCCCAGCTTGATTGTAGTTCATAGATTTATCACTAACGTTTTTGTCATGAAATAACAAAACACAATACGATAACACAATAAACAATCTGATAACAAATCTGTATCTTGTCTTTATTAGGAATGTAAAATGTATAATTGTTATAATGTAAAATGTAAGCTTCAAATGTAAATGATGATATATAAACTTATCACAAAATAAATGCCAGTACGAAAATTAAATATATACATAAAACAATATATATATAGAGAGAGAGAGAGAGAGAGAGAGAGAGAAAAAGAAAGAGTGAGAGAGAGCATAAATTATATATATATTTTTTTATCTATCTATACATATTTGTTTAAATTTCCAGTAGTATTTAGTAATCGGAAAATAGTAAATAAATCGGTATCTCTGATCCGGAGATACCGATTTTTATGACGTAATAAGTTTTCTTTAACAAAAAAGGCGCGACGGTTTTTGGATTTCTTCTGAGATACAAATAAACATGTAGATGTACCTGATTGGTTGGTGTTATTAAAAACATCAGATTAATAATAACAATAGGTAAATTTAGTATTTTCAGTGTATTATAATTTACGGTCCCCAGATTAATAACAAAGAAGACGAAGACAAATATTATGTAAGGAAAATTTATGATATAAAACAACCGAATAAATCATTAATTTTAGAAGATATCGATCGATGACTTTTTAAAATTTCCGTTCACATTTCACCCCCACGGATGCAAGATATTGAAAAATGCAGAAACTGATTTTTAGATGTTTATATGAAAAACCGTATTTAGCGAAATTCAAGTTAATTTTTCAATCTGTTCCGCAAAATTAAAAAAAAGGCTAAATTAAATTTTACTTAATTTCTTCACCTGAGAAGATTAATTTCGCTAAACCCAGAAATCAGTTTTTAAATATTCAACTCGGGAACATTTATGAGCGAGAACCGACTGAATAAATTATTAATTTTAGAAGATATCGAGTACTTTTTATAATTTCCGCTTGATCACAATTCACACTCTTTCAACCCCCTCAATCGCAAATATCAAAAAATGGAGAAATTAATTTATAGATATTTGTATACGAAATATTTTAAAATAATGATCAAATCGATATATCTATTTTACAAAATAAAAAAAAACCTAAAATATTATTTTACCCCATTTCACTCTCTTAGAAGTAGAATTTCACAAAATCCTTTCTTAGCTCACCTCTACTATATAAAATTAACATTACAGTAATTTGACTAACATACCCTCAAAATCTCTCTAACTGTAATAGTTTAGGCTGGGCATTGAAGAGTGCATGAATCAGTGAGTCAGGACATCTTTTATATATAAGATAACACTTGGTATAAACTATTAAAAAAATCCTCAGTTTTATCATTTTTCAATCTAAAATTGTTCACCAAACATTAAGCTCTTAATCAGAAACTTTTAATGTACTCTTTATTTACTCGTAAGACATCTAAATTGTGAATGATAAGTGTAGGTGCTGAGTATAAGTATACACTCAGCACCTACATAAGTATACAGCGAGTGTCAGTATACACTCAGTAATTAATATATTTACTGTTGTCCGGTTATATCTACCATTACTGTATTACCAAGTCCTGTTGTAAATAATCTGCTACATCATTGTTGTTTTGGTGTCTTCAGTGACGTTATTTCGTTCGTTTGTGCCTGTACAATACCGCCTGAATTTAATTACTCAAAATTTGGTTTATTTTTTATGTAATAAACCAATTATTTTGGGAGGGGCAGGAGAGCTTTTATCAAAAATCATTTATTAAACAATGATATTTTATAATTACTTCCAGTACTACTACTACTAAATGAATAAGTCATATTTGTATGCCAAAATGCATATATTGGTATGTATGATTAAAATTATGTACATTTCTATTGCAATGGTAAAACTTGTATGAATGCTAAAATGTTGATATATCTTCTTATATTATTGCAAGATTAAAAAAATCTGGTGTGGACACCCAATGACTTCCTTGTACGCCTATTAAATTACATATATTTTTTATTACATTTTTTCATTTTTTTTTTTGTTATTATTGAAGTATTATTTATTGTAAATTTTTTTACAATCAGATATTAATAATTATTAATAAATCAATATATTTAGATTAAAAAAAAAAATGAAATAAAGTCGGATTTGAACCGATGTTCCTTCCCCTTGTAAGATCCAATTTCATTAATTAAACTTTTATTGACTTGTACCAATATAACAAACTATAATTCTGGAACCAATGAAAATAAGTACGACGTATGATATACTCAGACAAGCTCTCGTACTACTGCAATTAAGAAAAAATTAATAATCCAAATTTTTTGTGTTTTGGGCTTTTTTGGATAATTTTAGTCTAATCGAGTGCAATCAAAATGGGAGGTGCAAAACTAGATGTTACAGCAAACCAAAATCCAAAATTTCAACATTCTTCGGCTAATCGATTTGAGTCATGTATGAGATACGTACGTACGTACAGACGTCACACCGAAACTAGTCAAATGGATATTTCCGTTGAAATCTGAAAACCGAAATTTTTCGCGATTACAGTACTTTCTTGAACACTACAAGGAAGTAAAAAAATTAATTAAACAATTTTTTGAATAATTAAAAACAAATCAAAATATTCATATTATTTTGGTAAAAAAATTCAAATTAAAAAAAAAAGTTGAAGCTGTAAAATAAGGAAAAATATATGGTGGAATAAATAAAATTATAAAAAGCTGTGTTTGATAGTTAATTAAATTATAATAATTTAAATATAAAAAAGACCACAGGAATACTTAACCTTTCTTGAAAAAAGTATGTGTAAATAGAAATTTTTGATAGACAATTAAATCAATTTGAAAATTTCAACTTAATTTGGGAATAATTTTAGGAAAAATAATTATAATGTTCATCTTTTTAAAGGATTCAAAATACATACGAGTAAAACTTGTATTAAGCCCAGCCTCAGCTAATATAAAAATGTTCTCTTAAATCTCTCATTCCTTTGAAAGTACGAATCCTAACTTTAATAGCACCAATACCTTATATTTAGAAGTTATTATGCCAGATTTAAACATTTTTGTTCCAGTCAATCTTAACTGAATCGAGAAAAATCCTTATAGACGCCAACGTACTTGAATACAAACGATACAAACGAATCGAGTATTCACTATTTTTTATCTTAAAAAAAGGAGAACGGTATTTTTTGGCATGATTATCATATTTTATTCTCAATATAAAAAAAAGCTAACAAATCTTTAACAAAAACGAACAAAGCTTTATAATTTTAAGCTTTAGTATATTAACTTTCAGAAAACTAAAAAAAATAAATTATAAATAAAAGTAAATTTAAGAAAATAAATACATTTCAAGTAAAAAGTAGATATACTACGATTACAACAAAACTGGTATTACAAAATATATAATATATACGATAATGTTGGTGGCGTTTTAAGCACAGAACTAAAACGTTAAAAAATGAAATTCCATATTTACGTAACTAAATTTGCTGTTCCAAACGTTATTATTTCAATGCGATGTCAACTAATATAAAACGTGATTTTGATTTGTTGAAGTATTTACTATAATATACACAAAGATAATATAAAATAGTTATTGAGACAAACTAGAAAACGGAAAACGCTTTAAAATCGTTTACAAAAAATTTAATAGATAAATAAAATAAAAAAAACCTAAAATTTAAAATTAAATGGTTATTTCAATAATAATCAATATGATTCGGATTATACAGATCAATTTAGATTGATTTTTAAGTAAAAAAATTATAATTTAAAGTTTGTTAGAGCAAATTAATAAAACGATTGAAATGAGAATAATGGAGAATTTAGCTCACTGTAACATAAATTACACAAAGATTGGCCGTAACGCAACAATTCCTGGAAATTGGTCATAAAATTAATCAATTTGAATCTAAATTTCAAATACATGTTCCTGATAAATATTAGAATAATTAATTATTATTTAAAAAGATACAACAATTCAATGTTGAATAACATAAGGAGACAATATCTAATATCTATTAGAATTTTAAATTTATTAACAAACTTTTCGTGAAAGTTTTCTACTATAAGGAGATTAGACGGTTATCCTATGTCTTATTTTATTCATGAGAAGGATATATCTTTTTGTTTGGTTTAAGATTTATGCTAAGATAATTTTCTTGAGTTGTTTTTTTATTTAACCAATTTTATATAAGGATCATGAATTAGGTCATGGTGGGAAATGTGAATTTCAGGGAGGTTTCAGGGATTTTGATTACTTTTAAGCTTACTTCATGTTTTTGATTATAATTGTTTGTCTAAAATGATACTTTATTGGCAACAGCTGTTAGCGCTATTATTATTTTTTTTCTATAAATACAACCAGCTGAATAATATTTTGTAAGTATCGTTTTATTTTTTAATCAATACTTAATACTATTCCTCCATTTTACTTAATGTTTTATACGTTAATTTATAGTGTCTACTGATGAATGAATCATCATTCAAAAACTAATTTTACTATTTGATATATATATATATTTTTTTTTCTATAGTGCATTCACTTATCGCTCATATTTTTGTCAATTTTATCATCAGTGAATCAGCAATGGGATAAAAAACTCAAAAAAAAAGAAGCTAGTATAAAAAGAAGGTAATTGTTTACATGGAAGAAAACAGGAATAGATCAGCTGCCAGAAAGTTTGACATTGAAGAAATAAATGTTCATCGATGGCGTAAAAAACGTGATTTGATTTTTACTTGCAAATCTATGATAAAGGGTTTCACAGGGCCAAAAATATAAAAAATTTCCCAAGTATATGATTATGCTGCTCAATTGACAAAAATTCTCGATTTAAATCAATGCCAGCAGTGATACAAATGTTACAATTGAAGGCAGGCGAAGCCAATTGAAAAAGATAAAATTTTATTGCATCAAAATGCTGATGTAGAAAATTTATGAAAAGGGGGGATTTTCTATTAAACGGAGAACTACAATCTGGCAGAAACTTTCCACAGATTTTTGAGGTTTTTCTTCTTCTTATTATTATGTTCGTGCAAAACACACATATGAATTTAAGAACGTTTTAAATTCGGATGAAACCCCGTTTACTTTAATCTGCCACATAATTAAACGTAACTTCAAAGGGGAAAAAAGAAGTTAAAAAGTCAACACTGGATACGAAGAACAATGTGTAACTGTGTTGCTATATATTACGAAAGATGGCCAGGAATTATCACCATTCTTAATATTGCATAAGAAAATAATGCCAAAAAACGAAAGTTTCCTAGTGACGTGATAGCACGTGCCGACAAGAATGGTTGGATGACTTCCGAAACTATGGAATACGACTGGTTAAATGCCGTGTGAAACAGAAGACGAGGAACTCTCCAAATACTTAAAAAATGCTTATAATGGATTCATTAAAAAGATATTTAGCGTATTTAGTAAAGAATAAATTAAAGAAAGAGAGTTACGACTTGGTGATAATTCCGGGTGGTATGACCACCCAACTTCATTCACTCGATGTATGTATTATGAAGCCTTTCTATAACAACGTTAGAAAAGAATACGAAAAGTGGTGTCATTCGGTAAACCATTCTGTGCTTCTGGAAAAATAAAAAAACAAGTTCTTCAACAATAGCGCAATGGGTTTCTGTCGCCTGAAACAAAATTCTGATTGAAATTATATCTCACTCCTATAAAAAAATGCAGCATTACAAATGTTACGGATGGAACAAAAAATCAACCTAATAATGATGACGTTGATACTGCCTCCGGAGACAGTAGAGTTATTAACAGTGAGCGTTTATCTGATTGTAATTAATGTTTATTCAATTTAAATTACTTATATAAAATTACTTTATGAATTGAGACTTTCTATCGGTTATTATTTTTACTAAACTGTTATTATTTTTTATCAATTATTTTTACTAGTAAATAGCTTATCAAATTATCTATTTTTTATAGCATCCTTTGAAGTAATTCTGATTATTATTATTATTTTTTGTAAAATATTCTTTATAAATAAATCTTATTATTATTCTTATTCTTATTTATTAATCTTTTTCACAAATTTTTTTGAAAATTTATGGTGTAACTTAGAATCGGGAGCAGCTTAGATTCGAGCAAATACGATATAGTATTTTTATTTGTTAATCTTTTATTAATTATCTACAAAAAATCATTAATTTTTTTAGAAATAATATACTCTTTAAAAAAGATGTTTAATCGCTACTTAAAAATACCGTTTAGAAAGTAAAATGTAATCTGTTTTATTTTTTCATTAAATTTCGATTTTCAGAATT
Source organism: Lycorma delicatula (assembly GCF_047948215.1). Lineage (NCBI taxonomy): Eukaryota > Metazoa > Arthropoda > Insecta > Hemiptera > Fulgoridae > Lycorma > Lycorma delicatula. The sequence goes on along the minus strand of NC_134458.1, from coordinate 140,345,713 downwards.
CGGCGCTCAAACAAATAAATTGATAAGTTACTAAACATTAAATTTGATCGATTCAAAAAGTTTTAAATAATAAAAATATATTATTTAAAAATATATATATATATTTATTACTGTGTATTTGAAGGCGGTTATTTATTTAAAAAAAGGTAATTCCATTTTATAAGTACTAGTTTTAATTTTATTAAAAATATGAGTAACTAATCAAAAATTTCTGCCTACGTTAAAAGAAGAAAACGTGTATTAATAAAAATAAGAAACGGAATGCACAGAAAAAAATCATTTAAAGAAATTGCTATCAAAGGTAGTGAGCTAAGGTTGTATGAAATGTGGGTATATGTATTTATTTTTAACCAAAAGATTTCAAATTAATTTTTTGCATATCGCAACGATATCTGATATATATATACTCATATCATTACGCTCTAACAAACAATTTACTTGTAACAAATGAATAAACATTTTTATAATTGCCTATATTGATATTGTAATTTATTTTTTGAAAGATATTAAAATAAAACTTACAAATCGCCAAACAAATGTGTATAAATATAAGAAAAATAAAAATCAATTAAATCGGTCAATTCGGTAAGAATTATAACTTGAAAAAAATGTTAAATCTTCCACTTTTTTCAATTCTATTTAAAGCAGATAATTTTTTTTGAGTAACTGTTAGAATTAATTCCTAAATTCTAGCTCTAGTAATTGTAATAATTTTTCTTGCTTCTTTATTATATTTAGAATCTAAAAAAAATATGCAGTTGTTAGGTAGCAGATAGCCCCGCATATTTTGAATCATTTTTTAATTATAGTGTCAGTATTTTAAAAGAAAAAAATTAAAAATGTAATTATTTTCTTTTGATTAACATCATCTCATATCAGAACTGTTATTTAATCTACAAACAAACGAGGTTTTAAGAAAAAAGTATATAAATAAATTCTGTGAATCTGTGTGCGTGGTTGCGCGCATGCGTGTGTGTATGTATATTGTATATATGTATGTGTATGTATAATACTCGCGTATATATATATATATATATATATATAAGTTTTCCTTTAATCTACTGCAGTCCACCGCTCTACCGATTGGGCTACCAAAGGATGTTCCTTTAATCTACTACTAAAATAAACAATGTTTGTTATTAAAAAAGAAAAAATCTTTTTATAATAAATAGTAACTTCTGTTGATTCATGTTACTACTTAGCATATATATTAAAATGTTTTATTATACGTTAAATGTTGACTTTTCACCTTTCTATCGATTAATTAAAAGTAAAGAACATCTATTATTTGTGAATATAATGCATTTTCTTTCTTTTATTCATGAATTTATAATATTTTCCGTGAGTGATAGATATAACAAACTTCAAGCTCAAAAGAAAAAAATAACTATATCTGATGAAATAAATTCATAAAGTTGTTGAAATTTCCCCGAATTTTCTTAGGACACAAAATTTAATCCTTCCTCTAAACATTTAAAATTAGTCTATCTTCAGTTGTTTATTAATTAGACAATGTACTTTTTTTTAAAATCAACTTACGTTAAACAAATTTATTACAGGACCACTTTTAATACTTTCTCTACAGAGTAAAAAAAACGACACTTCAAAACTAGTCTTTTTTATTAAAGTGTAAAGGATGAAATATTTTAAAAAACTATACGGGTTGAATTGAGAACCTCCTTTTTTAACTGAAGAAGCTAAAAAATGCAAAAGAATTACCAATATTCTTGATTGAAAAATTATGAAACCAAAAAAAAAATAATAAAGTAAAAGACTATAAAAATAATTATCATCAGATTAAGGAGAAATAATATTCACTGATAATTTTAAACTACAAGTAATACACATTAAAATTCAATCTATACAAAAAATAAAAACAAATTAACTTATCTGACTACAATGTTTGCAGGATAACGCGTTTGAGTAGTTTGTTTGTACTTCTCTAACTACAGAACGGTTGTATTGATTTTAAAACTCATTCGCATAAAGTCGTTGAATAGCCTTCGTTTTGTTCATACCCTACCACACAGACATGAAATCACCCATTTATATATTCAAAATAGTTGAAAACTTTGAAACAGATAGATGTTTCTTCTCATGCTTAAAATTTTGATTCTTTTGTAGTGATTAGAATTATAATAATTGTTGTGAAAATATATTTGTTATCGAAAATAATGGATTACAATGTTATTAGATTTATGTAACGTATTTCTTTTATTTGGGTAAAATATTTTTATTGTCTATCATTCTGAAACTTAAGTAATTTCTGAAATAACCGACGCTCGCTAACCTTGACTAGCAAGTGAAGGTTAGCGAGCGAAGCATGCGTAGGTTAAGTTAGGTTAGATTATATTTATAAGCATATAATTATAATATCAGCAAAGTCAATTTATTCTTAAATTTATCCATTTATTCATTCTTTTTTGTATTTATTTTCTTTTAATATAGCTTCAGTGGCGCCATCTAAGAACTAACTGACAGAAGTAGATCACATACTACATTAATACCCAATTTTCTTCATTCAATCCAAATAAACCAATATTTTTATTATACATATTTAAAAATCTTGATATATATATATATATATATATATATATATATATATATCAAGGTTTTTAAAGAAAAGCAACTTTTGAAAAGCGGATTTCAAAATAAAGATACATAAATAATTTATTAAAAACATTTTTCATGAAAAATAGTTTTATACCTTAAAACTTGAAAAACATTTGTTATTATATATCAAATCATAAAGCCATTCATTTTTTATTTTTTTAAAACTTTTTTACTTTCTCATTTACAATGTTTAGTGATCATAATAAATTTTCTAAAATAATTTAAAAAAAAATTAATTAATTAAAAAATATACTATATATATTAATGCCATAAATAGTGAGGTTTATATATATATATATATATATAATGCTACACATTAAATCGAAAACAAGATAAATACTTAGATATTAATAAGAAGGTATTAGTGTTCAAAGCGTCATATGGCTTATAAGAAGAGAAAATCTATATCAGTGATTGTGTAGGCTGAAAGGTATATTATGTTAACGTAATGCATAGTATAGAGCAGAAATGAATTAGTAAGTATGATTTACGCTGGTTATTATTCACACACTAGGTGCGAGAGATTATAACGAAATACGTATTTAAGGTATAAATACCTCGATGTTTTAGTAATAATGTCCTCTCAAGAAATTCAATAAATACTAGATTTACTTTGTATTAAAATTTTCCAAATATTTGGATTTAACAGTATTATTGTTTTATCAGTATATATATATTTTAATAACAGTAACAGTAGTATTCAGTGTCACTTTACCAACATCTTCAAAAAAAACTTTTTAAAAAAAATGTAACTTTTAGCTTTAGAATATCTGTATTAAAGCGGAAAGTATAGTGGTCATGTCGAAAATAGAGTATTGGGTCTTTTCAAATTCTTTATGTTTCAAGGTCCAACCAGTTAACCTACCGTAGAAAAAAAATTATACTATTATATAAACAGGAAGCGGGTTTTTGTTTGCTTGGGTATATCAAAAGCTACTCAATCAATCGCAACTAAATTTTTACCCGTATTACTTGTCATAACTGAGAAGAATTTTAGAAAAATTTCATCTCGAAGAACCAACCGAACGACTGCTTTCAAATTTTCATATACTTTCGTATTACACCATGGAAGGTTTGAAGCTACAGACCAAGGCCCTGGCTCCCTTGAAGGTTAACATATTCATTATTTCTTCCCACCAATGAGGGTGAAGTTGTAAATTAAAGATATTCATTAAGGAATAAAAAATTAATCCTTTTACTTCATTATTATATTTCTGCCTTCATGACAAAGAAATAAGTTATGAATTTTTCGTCGTCAGAGGTATGGTACTTTAGTTACCATAGCTACAATTAATCTGTCTTTTGTAATTTAGTTTCTTTTTCAGGTTTCTATAAAGCCTGAATACTTTAATATCAGTATTATTCTCATAATCATGAGGATAAAAAAAAGTGCGGGGTCTAGGGGGCGGAACCCTCAACGTAGACAGGAATCGCGCCGTTGATGTTCAAGGCGCTGTCCCCTTGCAGTACGGGAATGGTGAGCGAAGCGAGTTCGCGGGCCCGGGGCTAGGCCCCTGGCCCACGAAGGCCCCGAGTAGCTCCTGAGCTGGCTCCGAGGTTTGCCTGGGACGACCTGGGCACTAAGGATCCAGGTTCTGGCTAGACGAGCCGATTAGTATACGAATATATAGATGTGCATACGTATGTGTGTGTCGCACTGCTTTTGACCTTATATCTCGGGATTAACCAAATCCGATTTACTTCAAATTTGACTCATATATTTCTATATATAGGACATGGATCATTTTAATTCTTTCTCAAATTCGGTAAGGGGGTGGTTACTTTTGCAAAAAATAAATTTTTTTCAGAGACATTTTAGAGACAACTTTATTAAAGCACAGTTTCTTAATTTTTAATGTTGCATTTAAATTGTTAAACAATCATTATTAGTAGATAAAGAGCAATTACTAAATCTGAAATAAATTACAAAAATGATACTTAAGATGAAATGAAAAGGAATATTAATAATAAAAATTGTAATGAATTACTAATTTTGTTTAAAAAATAACTAAATGAGAAAACTACATGATATTACTATGTGCTTTGTGTAGTCTAAATCAATAGTGGAAGATTAGATTAAGTATAATAAAATGCTTAAACTCCCACTCAAACTGTTCGTATCTTAGCTCCTGCTTAATTGTATAATATTCTTAACCAGCGTTCCTTAACAGAATTTGGAGTATCTGCATGATTTATACTTTAGTTCCTATTTACAGATTTTTTTTTTTAATTTACACAGTTAGTATTTACATGATAGGTAATATTAAATATCATTCAGTTAGACCATTTTCTATGTTTTGTGTAATAGAGCTAAGTCAAACTTCTCCATATCTCGCCGCCAAATCTCTATATTCTTATACCTGATGTATGAATAATTACCGTGGTGGAGAATTATGTAGTGGAACAGACCAATTCACTTTTTCTCTTTACAACTTTATATTTTTTTAACTGAACGTATTTTATTTATTTATTTTATAATTTGATGAATACAATTTAGTTTTTCAGGATCGATCATCCTGAACACGTATAGAAGCATTGTTCTTTCGAAGGCTAGAATACGGGTCTATACTATATGACTGCGAAAGAGGCAATTAAGGGCATACTTTGGACCCCTTGCACAACAGCTGCATTCGCATGTCAGTAGGGGCGTTCGCCACTTCCCCTATACCAAGCTTACTGGTGGAATCCGTTGAACTCCGATTGCATTACAGGAGAAAATACCAGACTATCAAACACGCGATCACCGCTCACGGCAAATGACCAGGAGCGCTCGCACTTCACTACTTGAAGGCAGGACGTCCTTTGCTATCTCCAAGAAAAGTCCTTTGCTATCTACCTGCCTCGAAAGTCCTTGGAAAGGAAATAGGATGCGGCGCCCCTTGGTTATGCGCATCTCCAGAGATCTTATTGTTACCATCTGGAGCCATAAACGGGACCCACGTATTCAGTCTGCTGGAGACCAAATCAATAAAATGGCTAAGAAGTGAAATGGGTAAACTCTCATCTATACAGAAGGCTCTGTCTCAGCCGACGGATGTGGCTGTTCTATTGTACTTACTGATACCGAGATATTATATAAGCTAGTGCCTCTTCCTCTGCGTTATTTTGCAAAGCCTATGCAATTTACTCCGCCTTGAAAGTTATCGAGACCCGTAGCAACGACAGCTTCCTAGTAATTACGGATTCTAGGAGTGTACTTGAGAGCTTGAGCTGCAGACGTTTTGAATTTATCCTTCAGAGTATTCATGATATCCTATCAAGGATAAATAAGATTGTGATATTGGTAAGGGTCCCTCACCACTGTGGCATCCTCGGAAACGAACGGGCCGATGAGGCTGCCAAGAGAGCGACCATAAATAACCTCCAAGTACAATCGCCATGTGGGAGAGACTTTATGAGGTCTGTCCGTGTAAAATTGCGGGCTCACTGGAATAAGTTCTGGCTTCTGAGTCCTCCCACGGCATTACATCCGGGAGAATGTCCTCGAGAAACCTCTTCCCCAAGCAACAGAAGAGACCAAGTCATCTTAACTCGGCTACGGATTGGACACACCAGACTTACCCACGCTCGTCTATTTGGTTCTCCTCAGCAGATCTGTGAGGCGTGCAAGGTCAAATGGTCCGTCCACCACCTGCTCTTTGACTGCCCAATCATTGAACCATCCAACAAAACTTAGATCTGGGTTCAGATATGAAATCTCTACAAAACGGGAAAGAATATATAAAACGTCTGTTGTGGCTCCTCTCCTGCAGTGGAATGAAGAATGCAATTTACTGCTTTTTGTTTGATTTATGTAATTTAGTTTGTGTTTTTTGTTTCTTGTCGTTGTCTATTCTTTATTGTTTATTTTTGTTATTTGTGATCATATAGAGTTATTTTAGTCGCTAATGACTCTAATTGTTGTTGGGACTGTAAATAAAAGCATTAAAAAAAAAATATACTTTTTGTAACAGAGTAAAATTTAATATAAAAAAATATAAAACTTTTTTGGGTACGTAATTATAAAAATCTAACATTTACATAAATTAATTAAAAAAATTACAGCTAGTAGAATAGCATTTAAATTCGATTTCGTATATGAAACCATAAATTCAAATAAAAAATTATAATATGAAAAACTTTAACTAGAGTTATTTGCTTAATCTGAAAATAATTCAGCGATTTTTACTATGAAAAAAAACAATGTATTCGATTGTAAAATGATTAGAAAGTATATTGAATTACATTTAAGTAAAAATTAAAAAGGTTTCTTAGATGCACAACTTCAATAAAATATTAAAAATTCAATAAGTTTATTGATATTTTTGATTGCAATAATATAGTATAAAAATGCACTTGACCTATAAAATAAAATCTAATTAAAAAAAAATAAAAAGGAGTAAAAACTGATGATCAAATAGACATTATCGTATTTAGTATATCTAAAGAAATTTATTCATTTATGTACCCCATTTCTTAAACACGAAAAGTATAAATACCCCCAATTTAAAATTTAGATATGCTGGTAGAATACTAAATAAACTTGATTTTTAATTTTTATAAAAGCTGCTAACATGTTTTACATTACTAAACGTTTTCAAGTATTTATCCTACTTTTTACTTTAAAAAATAAAACTAAAACGCATTAAATATTAGAATACGACACAAAAATAGTTAAATTTCAATCAATTTCCATTTTATTTACCTATTCAATTTTTTAGATACCAGAATTCTTTTTTATATTATGAAACGTGAAATTTACTTCAATACCAACAAAAAGTTTTTAACAATAAAATTTTGTATTAAATTTGATATCTTGAGAAGGTGCTCAAATTTTCATAAATTAAAAATTATTAAATCAGTCTCACTACCACATAAAAAGTTCCCGATAACCACAAAAACTACTGAACCAATCATTATGAAATTTTTAAAGAAAAGATCGAGAAAAAAAAAAATTCTGTTATTAAATTTTACACACAATATCATCTGTTGCAAATAAAAAATACGTTATTATTGATGCAAAAATAGTAATAACTATAAAAAAAGGAGAAAAAACAAGATTTTCTTGTGAATTTTTTTCGAGTACTTATATTATGCATAGGGCCTTCAGACTTTGCCTTGAAGAACTTTTTGATATGATAAAGCAAGCACGCCTAATTTCAACAAAATTGTTCTGACAGTTTTTGCACAATAATTTTGCAATCCAGATTTAAAAACAAACGCGTCTTTTCCAATTGTGTAAAGCCTGAAATAAAGTCTCCAGGTTCTTGAAAATTTATCACCTATAAAAGAGCACTCAATCTTTCAAATGTATTTTGAAAAATTTAAATCGCTTAATTAACAGAGCCTAGGGAATTTTTCAAACTTTATTGTTACTAGGGAAATTTTTTTTTATTGTGTGTAAAATTTAGTAATAAATCTCTTTTTTCTCAAATATTTACTCTAAAATGAACAATTATCGAGTTATCTAAGGAAATAGGAGAAAAAATGGTCATTTTTTTCGATTTTTTACATTTTAATAAATATTTAAGCATACCTTTTACAACTGGCGCATAACGAAATAATTATTTCTGATGATATTCCGGAGATGGGAAAGCTAAGATTAACGATCGTATAGAAACAATCCAAATATACTCAGTTTAAAAGCCAGGATTAGGGAAAATTCTATTAAGTTCTCATAAGAAAATATTTTTTAAATTTTATTGTTTTTAATCTTTTCCCTTAAATTCTTTAATAACATACATATTCAACAAGAAAATTAACAACAAAAGAACCCAGTAAGGTGTTGGTTTTCTGTAAGATAATTAAAAAAAAAAATGTTGTATGAAATTGTTTAAAATACTAATTTCTTTCATTTTCATTACTTGAGATTATACTTTAAAAATGTAATATTCCCAGCTGGTAAATTATAAAAAATGTTTTTCCTAAAAAAACAGAAAAAAGTGGTTCTTCATTCTACTAATTGAAAATTAAAAACAGGCTTCCAAGAAAAATCACTCCAAAGTTTATTTTTGTCATTGGAAATATTTTTTTTATTAAAATTAATCCTTGCATATCAACAGAAAAACGTTTTCATCATAGTAGAGAGGATTTAGTCTTTCTGTTGTATTATATATATTTATTTAGTATGATACGTACATCATAACTGAACTTCAAGTTGAGAAGAGGCAGCAGTAAATATTTCAGGTAAATATTTTATATGAAAATATTTTACGTAGCTAAAATATTTAGCTACCTAAAATATTTAGGTCCTGTAGGAAGGTGTCATCGAAAGCACATCAATCGTAACAGAGTCATCGGTAATACGACGAAGATCTCTCATGAACTCTTCCTCTGTGGTTATGGCATCTACATTCTTAATAAGAACACAGACCCACCTACCTTCCCTACCTCCCAACACAATCTACCTTCTCAAAAATCTTCCTACGGAGTCGCTCAGCATTGTCCCCCTCGACCTGCACTCGAAGAAGGTCTTCCCCCTGAAACTGACGGGCCGAGACCAGACTCACCCGGTGATACCTTGTCCTTCATTGTTCGCAGGAGGTCCGCATAGGACCTCCCAGCCGCCTTCACAACAGTCGTTGTAGGTGGCCCCACCAGCCTCTTCGGTGGAAGATGACTCTTAAGCACCTGCTTACCTGATGCCTTGTCATCAAGGAACATTCGGAAATTACAGCCACTCCTTCTGCCAAAATATTTCACCAACCGGCGGAAGTAGCCACCGACCAGTCCAGCAGGCCCGCAAAAACACACCTCACTACCCGCCATTACCACATCAGGGATTGCCTTCATAAGGCAGTGAACCATCCTGTCTTCGAGTTATCGACAAGCAATTTTCTTTCCTGTAGATCATCTTCACCAACCAGTTTCCCAACCCAGGCTGCCCGAAGAGGGGCTGGAGAATGTTGAGGGTGACCAACACGCATCGCTAAGTCCATTAACCACGCCTGAGAGGACTCACCAATTTCCCCAGGATATGCCAGCAGTGTAAAAGAACTTTTGGCTAACTCCTTTGAACCAGTCGAAAAAAAGCCTCATCAGAGATCCCTTTCTCAAGGGTCTGAAGTAAGTCGCCCTGATCACGTACTCCAACAGGCATCTGAGTCAGACCTCCACCCGGGGTCTGAGTGGCCACCTCATGAAGCAGCACAGCCCGCTCATATCTCACGCGTCTGTGCAACTTGCTCCATCATTTCCGGCCGAGTGGGCTGTTTCGCCTGAGGCTCTGTACCAATCTCGTATAAAACGTCCTTAAGCATTTCAACCACTCGAGCGAGCCCGTCCATTTTTAGGGAACACTCTTTGATCTCCGTGTTTCTGTTCGCATTCTGATTGATGAGCAAACTCATCTACTTCACGTGTTTAAGTAAAACTTTTGTATTGAAAGCTAGACATCTCGTTGAAAGCTTCTACCCTCGGTATCAGTTCCCCTCAATTTCTTTGGCTCCCCCTCTTCCATGTTGAACGCTACCTGTGACAAACCGCGGATCTGTTGATCAGAAACTTCTTCCCATTAGGAAAAGAAGCCCCTAAAACAGCCTTCGGCTTTTTCTTCTCTTCAGCACAAGGAGGGGTGGAAAGACGCAGCCTTCGCTTTCACGATTGTTTCGAAGCCAACTGTTCACCCCCCCCCCATATTTCATTATCTGATTTCATATTCCTCTACCTACGACTGGATTTCAAACGAGACGCCTCCATACGCCGCGGCCTCTCAGCCTCGGCCTCTGCAGCGCTATCAGTCCCGCTGCTACCAGGGGGAGCTTCCTACACTACCACAGCTTTCGTCTTGCGATGGCCCCTCGTCCCAAAATAAAATGTAAAACGTTATTTAATTTAAACCAAATGACAAAACAGAAAGTTTATACCGTAAAAGTTAATTAATATAACAATAAACAAAACTAGACAACTAAAAAATACGAAAAACACGTAAATTATGCGTAGCCAAATATAGATTAACGAAACAAAACAAATTGTAACGAAACACAAAAACTCAATAAAAATGGAATAAAACAACTAAAAAGAACACAAAACAACAATAAATTAACAACAAAACGAAAAATCAACAAAATTGTTAGGAAAAAACGCAATAACAGCAAATACACGGAGAGATCTGTTTAATTGTTTCTAAGTTTCAAGTACATGAACATTTTGATTTATTTTTAATATTTTTTTGAATTTTACTGAGAGTGTAAAATTAAGATTGCTTTAAGCAAGTGTAAACCTATATGGTTTCTAATAATGGGATACTCTAACCCAAAAATGAACGTAAAGATTTTATAAATAACAAATATTATTTCTAAAAATATTTATTTTTTTATTACTTTTATTTTCATGTTATTTAAACCTCTTAATGTTTAGGATAGAGACAAAATATTTGTATGAAAATCAGAGATATTTCCGAGATAGCAGTTTAATTACGTAACGTACAATTAATTAATTATACCATGACGTGAATTTTGCGTTTTGAAATTGTTTTTTTAATAATATACATAAAAATAACTTGTTTCTCTTGAGTTTAACTGAAATGAATAATACCGTTCTTGAGGAAGGAATCTGAATGAAAACTGAAGAGGATGGAAACCATTAATCAAATTCTAATAATAAAAAACAGTTAAAATAATCACTAGATTACTATTTACAATTATTTATTAAAAGAAATTAAGGTTGCAAAAATTTTAAATAAAACAAAACAAATTTCTTTGAAATTAAATAGGGAATTGTAAATAAGTTAAGGATACGCATCTGTCACTTTTACTTTACGCTATCGATATTAGTTCCTTTAACAAACACACTTTTCAATTTCGACAGCGTGGTATTTGTTAGGGGGGGGGGGGTCTTCGTAAATAATAGCCTAAAGATATTTCAATCTGAGGTTTAAATTTCTTATTTCAAGAAGAAAATAGGTCGGCACTGCATTATTTTATTGGTTACCCTACCAACGACATGTCGTTAAATAAAATTTACGTCATGAACAGTTTTCAAAAGGTCATTCTAACACTAGTTTCGGTATATAAAACAAAATTAAAATAAAATTCGATCATAAACTTATTACTACGAGAAAAATTACCACTTTGAAGTTATAATAATTTATTCTTCTTAAAATAAAATTAAGATAACTTGTAAGTTATCTAATGGTTTGCTGCTGCAGTAAATAAGTTGTATGAATTTGATAATTTGATTTTTATTTTACATAAACTAGTAATATTCTAGTTTTTAGTAAAGACAGTTTAATATTACATATATATATATATATATATACAGAAAATGTTTTTCCCTCGACAGAAAGGGTATATTAAATTTTTGATTTGTGCTGTTTGCCTCAGTCAATCTTACCGCTGACTTGCGTAACGCAAGAAGCACTAGTCAAAGTTTCATTCTACGAGAGTCATTACTCTCGTAGAATGAAACTTCATTAGCGAACATCATTATGTTCGCTGCTAATCCCTGTATTGGGATACATAGGCGGTCATTCACTCGTCACGCCCAGGCGGTGAGTGAGAAAGCTGGGCAGATTGTCAAGAACTTGGTTAAGTTACTATCGAAGATTGGAAGGCTCTGTACGTCAAAGAGGAAGTTGTACGCGCATGTGTCAACCTCGATTCTTCTTTATGGCGCTTCAGTGTGGAAGACAGCCATGGCAGTGTGGTATAATAAAAGATTGTTGGAAGGAGTACCACGCTGTATGGCTCTTAAGGTGGCGTCGGCATACGCCTCGGTCTCGACTGAGGCGGTGCTGGTGGCGACTGGGATGCCGCCACTTCAGCAGCCGGTAGCAGCTCGTGCGCAAGTTTATCAGGGTGTGTCTAAGGGTGATGCCAACGCAACTGTCTACAGGGATTGGCCAGCCAGTTGGGATGCGTCCACGAAAGTGAGGTGGACGCATCGTTTGATCACGCACATTGAGCAGTGAACCGGGAGGAAGTTTGGCGAACTGGGATTCTGGCTGACACAAATCCTGACCGGTTAAGGGGTCTTTCATTCATACCTGTGTGGACGAAGAAGGGCTGAAGACCCCTTCTGCCCCTACTGTCGGGACTTAGACACGCCGGAACACGTGAAATTCCAGTGCCCGCGGTGGGACAAGGAACGCCGCTGTACTGCCGTAACGGGATATCTCGAGGTGGGGACCATCGTTGGAACTATGTTACGCAGTTCGGTGGATTTCGATATTGTGATGGGTTTTGTCGGGAATACTGAAAACCAAATATCGGAAGGCTTGGAGGTGAGGGACAGCTCCGTACAGAGCTACCGTTCGCACGTGCTTGCATGGATGGGCGATGGTAATGAAGCGCGAGGACTCTCGAGTCCCTGAGGTGAAAGACTGAGTCCCGGTGGGGCCATCCCTTTGGGGGTGTCTCCGTTAGAGGCGAAGCACAATGGATGGAGTCTCAATTGCTGGAGGATGGAGGCCGGAACATCATAGCCGGGGCTGGCGTTTCCCTCATCTGGTGGCTGAAGGCAAAGGCACCTCCCGGAACCGTGTTCATGCTTAATTTGGGGGTCTGGTTCCAGGAGGCAGAATAAAAAAAAATCCCTTTATTACAGAAAGGTGACTCTCATAGGACTGAACATATTCGGCATTTCAGTGGACTTGGCATGCTGATGTGTAACAGTACATTCCAGAGGCCACAAAACTCATCACTTTCCTTTGTAACCCTGGCACGGGATGCTCATTATCTTGAGAATGAAACTGGCTGTTAATAGTACTTTATTTATCAACTTATATAAATTGTTTAATAAATAAATACCAATTATAATTTATTTTAGGTCTAGTGATGTCTTCCTTTAGCCATTGGATTTGCGCCAAGGTACGTTAGAAAGAATATGGAAGAAAATTTAATAAGTACTTCATCCATTGAGATAATAAAGGCAACTCTAATCATAATGAAATTTTCTACAACAATGCTACTCAGAATCTTGGTTGAGTCTGAAAATGATCCAAAGTAGCGGGGAATTAATTGACTTTCAACAAACATTTGCTTTTTTAATAAATATTTTTCAAGCAAGCATTGATTTACAAGAGTATTTTGCAAATCAGGTATTCTATCATATTAAAACCTTAACTGTTACATATAACTCAATGAAAAATTTTCTAAATTATAGAATAACCACTAAAAAAGATGACTGGAAGATAAGCTTGTGATAAAAATTTCTAGCATATTATAATTCTGGAATTAGGAAAAATCTCTTTAATTTTATTCTTTGTAAAAATGATATCTGCTTTTTGTACAAATCTTAATACGTATTTATTTATTTATTTATTTTTTACTGAAATCAACTATATAATCTACCATTTGGACAATTATATTTTGATTTAATATAAAATAATTAAATGAAAATGTCAATCTTCATTATTTTATATGCCTACAAATAACAATCCTTAAGAATATAAAAGTAATGACTGAATTTTACAAAGAAGTTTAGATTTGATTGCATTTTATTAAAACACACCCTTACACATATACATACACAAATACATTGAAGCATATCCGTAATAAAGAGGGAAAATTCAATGTATTTTTAGAGATTAAACTAAGTTTGTTTAACAAACGTATCAATTTTTTCATTATCACCATATCTAGCCGGAGGGAGGTCACTCGCTACACATCCGTTTCTCTTCTATTTCCAGCTGAACTTTGAAATTCCAGATAGCTCCAATGATATTTCCTTTTAGATAGTCATTAATGTTTACTCTCTTTTCTTTTCTTTTCACTATTTACTAATCTTTTTAGCTTTATTTTAATAAACCCTTTACGTCCCAACTTTCCTAATCTGATTCCCCTGATTAAAGTTCTACTCTCACTCACCTTCTAATTACTTTTTAATTTTTAACTATATATGTATTCACTTAAATTTCTCCTTTCTGATACATACATACATTTCAAATAAATCCAGCCAATTTTCTCCCTTATTTTTTTGTTTTTATGTTTCTCGTCCATACAGAAGGTTCATAAACACTTTAAACGTCATAACGCTTTTCGAGATGATCCTTCAAAACTATCTCTAACTGTTTACGTAATAATAATTTTTCTTTGTGCAGGAGCATTAAAATTATAATTTATTCAAAAAGTAACATAAAACAAATAAATCATACACTGTTAATTTCAGTCTTCTTTTCAGTACATAAGAACCATTTTTCGGATGCTTCCGTATTCCTACAAGAAAAAATTCCTGTGGCTGCTGATTGGTAAACTCTCGAACATCTTCAGTGATCTCTTCACTGGGACAAATTATTTCACCTCCTACCAATTCTTTTAAGGGTCCAAACATATTGAAATCAGAGGATACGGGGGCTGAACTATAGAAGGAATATTGCAGAACAATCCATCTTAATTTACGGTTTATAGCTATCATATGAGCGACTACATGAGGGGGCGCTTATCCTGTAAAAATCAGACATATTGTTTACTTTTTCCGTTTATTTCGGGTGGCTTTTTTTTAATGAACTCTTAAGTAAATTTGAGTAATACTTTGGGTATATAGTGCGCTGTTGTATTAAGAAATCGAGAACACCTCACTTATCCCAAAAGAATGAAGCCATAATTTTTCCTAATGAAAATTAAGTTTCATCAATAGTGGTGACAATAAACTAAAAACTAAAAAAATAAATAAACTAAAAAAAGGGTGTTCATCACCCTTGTGATAACAACGTGCCTGCAGGTGATCCACCTGCAGGCACGTTTGATTGTATTCGTCCATTAGCATTCGTGGAATCCAACGTGCGCATACGTTTCGGTAATTACGTTGATTTTTGATATAGCTATCCTCACTGCTTTTACTGATATTGGGTGTAGACGCAATATTCAGCAGTGCAATATGACGATCATTTTGAATAAGTGTGTTAAACCTGTCAGGCAAATCTTCTATTGTCGTTGTTTTTGAACACCGAGAAAGCGGTTGATTCTCTACACATTCACGACCATCTAAAGATTTACCCCGTTAATAGATTATTATGTTTGTCAATGTTTCCTCACCAAATTGTCTTTTAAGTCTTTCTCACATTTCTGACGGTTTCACATATTATTTTATAAGAAATTTTAAATAATACGCTGTCCCACGGTTGGATGCACTTTTTTACTTGTAACTGGAAACAAATATCATGTAACAGCTGGGTGTTAAATAAATGGAATAGGTTAATGCTTTTTTCCGCCCATCAGACAGTGCTACCAATTTCGGCTTTTGTTTTTTTTTTTATTTGGTGCCAAATTCAAATTATAATCTACTTTTGAACACTCCTCGTATTGAAAGTTTCCGTAACAGTATGCTGGATTTTATTTCAATTTTAATTTTACAATCTTCCGTTAACTTTTGTAGCTAAGTACCTACAGTAGTTTTACTTGTTCAATACTTACTGTTTTCTCACTTTCATTGGTGTATTTTCTTATCCTCTTTACTTTTATTTTCTTAACATTCATTTTCATACCGTTCTGTCAAAATGTTATTTTATTTTATCACCTGTTAATTAAAACTCTCTTCATCTCATGAAAATGCTGTCTTCTGCGAACCACGTACACCTTATATTTCTTACTTGAATATTGATCCCTTTAACCATTTTTAGTGCAATTTTTTTTATCACATCTTCAACAAATTTATTAAACAAGGTACTCTTTTTTATCCCTCTTTCTACGTTAAATGATTGAAACTTTATGAATCCTTCAACCTTATAACAATTTTCTGATTAAAAAAGAAATCGTTAATTGATCTTCTACCGTCACAATTTTTAATTATTAATTCATTAAAATTGTTTAAACTTTTAATTATTTTATTTCATTAAAGATTAAAAAAATAGTTTACAATTTTCGTATTCTTAAGACTGCATTGATTTGAAACCCCACTGGCGGAGTAACTATAATGGAATTCGGTTTAAATCTGTCGGAAGCAAAATTTCTAAAGTAGGTGATTGATTTTCTACTAACTTTTTTAAAAATTCCTCTTAAAAATGATTAGTGACACCAATATAAATCTTTCCTATTAGTAAACAAAGTTTTAATAATTAAGTAAAGTGAGAAAGTAAATATAATAAACGTTTCATGAATTTATTTTTTTTTACTTTTACAAGCAATTTCTTTTAAATCGTTTTTTGAAGTGCGCACTATTCTATTTACAATTTCTCTCCTTGTTTATTCTAAAAAAATCTGAATTAATGAATGACTTTTAGCTGATTTAATGCCAGTATTTTTTTCTTTAAAGTACTTAATAGCAAATAAATACATATAAGATACGTAATGTTTGTTATACACTTAGGCAAAATAGCTATACTATTATTTAACAGACGGTAGAAATTTCTAGCAGTTTTGTATGAAAACTTTCCATCCTGTTATTAATTGGAATTACGAAGTTATGAGTACATACCGTAATAATATTGTTGGAATACAATATTCAGTGAAAAATACCTGGCTGTCTGAAGGCCAAAATTGCAATTTTTTTGAAGTAGTTATCATATTGAAACAAACTAGTAAAAATTATTATCCACACGATAAAACTATTAAAAAAAATTATTTAAAAACCGATTTTGTTTTTAGTTTCCCGTCTAGCGTTATAGCAGAGCTATAGCTTTAGGAGGGAAAGTATTGTAATGGGTCCAGTTTGGTCATACGCGGTTCTCACCGGCACATTTTGACATCTAAGGAACCAAAAAAAAACACAAAAACCGGATGGAGATTTTCTGGATGTTCGTATGTACATGTGTATGTTCTAAATTATTTAAAATATATCAAAATATGCTCTAAATCATCTTATATCTCCAGAACTTCTGGACCAATTTTGACCAAACTTTGGTCAGATTACTTCTACATATGGGGGATTGATGCCATTAAATTTACAACTTAAAAAGTCATGGGAATGAGGCTGTAGAGCAAGGTCACCCTCAGTATCTCGAAATTTCGCTTAATTAAGGTCTTATGTTACTTAGGCACATTTGTTAACAAATTAAAAACAATTTGCAAAAACGTATTTTTTTTTAACCGCATCCCTACCTAAAAAAAAAATACTCTAAATAAACTAGTAGCTAAGTGGGCATACTGCGAAAATAGTACCCCTTCTCACCAAACAAAGCGCTAGTGTAGCAGTCACGTACAATTTCTGTAATCGTATGCTATGCTGTGACGTCACAGGTGAGCGATAGAATTTAATAACTGAATAATATTTAAACTGTAAAAAGTATTTAAAGTGGACGCTAGTACCACCACACCCGCGCGAATGAAATTCGGTATGCGCGCGCGCTTTAGATAGAATCATTGAATTAAATAAACGAAAAATATTGTATTTAAATAAAATGATAAATATTTTTAATTAAGTTGTGCGTGTAAGCCGTGCATCAGAAAAAAGCCGCATAATGGGAAAGTCCTACAACTGTGTTATCAGGTCTTTTTTATATCACCTCTTAATGATATAATGGTATTTTATGATCACATTACAGAAAAAAAAACCAGCAAAAGAGGGGTATTTTTTGTATTTCGTAAGCGTTTTCTTAAAATCAATTCTTTAAATTAAAATAACGGTGATAAATGGTATAACACGGTCTAACATGGTATAGAACTTAATTTTTTAAATTAAATTAGTTTATAAGACACTCTCAAAAAACAAACTTTATCTTTTATATTTAATTAATTATGTTACAGTAAATTAAAAACGTTCTTAGATAAATCAATAATAACGTTTTGTTAAATTTACTAAGTTTAAAGGTGATTTTTATTTGTTTATTTTTAAAATTTTCAAAAATTCTATAACTATGCTGATTGCAAAGAAAGCTGTCGTAAATATTTTCTAAAGGGATTTACATAGGTTAAAGCTTTAAAATACTCAGTATTGTACAATCTACACAGAATATTTGGTATTCCACGAGTCAATGATTGAATGCATTAGTATGTAGTAAGCAGAGAACTGATGCAATTTATTTAATATCCTGTAATTTTACATTCCAATTTTTCCCCTCTTTTTTTATAAAAAAAAAAAAAAAAAATAAAAATAACTTAAGGTTATTTTTTTTAAATTGACTATTAAAATAATATGGTAATCGTCCCGAAACCGGGTAAGCTGATCCATGATGTAGTTTCATACAGGCCGATAAATAAGCCTGTTACCTATTCTATCAAAGGTATTTAAAATTTTACTTCTTCTGAGACTACGGCCAATTTTGAAGGAATTTCGTGTTATTCCTGATCATCAGTTCGGCTTCAGATGTGGTCACTTAACAATCAAACACACAGGATTGTTAACGTTGTTAACAAGTGTCTAGAAGAAATGTATTGCTCGACTGCTTTTTTGGATGTTCAGCAGATCGTTTTAAAGGCCATTTCCTGGTCTTGTCCAGCAGGCCAGGAAGGAAGAACCATTGTCTGGGATGCTCTATGAAATGAAAAGGAGCCTTCCTCAACCGTATTACTTGTTCCTACACAGCTACCTGAAGGAAGTTTTTCCCAGGTGAAGAAGTACAGTCAAAACCTGTCTGAATCTTTTCCTAAGGGCTCAGTTCTGGAGCAGACTTTATACTCGGTTTTCACTGTGGACCTCCGACCGAAGAGGTAAACACAGTTGCATCTTTTGCAATGACTCGACGATCCTGGCTGAGTAGGCTGAGCAATGAAAACGCCTAAAATAAAATCTGTGTTTGATTTAATTGTCGAGTGGCTAGCTAGGTGGAAAATGAAGGTTAGGTCTACGTATGATATCTTTACGATGAGGAGGTGTGTCTGCCCGCGAGTTCAACTTAATGGCGTTTTCATCCCGCGTGCTAACAGCGCGTGATACCTAGAACTGCATCTGGATCACCGTTTGATGGGAAGGAAAAAATGATCACTGTTTGATGTCAAGATCACCGTTTGATGTGGATCACCGTTTGATGTCAAGTAGAAAAAATGCAGTTTAACGTTAAGGGAGATGTACTGGTTGCTAGGCTGAGAGTCATAACTATCATTATCTAACAAGCAATTGCTATACTCAGCTGTTCTGAAACCCGATTTGAAGCTATGGAATCTAACAGTGGGGTACAACAAGTGAGAGTAACATTGAAGTCTTTCAGCGATTCCAGAACAAAAAAAATAGAGACTACATAATAGAAGCGCCGCGGTTTACGAAAAACACTGTAATATAAGATTATCTGGGCTTCCCAACCATTCGAGAGGAGATACAGTGATTCTGTACAAGATACGAAATGAGATTGAACAAACATGTGAACTGGCTCGCGGTTAACTTTCTGGATAACAGCGAGGACGTTAGGCGCCTAAAGCGACTGCTAATATTAAATATATTAACATAATAAATAAATTTAGGTATACGTCAACTGAGACCTCACACTATACAGGCACTGAAAGATTCCATACGAGCAGAAATTCTGCCAATTCCAGTGAGATCGGCTGAGGAAAGTCATGAACGACGTTAGACGATGTGCAGAGATGTACATTACCGTTAATGGTTATCACTTGCGTAATGTTATCTTCAAAACGTGAATTGAAAACTAATTGCTTGTGCTTGCTGTGTTCAATGGTGTACCTGATTATCATTTTGTTTACAATTAAAGTGTTCGTTTTCAATTTTTAAAACGTCTAATTCTGCTCCTCCTGCATTTATCGATTTAATTTCCCGAATTAGTCAGACGAATGTTAAAATTTAGTACATACTTAGTACATGCTTTAGTACATACAAATTTAGTACATGCTTTAATGTAAGGGTTGTCTTTCACAGGGAGTCTATCTGGATAGTTCAAAAATATACATGCATACGGTAAAAAAAAAAAATACAGGAATGGGGAAAGATGCTCCTTTAGGAATCTTGCACCTATTCTCTGGAGGCTCTTTAATTCCCAGAGGAAACTAAATTTTTGTAGTAGCACGTATTTAAGCTAATCAATGTGAAGTGGTTTATGAGTAATTTATTAATCCCATCTAATAAAAAGTACTTAATCTTTTTATTGGTTCATTACATGAAGAGAACTTTGAGCTTCCCACTGGGAGAATGCCAGGTTTCAGGTTTCACTGAGTGAGTTGGGCTTCTGTCATATTGAGTACATTGTCCCTTCTTCATTAATTTTCTTAATCTTTGATCCCATCTTCCATATTAACAGTTATTTGAGTGTAGGACTGATCCCATATCGAAGATGCCAGAAACTGTGGAGTTATCTGGCAGGAGGATTGCATATAGAACGACTCATTTCCTACCGGTGGCTGCATAGTAATTTTAATAGTTTAATTACGTATTAAGTCAGATTAAAATAGCACAATTCTTTTTTTAAATATGAATATAAATTTAAAGCGTTTTTATGTGCTATTTATCATTATGAAAATCAAATTACAGTAATTTATTTGTAAATTATGAGCTAATTACTGCAATAATTTTAACTACAATATTAAAAAACTACAACTTAATGATTGGTAGATAAAAAAAACAAGTAAATAAAATAAAAAAGTGCTTTAAAATTTTATTACTGTTTAAATCGTTAAAAAGAAAACTGGAGAATAAGACTTTTACGTGATCTTTGAGGATACTTAAATAGCTAGACTGCGAATCTAGTAAGTAAAAATGAAACAGCTTCTTTCCTCTCTTTATTTGCCATTAAAAAAAGAAGATAGACATAAAAAAGAAAATGAGTTATCATCTTGAATACGACGCACAGGAAGAGCAATATGATTGCATATTTTAAAACGCAACTTCCTGCATTAAATAATAGCAGTAAAATGTAAATTTTATGACAGTCAAAAACAAAACATAAAAAAAAACTTTAATCAAGATTTGTGGGTTTTTAATACTAAGTGATTTCTATGTCAGGTTTATAAATATGTATACCTTTTTTTTCCTGCACGTGCTACTTACTTCTACAACTCTTATCGTATGTACATTTCAATATTTATTACCGGCAACTGCATATAGATTACTCTTTAATATTAAAATAGCGATAATATTTGTCCATTTATCTTGGAAAAAGCCGACAACAAAGTTATTACGCAATCAAATAATATTAAATATTACTATTTATTTTTATATAGTGGAAAAATAATGATAGGAGAAAAAGTTTTAAAAATTTCAAATCGATATTTTTTTTCTCTTCCCCTACCGCCAAAATCACCTACTAAGAAAATTTTGATTTTTCTACGTTTACTATGTTAAATGGAAGAAACTAAAATAGAATTTCACTGAAAAATGTACAACCAATAAAAATTTACCTAAGATTTCGTTTTTGTGGGTGGGGGTGAATTATGATAAAATTTTATTATAATATTTTTATTAAAAGTTTAAATAAACCAAAATAAGTATTAAATAATTCCAAAACTCTATATTTTTAAACTTTGATCGGCTGACCCCCCCAAGTTTCTTTGTGGGCCACTTGGACTACTACTATGCTCAAGAAGACAAAAAGCATTCTGTTAAAAATAAGCAATAAATAAAAAGATAGTTTTTCGATTCTGGTAGAAGGAGAAGATTTTGGTGGGATTTTTTTTTTAATTGTAGGTAAGCATGTACGCATGTACTGAGCTTACAAAAAGTGGGGTTATGTTTGAAAAATGTTGAGAATATTGACCCCACAAAGAATCTATCTACTCCACCCCTTAAAAATATTGACCTTAAACTTTTACCACGACTTCTAGAGGAATTTTTTTTTATCGTTTTTTCATAAAAACGACTCTACTAATAAGAACTGAATATACAGAAACTAGATAAAAGTTCTTTAAAAAAAAATTCATATCTAAGTCTAAAGCTATGTAATTATGAAGCATGAACAACAGGAAAAGGAAGGGAAGAAAAAGATTATTGAAATGTAATCATACAGGAGAATATTGAAAGTCAGATGGATTGATTAAATAGAAATTGACAATATTTTAAGACATATTTGGGAAGAGCTTACCCCAAATTTTTCGAAAAAATATCTAAGTCGATTGATATCAAATTAAGACACTGAAATTTAAGCAACTGATAAAAGAAAATTGTAAATAGGTAAAAATTAAAAGAAAAGGTAAAGATTAAAATTGATCTGGGATTGATTGGGATAATTTAGAAAGTATTCTTAATTATCCCAGTAAAAAAAAAGTTTAGAAATTATTCTAAATTTGCTATGTACAGTAGGACATAGCAAATATTGTTTGATTATAAGATTAGAAAACGACAAATAAAAATGGAGAATATTACAAAATCAATGAAATATCATAAAAATTGAATATAATTTTTATAATTATATTTCATACGTATTAATTTTATAGAATAATATTTTAATTTATTTTTTAAAGTTAAATTATATTTTGTAAGTTGTATTTGTTAAATAAGTGTTGTACTCGTATAAGTTAACAAGTTTTAAATTTGTTAAAAATTAAAAAAATACGACTACAAAAAACTTAAAAAAAAAGAAATAGAGACCGGGTGAAATCGGAAACTTCTGGACATGGATTCTGAAATTCTTTTCAGATGATTTTCTCAGAATGCACTCATTTTCAAATGAGTGCATTCTGAGAGCGTTAGTAGTTCGGTTGACAAATAATTAAAGAGCGTGCGGGTGGCAATTTTGTATGCAGTATAATTTTTTTCAATTTTTTTAATATTTAAACATGTATATATATATATATATATATATATATACACATAATCTATGACACTCTCGGTAACGTAAGAATTTCAACGTGGAGTAACAATCTAAATCAGTTCAGCCGTTGAGCTGCTACGGTGGTAAAAACATACATATATACACCTTATATACATTACACTCCTTTATTGGGCTGTCATGTAAAAATATAGATGAAGTTAAAATATACAATTTTAAGAAAATTAAGACCTAAATATTTCGAAAGAAGAAAAGAATTCGGGAAATAAATCTGTAAGAGTCGCAGAAAAGGATATATGATTAAATAAATGAAAAAATAATTATTTTTAAGATTTAAAAACATACTTTTCTTGAAAAAAATAACAAGAAAAAACATTTTGTTTTGAAGAGAATAAATTTTTATTTTTTTTAAGTTACTTTCAAAAAAATTACTTTTAAAAAGATTTTCTATTTATGTATGACTAGAAAGAAAAGCACGCCCCACCGCTGTTATTAGACATCGACCCTATAATTAGAGCGTGCCCCACTTTTCTTTTTAGTCATGCCAAAATAGAACATTTTTTTAAAAGTAGTTTTCTTGAAAGTAATTTTATTGAAAAAATGGTACAAATTGTTTATTTATTTATTTATTTTTCTGTTTTTAAGAAAAGTATGTGTTAAATTTTTTAAAATTTATTTTCTCCACATGGATTCTGTACCTGCTGATGTGATCGACGATGGGACGTCTGATTATTGTGGAGGTTAACTGGTATCATTAAGAAAGCGTGGTCCACTAACGCTGTAGAGTAGAGATCCGAGAAGGGTAGCTCGTAGAAAATTAATCAGGGATGACATAGCGAATAATTTATCCGGAAATTCAAGCATAACGACTGTGTATTTATGTAATCCCAACCTACTTCTAGTCTTCAGTGGAGAGTCATACCTGTGCCGAGAAAAAAAACTGCAGTTCATAACACGACCAATGGAGGATTACCCATATGAAATACATTTCGTAGTCTTCCATTAGAGAATAGGGAATATTACAAACCAAACGGAACCCGTCAAGTCCGCACCTATTTTATTTTACGGAATAAACGATGTGCTTAGGTTAGACGAACTGATAGAAACGGTCGTGGGTAAGGAAGATTACAACATTAAGTAGGAGGTAAACAACTAAGAATAATTTATAAAGATGTTGAAGTGACAAGAAAACCATAAATATAGTTCGAGGACATGGATTAATAGTTCATACCTTCACTGGAAAGGATCAACGAATGTTTCGTGTTGTGATTAGGAACCTGCATCACTCGATCCCATTGGAGATGATCAGGGAAGAAATTGAAAGTTACGGACATAGGGTGAGAGACATAGTAAATGCACCACGCAAAAATTGAAATTTTTCGTGAACCTAGAGCCGCAGGATAACAATAAAAGTATATTTGTGTAAAAATACATTGCAAATTGCAGGGTTTCGTTCGAAACAAACCGCGGAAACAAACCGGCCTCGTGCAATGCATGAGGTGCCAACAGCACGAGCACATCAAAAACAACTGCATGAGGCCCTTCCGCTATGTAAAGTGTGGGAAAGTTTACCGAACAGTTGATTGTTCCAGGAAAGACTTCTGCCTTTCCTGCAATCTGTGCTTTATGTCAATCCCACCATCCGGCAAACTATCTAGGTTGCAGAGTGTACATGAAATATATGAAAGGAAACAAAGGCAAAAGACGAATCGGAACTCATAATTTACTCCAAGAATTGAATCCGCTAGCCATACGGCAACCGGCCTCACGTTTGATGAAAACAATTTTTCCACGTTGGAAAGACATCCACGTCCATTGTGAACGTCGGCGCAAAGCCTAAGTCTCTCCACCAAACATATGTTGCGGTAGCTGCCGTAATGGTTAGAATAATGAAGACAAGTTAGACAGACTCTGTTCAAATATAGATTTCCTAGTTCAACAGACGGGTTTGATAAGCTTGCTTACTCAGGTACTCTCAAACATTTTTTAATGACAAAATTTCTCCGGATTGTTACAAGGAACATTAACGACCTACTTTCTAGGCGGGAAGAACTAGAAACTATGGCAATTACCAATTTTCTGGACGTAATTACCTTAGGCTTCAAGGTTTCTTGGTGTATATAACAAATCTTCTAGATGGGAGAACTCAAAGGGAAACTGCAATAATGATTAGGAATTCTCTACGTCATCACCAACTTCCAGGTTTCTACACTAACCAGGTACAGGAAACCACGGTTGAAGTTACAGACTAGCTGGGACCTATAAGACTATCCGAATATGGCGCGGGGGAGTACTGTTCCCCGCGCCATATTATATCTAACGAGTTGCAAAACAACCCATAACAAGAATGTGAAAGACCCGTTGTGGGGTTCGCAGTTGACAACCAACAGAGGAAGGATGTTGAAGAGCTGTGTTCAAAATCTACACTTGGATGTAGTTTCTGGGTGATAGCCGATATACTGGCCTATGGACTTAACGAAAATCCCAAATTTACTTGCCTTTTTTTATCATATTAGGTATAAAATTTTCATCTATAAACACTTTGGTAGAAAACAGCTATGACTCGAAGTAGGACCATTCGTTTTATTTACAGTAAGCAGGACGGTGTTGAGGAGGAAAAGAAGGCCTACCGTGCATACAAAACGAACAGATTGGGTCTCTTATCATGACTGGATAGAGAAGAAACCGATTCATCCATTTCCGCTCGATAGCTCTGAGGATACTGACTACGCAACATGCCTTATAACATCGGTCATGCAGGACGGAGCATGGCGATCTACACCATAGGAAGTACATTCGACCACAAACAATACCTATCGGAGAGAAGTGATAAACCTACATTAATTGATTCAAAACGGCGTCTCAGACAAAACTGGCAGCGATTCAGGAGGGCAGAAGACAGAACACTTCTAAGGGCTGCGCGGAGGGTGAGAAGGTTGTTGAAGACTATCAGAAATGAAAAATTCAA
Source organism: Lycorma delicatula (assembly GCF_047948215.1). Classification (NCBI taxonomy): domain Eukaryota; kingdom Metazoa; phylum Arthropoda; class Insecta; order Hemiptera; family Fulgoridae; genus Lycorma; species Lycorma delicatula. Next base: position 140,319,629 of record NC_134458.1, on the reverse strand, counting down.
GGAGTATATCGGAAACCTTTCTAACCTAAACAGAGACGGATGCAACTTATGGAAGGCCACGAAGGGGCTACGCCGATCTACAACGACGTTATCTGCACTGCTGGGACGTACGGAATCATTGGTAAGGAATGACAAAGGGAAAGCTGATCTATTTGCTTCACACTTAGGCGAAAATTTTCAACCACACGATGAAGAGAGTCCTAGTGACGAATATATTAAAGACTTCCTTAAGAGCCCAATGCCAGTCAGCTTTCAGATTAGGCTAATATCGACAAGAGAGTTACTGAAATTAATCAACCAGGAAAGACGACTAAAAACCCCAGGGTTTTGATTTAATGACGCAAAAAATGCTTGTTATGCTACCCCTTAAAGACCTCACGTACATTAAGGATATCTTTAAAACTGTACTACGGACGCCCCAGTGGAAAGGAAAGTATCTCAGGTGGTTATGATTTTGAACAGGAACCATGCAAAGATTTTCTTTTCAATTAACCTCTTACCGGTTATATCTAGATTATTTGAAAAGCTCTTACTTCGCAGGCTTGAAATTCTTCGACATTATGTCGGGTGTCCCTCAGGACTCTGAACTAGGTACTGTGCTATATTCAATATTCACTGCGGACTTTCCAACCCTGGAAGGTTGCATTGTCGTCACATTTGCCGATGCAAATGCTACTTTTGAGCTGCAAATGGCATTGGACCTTGTCTTTGCATGGTAGAAAAAAATGAAGGATTAAAATTAATCAGGATAAATCGTAGCACGTCACATTCGCCATGAGAAGGGGTGACTGTCCCAGTATGAAGATGGATGGTGTCTTGATCCCACAAAGAGAGTGTGCGGTACCTAGAACTTCAATTATATCTGCGTTTGACCTGGAATATATCATACAATGCTTCCAAAACAAGGTAACGAGAACAACTGCACAGAAGCCATGAGTCACACGCAATGATGAGATTCATGAATGTATGAATGTCTGAAGCGTCCGAGGGTTTGTGAAGTTGTGAGACCCACAATGTCAAACACCAACAACGATTAGAAAATCACGTCAACTACTCAGCGATCAATTTACTTCATAACAGTGGGGATATCCGAAGGTTGAAACATCTCTATGTGCTTGACTCAGGGGCTACTAAATGACAGTTTGCAGTTACTACCGCCAAATCTAGTGGTCTATCTAATCTAGTAAAGAAGGTATTTTGCATGAGCGCTGACTATTCTGAAACCCGCATGCTTAAGATCATTCAATGTTTCAAGTCCTGTGCAGACCAACCTGTTGCTCTGAAGAAATTAGAATACACTTATAGTTTTTATAAAATGATCAGACTTTAATCCTTATTTAGCAGTATTATTCTCACAAGTATGAGCATTATGAACACAGTGTGAGTCCTGTCCGACTAGAGGGGGCCTTTTGACCGGCTAATTTGAAGTAATTTTAAAAACTGTCTTTAAATTAACAAATTTCTTGACTTTAACAAAGGCGAAAAAATGAAAGAAAATGGTTAAAAAAGTAAATAAGATCAGAATGAAGTGGTATTATTTTAATCTAGAGTTCTACATTCATTATTAGAATTACTTAAATTCCAAGAATGTAGTAATAATGTTATTACTGCCATGGCAGGTATGGAAACCTAGAAACTTAAAATAATATTACTATTTTTATTTCATCCTAAATTCTTAAAATTAGATGTAGAAAATATTTTGGTGTTGAAAAATCAGCATAAAATAGTAAAGAATGGGGAGTAACCTCAGGCGTAAAAAATGCAACGGCTAATTATAGTTAGATTTGAATATAGATAAATCGAACTTATGAAATTAGTTTTAAATTCATGTACAGCGTTAATTAAACTCCGTCAAGAAAACTTTTGAAAGTACAAATAAAATATTTGCGTATAAAGTAAAAAAATGTATGAACTACTACGTTTTTAATTTAATTTATTATTATTTTTAATCAAAATTTTTACACTCCATTTACTGTAGGCGAGTATATAGACACATTACAATATGAAAATCAATAAACAAATAAAAATTTTCAGTAAATGTAAATTAATAACGAGTAGATTTATGCTTGTTCTCTAAATTTTAACATCAGATTCATGGATATACAATCAAGTGTTCCCCAACCGGAAAAAATTACTTTAGTCAACTCCTATCTTTTGCGATAAATCTTACAATTATTTATACTAGATAAACATAAAATTAATTTAAACTGATAAATTTGATTATTTTCAATTATATTTTAATTCAATTTCTTAAAACAATATTTTAATTGGAAATTAATTAAGAATATATTGGACAAAAAAAAGTTACCAGTTTTTAACATTTATTAATAATGAAGGAAGAAAATAAGAAGTTAAGGGAGGAAAAAGACAAAAAAGTTAAAAGGAATGAAAAGAATGAGTGAGAATTAAAGTGAGTAAAAAAAAAAAAACAAAGACAATAAAGAAGATGTTGAGGAAAAGTGATACGACGTTATGAGGGAATGAAGGGAGGTGAGGAAAATAGATCTTTAGACAGTACTAAGAGTAGTGGAATTAAATGCATTGAAGCAGAATACTATGAAGTCAAATGGCACAAGCACCGTATAAGAACGAATATCATCGGGTCAGGGTTATTTCCGGTAAATCGTTCTCCCCTGGGTGTCACTTGGCGTCTTCACTGAGATCTTGTGGTGTCCGAGACACCTGTGAAACTATAAAAAAAAACAACAGAAGGTTCCACGAAATTATAAAAATTACTATTTTATGTAATACAGACAGTTCAAATATTTTACTTTTTAAATATTAAATTAAAATACACGGAACACTGATCTTTGAAAGGATTATAAGGAAAACGCTATTATTATTATTATTATTATTATTATTATTATTATTATTATTATTATTATTATTATTATTATTATTATTATTATTATTATTATTATTATTATTATTATTATTATTATTAAAAACTTGCATCTCTCTTCTCTTTTCCATTTTCTCTCTTTTAACTTTTTCTTGTTTGTCGATTTTGTTACTATAATAACCTAATAATAACCTAGTAATATATATATATATATTTTTTCAGTGTACTTAAATGTTAATTTTTTGCTTATTTCTTTTCGTTTAATTTTTATTTCTCTGACAGATATATTACATCAATATGTTGTTAAAACTTTGCCAAATAAAAATAGTTTTATTTCGAAATTTTTTTATTTCAAGAAAAAAAATGTTACAAAAGGCAATCAAGAAACATTTCTACTGAATTCTCCTGTTAAATAAAATAAATTAAAAAACTTTTTCGTAATAAAACTTCCGGAATAACCAGTGAATGTTAAAATAATTTTTAAATTAATGACTGTACCTGATAAATACGTTTTAGTTGTTGTAAAAAGATGAAAAACTTTTTTTAAAAGTATTGAAATAATTCTGCTCAGACTTTTATCTATTCCAACCATGAAAACAGACCTACAGGAAATCAAAGTAACTTAAAATAAATTTACGAAGCCAAATTAATAGGTATACACCTACATAATTAATCAACTTTTCTCTTTGTTTTCAGAAGACGCTCTTCACTCAAATTTATTATCTGAACTATGCTCTCCCCTTTAACAACCGTTCTGGATAAAAGTTTTCCTCATGATTTTTTATGTTTTACATTCCTGGCACCATAACTCTAGAGCTATGCTGCAAGAAAGAAAGTATGGTAATCAATCAAAAAATTGGTGTAGGTTTTTTGTATTTATCGAAGTTTCATGACCCAAGGTTCCCAAAAAACAAAAAAGAGTGGGTTTAGTACAGGGTTTAGAGCAGAAAGAAGTAAAAAAATATAAATTTTTTGAATTATTAGAATCTTTTTCATGTATCATTATTTTCCACTATATAAGAAAAAAAAAATCTGATGTGGGCATCATCTGATTTCCTTGTACACATACACATTTTTTCAAAATGAAAAGTACATAAAATTTTATTTCATTATAAACTTCTGATTTTTTTTTATTGTTACTATTGAATTATTATTTAAGGTAAATTTTTTTACAATCAGAGATTAATGATTATTAATAAATCAATATATATAAATTAAAAAAAGAAGGAGATGAGGTCTAATTCGAAGCGATGTGACCTTCTAAGACCCAAATATTTCATTAATTAAAATTTAATTTGGCTATAACTCTGGAAACAATCAAAATAAGTACCACTTATAATATAATTTTCAAAAGCTCTCAATGAGAGCTTATTACTGCAATCTCATATTTAATTTCATATCTAGAATTTTAAAAATTGTTAGAACTTAATTTGTCCGATTAATTATATATTAATAAGGAAAATAAAATTTCTGAGAATAACAGTAAATGATAATATAAAACGAGATAATCGTATCATAGAATGGAATAAAGTTCAAACAGTAAAACAGAATGGAAAATAACAATGGTGTCAGGAACCTGTCTAAGGGTAGTGAACCTTATGATGATAGTTATTCATGTTTCTCTTTTTATTTATTAATTTTTTTTTTAAATTTTATTTCATTTTTCAGATAAAATGCTTTTTATTATAATTTTAACTGCAAGTTAGTGAAATTTAAATTTTCAATTTTATTTGATTAGTCTATAAAAGTGAATATTTATGTGCTGTTGAATTTTTATAGCAGAAATATCCATGAAAAATATTAAAAAGTAATAAATTTTATTTAAATAAATATATATATAAATAGCCTTTTTTTTGTTTGTTTGTACAGACTTTCAGCCCAAATACACAAGAAAGTAATATTTAACCTAACATAAATGACAGAATTATATGAGAAACATAAATTAAAGAAAGAAAAACCGTTTATATTAAATGGGACTTTATATTTGTACATGAACATTTGTATGTCTATTAAACACAATTTTTTTTTTTTTTAAATTAAATATTTTTCCAAAGTAAAGTAATACCTTTACAGTAAATGTTCATAAATCAGAAAATAAATTAACAGACTGGAGGTAGCGGTATGGAGTAAAATGATAAATGGAAAGATTGTTAAAAGTGACGTAGTCTGACATTTCTAAGCCGTATATGATATCCTGACGGGCAATTACCCTGAATAAGGGATGGGGGTAAGATACCATCCTCATCGTCATAATTACCTCAGTCATACAAAGAAAGTTTCATAACTGTTATGAATGGAAACTATGAATATTAAACATCATTATAGGTTACAAAAGAGCCTAAAACAACATTTTATTTATAAAAAATATAATAATAATAAAAAATTTAAAGAAAACAATTTCCATAATAGTAAAAATAATAAAATAACAATAACAAACATATTTTTATTTTATTTTTTAAATAAAGAAAATTTAAGACTAGAAAATTTCAAAAACGTTTTCTTTAGGAGTTGAATTGTTTAGGGAATTTAGGTTTTATTTAACGAGTACAAAATGAAACTGAAAAATAAATAAATGTTGACAACAAGGCTTTTATACTTCCCTGACATTGGTTATTGGTAATTTATTTATATATATATATATATATATATATATATATATATATATATATATAGAGAGAGAGAGAGAGAGAGATGATATATTCTTATTCTTATACAGTGGAAAAATAAAATATACATGAAAACAGTTCAAAAAATCTGTATTTTTTTTGCTCCGTCCAAAAGCTAATTATCGTTATGAAACCTAATAATTCAACACGTGTTACTTTCAGAGTTGTAGGAAAGGTAACTTTCCACATAATTGGTATAAATAGAAGAATCATACTTTTGAAATAAATCAACAGTTAGAAAAAAAAAAATAGTTAATTTTTTTCCTTTATAATAATTATATGAATTTTTAAAGAATTACGTTCAGTATGTTAAAAGGAAGAAATTTTTAAATAATTTCATTTAAAAATGTGCAACAAATAAAACGTTTCCTAAGATTTCTTTTATGAAGATACCGGTGAAATTTTATTGTAATATTATTATTGAAAATTTAAATAAAAAAGCTGACAAAAAGTTGTTCTTCCAGGCATTGCTTATTTATTCTTATACAGTGAAAAAATAATGATACACGAAAATAAACAAAACAAAAACCTCAAAAAATTAAAAAAGTCGGTATTTTTATACTTTGATCGGCTCCTCCATCCCCAATACTTATACTACTCCTAAGTTTACTACTCCTCCTTCCACTACGACTATGTCTAGGAAGACAACAAAATTAGGTTAAATATTATGCAATAAATACAAACATTTTCTATCTTTAGGGGAAGCGGGAATTTTGGGGCCAATTGTTTTTAAATGATAAGATAAACATGCATGTATGTAATGAGCTTAATATAAAATAGGATTATGTTTGCAAAGTTTTTAGAAAATTAACTCCATAAAGTGATCAACCTATCCTTTGTAGATATTGAACCCAAATTTTTACCATCGAAATGCCCCAGTTAAACAAGTCTAAAAATTTCACCAAAATCGATTCAATCCAGTTAAATATATTAACTTCAAACACGCCAACGCACATGCATAAGTTCTTACGTACGAACACTACCCGTTTTAGGTAGATTACATAGGAAAGCTACCTAGTGTAATGGGTACCATGATTCGACTTCCGGAAAATATCGACTTATCTTCGCGATTCACATCTCCCAAACCCCAAAACCACTGTCAGTTTAAATGTTTATATATACATTTGTATATATACATATATATATATATAAGCCAATCACTTTCAAATTGTTCCTTAAAAATAACTAGTTAGAAAATCTCGGTCGAGTTCTTTAACGGCCAAAATCGGACCATGGGAATGAAAATGAGGGGGGCTTTTACGTAAAAAAAAAATATCGCTATAACTTTCTTATTACGAAAAATATTGAATTAGTTTAATGTTCCTACTATTTTTTGGATAAGGGCCTAGAACTTATGTAAGTAAAATTTTTGATATCAACAACCATTGGCCCAGGGGGTGGAAAAAATGGGGTTTTGAAGACAAAAAAAGCCATACCTCCCTTAATAAGCACAGTATCGAATCGGTTTAAAGTGGTCGTTAGTCCTCTAAACATTACCTAAAACCTTTGAAATAAATTTTGATGCAACCAACTCTTTCAACAAGGGTTGACCAAAATGTTACTGGAATTGTAAGATGGGACTTGTCGTATGCTAAACATGTGAAACTTTTTTTTACACGATTGTCGTATTGAGTAAATTTGAAGTTTTTCTTAACTTAAAGGTGGACATTTTTTTTATCCCCTCCTTAGCACCGGTGAAATCTTTTTTTCAACTTTTTTTAATTTAATTATATTGATTTATTAACGAACCTCTGATTGCAAAAAAAGTTTTAAAATAAATAATAATTCAATAATAACAATAAAAAATAATATATATATAAAAAAATCAGAAGTTATTAGTGAAATAAAATATTATGTACTTTTCATTAAAAAAAAAAAAGGAAATGAAGTCGGATTTGAACCACTGCCTTCCCATTGTAAGAGAAAAATATTTCATTAATTACAATTTTATTTGGCTATAACTCTGGACCAATGAAAATAAGTACCACTTATTATATATCGTTTAAACGCTCTCAATTATGGCTTATTACTGCAGTTAAGAAAAACTCCAAAATCCAAATGTTTTGGATTTTAAGATTTTTTGGACACTTTTGGTCAAGTTGATTGTAATCAAAAAGGGAGGTGCACAATTAGATGTTACAACAGTCCTAAATCAAAAATTTCAAAATTCTACGCTTAATTGTTTTTGAGTTACGCAAGATACATACGCACATACGTACGTACAGACGTCACGCCGAAAATAGTCAAAATGGATTCAGGGATGGTGAAATGGAAATTTCCTTTGAAATCTGAAAACCTAAATTTTTCGCCATCATAATACTTCCTTTATTTCGTATAAGAACGTAAAATTTGAGATTTATAAATAACAGTTAATTATTTTAATTGGTCCTAAATTATTTTTATTGGTAACTGGTCCCCGGTTTTTGAATTCACTGCTGTAACAATTCGATTTCGCAGATCTTGAAGAGTAGCAGGCTTAATTGGTAAAACCACCGGGTTGATGTAGTGGTTAACTCGTCATCACAAATCAGCTGATTTCGAAGTCGATAGTTCTAAGGTTTAAATCCTAGCAAAGACAAGAATAACTTTTCTACGGAATTGAATACTAGATAGTGGATATCAGTGTTCTTTGGTGATTAGGATTCAACTAACTACACATCTCAGGAGTGGTTGACCTGAGACTGTAAAAGACTACAGATCATTTAAATTCATACATATCATCCTCATTCATCCTCTGAAGTAATATCTTACGGCAGTTCCGGAGGCTAAACAGAAAAAAGATAGTAACCCTGAAGTAAAAGATTACATATATATATATATATATATATATATATATGTAATTTTTTATATTTGTTGTTTATATTCTAATGTCGACATATTAAAAATAGAATTATAAACGAGTGTTCCGGTCTAAAGTAATAAAAAATATTATTAAAAAACATTTGCTATTTAAAAATTAAAGAGATAAAACATTTCATTTAATAGAACGTAATAGTATTAAAAATGCGAATCTTATACAAATAAAATTATAAAAAAATACGAATAATACACGTGTAATGACACGCTTATAATAAATAATATTATGAAAAAAAAACTATTATAATACAATATTAATAGGGAATGGCAGCTTACACTTAAATATCAAAGCATCACTTTATATTTAAATGATTTGAAAATAATTAATTACATGATATTTAATAATTGAAGGTCCGATGTTTACTCTTATATAAACGAGGTCATAGTTTTAAATGGACTTTACACAAAATCGGTAAAAGATTTTTAATAATTAAAAATAAATTATTGTTTTTAATTTTTATGTAAAATATCTGTTTTTCAAACCGAATGAATTATCTAATTTTAAGGGGATGTAAATGGGTAAAACCTCCCAAAATATAAAATAGTTTATTTCATTAAATTTTTGGACAATCTAATGTTTTAGGTAGATTTCATAACAAAGATACCTATTGTAATGGGTACCGTGATTGGACTTCCGGAAAATTTCGTCATGTCTTCGCGTTTCACATCCCCTAGAGCTCAAAACCACCGTTAGCTCAAAAGTTTATATAAATATATATATATATTTCACTTTTTGTGGACACGATAGCTACTGCTGTTATTTTTGAGCCAATCACTTTCAATCTGTTCCCTAAAAATAACTAGCCAGAAAATTTCGGTCGAGTTCTTTAACGACCAAAATTGACCATGGAAATGGATATTGGGGGAGGTTTTTCGAAAGAAAAAATATCGTTATAACTTTCTTATTAATTAAAATATCGAATTCGTTTAAAGATCCTACTATTTTTTGGATAAGGGCCTAAAACTTACGTAAGTAAAGTTTTTTGATGCTTTTCATGGTTGTCATCAACCATTGGCCCAGGGGGTGGAAAAATGGGGTGTCAAAGATAAAAAAATCACACCTCCCTTAATAGGCACAGTATCGAATCGGTTTAAAGTGGTCGTCAGTCTTCTAAACATTACCTAAAACGTTCTGAAACAGTTTTTGATATAACAACCCTTCCGGCAAGGGATGATCAAAACAAAAAAGAAATAGTAAAAAAAAATATCGCTATAACTTTCTTAAGTAAAATATCGAATTTGTTTAAAGTTCTACCATTCTTTGGATAAGGGTCTAAAAGTTATTTAAGTAAAGTTTTTTTATATAACCAACCATTGGCCCAGGGGTGGAAAAAATGGGGTTTAGAAGACAAAAAACCTTACCTCCCTTAATAGGCACACTATCGAATCGGTTTAAAATTTGATAAAGATATTTTCTTAAATTATGCAAACAGATATATAAATTTTTCATTAATTTAATGGTAAATTCTTACCTCCTCCCCTTCATCATGGGTAATAATGATACCATGCAAATTTTATTTTAACAAATTTTAAGGAATCATGATATTTTAATAGTTGTTCAGGTTTAGAAAAAATATTCAGTTGAAAGTGTAATGCGTAAACTAATTCACTATTTATTAACGTCACTTCTTAACTGTTTTGAAGCAAGCTAGAAAGAGAGAAATTAGGGACTGAAAACGGAACATTAATTTATCTTAGAAATTGAATAAGGAACTGAATACTTCTCCTATTCCCAGCCAATCACATTTCTATAATCCGCCAGTTTGAAGCAAAAACTCTTCATTATAACGTAAACAAATTTTCTCTATTATTTTTTTATTCCCATCCTGATTGAAATACCTGATAGTATCTGAAAGCTGATTGACAAGTGGTAAACCAAATAAAAAAGTAATAAACTAAATAATAAATTTATCATTTATTTTATTTTTTTATTGATAAATTTCAATAATGGCTGATGCTGAAAGTAACTGGGAAATTAAAATAAGACCTCTCTCGATTTTTAATTTTTGTATAAAGCATGTTTGCAAAAATTTAATTGTCAATAAATAACGCTACGAGGGCTGGCTTTTAAGTTTTTACAAAGACAATGAAAGAAAAAAGATTTTTTGGTACAAATCGTTTTATTTTTTTTTTCAAATATTCGCTTTTAAGATTTTTACACTTTTGCATGCGTTTGAACCAATTCTCGAAACATGTTTTCGTCTCTGAAGTTGGTGTCTCAAAAACATGGTTTTGGAAGGATTCAACAGCTTCTTGTGGTGATGAAAATCGCTGTCCACCCATTTTTTGTTTGACATTAGAGAACAAAAAGAAGTTGTTAGGCGATAAATCAAATGAATAGGGTTATGAGACATTAATTCAATGGTTTTTCCATCAAATAATCAACTGTTAGACGTGTTGTATAAGAGCTGGCATTGTGATGATGAACAATGTTTTCGGGTTTTTTCCTGATTTCAATGATGACTTCTGGCAAAAAAATTGTTCTTACCATTCAGCATTAATTGTTCTTTGATCATCTAAATCAATTGTTGCTACACGCCCAGTATAACCGAAGAAATTGGGACATATTTTTGGAAGTGCCAATGTTATAACAAAAAAAAAAAAAAAACAAATTTTAGAACCATAGTAATGTTAAGGCGACCTCCGTACTTTTACAGCAGTTGGACAGTTGAGATGAAAATTGTACTGAAGATGATAAATGGCTTAATTTATTTTGGTTGTTAAATTAATCACTACATAAGTCCGAAGCTATATATTTAATGCTAATTTTTCTAATTAAAATATAAATGTGTGAGAATGTTGAGTAGAGATTTAGCGTACGTATAATGTCATACGTGGTCGGGAATGAAACTCGAGACCTTCCAGATTAAAGTTTAAGACCCTACTACTACTACATATATAATTTTAAAATAGAATATTTTTTATTTTAATTTTAATAGAATTGTTAAGCAAGAATAAAAACATGGTAATTTTAAAAATAGTACCCAATCAACTAATTATAACAATAAATGTATTATATTAATAGTTTTCCTGGTCCATAGAACATCGATGTAAAAATTTTTTTTGTATACGGGTTTTTGACATTTTCTTTGTAATTTTTTATTTAATGTGTCATACCATAAAATATATTTCAAATAACTTTTATTAATTTATTTAATTGTTTAAAATAAAAAATGATATTTAAGTTTTGAAATCCTGTTTAAATCGTCAAATATCCCTTATAACTTATTTATTTGGGATGATGTAAAAATATGTGTCATATATGACATCTATTTTGTGAAAATCGGCGTGGCTATTCTGGAATTATATTAGTCAACCTTCTTTTCATTTATTCAGGTTAGAATTGATAATTTTTCTGAAATGACTGTTTTAAAATTACAGCTGAGAATAAACGGAATTATTTTTAGATTTTAAATTTTTTTAATATTATTCTGAGGAAAAAAATTAAAATGATTAAGATCGAAAAATTTTACATAATTATTATCATCTTTATTATACTTTTAGTAGGATGTACGATTTGTTTTAGAAATATCCTTTCAAATGATTCCCGTTTACTACAATACATCTACACGTCTTAGTTACAAGTGTTATTAATCGAAAGCCGAGTTGGTCTTCACGTATAATTCCCTTTCCAACACTAAGCGCTATGGGATCAATCTTATTTTATTTTATAAGATTTTTTTTATTGAAGAGATGTAACACTTCAATGTATAGGTCACCAACAGTAGCTTACGAGTAACAGTATGTTTTTTTTTATCTTACAAATTCCAATTATTTATTTCTTTCCAAATTGCACAGTTTGTATATCCTATTACTACATCATCTAACAAGAGCTAAAAAAAGTTTTTTATATATTAAATATTTTTTTAAATAATTTATAGGATTTCTTACTGAACTAAAATTATTCATTGCAATATCACTGAACTATTACGTTTTTCCCTCATCCTGGATAAAAATTACCTAATCTCCTGAGGCGGGTTAGACATCTGAATGAAGCGAGATAAGCATCTGCTTTCTGGAGAAAAATTTAAAACTATCCTGCAGGAAGAATGTTTTGTTCTGATTTTCCTCCGTTGGTAGATCATATTTTCTCCCTACACACCCCTTTTCCTTATAATTGATCCCTTATTTTCCCTAGAGAACTAACGCTTCCTTTGTGTGATTTTAGTAGGGAGAGCGGTCTTCTATACAAATACACACATGATAGGAGATAGTATCTCCAATCCGGTGACTACCCAATAAAAACGTTTGATGTCAGAAATGCTTAATAGATAAATCCGGGTCTTTATATAAGACATACAATTGTTTCTCATAACTTACTTAACGTTAGTTCATCCTCTTAGCCTCTTGGGAATATATGCCAAACTACCAACCTTAGATAAGAGTATAGTAATATAAATGAAAAGAATTAATATTCACGTTGCGATATCCACAGTAGTTCCTGCATGAATAACCAATAAAGTGAGAAAGAATTATTCAGTTAGATATGTGTATGTAACTTCTTTTACGTTTACCTTCATTCGTGCCTTAATACATAGATAGAAAGGAAAAAGAAAAAAGGTTTTATGATTAACTGTATAAAGCAAGTAGACTGGATACATACAATAAAAATACATATAAAACACTTCTCTTTTGAGAAATTGTGAATTCAAGAGAAAATCACAAAAATATAACGTACTATTTGAAATAATTAAAAAAAAAAAAAATATATATATATATATATATATATATATAAAGCCGTCAATGAATTCCCGGCTACGCCGATCAAGTTATGAAATTAATTTTTTCAATTCAATCATTTTAAGCTCTATTTGTATCTTTATGATAAAATAATTCCTTTTTATTGAAACACTAACAAGATTTTGAAATCTTTTTCACATTTTTTTTTTTTTTTTTTGTAAAAATATTTACTTCTAATTTTACGATATATAGTTAAATAAATGTAATACAAAAATAAAAATTATTATTTTTATAATTTTGGAGGAATTAATAAAGAAAGTTGAACGCTAGGACTATTATTCTGTGTTCTTAAAAATAAAAAAAAAGTTATTTCATTTTGGGTGCTTCCATATTCAAGAGTAAGCAATTTAATTCCAGCAATTCGGGTAAAATTAATTTTAAGAAAAAAATTGTTTAAAAGTGTAAAGATACAATCGTAATTTGAAATAAGCAAATTTGTAATTTTCTAGAAAGGGGTTGAAACTTTTTGATTAATTTTTTTTTTACAATAAATACTAAAGGGTAAGGGCTATGAAAAAATTAAGATTTTTATATTTTAAATGCAGTGGGTATCTTGCAAGATAAATTTAAAATAAATTTAAAAAAAAACTTTTGTTACTACAGACTATTTGAATGGGATGGGCAAAACATTTATAAAAGCTTGCAGGCCTATTTATGAAGAAAATGTAGATGGAAAAAACTACTATTCACTTCTTTTATGAATCAATATATAGCTAAAAAATGGAAAATATATAAAGCCATTTTTTTGGGGAGGGATGAATATTAAATAAAAAGTTTTATAATTTGTGATCTTGATAAATTTTTTTTTTAAATCTGTAACAAAATGTAAAAAAGTGCTCCAGTAAAAGTCTGAAATTTTATTTAAGCCAAAACCCCTCACCCCTTTTTCTGATTTTTTCAAAAATTTAATACCTTCTTTTTCCTCGAAGGTAGTACCTGTTTACCAACTTTAAAAAAATCGGTCAACGGGGTCCAGAGTTATAGATCAAATATAGGCCAACATATATAAATACAAATGTCAGTTCAGAAATATTATTTTTTGATTTGAGAGTATTGGAATAAAAAAATATTCTCAGATTTATTGCAATTTATTTAAATCTATCTTTTTTTGTAAAAAAACATTATTTTAAATGTGTTTTAAAGCACATAACTTAAAAAAAAGACCTATTAAGAAAAAATGTTTACCGATGTATATAATTTTCTGTAACTATACTAGCATACAAGCATATTATCGCTTTAGCAGAGAAAGTAAAAACGTAAAATTGCTATAAGTATTACAAAAATTTTAAAAAGTTGTTTGCTTTAGGCATTATAAATAATACAAAATAAGAAGTTTATTTAAATTTCGAATATTAAGTAAAATAAGAAAAGAAGTGTTGAGCTGTTGTTGATTCATGGGAGAAAGAAATTAAATTAGTATTTATTTAGAATTATTGATTAATACAAAACATGAAATATGAAGTTCAAAAAAATATTTATGTGTAATAGGGTAAAATTAAAATCATTTGTGCATTCTTAAAGAATAAATTGAATTCATTTTGACATTTCAAATCTCGAAAAACATTCTCATAGATTTCCGTAGTTGGCATCGTGCCGAATTTTTTTGTATATTCAATAAATCAACATTTTAAAAACATCTACGGGAATAAAACATTTATGGTTAAGTTTTTTTACTCTTATATTGGATTATGTCCTGAATAATAGTATACAGACACTTAATTCTCACTTTGTTTGCTCATAGACTAATTCTTATCTTTTTTTCATGAAGGTTTTCTTTTACCGCGCACCTTTTTACCAATTTCTAGAAAATTGTATTGTGAAATTTGAAATGAAAATTATTATAATTCGATCACCATACAAGGAATTGTAAAACTTCCCATTCCAAATTGCATCAAATCAGTTTCTTAGTAGAATCAAACGTGAAATTTCTGAAAAATGTACAGAAAGAAATGTAACGGTGAATAGCCAGGTTAATCAAAGATGGTTGCCCGCTCCGTTCACCTTTGCTAAAGTTACTGTATCCTTCATTAAACAATCGTACCAATCTCTATACTATGGAATCACTCATTGCATTTTGTCCATAAAAAAAACATAACTGACGATGAATTTCAACCGTTTTAATGTTCCTTGCATTGAAAAAACGGATCATAGTACCGAACTTTCTTACGCGGCGGGTATCTTGAATTTTTTAAACTTTATAAATAGTCACTAAGAAGTGTACTGATTAGTTAACTAAAGTTATGAATTTGTAAAAAAAAATATATTTAATAAAACGTTCAAAGATATGCATTTCATCTTTTTATAATTGTTAGCAATAACAATATGCTTTTAAAGGTAATTACTTAATTTATATCAGAATACATATGATTATGAATTGTGTTTCGTTTTCGCACCAGTGAAAAAAAAAATTGAATGCAAATGTTATTCATCTTAAAGAGTTCGATAAAATGAGCTCCAAAACGATTCCATCTAATATTTAAAAACTTTAAACTATGAGAAAATTTATATTTCCAAAAACCACCCTTTAATAATAAAAATGTTAATTTTCAGTAAACATATTACAATCTAGATTAACTCTGCGTTATATGGAATAATAAGTAATGTGTTTTAATATATCTAGATGATAATAATCAAGTGTCAAAATAGAAGTTTTAAATTGTTAAACAGTTGTAATAATTGTTTCAGGCTGATATATTAAAACGGTATAAAACATTTTACATGCTAATGCTTCTTTCAGGAATTAGTTTGGAATGATGTACTATTCCACTTAGTAAAGATTTTGAGAAACAATCCTTCTTTTGAGAACCGATCCTCCGCTACCTTAAAAACTACCCAAAACATAATTTAAATACAATGGAAAATGTTTTATGTAAATGTATTTTACGATAAAACTCTACAATAGTTTTTCGTTTCACTTTTCATAATTTTAAAAGATTAGCATGAATCATTCTGTATGTTTAAATAGAAGTAGAATAAAAAGTAAAGTAGAAGTAGAGTTTCTAATAAAGCAGTGAAATTGTCTCTCAGCTGAAATTCATTCGATCTATTAAATTTTAATCTTACTTTGACATTACTCGAGAACAAAATATTTTTTAAATTGATTAGTAATTTATCCCTTCAAATTTTTCAATTTATTTATATATAACGTCACTAAGACTGGGTAAAATTGTTTGAAAAAGTTTTAATAGCAACTAAAGGAATCACTATTTTGATGCATTTATTTCCATGAATAAATATTCTTTGATATAATTGATCTATGTAAAGCAATTTTTTTCATTAAATTATTTTTTAGTTACATTCCAAAATATTTTTACATATTTATTAAAAAAAAAGGTTTTTTCTGAATAATATTTGAATGGTTGTTGGTTTATTATTATTACTTTGTTATGTAAATAAAATACTAACTTGTATTACAAGAGGGAGTACGCAACGGTATACCACATGGGATGAATGAAAACAACCATACTATTTCAGAATTCAGTTTACTAAAGTTAGGAGATTACAGTATACGTAGTAGACACACTTTACAATTCCCTGTACGGTGATCGAATTATAATATTGTGAATTTCAAAATTTCTTCCCTTAATAAGAAAAGTAAATTATTTATTTTAATATAAGTATAATCTGAAAATGACAAATAACTAAAATTATTCCTGTGGATTTGTGTATATACAATTATAATATCTATTCTTGAAAAACAGACTTAAAATTATTATGAAATATCAAAAAAATTGAAATGATGAGTGCTGTTTGTACATGATAAAGTCATATGTTTATAGACATCTAGATACAAAACACACTTTAGAAAAAAAAGAAACGTGTTACTTAAATTCTAAATTCGAATCAATTATTGATACAAAAACAATAGTTTTCACTACGATATTTTAATATATTAAAAGATTGATTACTTTCTTTTACTATTGAATACCTGTTAAATCACGTACAAAGAATTATATCCGAAAAACACTTCTTAAAAGAAGTGTTTTTCGGATTAAAGATCTAAAAATACTGATCCGGAAAATAAAGGTTATTGGCTTTTTGTTTTTTTCACATTATCGCCAGAAATACTATCCAATGTTTAACAGTTTATTGAAGTTAATGCTTTTTTATAGATATGTAAATAAATTAAAAGATTTAGCAAAGAAAAGAAGTATTTTTTTTTTGTATGAACACACATTTTTTTAATAATTAAATTAAATTGAATGCAAAATAAATGTAAACATTGCATTTTTTTCAATATTAGAGAACACTGATATAATTACAAGTGAAAAAAAAATCACAGACATTAATACAATTATAGCTATTTATATTACTTTGATTACAAAAATTAATTTATTTTAAATATAATCTTTAAACAGATTATGTTATAAATAAATATTTATTCTGACCGGAACAAAATAATTTTATATAGAGCAGGTCAGTATAAGATAAATTATAAAAATAAAAAAAATAATAAGATAAACGATGAGATGCGTTTAAGTCCATATTAATTATTTAACTATTATAAAACTGAATACAAAATAATTCACAATTCAGAATATTACATATATATATATTAACTGTCATGTTGTAGGGATAAAGCTAGGTCATGGTTTTTTATAATATTATTTAAAATTTCGTTAGAGTATAATCTTTTTTCTGTAAAAGAAAATTTTTTAACTGCATTTTAATTAAATTACTGGAGAGATTTTTCAAATGACTCGATGATTTATTAAAAATGGTATCGGAAGCATAATAAGGCTCTTTCTCGTAATTAGTAAAAAGTATTATGTTCACTTGTATGAAAACAGTTCCGTTGTCTAGTTTGGTAAAGAAAGATAATATTATTTTTTTAAGAATAACCGACTGTTCTTTTTAACAAAGATTAGATATTCGTAAATATAAACACAAGGATAAGTTAAAATATTTAGTTTTCTAAATATGGATCTATATGATTTATACTTTGGGTAATCTGACACTCCATTTTTGTATCTTATAAGCTCTTTATGACTTTTTGAGAGACCCTCAGTAGATGACATATTTTATACGAGAATATACTCAGTGATTGAAGAGAAAAAGGGAATAATTTGGTAACTGATTCTAGAGCTTGAAATAAGGAAAAAATTTCGTACAAAATATATCCAAAAACGCTTTGTCATCGAGTTACGGTTAGCGAAACGTTTTTCCCGGTGAAACGAGGTCATATTGAAATTTTTAAGGAGTTACATAAGGGATAAACTTGATGATTTCTTATGTATTTTAACCTGAAAAATCGAATAAAACAGGTTCCAGAACTGTATCTCACGTGGTTTTCATAACATCCAACGTAAAACAGAAAACTTCGGCGACGAAAAAATATTTTTATTGTTTGAAGTACAATAAATAACCTTGTTAAACGACTAAAAAATGCGTGAATTTTATTATCAAGACTTGTAGAGAATTTAATTCTGAGAAAATTTATTTAATAAACTATTTAAAAATATTTAAACCAAAGAAAGATAAGAAAAAAATATATATATATATTCCAGTTTTAAGAGATGGGGTTGATTATTTGAAAAATAATCAACCCCACCGGGCTTGGCGGCACTCCCCACCGGGAGTGGCGGGTTTTTAGATTATTTATAAATGATATGTAGGTAATAAATTACCCTAAGTGAAAGTTTTTTTAAAGAACCTCTGAAGAGAAAAATTAATATGATCATTTACCCATATATATGAATATTTGAGCCAAATCTGAAGAAAATCGGTTTGGTAAATCCTGAGATAAAAGGTCAAAAGCAGTGCGACAACATAACTAGATACGTGTACACACATACACACACACACACACACACACACACACACACACACACACACACACACACACACACACACACACACACATATATATATATATATATATATAGTATGTTTTTATTTGGGCCAGAAGAACTAGTTGAACCCTAAAACATAAAGATTTGCAAAAATCTCGGTACTTCGGTTTTGACACGATCTCTATACTTATTTCTTTAGTATAGATATTCTAACTGTATTTACCAAGAAAGTGAAATAATTTGTCTTTTGCTCTAAAGAACAGACTTGGCATAGTGAAATAAAATTAAAATAATTATATATTAACCTATAGCTTGTAATCAGATACAATTTAATTTATAATTTTTTTGAATTAATAAAATTACGTAAACTATTTCATAACCATTAAAAAAATCACCTAAATTTTATATAAAAATTTACCAAAAATCAATCGAATAAATCATTATATGTAAATGATACATAAAACTAAAAGGGGTATTAGCGATTAATTGTCAGATAAGAAATAAGACAAAAATAGAATAGAAAAACAATTAAGGAATGTTCAAATCAGGTGAAAAAATTGAGCAGGATGAACCAATAAAGGAAAACCTTTTAAGAAATCAATAAAATAAATGGTGTGCATTAGACAGGTCACATTCTATAGTTGCTAAGTGTGTTCTAAAGATATTGCAAAGAAAAAATGAGAAAAATGCCATTATGTATATTTTTAAAATTAGGTTAATTAGAATCTGGCTACATATACGAGTGGCTATATATATATATATAGTTTTCATATTAAAAAATATGAAAATTCATATTTTTCATATTTTTTAATATGAAAACTAAGAATAAATGTTCCTGATAATATTTAAATGGGTTGAAAAGTTGTGAAACCCTGAATAACAATTTAATTTTTTTTATTCGATTTTTATTAATTATTTTTGAAGAGATAATAATAGTAAATTATCATTCTTAACAAATTCCACAGGATGTATAAGGATTTAACCTGAATTTAAAAATAGCCTGTTTTTTAACTGACCGAGATTGTATGTCAGACGTGACATGATTGTAAATATGAAGGGCTAAATTTTTGAATAACAAACCATTATGTGTTTTAACAGTTTTCACATCAAATTAAAATATTGATCTACAATTTTATTTACAAAAAAAAAACCGTTGCGCAGTTGTACACAAGAAGACCAACTTTTCATTTTTTTATTGTTTCCTTTTGAAAAGGTATGCCCTCATTCTTATTTAAAAATTTTATAAAGAAAACGAATTAAGAAATAAAATAAAACTATACAAAATATAAATAAGAAATAAAAATATTTATTTTAATATATTGTATGAAGAAGATCAGTAAAGAGTTAATAATTCCGACGCACTCACTTTTCTCAGTCAGAAATGCACTGATTTGCAGAGTACAACGCACTGCATAGATTTCATCAACCAGTGGAGCCTACGCAAAAACATCAAGTTTTAACTAACTCACCACATGTGACTCACTGCATAATCGCGTATGAAAGATACACCATTAGACAGTGGTTTATCTTTCATACGCGCTTTTATTTAAGGGTTATGTTACCCTTAGATAAAAACATATACACAGTCATCACGACTCTCAAAGCAGGTTACGCTACCTGAATACGCTGAACAATATTGCTAAAAATAGATACCGCAAATAAAAAAACGTCAACGTTCCAACTAGCACTGCATCATAACGAATCACATTTCTAACTTTCCCCGCTCAAATTTTTTCGACATGAAATTGAGCATAACTAAAGAATGACTCAATTATTCTTCATCAAAGTTTTACATGTAAAACTAGAGATACATTACTACAGGACACCTAAACTTCAATAAAATTGATCAAATAGTTTTGGAGATTTTCGAGCCTAAACATTTTATAAAAATACATCTACAATCACGCTCGCGCGCAAACACACGCACACACACACACACACCACACACATATATATATATATATATATATGTATACCAGGAAACCCGAATTTAAGTGAATGGTATTTTCGTACTCTTCATACCTCAAAACATAAAGAAATTATGTATTTCTTACACTTGAATTACACTGAACCTTTTACACGTTTTATGATCTGTAAGAGATAGAGAACGATATCTAGAGACAAATATATTGTAGTTGAATTTTTAATTTAGTGCGCTGTGACAGGATGCTTGTTTTCGTATGTATAATCAACCAGTTTCCTGTGTTTTATTTTCATTTAGATGTTTCAAAACACATCACTTTTCATTCGCTACAAAATATCATTATAATTCAACATAGTAACTATTATTGGATGCTTACCTGTTGTTATTGTATGTTTGTATATATTGTTTTTTGTATGCTTATCATATACGTAATAAATAATAATTTGTTGAAAACAAAAACAATTTAGTAGTCATAAATAATAAACTTCCAGGAATGCTGAAATAACGTTCAATTATATTGCTATTCGGAGAATACAAAAATTAACAACGTGACTGATTAATTAATAATATATTAAATAATTATACTTCTGAGCCATAACAGCAGTGAATTTACTGAATTGTTGAATTATAAAGGTTAATTATCGAAAAAATCATTTACTTCTCAGGATGAACTTTTCAGGTTAATTATTTTTATCAATTTAAAAATTAATGTATTATTTTATTTATTAGCCCTTTACTAGATCATTTTAACCACATTTACTTCTATTTAGTTATTGTTAACGAAGTGTTCCACACACAACCTTTTAATAATTTCTTCCTTAACCTTAACAATACGAGCATAAACAAGATTAATTTTTTACTTGCTCATATTGTCCTAAAACTTAGTACTATGAGCTTTAGCTTTAGGTGGAGGTGGTAGGGTGGTGGACGTAAAACCACGCGTCCATCCTAATATAATATTGCATGTTTTGTTTTTGTTTTTTTACAGCTGGTATGGTTGTTACCTAATTATAATATACGCATATGAATAATTCAATCTATAACATGGACTCGTTGAAAGGAATATTTTTTCCAGGCAGTTAATCCTGCATAGAAGTTTACAAGTACTAAACGTAAATTTTTTCAGTACCTGCACATTCTGATAGAATGGAATATTTATGATGTGAGAGTCTGAAACCATCTTTTCAGTTGTGCATCTTGAAATATAACAAAAGCTCACATTTCTCCGTTAACAGTCATCCCTAGTACGAGTACATACTCATAACCCCCGTAACTTTGAAAATACTTCAAAGTTACGGGATCATTAACATATTTTACATATTAAAAATATAAGGATTATTGTTTATAATTTTATACATATAAATTAAGCAAACTTAACCTACGGTCGCTTCTCTTGCTAACCTCGATTAACAGTAATGTTTTAATTATTTAAATAATAAATAATTGCAATAATTACTGAATTATTATATAAATACTCAAAACATGACCGTATTAATTAGTCTAGGTTAGCGAGCAAAGCTAGCGTAGGTTAAGTATGGTTAAATTATATTTATAAAATAAATAAATATAAGTGGTTATAAAAATGGTAATATAATGGTTATATCAGGTGATATTAATAATAACCCAAAAGTTTTCTCCTTATAATTATAGATATAATTTAACCTACACTCGCTAACCTCGACTAATTAACAATAATGTTTTGATTATTTAAATAATAAATAATTGCAATAATTACAAAATTTAATTTTTTTTTCCGTAGGGGAGGAAAACGCTCTGCCAGCCGCCGCCAGGTCCGCTCTGACGGTAAGTGCGGGACTCTCAGCCGCTAAAAAACACTCCCGCTATCACGCAGGGACCTAATCCGTACGGTATGCATCAGCCCCTGCGCAATCACCCGGACGCCCTTACTGCCGCCTTGGGATGATCCAGGCAGCGTCCCCGAGGAGCAATTGACGGACAACAACTCCGGAGAGCAGCCGCCGCCCGACCACCCCGCGGCTGCCTGCCCACGACCATCCGGTAACGGTTATTCTACCTCCGATTGACGACGTTCTTCCGGCTTGCCTTCGTTCTTCTGCTGCCTTAGATCTAACAATGTTAGTTACCGAAATCACTATTCTACTCCAGGAAACCCTGTCTCTTAACATTTTGCTAATGATGGTATCTGCATTTCTGCATTTACTACATTTAATGGACCTTCCTCCAGTATACCGGTCCTAAGCCCACTCCATT
This sequence comes from Lycorma delicatula, assembly GCF_047948215.1. Classification (NCBI taxonomy): domain Eukaryota; kingdom Metazoa; phylum Arthropoda; class Insecta; order Hemiptera; family Fulgoridae; genus Lycorma; species Lycorma delicatula. The sequence goes on along the minus strand of NC_134458.1, from coordinate 140,296,577 downwards.
TTATGCATGAAAATATTACTTCATTAGCGGTGTCCCGTTCACTACAGTCATGGCAGGTCTCTGTATTGCTCCTGTTCATTCTGTGTAAATAGTATCGAAAGCATCGATGTCCTGAGAGGGTGAGCTAATTACTAATATTCTACTGCTTTCTCATATCCAACCAGCTCCTCATATCGCGGATGAGCCTTTGTGTCCATCTTCCTGTAGCTGCCTCCTTCCATCTGAAATTCCAGGCTTTGAACATCGCGTCAACAGCCGTTTTCTTTCCTTCTACACCCACCCCATTGCGATGGAATGTCGCATTTTTGCCAGCAGATTTACGGGGGCATCCCGGCTATTACTGCCGCCGTTTCTCTACTTACCGTCCTGTATCCAGCGATAATCCTTAAATTGAGTCTCCTCTGCTGACTCAGCAATCTCTTGCTGTTGCGGGCTCTGTCCATAGAAAACACCCAGAAATGTACCCCGTAAAGCTCCGTGGAGGCCTACACTCCAGCCAGTAGCCTCATCTTTACAATTCGGGGACCGCCCTGATTGCTCATCAACCTCCTCAACGCGACAACCCTCTCGCCAGTTCTGGCAGTTTCTTCTACATGGATTGTGAAGGACCAGTGCTCGTCCATCGATACCCGCAGATATTTTGCAACTGGCCTAGGGTACACAGTTACTTCATCCACACAAAATTGAATGGGACTTAATCTCCGACGCTCTGTCATAATTTCTACCTTTACTTTGTCATCAGCTACACGCAGTTCATTCGCAGACAACCACATCTTTGCCTGATTGACTGCTCCTTCACTCACGGCCATCAGTTCTGCTTCTGTGTCACTAACTAGCACCAGTGCTAGGTCGTGTGCAAATGAGACCGGCGTGACCCCTCCGGATAGTCCTGCCTTAATATTCCGTCGAATGCTATGTTCTACAGGGCTGAGCTCAGCACTGATCCTTTTGGAACACCCCTCTCGACTGGGAACTTTATATCACCCTCTTCAGAGCACCCGACCACATATCTCTCCTCGAAGTATTGCTGGACTATTCTCCTTAAAGTGGTATCTGCCGGTCCCGGAGTTCTCGGTATATTGTCTCCCACGGTATTTCGTTGAATGCGTTTCTATATTTAGAAACATGACGACACTTATCCTCCTGATCCACCATGTTACCGCGACAGCTAACTGCACAATTTTTAATGGCGTCCAGCGTGGAGCGCCCGCCCGGAAACCGAACTGGTCTGAATGAAATCCACATTTCATGGTTGGAGTCCTCCAACGCTTAATTCAATCTGCGAAGAACTACCCTCTCAAATAATTTCGCCGGGCAGTTTAACATGCACAACGGTTTGCATGCCACCGGTATTCCCACTAGTCCGCCCTTCTTCTACATGACCAGACTGGCTCCTTTCCATCCTTCCGGAACCCATTCATTGGTCAATCCCATTTTCCCATCTTGGTCTTCTCACGTTTGTCCCTCTTCTCAGGGTGGGTCCATCAAATTCACAGCTTATTAAGCTTGATCACTGAGGGTCTCCTCCTCTAACACCTCCCAGTTCGCGAGCCACCTCATGCATCTCATGTCCATAAATGTCAGATCAGGTGTTGAGACTCCTCGACCTCCCCTCTCGAAAGTCAGGTCCCCGTAACTGTTGACACAGTGAAGATGAGATCCACAGAGGCCATTGCATCTTCTAGAACTCTATTTCTCACGTTGAACACCTGACTCCCCCAAGTCCTGGACTTGGAACTGAAGTCACCTCCAACGATGACTTCCTTTACCCTCCAGTTCCTCATATCCACAACCAATTTGTCAACCATTTTCTCAAAAACTGGGTGCACAATATTTGGTGACAAATAGACGCTGTAGACTAGTAACTTTGCTAGTTCTAGCCACACGTAGCACGAGCCTCTGCTCATGCTGTAAATCGCCATACTCGTCGAAATGACCAATATCGCTATATCAGCATTGGCTGGCGCCGTCTATTTGTTGTCTGCGATCGTCCTACGGTGGGCCTCGCTGACCACTATAATGTGTGTGCATCGCTGTATTGCTATCTTCCAGTACACATCCAATACCCTGCTGCTCCTGTTTACATTGATTTGTAAGAAGCGCATTATCGGACTATTCTTTCCTCGCAGTTGCCGTCACCACCTCCGACACGAGACATTTCCTTTCCACACTTTCCTTTCCACACTTTCCTTTCCAGCGTTCCCTACACGCTGCTGGCACTCACTCTTTTTGCGCCCCTCGCCATTACATCGGAAGCAGAGTCGGGAACAGTCCGGGTCCCCACACTTCACCGCTTTTATTATTTAATTACTCAAATTATTATTTAAATACTCAAAACAGTAATGTGTTAATTAATTAAGGTTAGTGAGGGAAAAGAGCGTAGGTTAAGTTTGGTTAAAGTATATTTATAAGATAAATATAAATGGTTTTAAAAATATTAATATAATGCTTATATCGGGTGATATTAACAATTACCCAAAATTTTGCAATTTATTGGTCGACGGACTAATACGTAAGTACCAAAAGTAGTTATGGAGAGTCCAAGATTCCTACATATAAATGATCGGCGATCTTCGTTAAATTTTTTACATCCATTAGGTATGAATAATTAGCAACATTAAATTTCTATTTTTTAATCAGTACAGATATATTGCCTTCTTTTCATATCACTAAAATATTAATTATGAAAAACCTTTCTGAGATTTAATATTATCATTCAAACTAACTGCCATTGAATGATAATAAAATGAAATAAAATTCCATATAGGCATATTTCGCTTCTATCGGTAAATTTTAGTATCGGTAAGTATGTACTATGCTTATGTTTAAGAGATAAAGAAAATTCTGTAAAAATTGTTAAAATTCCTATATTCATAAAACAATCCTCAGTAAAATTAAAAAAAAACAAATTCAGTTTTTAACATGCATAGAAGGCTCTATAGTTTTCATCCGAAACTTTCTGGATTGGAATCCCAGTCACCCTTAGAAAATCACACCGAATAGAAAATTAATCTTGAGCCTAGTATATATATGTACATTACTTCTTTAGTAACAAGTGAGAATTATTTAACAATTAAAATAGCAATCTAGTTTTAGATGTTAAATAATTTGTTTTATAAGCAATTATTTGACGTTTTCTGGTTTTTCAGTTTATTTTAATAACCGTTTTTAGCTTTTGTTTCAACATATGAGTTGTATTTTATAATAAAGTAACTAATAGTGTAGGCCACTTCTCCTATTCCAATGAGATTTACACATCAAGCAGCGTATTTTAATTCCGTAGAGAATAAAGGGTCAGTCCGAATCACTTAGTATAAGAGCTCTGATTATCAAAATTGCTAGGAGGTCTAGTGAGACCATTCATGTGAAAATATAGTACATAATAATTGCTTTTGTAAGTCAATGTCCGTAATTTGATTATCTTTAGTCAATTTTATTTCAAGTAATCTAATATCTGCTTCAAAATGAAAGCAGGTCTCTTTGATTAACTACACTTTATCAGAATGATAAATAATATAACATAATAATAACAATAATTTGTATATTACTCATATAAGAACTTATCCATGTTACATTAATATAGAAAATTTTTTTAATGAAATCTAAAATAATTATTTTATCAATTTGGAACATTACATTTTTTTTCAAAAATAAAAGTAAAGAAATTTTGGAAAGAAAAAGTTATATTAATTTAAAAATTAAACAATTTTTAATTTTGAAAAATGTTAGTTCTGGTAATGTGAAAAGGGTATTAAAAAAACAAAAAAAAAATTAATATTATTTATGGTATTTAATATATATTGTCTTTAAATGTATATTTTTTAATTCAAACATATTTTTATAAAAAAATTATTATATAATACAGTAAAAATAAATATTTATACTTTTTTTTAATCTTTATTTGAAGAAAAAATAATAAATGATCTTGTATTCTTATTCTGGCCTGATCCTATTTACTTCCTTGCACGAAGTATTGTGATCGCGAGAAATTCCGGTTTTTTAGATTTCAACGGAAATATCTATTTTAACCATCCCTGAATCCATTTTGACTAGTTTCGGCGTGACGTCTGCACCTACGTATGTATCTCGTATAACTCAAAAACGATTAGCCGTAGGATGTTCATATTTTAGATTTAAGACTGCTGTAACATCTAGTAGTGCACCTTCCCTATTGATTGCAATCGAATAAACCAAAAGTGTCCATAAAAAGCCCAAAATCTAAAAAAAATCTGGATTCTGGGACTTTTTCTTAACTGCAGTAATAAGCCCTCATTGAACGCTTTTCACCAATATATCATAAGTGGTACTTATATTCATTGGTTCTAGCCAAATTAAATTTTAATTAATGAAATATTTGGATCTTACAAGGGGAAGGCACATCGGTTCGAATTCGACTTTATCTCTTTTTTTTAAATTTAAATATATTGCTCTATCAATAATTGTTAACCTCTGATTGTAAAAAAATTTACGATAAATAATATTCAATAACAATAATATAAAAAAATCAGAAGTTATTAATGAAAAAAAATTTTATGTACTTTTAAAAATGCGTATACTTAATTTAATAGGGTACAAGGAAGTCACGTGGTGCCACAGCAGATTTTTTACTTAAAATTTAAAAAAGATAAACTCACGCTAGACAAGAAAAAACAAAATTACGTCGATTAAAAATTTATATTACAAAAAAATCATTTATTCCTACATTTTAAATAAAATTATATTAGGCTGGAAAAGTTCTGATGAATGGAAAAACAGGGAAAACTAAATTTACTGATATTTAAAAAAAAGATCTCTTTTTGATGAAGTAATTTGTTGACTGTGAACCAAGATAAACATTAATAATAATAATATTAAATATAATATTTAATTCCTATCGATGATTCAGAAATCGGACTATTTTCCTTACTTTTAATAACCACCGATAATGAATAAAAAATTAAAATAAATATAATGTATGTTAATGGTCTTTTTATCAGCCAAAACATTTTCCTTATCATTTCACAAATTTAAAAAAAATTAAAATTTAACATAACATTAAAAAACATAAAACAATCTTTAAAATATTCTTAGAGCAATAAAATTTGAATGATGAAAATCAGTTTTGTATTTACTGTGATATTTAAATTTGAAAATTAGAAAAAAATAAAATCTTAATTGAAATTTATAAAATTTTGAAAGCGTATGATATAAAATTGTAATATAGAAACCTTTTATTCTCTAAGGAAACTAGTGAATAAATAGACTTCTTTCCAAACCCTAAAATACGATAAATTTGGAAATTTAAGTGCACAATGGGTAAGTATGCAATGTTAAAAAAAAATGCAAACTGATATTGAATTTTCAATATCAGTCCATAGGTTCAAGAATTATAAGCATTTAACAATTTTAATACGAGAAAAAAATGTGATGTGTATACCACATGACTTCCTTTACCCCTGATAAATTAATATTCACAGTTTTAAAAGAACATAAAATTTTATTTCACTAATAACTTTTAATTTTTTTTTATTGTTATTATTGTATTATTATTTATTGTAAAAGTTTTTTCAGTCCGAGGTTAATAATTATTAATAAATCAATATATTTAAATTTAAAAAAAAAAATATTAAAAAAAGTAAATGAACAATAAAAAGAGTAATTCGAACCGATGTGCCTTCCCCTTGTAAGATCCAAATATTTCATTAATTAAAATTTTATTTGGCTATCACTCTGGAACCAATAAAAATTAGTATCACTTATGATATATCGTTGAGAGCTCTCAATGTGGGATGATTTCTGCAGTTAGGGAAAGTTGAAAATCCAAAAACATGGATTTTGGGCTTTTTTGGATACTTTTGATCCAGTCGATTGCAATCAAAAATGGGTGGTGTCCAACAAGATGTTACAACAGTCCTAAATCAAAAATTTCTATATTCTACGGCTAATCGTTTTTGAGTTATGCGAGATACATCCGTACGTACAGACGTCACCCCTAAACTAGTCAAAATAGATTCAGGAATGGTCAAAATGGATATTTCCGTTGAAATGATTTTCGCGATCACAATACTTCCTTTACTTCGTACAAGGAAGTAAAATGAGTTAATTTGATATAATTTTGACTGAAGAAAAAGAACTGACCTTCATATGTTTGAATAAAAAACTAAGTTTATATATTAAAAAATAAAGAAAAAAGTACGAGTTAAATTAAAAAGAAATCTAATAAAAAAATAATATTGACCAAGAAAAAATATTTTAAAACAACAAGGAATATTTAAGAATATTGTATAGTTATTTTTGTGAAAGAATAAACATAAATCCTAAAATAATTATAATGAAATTGTAAACCGTACGGTAAGTCTCGCAGATGTCATTTTGCCGCTCAAAAAACAAAAATCTCTATAATATATATAAAACTGTCTTCTACAAAATGATAATTGTATCAAAAAAGTTAAGACACTACATTTCTATTATCAAAATCTGTTATTTAGAATTTAAAAAAAAAATACGTGTTAATTATGTGTAATAGACAATAGATATACAATAATTGATAATAAACAATGTTTAAACATTCCATATAGTAAGCAAATATAGAAAAAGTTGTTACAAAACTCTTACCGGCCCAATTTCGTTGTTTAATAAATGAAATCGGGCTAGAAGAGTTTTTTAACAAATGTTTCTATTTTTAGCTTATTATATCGAACGCTTAAACATTGTTTATTATCAATTATTGTATATCTATAGTGTGTTATATGTATTTAACTTTTTTTTTAAACAAAATTAAATTAATAACAGATTTTGATAATAGAAATGTAGTGTCTTACCACTTTTGATATTAGTATCATTTTGTTAAAAACGGTTTTATTTATATTACAGAAATTTTTGTTTTTTGAGCGGAAGAAATGATATCTTCTTTTTTTGTTTGTTTAACTTCCGGGTCCACTGTTAGGTATTGCTTCAGAGGATGAGATGAATGATTTGTAGCGCGTGTGAAAATGCCATGCCTGACCGGGATTCGTACCCCGGACCTCCGGATGAGACTCTACCACTTGCGCCACGGAGGCCGGAAGAAAAGATATCTGCGAGACTCTTACCGTACGGTTTACAACAAATTCATTGTATTTTTTTTATATCACTGCGTTTTGTTAGATTATTTTTTTATTTTTTTTCTGAATTACTGATTTTATCTTATGGATTTATTATTAAAATTTATTGCCTTTTTAGAATAAACAAATATGCATTTATTGAATTTTTTGACCAATTTTTTTTTTTTTTTTTTTGAAGTCATATCATTCAGTTCATACCATATTTTTCCTTTTTTTAATAAAATTAATAAATAATAATAATTTTTAATAAACCATCATGAAACAAAGAAAGTGTTTTGCACTTATTACTTTTTAAGTGTAACCCTCGTTTTTATCATATCCGTGAACACACTTTTTATAATATTATTAAATTAACTTTTTTATTTTTCCATCAATTAGTTCAAATAAATCTAATTGTAGAATAAAAATTTTATCACTCAAATTTATTTCTGTTTTATGTAACAAATCATTGTTGCCACATTTGCAACACTTTTCTACTCTTCGTGTTTATTGTGTTTTATTAGCAGATATAGTCTCTTGTAAACTAACACTTTATGTTTTTTTTAATGGTGTGATGGGAATTAAAAAAATTGTTTCATCTTCAGTTCTTTCATTTACATAAGAGCATTTACTATTAAAACAAGCTGTAGTATATTTTCTTTTAAATTTTATTATTTCAAGTACATTATCAAGTTTTTTTACGCTACCTAGTACTATCAACTACAACTTCCTAGCGGCGCGATTTTTAAACCCACATTTTTGAGAAAAAAGTGACATATTCGAGCTCCATGGTTCATCAAATGGAAGAAAAAACGTTGTCTAACAAAATTCGAGGTATTTTTTGAAAGTATTGTTGATTACAAATCTAACTGAACTGAAATATAATATTTTCATGCTTCTTTTTTAATTTTTTCCCCATTTTCATTTCACTTTTAGCATAGGTCATGTTTAAAACTGTAAACATAGTTCGTTGACTTCGCCGTGGCGTCCAGTTCTGCAGACTCTTACCGGCGAAGTTCTAAAGAACTTCTTGATAAAAAAACGCATTTTTATATATTTTATTATATTTTCTTTTGAAAAAGTATAAGAAGAATATAAAAAATTAAAACTAAAAGTTTTGTGAAAAACTCGATAATCATTTTTTTGCTAACTTTTTAAAATAATTACAAAGTTAGACCATGATGATTAAATTTTAACCTGAAAAAAAAAACAAAAATCCTTTTTTTATTTTAAGCTCTCTGTAAAGAAAACATTTTGTTCTTTAATATTTTAATTAATTTATAGTTCAGTCATCAGAAGTGGAAGAAGAAAACCTATTTAAGATGTACATTAACACTTCTCTTAATGTATTATAAACATTGTTAATGTGTCAAAAAGTTATTATAAATAGTCCACAATACAAAATGAATAATATTCAATAAGCTTTAGAAGTTTTTAAAATTAAGGGTACTAAACTGATAGTTTAATTTATACCGGTAAACGACACACTTTGAGAATTAATTTGATATTCTTTGTTGAGTTATAAACTACTGCAATGACTGAAAAAGTTTCCACAATTAACGTAATTGAAGTAAAATTTTATTCGATCAGTAAAATTACTACTGTTCATTCATTACTGAAAAAAAGGTATTATCCGTATTTGTATTATCAAAGAAAAAGTAGGACTCTCAGCTTGCAAGCAACTTAACATTTTCTAGTGTTTATAGAGATAAAGTATAACTTTTAATTTTAAATTAAAGAAAAAATTTCAGTGAATCATCTCGTTCAATATTAAATTAATCTGTACAAAAATTCACGTAAATGTTAACACCATAATTTATGTTTATTTCGCGAAAAACAATTTTTAAATTTATTTTTAAAAAAAAGCTTTTATTTAACAACCTCGATATTTTAAAAATAATATAGACGTAATAAATAAAGTGAACTTCATTATGTCGTATTTATTCTTAAGTATATATATTCTATAGTATTGAAAATTTAGTACAGTATAAAACAGTAATAAACAGCAAGTAAAGCGATTTAAGAGTAGATATAAAAAATAGAAAATAAGTGAGTTGGATGAAGACATAAACTAAAAAAAAAAAACAAAAAGGAAAAGAAAACCTAACTAAAGGAAGCAGACAAATTTCGATTCCGTTTCAATATTACTTTAAATTCTTCTATTGATTACACTCGTTAAAAAGAGTGAAATGTTTTACTTTGGTGGAAAGCAAAACATAAATTATTGTACTTATAAAATCTTTTATTTCTTAAAAACTTTTAAGCTAGAAAATATCTTTTGATATATGTTTGCGTAATAATTACTAGTACATTAAAAAAAATAAAACGCTGAATAATATCTTGTAAGAAAAATGTAATATTAAATTTGTTAAAACAAAAATCAAAATAAAAAGTAAGTAAATATTATGCACGTTTAAACAGCTTCAAAAAAACGGAGGAGGTCCTCGTTTTGATCGGTAAGTATTTTCTTTTTTTCTGTGTAGAATATATTGAAGTGTTATTACTTACTAAATGAACCAATTTAATATATAATCTTTCGTAAAAGAAGTTTCTTTAGTAGTCCCAAAGTAAACTTTTTTCAGAAACATTAAGTGTTAATAAAATAATAAATTCAAATAAAAAATATTTGAAAGGAAAATATTTTTTTTTTCTTCATATAAACGGTTGGATGAAACATTTTTGTCATAATCACTGGTTAATATTGAATTAGCATTGTTGCAATGGTATATAACTTGAAATAATTCGGATACAGAGCATTTTAGGGAAAAACTTCAGGAAATTAGTAGAATATTTTAAAAATCAATTCTAAACTACAAAGTGCATTGGATCTAATTAACGAGTGGCTAGCTAAATGGAAGATGAAGGTTAATCCGGCTAAGTCTATGGATAATACGTTTCTGATGAGAAGGGGTGACTGCCCGCGAGTTCAATTTATGGCGTTTTCATCCGCATGCTAACAGTGTGCGATACCAACGACTGCATCTGGATCGCAGATTTGACGTGGAGAGTCATGTCAAGGAGAAAAGAACTTAGTTCAGGGAGATGTACTGGTTGCTAGGCAGGAGGTCGCAATCGTCATTATCTAACATGTGATTGCTGTACTCAGCATTCCTGAAACCGATTTGGACCTAATGGAAACCTAACGAAACCTAAGAAATCCAACTGTGGGGTACGACAAGCGAGGCAACATCGAAGTCGTATAACGATTCCAGAATATACTATTGAAAAATACAGGAACGCCGTGGTTTACCAAAAACACTGAAATACACGATTATCTGGGATTGTTAACCGTTAAAGAGGAGATACGGCGATTCAGTACAAGATAGAAAATGAGACTGAACAAATATGTGAACTGGCTTGGATAACAGAGAGGACGTTAGGTGCATAAAGCGACTGCATATATTAGATATGCAAGTTCTCCGAGATTTGAGGTGAATCAGCTACCCCTAGTGATTTAGTGCATCATTAAAATTCATTTCTTTTCGCCCTTTACTTTTGTTGGTTCTCTGATTTGTTTCACTGTTTCTTTGTTTGATTGGTTATTTTTTGTGTGATTGATAAGGCTATTTTTTGGTGTTTTCTTTACTTTTTATGTTCTGAACTTTGGACTTTGATCAATTTTCTTTAGAATTAGCTTTGTATTTTTTACTTATTTATGTTTATTATATCTGTATGTGTACTCTACAAGATACGTATACATATGCCGTTCTTTGAAGGAGTTCAGTGGAAACTCCTCACTATCTGTAATTTTATTTTGGTATTCAAATTTACTTATGGTTCCGATAAATTGGAAACGATTGTAAATTAAACACTGCGGCAAAAGAAATATATTCCGAAAATCCCAAAGCACAATTTTTACATCATAGTCTTTACATCATTTTTATTCATTTCTTTCCTTTCTTTTATTAAAATTCCAGTTTCACGAGTTTTTTCTCCACACAAGCTACATTCTTTATAATCAGATGAAAATTTAAAAATTCAAAGTAAAATTTCCCCTACGGGGTCAAGATGTCTTTCAATTCTAATCCGTTATTTTTAATTTAATTAATCATTAGATCTAATTTGCTAATTTAATTATTATTTTCTGAAATACTGCGCAATTGTATTACTTTAATAATGTTGTAATAATTATAAAATAATATTTTATAATAATAAAATCAAACAAATATCATACGGTAATTGAATTTAACATGCAAAGATTTCATTGGAATAATTTTGATAGTCTGTATAATAACGATTAGGATATAATCTAACCTACACATGCAATAAGTGATTGTACCATTCTACGTATATACAAAATATTCACTATCATACAGATAAAGAATATTGTTTTTTATCTATATCCTATATTATTCTTTATCTGCTTCGCTGTAGACTAGATAAACACTCTTTTTTATTAGACTGTTACCCCTCATATGTTCCTTGTTTGAAAAAGTAACAAAATAATTAAGTGTATTTACATAATGCATATATAACATTATGCAAGGGTTACAACTAAGTGCGGTACAATTGTATACAAAACATAAATAAAATATTTTTATTCTATTATACTTATGTGAACGTTGCAATCTATTCAACCAGTGAACAATAAGCAACTTCTCCCCACAGCCCAATCAGATGAGGATGATATGTATGACATGCAAAGGAGGTACAGTCTTCTACAGACTACAGACGTACTGAGACGTGTAGATAATTGAACCCAACCAATAAAGTACACCGGTACCCATTTTCTAGTATTGAAATCCGGACAAAAGCAACTAATCTTTACTTAGAATTGAACCTCAGAACATTTGGCTTCAAAAATTAGCTGTTAAACAACTGATTTGCGACGATGAGTTAACTACACCATCAGCCCGATGGGCTAAGTATAATATAATCACAGAAATAACTATGGTCTTGGTTTGCTTGGCATTTCTCCCGCCACTACCCCATTCGGTCGCCCTAAAGCATAAGACACAAACGTCTGTGCCACAAACGTCTACTGAGCCTCGAAACAGTTTAGCGACCAGTGTCCTAAATAGCTCCTAAAGCTTATACAACAGCGGACAAAGCGCGGTGCTGTACACCACCGGATTACGTGTCCCAACCGCTCACTTGTCATACATTTACTAAAATGGGTAGGCGCACCCCATCAATTACTAAAAATATATATGACATCCGTAAATTAAAATTTACTTTATCTAGACAGCAATTCGCTGTCACGCCTAGGTCGCTGAATGTCCACCGTATTAAAACGGTAGACAGGTACCGCTTTAAGGTACCTGTCTACCGCTTTAATACGGAGAATAATTGGCTGGTGGTCAGCCATATATCTCAAGGTTAGCTTCCCACAAAAGTGCGTTAGGAGTCTTTCCCTTAAATAACCTACCGATGTCGGCTGAACATAGCAACAGCATCAAGGAACTCCCACACGGTCCGACAATGCGGCTCTCGCCACATTGAATCGCCGCTTGTGAGTGGCCAATTTTCCCCTTGACCTCTAAGTTCCAGGGTGGCCCGGTCTCTGGCCTCCTCAAGAGCAGGCAGTCAAACATCAAGTGTTCATTTAACTGGACCTCCCCGCAGACGCATACGTCATCATCTGCCAAGCGGAACCGAAACAGATATTGGTTCAAATTAACATGGTTGGTGAGCACCTGGGCACCCGTTGCCCTTAAAAACGAACTCGAGGCATACTATCTCCCAGATCCCGTATAAACTTGTACAGGGACCTTCCCTTAGTCGTGGTGTCCCATTCCAGCTGCCATGCTTCCATCGTGAGGCTCTGCAGCCTCTTCCTCAGGTGGGAGATGGGCAACTGAACGAAATTTAGATCCGGTGCATTGTGATCACCGTTCCGTTCCGGTACTAGCCCGGCCCGAAACCACATCCCAAATACCTCTTCGCAATCTCCACATAGCTGCCCGAACTTTCACCAGTAAATCGATTGGGAAGGCCTTTCCCAATACTGTGGTAGCCTCGTAGGAGGTTGTTTTAAAACACCAGCGCATAAAATTAAGGCTCTGCGCTGGGCACTCCTTAGATTTTGAACAAGTGCTCTATTCATATCCAACCTATGCGCCCAAACGGGCGCCGCGTAAGAGAAACGGAACTAAAAGGAGACAGTCATCGGCGAAAGCCTGGGCCGTGACCCCTTCTGGGAATATCAATACCAGAAACCCATCAAACACCAGTTTCCATAGTAGGGGACCCTGAACGGAACCCTGCGGGCTTCCCCTGGTGATGGATTTTTCCACAGCTAGGTGCACATCTTTAAACAGAGGCGTACTACGGCCTGCAGGGCTACGGGAACATTGCGGCGTTCCAACTCATAGAAGACAGAACTACAACACAAGGAAGGAAATGCAACCTGTATGTCTATATAACTATGGTTTATGAATTATATTTAAAAAAATACCACTTTTTCATACTGTTGTCTAAATATTGTTAGTTAGAATTTCGTTCTCTTTTGCCTTTTGAATTTATTTCGTATTTAATTTATCGCTACATAATCAGAAGAAATTTCTTTAAATACGAGTATTTTATTATAACTATTACTCGTGAGTATTTATTTATTATTTTCTTTGGATACATATTTTATTCTGTGTTCTGTTTATAAATTTTACTGTTTTTCATTTACATTTTATTGTTATTTTATATATATATTTTTTTTAATTTACAAATAATAAAACAGAACAACCAATCGATCGCTCTTTTACAACCTTATTCCATAATAGACACCAACTCAAATAAGTTTTTCTTAATTTATAACATTTTTTTATATATCTAAAGGGATAGCTGATTCGAATTTCAAATATTAATATTATACAAGAGATAAAAATATTATTCCCTTTACGTGATATAAGAATAATTTGCGTACAAAATATATGTTTTATAAATACGGCAAGGTGTAAAAATTTACTTCAGGCATAATGTATTTAATACGGCTAATTTATGTGTATAAATATAAGTACAATATAGATAAAGATACAAAATTGGCTGGGTTATTAGATACAAAAATTTATAGATACAAAAATTGTAATAAATATTTAAACAATTTCGAACTCTAACAATTGTCTATATATTCTAATGAAATTTTCATAGAAATTAAAAAAAATTTGAGAATATTTTGGTCGTTTTTGAGGAGATCTTTATACATACATACATATTTTCATTAGCCTTCTCGATTGCTATAACACTTATTACTACATTTACTTAGAAGTACAAACGTATTAGTGTTATTTTTTAGTTTTATCTTTATATTAGAATAATAATATATTTTCAAGATTATACTTAAAAATCCATATTTTACTATTCAGTGAATATCTTTGATGAAATTAATTATACTTATTTTGTATTTGTGGAAAATTATATGATAGATAGTTTTATGAAATACAAACGAGTAATTTTTTTTAAAGCACCTTTTTTTGAAATGCAAATAAATTTTATAATTTAAAAAAAAACCATATATACATATATATTAATTTTTATTTATGTATAGAAATAAAAAAGAAATCAAATGAAATGGGAGAGGATGCAAATCATTCACCCAAGTGTGAATTCTTGTACAAGTTATTTGTTTCATTAGTCAGTCCAGAGTGTTCACAAAATAGTAAGTAATAAAAAAAGACATTGAAAAGTAGTTTACCGTATATATATATTTCTCAAAAAAAAAAAAAAAAAAAAAAAAAAAAAAAAAAAAATACTACCTGGTTATAAATATTGATAGAATTCGAAAAATGGAAAATCAGAATTTACAAATTTACAGATTTCTCCATTTCTTGTATCCTAAAGCCCATTAATATTCTTTTTAAGACCTCTGAATGTCATTTGGTCCTGAATCACCTAAAACCACATTGCATAACCTCCTTCTCCACCGTTATATGTCTTAAATTATTCTTCATAATCTATTTACTTCTAAAATTTTTGGTTTTCCGTTGTTCCTCGGGTTTATTAGGAAAAAATCAACTAAATACATTGCTAAGTGGTCTAGTTCTATATACTATTTTTTTTTCTTCGCATATGCATGTATTAGAAAAATAAGGCTGAATTAGAAATATAGGAATTAAATCTTTGAACAGCAACGTAAATTTATTCATAATTTCATTATGAATATTCAGTATGAAATTTATTCATACGACTCCGTAGATATATGAATATGAATTATATGAATACGATGTTTTTTTCAGTACATCATTGGTTTATCCCCTCCCTGGAGCTGGATTCTTAATTAAGTTTTTACTCAGCTCCACGGGGTGCCATCGCCTCAAAACTACCTCGTCGGGAACTAAAGTTACCTGACGGTAACCGGCACCCGGTCTTTTAATTAAACGCCATGCCTCTGATGATGGGACCCGAAGGAATCCCCCCACTGAGATTCCGATCTTGACGCCACGTCTTAAACGGGGAACCCCAAAGGAATCCCCCACCGGGACTACAGTCTTACTTTGCCCCCCCCCATGTTGAAGACACAAGGGAGTCCCCGTCAAATCAACGTGAGTGGGACACTTAAGCGGCCCACTCTTCCTGGACGGGGCTGTCCCAACCTTAGACCCTCCACAAGCAAAGGCGACGTGACTCATATTTTGCTGCTGCCCCTGTAGTCCTGACCACCAAGTGAATGCCCGCAAGTGTTGCATAGCGAACATTTAGCCTTCGTTTGGCAGTCCTTCCGAAGGTGCCCCTCAGCTCCACAATTAAAACAATGCCCCCATTTGTCGGCGCCGCTGCAGGACTCTGCCCGGTGTCCTATGATGCTACAACAGATAGCATCGTTCCTCGGCGGACTTTCTCGAAACCCGACAAGATATCCATCCTACACGAAGTCGACTAACCTTCAGCAGTTCCTCGGTCAACAGCGGCGGGACCGCCACCGTCGTGACTTTAGTTTCCCCATACGATGGCCCCAGGGTTAGGACATCAATAGTGACCGAATCCCCAGCAGTTTTCCTCATGTCACGTAACAATTCCTTCTTGGGGGCCCCCACCGGCTTCCTCACCGGAACCCGAC
The DNA here is from genome assembly GCF_047948215.1 of Lycorma delicatula. Classification (NCBI taxonomy): domain Eukaryota; kingdom Metazoa; phylum Arthropoda; class Insecta; order Hemiptera; family Fulgoridae; genus Lycorma; species Lycorma delicatula. The sequence continues at coordinate 140,280,527 of NC_134458.1, read as the reverse complement.
TCCCCGTAACAGCCAACGAAGTCACGTCTAAGTATACATGGAGAGTAGTAGGATTCCTCCGAGTCATATACTCAGCCACCTTATGGAGGTGGAGTACCACCCTCCCTACACAGAAACAAACATTGGAGTTCTCGGTTAGAACTAGCCAAACTGACTCCATCATACGTGTAGCTAACCTTTAGTTGCTTTCAGAGGAGTCTACGGTTACCACAAAGTCATTCCAGCTACGTTCACTGCCCCGTCGGCCAGGTCCATGGCATGGGTGCCGCCGACCACCTCTTCGCCCACCCGTATTGAACCCGACAAAAGCTTACGCCCCGAACGGGATATCTTCTCCAACAACCTCGAGTTATTAAAAAAATCTGCATCCCGTGCAAGATCGACTTTCCATGTCAATCCGTCAATTCCACTGAGTCCCTCAAGGAATACAGTGGACGTACACCTCCTTAGGCAACCGCTGGATGACCAGACGGGGCAGGTCACCATCATCTACACCACTATCAAGTGTCTGCCGCACATCCATACGAGGTCTAGGCGCCAATGTGACACTAATGTGCTCCGTCTTAGAGGCCACATCAGAAACAATAAAATAGGTCTGGGTGGGGGTGGCCTCATCCACCACATTCACAGCCGGACACTTGCTTAGTCACAATGGGCTAATCCTCTGTGACATCCCGGAATATTTCAACCATACCCGCTAATCCATCTATATTGCGTGAGCAATCCTTGATCACCATCTTTGTGTTCCTCTTTTTACGAACTAACTCACTCAGTTCTTTAACATGTCTGAGAAGACAGGACACATTAAATGTAAGGCATTTCCTCCTCTTTGCTCTTCTGGCCAGTGGATCCTCTTCTGTACTGCAGACTATCTTTGCTGCCTCCTCCTTCTGGACCGGTCTACTAGAATCCCGGCCAAGCCTTCCCACCACGAAAGAGCCCACAGTCTGCCCTTGGCTTTTTTTGCTCCTTCGCACTCGGGAGGAGGGAAGATCCGCAGCCGCCTTTTTGATGTTTTCCCCATCGGTATAGACCCTCTATCTTTTCGACAGTAGAAACAACCAGGAGAGGAGGAAAGTCAATCTCACACTCATTAAGGGCATCACCATCATCACTAAGTTCCACTTATTGGGCCGCAACTCGTTGCTGGCGACGCCCAGACACATCCATCTGCACCGTTTTCCTTCCAGCAGCCCCTAGATGCCTAGCAACCAACGGCGGTGAACTTCACGGTCGGTGCTAGCCGCACTGTTAGTATCACTATCCGCTTGCGGAAGGGGGGGGGGGGGTAGCGTCGGACTAATCGGGATCAGCCATAGTTCAAAATAGCAAATAATGTAAACTATGTAGAATAATTTAATCTCAAACTAAACAGGATAGTTTGACTGCACCACGAATGTGAAGAACAAAATTAGCACTGAACAGCTGTGTTGCTAAGGTAAATCGCCCTTACCAACCGTAGGCTACGTTATAAAAAAAAATCAAAAATAAACACCGTAATTAGCTTAAACAACAAAACCCAAATAGAACGTTAAATTTAATGAAATAAAACAAAATTCCAACAGTATAAAATCACTGGTAACAAAAGTAGCCCGTAAGGCAAACTAACCTAAACGGAATTAATTTAAACGAACTAGAACAAAAATCACAAAAAACGCAAAAAACTAAACAAAACAACTACTAACGAAAATAAACAACAAAACATAAAGTATGGATTCAATAAAAATGTAAAAACGTGAAGTGCTATCAACACGTCTACACTCGCCCAGATCTCGATCTCCAATCATATGAATACGATTAGGGATATAAATAACAACATATTGACGAAGATTGATGTACGCTCACCAAACTTTTTCCATAATCCGTCAGAAACAAATAGATTTTAGAATATTATCTTTGATATTTCAATATTAGATATAAAGCAGAAAATACGGAAACAGAAACAAGTTTTAATCTGTTTCAATAATAACATCTGCAACAGTTATCATTGCATACAATCTTTAGAATAGCTTCCTCCATTTCATTCCGTTCAATATTCAATTTGAAATCTCTTTTGTTTTGATTACCACTGTCATAATTCGATTTCATCTCAAACAGTGCTAGTTATTTTGTTTGGAAAAACTAATATAACTTTCCATAGGAAAACGTCCAAACCAGATAAATAATAAAATATAATTACGAGTAACATGCCAATTTCGTATTAATTTAAATATTACGTAACGTGTTATCAATTTAATGATTCACTAAAAATACAACTGTTAAATATCCTAATATTAAAATATAGGTATAATATCTCTCTTACAACATTTAAAATTTAATAGGATGGAAAATTATTAAAGTAAACATGAAAGGAAGTCATTTTCAACGAAAAGCCGTTGTTAATGGACGCATCTTGACTTCAGTAATATTAAACTAAAACATACAATGTTTGTAAGCTATGGCTTAAATTTTGCAAATTTTGTAACGTGCTCACATTTGCTTTTAATACTTTTAAGTATAAGTTAGAGGACAAACATGAGTTATAATGGAAAGGTAAGGAACACGTTTCAATATTATTAAAGCTTCAACACTAACCATTCTTGAGTAAAATATTATATTAAGTTAAAGATAGCTATATCTTTCTCTGTCTAAAAATTATTTGTATTTTTAACAGAATCTTGCTTAATGGAGTAATTTATCCAAAACTTTTCTCAGAATTAAAATACTATAAACCTTTCTGCATTTATTATTATTGTTATTATAATTTTTATTCAAACAAATTTAATACAAATTTATGTAAAACAAATATTAATTTTTTACAAATTTCTCTTTAAATCAGTTATATAAATGGGGTCCATTTTTATTTTTTATTTAAAAGATTAATTTAAAAACCAAACTAACTTCGCAATCAAAATTTCTTTGTGAGACAACCAGTAGTTCTCCATATAATGTATTTAACTACACATTATATTCTGATTTAAAAGTTACTTTTACGAAAAATTCAAAAGGTTATCTATTCATAAGAATGAACTGATCTGACCCTCGAGAAAGTTTACCAAATACTATCAAAATGTAAAAAAAAAAAAAAAAGATGAAACAGGAATATTTTTCGTTAACGGTTTGACAAATCCTTACATTTTCAAATAATTTTTCAGTATAATATTTTTTTTAGCGATATGTTACATTTATGGCAATTTATTTTTGAAAAATAATATTATTATTTTCATGCTTTTTTATATTTTTATGTAATTATTTTATCATCTTGTTTTGTGTTGTGTAGTATAGAAACAAGATTTAAAAATAATTAAATAATTAAGAAATCTCCCACCTCTCTGGATAATCTAATTTTGTTGATAAGAAATGAAACAAAAAGATTAAGTAAAACTTTTTTAACTTAAACATCATATAGAATTCTAAAGATTTATTTAAATCCGACCTTAAAGGATTGTTACGTATTTTTAACAAAAAATTTAAATTTTATTTAAAAACATGATTTCCTTAAAACAACCAAAAAATAATAATTCGAACTAAAAAGTAAAATGTTTTGCTCAAATTATAGTCATTGTATACGAAATTGCATTCCGCGCTTTTATTTTTGGCCATGCTTAAATAAAACTTTTTTAAAGTAATTTTCTTGAAAATTATTTTTACTTTTTAGTGCCAATTATTGTTTTTTTAAATCATAAAAAAGGATTCTTTAAACCAGAAATGGTTAAAGGAGCTTCATAAAAATCCGATATAATGTGTAAACATAATTTTTTTAAATTATTATTTACTCACTATCACTCACAAGATCTAGAGAAACAGTTTTATACCTATTTTAATGGATTAAAAAATGTTAGAGTTAAAAAACTGATATTAAACAATTATATTTATTAAAAATATTTATTTATTTAATAATTTAATAATAATAATATTTATATTATTTTAAAAATAATAATTTTATTTATTTATTTATTTGCTTAATAATTTATTTAAAAATTTACATCATAGGATCTTTTTCCAATTTAATTTATATTGTTTTTAAACTATTCTTAAAAAAAAATCCAATTAAATCAATTTAATTTTTTTTTTAATTTAATCATATTTATAAACTAACTTATTAATATTTATTTTACTAAATACTTCTCAAGGATGATAAGACTTCTATACATACGATTCCTTTTTCTTTCTTTTAACAGTATTTTAAAACCGGTTCTTCAAAATTATATAACAGTAGATGACATATGGATTCACCAGTACACGCTAGAGACAAAATCTTAGTACAAACAGTGGGTGGGAGCAAATGATACTGCGCCAAAAAAGCGAAAACAATCCAATCTCCAGGAAAGACATGGCTTCGGTTTTTTGGGATCTTGTAGTATGGTATACACAGAAAAAGACAGGACTATCACCGGGGAATATTATAATTCATTACCGGACCGATTTAAGGGTAATATTCAGGCTAAAAATCCCACATCTGGTAAAAAAAGGATGTTTTCTTTGACCACAACTATGCGCCTGCTCACACATATAAGATTTTTGGTGTAAAACATCATGAATTACAATTCGAAGTGATTCCACATTTATGCACAAATATTCCACATACATGCGCTATATTTGGCTCCCAGCGATTACTTCAATTTCCAAAACCTGAAAAAATGACTTGCTAGACGAAGATTAATTTCAAATGATGAGGCCAAAGTAAAAACAATTTCTTATTTTGCAGGGTTGGACAAATCGGGTTGTATCGAGTGTAATACAAAGTTGGAAATTCGTTGGTCTAAATGAATCGAAATGCCAGGTGCTAAATTGAAAAAAAAAAACTTTCGTAAAATCTTGTATTTTCTTTGTCAGACCGGTAACTTTACAAACAGCCCACGTTCATACTTATTGAATTTTTAATGCCCTTACATTGTTTTTAATATCTTTATTTCGTATATTTTTAAAGCACATCTTGTTTGTTTTTACGAAATCATTTTTATTTACACGCAAGCGCGCGAGAGAGAAATAGAGGGGAGAGAAGAAAAAATTACGTCTAATATCCTCAGTTTTGATTTTACAAAATCATCATATATCTAACGTAATTTAGATGCATCGTTTCATACCTACTTTTTGTTATTGAATAGAAACAATCCTTTTCACATTACAAGGAAAACATTATAAAAACCTCCAAAACACGTTCACCAACTTCTTTTTGAATAGTCAATTAAAAATGATTAAAACATTACTTTTTAAGGATTTTATCTTAAATTTCCTTTAATATACTTCATCCGTAGTTTAATTTATAAATAGTATTTTTAGATGTTATCTAAAAGTTTAATTATGGCAGAAGAATGGTAGAAATACAACTAAGCACTTATGACTTCATTAGAAATAGAATAAATACTGATTCCTGGAGTAGTAGCGTCCCAGCCTTTTATCCGAAAGTACTGGGTTCGAATCCCGGTCAGGCATGGTATTCCTCATACGCTACAAATTTCCATTCTCGTAGGGCAAAATGACGAAATCAGTCGATGCCCGTCTTTTAAAAGAAAAAGAAAGTTTCTTTACAATAAATCAGTGACAGTAATAGAATTATAAAATACTGTAATAATTTAAAAAAATATATTTTAACAGCGTTAAAAATGATCGAAGGGAATACATATATGACACGACTCAATGTCATGCCGTGGTATTGAGATTTAATAATAAATTACAAAGCACTATATGCGGAAATTTTTTATCAGTAATTTATAATTTTAACTGTTGAAGATGAAGTATTGACTTCGAAAGCGCTAAAGTTGGTAAGTCTCTCTTACTTTTTACAAGCTGCGAAAAAAGAAGTGTAATGAAGTACGGTGAATGTATGTATGTATGTCTCTTTCATGGTAGCAGCTCAACGGTTGAACCGATTTAGATGTATGACCCCGCGTTGGAATAATTGTGTTACCGAGAACTTCATAGGCTAAATAAATATGAGTGTAGATACGTATATATGTTTAAATAAATTTAAAAATTTGAAAACAAAATTATACTATATACAAAATTGTCACCGCATGCTATTTAATTGTCCTATATTAGTAATTAAAGAGCAATATTACTCAACAATGTTTATTTTTTACAGTCGTAATTTTTAATATTTATCTCCTGTTAATGTGCTGTATTTAGTAGTTTTGATTTTATAATTCTATTATTGATTCAAATGTATATATATTTAAAAATCACTTGAAATAAATTTAAGCAAATATTTCTAAATTTGTTGAATATTAAAAAGAATATATCAAGCTTTTTTAACGAGTTGAATCCAGTTCATATAAAAAATTACTTGTCAATTTTAACTGATTGATAGGAAGAAAATACCTTATTAAAATATTACATAATAACTACGCACTATTTTTATCTATTTAACTAGAAATTCATACAATTTAAAGTAAAAATGTCGGAATAAAAATAAAAAGGAGAGATATGAAAGAATATTTTCATTATGAACAAAAATAAATATCTAATTTTAAATACAAGTCAAAGTGATTTTTTTTTAGATTCCTGAAAATCGTTTGCGGATAATAAAAGTACATGTAAACTTTTAGTATTCGACCTAAATATAATTTTATGTAAATCACATTTATTATTTTTTTTAAATCAGCATTTAAAGGAAACATAATTGAACTAATTTTTTAAATAGCCAAACAACCGTTCTTCCACAGTACAGAGAGAAATGATGGATTATCTTTTAAATTGTAATAACTAATTATTATTTAAAACATCAGAATCACTTTCTTTACAAATGCATTAATTTGATAATTACTTTTAAATTATAAATGTAGTTATTGCTTTCGCAATAACATTAGTTACATAATAATAAGTAAATAAACCGATCTTCATGGCGGAGTGGTAGCATCTCGGACATTCGTCAGGAGAATCCCGGGCTCGAATCCCGGTCAGGTATGGAATTTTTCACACGCTGAAAACATTCTATTTCCATATTTCTACGTACAAGCTTCTCTGCGAGTTTTTCTGTGGTGATTAATTCATCAAGAAAAAAAATCAGGAATTTAAAAATAAATAAAAGTATTTTTATATAATTCAAAAAACTTATGTGGATCCCACATGACTTCCTTGTACGCCTATTAAATTACATACACATTTTTTTTCTAAATGAAAAGTACATAAAATTTTATTTCAGTAACTTCTGATATTTTTTCTTTTTTTATTGTTATTAATGAATTATTATTTATTGCAAACAATTTTTACAGAGGTTAATAATTATTTATAAATCAATATATTTAAATTAAAAAAAAAGTTTAAAAAAACAGATAAAGTCGAAATCGAACCTATATGCCTTCCCCTTGTAAGATCCAAATATTTCATTAATTAAAATTTTATTTAGCTATAACTCTGAAACCAATGAAAATAAGTACCACTTATGATATATTGTTAAAAAGCTCTCAATGATGTCTAATTATTGCAGTTAAGAAAAAGTCCAAAATCCAGGGTTTTTTTTGGATTTTGGGCTTTTTTGGACACTTTTGGTTCAGTCGATTGCAATCGAAAGGAAAAGTGCACAACTAGATGTTACAACAGTCCTAAATCCAAAATTTTTAGATCCTACGACTAATCGTTTTTGAGTCATGCGAGATACTTACGTACGTACGTACAGACGTCACGCCGAAACTAGTCAAAATAGATTCAGGGATGGTCAAAATGGATATTTACGTTGAAATGTGAAAACCGAAATTTCACAATACTTCCTTTACATCATAGAAGGAAGTAAAAAGTGTAAGGATAACGTTCGCATGAACGCGTTGGCGTGTTTTAAGCTCGCCAACTCATGTACATACGAATATTATCTAGTCATTTTTGACTGGATAAACCAATCTTGATATAATTATGGCACAGAGACTCGTGTGTATGGGATAATTTTTTGGCAAATATATGGGGTCAGTATCTCCAGAGGGAGGGTAGAAAGTTTCTTTGAGTTCAATTTTCTCAAAATTTTGCGAACATAACCCCACTTTATTAAGTACAGTGGATGCATACATGCTTATCCTAACATTTTAAAATAAAAATGTTGCCTCCAAATTCCCCCCTTCCACAAAAACTGAGAAAAGCTATTTCTTTATTGTATATTTTTTTACCGATTTCTTTTATGTCTTCTAAGTATAGTAGTAGTGCAAGTGGCCCAAAAAAATACTTTGGAATCAAATTGTGGGTGGGGGAACGAACCAAATTTAAAATATCGATATTTGGAATATTTTAAAACCTTTTTCAGTTCATTTAATAATAATATTATTATAAAAAGATTTAATCATTATCAACCCGCACTTCCAAAAAATAAGTTTTAATGGTTGTACAATCTTCAGTGGAATTTTATTTTAGTTTCTTCCATTTAACATAGTAAACGTAGAAAAATCAAAAAGTTTTCTCGCAAGGTAATTTTGAAGGTGGAAGAGCAGAACAAATAAAAGAATAAGATTTTATGACTCTTTTAAACTTTTTTTGGTCTATTAAAACAAATAATGATAATTTTACAATAAAACTACCCCACCTAAAAAAGAAATCTTAAGACAATTTTTCACGTATAATTATTTCTCAACTATATAAAAATAAATTACCAATACCATAAGAGTATTAAAACTTTGATGTCAGTTTTTTTTTTTTTTTAATATTTATTAACCTTACTCATATTTATGATCATGTGAAAGCAGCTCTTGGAGAGCTGCATCAAACCAGTCAAATGACTGAAGAAAAAAAAATCTACTTTATAATGAACTACTTTTCATTTTTTTTGTCATATAGAGTGATTCAAAGAAACGGGAAATTAAAAAAATTAAACAAAGTTAATGAAAATTTTTTTTAGAAAATGAATTTTATTTCATGTAATTGTACAAATGTTGCCATTTTAGGATACATACAATTTAGTTTATTTTTTAAAGATGACACCTTGCAGGTGACCTCCACTTCTACGTAAACACTCACGAAGTCTCTTCGTTAAATTGTTCATGGTTTGACGCAACATCTCAACTGGAATTTCCACAATTGCTTCTCGGATCTATGCCTTTAGTTCTTCCGTTGTAGCAGGTCTACTGTAGAACACTTTGCTTTTAAGGTGACCCCACAAAAAGTAATCGCAAGCTGAGATATCAGGTGATCTGGGAGGCCATCTAATGTCACCATTTCGTGAAATGACACGTTGTCCAAAAAATCGGTGTACAGCTGCCATCGATATTTGTGCAGTATGTGACGTTGCTCCGTCTTGTTGATACCAGGCTGTGTTAAGAATCGGTGGAAATCTCTTTTGTTGTTCCACAACAAAGGTTTCAAGCATGGCTACGTAACGAGCCGACGTCACTGTAATCGCAAGACCGTTGTCATCCTCAAAAAAATAAGGGCCTATAACACCGTAAGATGACATAGCACACCACACGGTCACTTTCTGGTTGTGCAACGGACGCTGGTGTAGCTGCGTAGGATTTTCTTGTGCCCAGTATCTGAAATTTTGCTTGTTAACAAATCCACTGAGGTGGAAATGCGCTTCGTCTGACATCCACAGTTCGTGAACAAACTCTTCGTTATAATTTATCTTCTGAAGCATTACATTACAGAATTGTGCTCGCACAACTGCATCGTTCGGTTTCAGTTCCTGGACGATCTGCAACTTGTATGGATGGAATTGCAAGTCCTTCACTAACATTCTTCGAACACTTGAACTATGCAATTGTAAAGATGCTGAGAGACGACGGATTGACCGATGTGGACTTCGTGTGACAGCATCTTGTAAAGCTTGAACATTCTGTGGTGTACGGACGGTTCGCTCATGGCCTGGAGGTTTCTTTTTCATTGCCAAACCAGTTTCCTCAAAATTAGATATCCATGTTTTAATTGCATATGCTGCTGGAACACGGTTGTGCCGTCCCAGATTAAAATGATGGCGAAATTCTGTACGCGCTCCTTCCACACTGTCACTGTTTTTGTAAAACGCTTTGATAGCAAATGCACGTTGCGCACCACTCCAAGGATCCATGACAACTAAATGGCAGGTTAGGTTAGAGAGGCTGGCGCCACTTATCAAGTGGTACCAATCGCCCATGGCTACCAACACAACTTTAAAAATTTCCCGTTTCTTTGAATCATCCTTTATTTTGGCGTTAATAGACCACGTTATGTTTTACAAGTTTTTTCGCGTTTCATACGGAGGTAAGTGATTACCTCCGTAAAATTAATCAAAATTTTAATCAAAATAAGTGATTTTCTTTATTTTTTTTACAGGTTTTAACAGAAAATTTTGGTAATAAAATAGAATTATATTTTGTAATATTGTATTGCATTTATTGGAAAATAAAACAGAAATACCATTATAGTTGTAAATTATTATGTAGTTAGTTTCTAAACTTCAAATCCATCAGAAAAAATATAATCTTCTAGTATAATATTGTTGCTCTACCTCATATTTTGAAAATAAATCTCAAAAGATTTTTCTGTGCGACATCTTAACAAGCCACATCCATTTATCACTTCAGCAACACCCATTATGTATCATTCTACTTTTCTAAATCATCATCAAACTGGCTGTCTACACACGCTCGAGCGAAATCATACATCTATACAAATATATATTACCTCGTTCTATTTATCATTCTGGATAAAGACCAATTCACTGTTTTGTCAAGAAAACATTTCCTGATTAAAAGCACTTATATAACCACAATTTCCTTGGTGTTATTTATGGCACCGAGATCAAATAATTTTACAGGCTTAATTAAGGAGCATAAGGATATTTTTATATATTATTTAATCTGACCTCATGTCAGATTTTGAAAACGTCACCTTATAGACAAGTTGTAGCTATTACTCACAAGTACGTGTTTAAAATTGCAATGTTTTAAGAGAAAAATCATGAAAAATATCTTAACATTTAAACCAATATTTTCCTACTAAAACGGGAGGGGGTATTCAAAATTGGTAATTATTTAAATTAAATGTTTTTATATCATGTAATAAATGAAGTGGGTTTGGTTAGAAATTACAACTTTTCAAAAAAAAATTACCTTACAATGAACTTAAATATAGTAAAATTGACTTAAAACAATGGAATTATAAGAAAAAAGTAACAATACTCTTATTTCAATATCAATCTTTTGAATTTGGTGTTAAATTAAAAATAAAAAAACTTGTCAAACGCTTAATTTCACGGTGACTTCAGAAAGTACCAATTAAATGAAAATCAGAATGGAATTTTTTTTCAGTTGAACATCTATTGTTGAACTTTTACTTTAAAAAAAATACGGTTTAAAAATTTTCAACAACATAAATTAATAATATTTTTTTTTACCTTAAATACGAACAGCTCTAGACTAAAACGCCGGCCATGTGTAAAAAACATTCCACAAGAAAAAATTAAGAAAAAAAAATTCATTTAAATAAAACTAAGAAAAGTAATATAAATGTAAGTATTCTTGCCGCACCGTAATGTAAGGTGATACTTTTATTAATTTACTATTATTATTTATCATTACAAAATTTTAATTACATTTAGTAGAGGAAATAAAAATAGGCAAAAAATTATCAGCTTGCATTACGGTGCGCGAGCGTATTTTAGCTCTAAAAGCTAAAAAAAATCGAGTCTGCAATAGCTCGATTGTATGTCAACAGATAGTTACAAATGAGGTGCCGTTTTGTTACTAATAAAATGCTTAATAAATTTTGTAAAAATTAAATTTAGATCAAACAAATAATTAGAAAGATATTGGAGATTTAAAAAAATGAAGATGGCCGCCATTTTGAAATTTTTTAAGGGGACGTTTTCAAAATTTGTTATTTTGTAGAATAAGACACTAGTCTTAGATTTTCCTAATTTAATTAAAGTAGGTTTATCCGTTCCTGAGAAATAATTTTTTTGTTCAGGAGGAAAACAAATGAATCTAGGAGCTATGTCGATATGAACATTTTTTCTCATTTTGGTGCCCTACATCAATTCCTAAAGTTCGGCAAGTATGTCCAGGAATACTATGTATAATATCAATTCATATATTTTACACTTATAACCGTTAAATTTATTTAATCTGCACTGCGTATCTTTTTATTTATTATCGTCACATATTTGAATTAAATTGTTTCATATATCAATTTTTTTACAAATAATATGGATTTATTCCACTTCTCTTTTTTCATGCATTAATTTTGTATTTTTTGATGCTTCTCTGATGAAAATTTATTTATACTTTTTGTTAATTAAAAGATTTTATTTAACTCGCTTTAGGAATAATCAAATCTTGCAACTGCTATATCTTTTGATCTATCGTATGAAAATCAATGAAATTTGGTACACGTATGTAACTTCGATGACAATACAGCACTAGTCGGAAATTGATATGACACAACCCCACGCACCCACGCACTACTCCTGCGCTAAATTCATGCATTTAGTTAAACATTTTCATTTCTCATGAACTATCGTATGAAAATTATTGAAATTTGGTACACATATGTAACTTCGATGTGTAAAAATAAATATTTTTACTTCTTTTTAGTCTTAAAAAAAATACAAAAAAAATATATTTGATTACATATGAAAATTATTTTTTTTTAAGTTTTTATTTAACTAATATTAATATTAACATTAATAAAAAAGGAAAAAAAATATATAAAAACCCTCTAAAAAGTAAAAAATAAATTATATAAATATCTAATAAATAAATGTAACAATTATTAAATTTTAAAATTAAAAGTAATGAAAATATTTAATTAAATAAAAGCGTGGCGCAGTTTTTATAACAATGTTTTTGAATAAGTATTTATAGACATTTGCTGTATTTTAAAATATATTTTTTGTTTAATGAGGTTGTTTAGTATGTGTATACTTTATTTATCTGTAATAAAATAACTCAAGTTTTAATTCTTTGATGGTTCGAATTTGCACCGAGATTAAGGGTTAATAAGATTAAAAAAAAAAATAATAATAAAAATTAAATTTAGAAATCTTGCACAAAGTTATTACAATTTGACGGTAACCTGAAAAATTATTAATTATTATCATTATTATAATTGTAATCGTAATTATGAATTCATTAAATAAAAATTCATAATTAATTAAAATGAAACTTCTAGCGGAAAGAGTGCGTTCATATTGGCTTAGATTACAAGCAGAATTCGAAGATGAACTTCAACTATGTGAGAACACGTGCAAAGAAAGCGAGTGGGTGCATTTTCCCAGATTGTTACTTGTAGCTAGTCAGTCTCAACTGGAGAGATTCCAGCAGACTTTTCCGCCTTCTCGCGTCGTTACTGAAAATGAAAATGAAGATTAATTATTATAAAAATAAATGTTGTTTTAAATAAATGATAAAAACTGCGCCACGCTTTTATTTAACTAAATATTTTCATTACTTTTAATTTTAAAATTTAATAATTATACATTTATTAATTAGATAAGTATGTAATTTATTTTTTACTTTTCAGTGCATTTTTATATTTGTTAATATATTATATTTTTTTGTTTAAAATTCTCAATTTGATTTAATTCTTATTCCTTTTTTTATTAATGTTAATATTAATATTGGTTAAATGAAACCTTTTTTAAAAAATAATTTTTTATATGTAATCAAATATATTTTTGTAATTTTTTTTTTTTTTTGTATTTTTATTACACGGCAAATAATGAAGTTTAACTTTTGTTATTCATTACGTAATCACGTCTACTTATCATTACAGATATGATTTATATAATGAAAAAATTGTAACGTAACAACCTTTATAAAATATTTTTTTACTGAATATCGAAGAAACGTTTGGTAGTACTTTCGGTCACAAGGTTGGATTAAGGGTGAAATTGAATTTTGTTTACGTAAGTATAGATAGGATTAAATATATATATATATATGCCTACATTTAAGATTTGTATCTCGAAAATCCCCAAAACTGCTAAGTCAATTTCATTGAAATTTAGATATTGCCCTAGTAATGTATTGTATTGTATTAAAGTTGTATATGTGAAAATGTGATGAAAACTGTTGATTCGTTCTTGAGTTGCTCTCAACTTAAGATCCACAACAGACAACGTAAACTCAATTGTTGACTATGTAGTGGTGTACTTTTCATACGCGCTAATACAGTAAGTCAAAGTGGTGAGTAAACTGAAACATGAAGCATGTGCGTATGGTCTATTTGTTAATCGAATATATGTAGTGGGATGTACTCTGAAAATCAGTGCGTTTCTGACAGAAATAGTTAGGGCATCGGAAACGAGAAGTCAGCCTTCTTGCGCAGAAATGCGCAAGAATTTTTTTTTAGTTCAGATTGGAATCTAAGATAATTTGTATACAGTATTAAGATTGTAAATAAAAAAAAAAAATGTAAATTTCAGTTTTACAAATATGTAAGGTTTATTCAATAAATTAAGATATGTATATTTTTTCCAATAAAATATACAGATCAAAGATACAAAGATAAAATAGGTAGTAAAGTAAAATAAAAAAAAAATTATATGTTTACCTAATGAAATCGATACTTATATTTTAATCAAATTAAAATGATTTTTAATTCAATATATAAACTCTTTAATATTTATTTTACGTAATGTCAGAAAAAAAAACAATATTCATATTTCTTGTAAACAAAAATATTCATAATTGGTTTTAATCTCTTTGAAATGTTATCTTTTATTTAACTCAAATAAATTTCTAAAAAAACGTCTACAACTTAAAAACAGTTAACCTCACATTTTTGTAGATTTTCCAGTTATAAACAATCTATTTCCAGTCAGTCCAGACGTTCTACAAGACGGACGGGGCTGATTTTTTTTATTCTGCTTGGAATGGCCGGCAGATATGTCATGAAGCATCCATAAATATTCAAAGTGATTTTCCTATGAGTAATAATTCCTCAATTAAGTAATAAATTAGAATTTTTTGAGGAATTCTCAGAGGAGACTCAAGTTTGGGCTCCGACGAGATTGATGATATATCTGTCGATCAATCCGAAAGAATAAAAAAATCAGTCCGATCGATCCAATAAAACGCCCACTCGGACTGGAAATAGTATTCAGCCCATTTTTTTTAATAGATCAGATTTTTTTTAATAGAATATGAAAATAGATCATTTATTTTATTTGAACGGAGAAAAATAAAATTTTATAAAACTGAATAAAAGTTTTTTTTTTACGTAAAGGATTAGTGAAGGTATCAGTATATATTTCATGGGTAACATTTTCTGTTATGGTCTAGTATAAACACTCACAGTACTGGTACTTACCGTACTTAATAACCTGTATCAACACACTCGAATTTTTAAGTCAAATAAAGTTTTACTGCAAACAAAAATAAGCTATTGGACGGTGCTACTAACAGTCAGGTAATAATAATAATAATAATATCATTATAGCAGTACGGGATAAAATTTCAAGGTTCTATGAAAGGTCAGTTTAATGTCACATCATTCAATGAAATTTATATGCATGAATTGATATGAACTTATTAATGTATAAAATTTTATATTTATTGTAAACGCTTTGAATTACGCCAGTATAATTATAAGTTTACGCTTAAGTAATTATAATTATGAAAGAAATTTTTACTAAAATTAAATGTTTTTGAAGAAATTTCAACTAACTACTTTTGATGTAAACTGAATTAAATTTTAATATAAAAGTATAATAATTATATATAATATGTACTTCTTAAAATTCCAAAATTTATAATTCTTTTAAAACAACTTACAAAAACAACTCGGTTAAAAATATAAAAAATTAAACAATAAAAAATTTATTCAATTCAACTGCAACAATAAAAACTACAGTTGAAAACCGGGATGTAAAAAAATGTAATTTGTTTAACGTATGATAGGTCAATGTTTTCACAGAATGTCTTTCCGATATTATTGGTTGCAATTTTTAACGAGTAGATACGCAATACATGGAATGATCAGAATACACTGTTGTGGGAAAAGGTTGTGTACAACTCTAAGCGTAATCAAACACTGCAATCACTATACGTGTCCTATTTGGTATCAGCTATACTTCCTCCTTCACAGCAGTTGCCCTAGATAACTATTACGTACAGAATATTATCTTTGCAAAAAAAAAAAATAAAAAATAATAAAACCAACCTACAGCTAGTTGTAGTATATGAACTACCACTATTTTCAAAAATTTACACCTTAATTTTCCAAAACTATGCTTGAATTTTGTGAAATCTTGTTATGTCTATTTTTATGTATAATGTGAAATAAATTTAAAAATATTTTTAGCACTTACAAATAGTACCGATAAGAATTTAATAGTATGGGAAAAATTCCGAGGCTAATCAGAATTCGATCGCAGAATTCTTCGTATTAAAGGCAGAAACTCTATCAATCCGTCAGGAAGGTTAGTTGAAATGAGGACTCAGATCATGAAAAACTATTTTATTTTTTGAGATTAATTATTGTCAATAAATTGCTACATGTTTTTAATATAACACATCCTCCTCTTACCTGATGATAGTGGTCAAGACTGAAAACGAAATGTATATTTCGTTTTCTTTTAGACAAAGAGAATAAATAAATTTAATGTGGATAATGATAAAAAACTATAAAAATGTTCTAATAAGAAAATGATCAACAAAATATATTTAATATACAGAACGTGAAGTAGGAAGTAGGTCAGAAAAGCTATTTATTTATTTTAAGCACAATATATTTTCCTCTTCGATAAATTTCCATTACTTTTTATAATAAATTTCATAAAAACTTATAGTTATAAAAAAGTTAATGTTTTACAATGCAATGAATTCTAAATAAATGAAGTATAGAACTAATAGCAACAAATTATTTATTATTTTATTTCTTGATTATTTTTTCCGAATATATACTCACATAAAATATTTGTTAAATGATATATAAATTGTTATATAATATATATATATATATATATATATATATATATATATATATATATATATATATATATATATATATATATATATATTATTATTATTATTATTATTATTAATTGTTATTAATTAATAATAATAATTACTGTTGTTAATAATTGTTAATATATATATATATATATAACTGTTAAAAATGATACAAATTATATCTGTTAAATGATATATAAAGATTTTGTATCGTATATACTTTACAAAACTGGTTATAACACTGTAAACTGTAATGCAGGAGATATTTAATAGAACACATAACATATTTACTCCGTCCACCACAGCAATTGCCTGAACAAAGAACATCATAAATTTTTTAGAAAACAAATCTTCTTTGTGATTTTATTCATGCTTCAAATCCATGAAAAAGGCTGGTATGTACATACGGCAAAGAAAGAAATGAATCTACCCTTTCGTTGGAAAACAATATATATGTATATACTACCATCCTCACCGCGACTTCGCCCACTCTATTTGGTTTTACCCATCGCGAACAATTTTTGTATTTTATGTTTTTTAGTCAAGTAATCGGAGGCAGGTGCAACCAGTCATGACACATACAATAACAGTGGCTGTGGCTGTGTTGGTTAAACCGCCACGCCATACATGGTCGCATCCCTTAAAAAATCGAAATTAAAAAAAAAACCCGAAATTGATATTTAGATATTTATCTGAAAAGTATTTGTAAGCCAAAATTTATTGAATATGTCGTTTATTATAGTCAGAAATGGAAAAATTTTCAAGCATTAGTCAAAATGTTTTTTACATTTCTTTACGCCTTTCAAGGTCGAATTTCACGAAACCTAGTAATTGGTTTTTAGACTTTCATATGAAGATTACACACAACAAAAATTAAATTGATATCTTCGTTAGTTATCAAGAAATTAAAATTGCAATCGAGTTTCAAAAAAATTCCAAAATCCATTTTAATTCATTAAACTCGGAATTTAAAAAATTTACAAAATAGTTATTAGATATTCACATGAAGATTACATACACGAAAAATCAAGTTGATATCTCCATTTGTTATAAAGAAATTAAAAAAAAAAAAATAATAAAATAATAATAGTAAATTTCATTGTTACTCTATTTTAACCTTTAATCTCGGAATTTCAAAAAAATCCTTTCTTATTACACTTACATCGTAAGAAGAACGTGTACACAAATCTTCATCAATTTATCTTCAGTAGTTTTTGTTGGGCGTTGATTATAAATATCTTACTTGTTATTCCATATATATATATACTATCATCCCCCCGTCGCGGCTTCACCTTCGCTATATAGTTACTTGCATTTCCCGTAGTGGTCAGGGGATGTTTAGCTGGTCATGGCTCGCTTTGCTCGCCCTTCCCGTCTAACAAGAGGGCTCTGCCTCTTCAACCCCACTGTATTTATTAAACTCACGCTTGTGAGATTAATAATGATAAATTAAAATTAAAGCCTGCTCAATCTATAAAAAATATCAGTGCATTGTAATTTTTTTAGAACATCAGTTTGGTTAGTACAGGAGCAAAGGTTTTGAGACTGAGAAGTTAGAAATCTTAATATATTGAAAATATATATGTAAAATACATTGATAGATAAGAATATAAAAAACTGATATCTCAATTTGTTGCCGAGAAATACACGAAAATGTAAAATACACATTTACCTCGTTTTAACCGACTGAATTTTGGAGCAAATATGACAGTCCACCTGATCAACGATTGGCTCCAGTGGAAAGGGCTGCTGGGAGGGACGGAAAAAATGAGAATCAGCTGCAGGAGCGGAAGGAGAAGGCTGGAATAATTCTCCGTGAGAGTCGGCAACCTGGATGTTCGGCCGATCACCAAAGGTAAATTTCTAGGTGTCTGGGTGGACAAGAGCAGAAGGTTTGTGGCGCATCTGGACGAGCTCGCCAAGAAAGCGGGAAGGACGGCTGCAGCCATAGCCAGGTTGATGGCGAATGTTGGAGGTCCTAGAAAATCGAAAAGAAGGATCATCGCCTCTGTCTTCTTATCGGCCCCGCATTGGGCGGTAAACCCCACACACCCAGGAGTGCGGGCTACTGGACGTCGGGCTGTAGATTTTCCTCCTCCTACGAAATAAAACCATTAAATTTGGAATTTCGGAATATCCTTTCCCGATGTGTTCGTTAAATGTCATCTCAAATCATGCTTAAATAAGGGTAAAAGTGTATTTTACCCTGTTCTTAGTGTTACCCGACAAACACCTCTAGGAGGTGATCGTACTTCGATTTTCATTTCTTTAAAATATTTTAGTTATCTCTATTTTATGATTTTAGTCAAGTAACCGAAGGCAGATGCAGACAGTCGCGTTGCACATACAGTAACAGTGGCTGTGTTGGTTGAGCCGCCGCGCTGTACACCATCGCACCTCTTAAAAGGCCGAAATTTAAAAAAAAACCGAAAATGGTTTTTACATATTTATCTGAACAGTATTTTCAAGCCTCAATCTGGTGAATATCTCGTTTAGTACACTCAGAGATGGGGAAAATTTTCAAACTTTTTTACCTTTCTACACTTCTTTCAAGGTTGAATTTCGAAAAATCTAGAAATAGGTTTTTAGATTTTACGTTGAATTACGCAAACCAAAAATCAACTAGGTATTTTCATTTGTTACCAAGAAATTAAAAAAGAAAATAGCCGGGTTTAAAAAAAATTAAAAATCCATTTAACATTTTATATTCGGAATTTCAGAAAAAAATTAGGAAGTAATTTATTGAAGATTACACACATCAAAAATCAAGCTGATATCTTCAATTGTTTCTGAGAAATTAAAAACAGTAAATTTCATTTTTACTGTGTTTTAACTCTTTAAATTCGGAATTTCAAAAATTCCTTTCTCAGTGTGCACTTACACCGTAAGTAGAACATTATCCAAATTTTCAACAATTTATCTCCAGTAGTTTTTGCTGGACGTTGATGAATCAGTCAGTCATGGTAGATGTGCTTTATAGGTATATATATATATATATATATATACAAAAGAAAGTGTCCTGATTGACTGGTATATATTTTTAATTTTTCGGTAACAAATAAAAATATAATCTTGTTTTCTGGTTTTTTTTTAATCTTCATGTGAATATTTAAAAATAGTTTCTAGATTTTTTAAAATTATGAGTATAAGGATAAAAACGGATTTTGAATTTTTTTTTTTGGAATCGGATATTTTTTTTTTAATTTCTCTCAACAAATGAAGATATCGACTTGATTTTTGGGAGTGTAATTTTCATGCAACTATCTAAAATAATTTATAGATTTTTTAAAAATTTATCCTTAAAAAGGTGAAGAAATGTAAAAAATTTTAACAATGCTTACAAATTTTTCCAGTCTCTGACTGTATTAACCAAGTTATTTACTAGATTGGGGCTTGCAAACACTTTTTCGGGTTTTTTTGAATCTCAATTTTTTATGGGGAACGGCGGTGTACGGAGCGACGGCTCAACCAACACTGCTGTTTGTTACTGTTTGTACGACGCGATGGTTGAATCCGGTTACTTGACTAAAAAACTTAAAAGTAATTAAAAAGTTTAAATAAAAAATGAGAAACGTAGTACGGTCACTTCCTGTTGGTGTTTGTCGGGTAATGCTAAGATCCAGGCAAAATATATTTTCACCCGTTATTTGCACGGGTCTTCAGTTACGAATATTTTTAAGACGGAGGCCGACTGTTTTGAAACCCAAATTCTTAAATCACTCAAAGTTAAGGCTTGTACTGACCAAACTGTTGATGTGAAGAAATTACAATACACTGATAGTTTTTATAAATTAAACAGGCTTTAATTTTTATTTATTATCACAAACATGAGTTTAATGAACACAGCGGGGTCCAAGGAGCAGAGCTCTCTGGCTACACTGGAAGTGCGAGTGGAGCCCTGACCGACTAAACATCCCCTGACCGCGACGGGAAAGCAAGCAACCAAAGAGCGCGAGCTAAGCTGTGACGGATTTGCTAGTATATATACTATCGCTAACTTATAACTTGATTATAAAAATTAGAAAAAGTGTAAAGAGACTAGAAAAAAATCAACTTCATAGGAAAACTGCTACACCAACTCAAAATTGTGGGAAGACGTAAGAAAAATGAAATGAATACCTGAGATAATTAACATCACACATTTAAAGTTGTAATTGGTGCAAATTATAAATCTTGGCAGCAGAAAGATAAAATTAAAAAAATAATAATAATCTGCCAAACATTAAAAATGTTAAACTTTTACGTATTATTAAAAAAGTAAATTTAAATGTAATTTAGTATTCATCAAATATTCTTATAATAATAGTAATAATAAATTTTTATGCAATGAAATCATTCATTAGTACGAGATAATATTATTTACTAATGATTACTATATATATCAAGATAAAATGACTAAAAAGAAGAGCGAGAATGTTCAAAATTTTATTGTAAATGACTAAATCATACAATCACAGTAACTTTCTCGTTAAAAATACATCAACTCTTACTTTCTCATCCCCAAATGATTTCTCATTTCCAGTGTGAGACCTTCGACCGAAATGAAATAGAAATCTATTATTGTGACACTGATGTCATTTTTTCTATTTGATTTTAGTTCTTTCTCTTTTTTCAGTTTATAATAATTAAAAAGATATTTTATGAACGAAACATTTTTAAATTTATATGTTGGTTAAATACATATATCAATTTATTCATTTATTTATTCCCATTAATGCTGCGTGTATACGAGTATATATATATGTATAAATTTACATTAATATAATTACAATCTTTATATTTTTCAATATTGTTGAACTCTTTCAACTCAATTTTTATCAACAAGGCAAGAAAAGAGCAGAGGTCTTTCAAATGGAGTGTTACAGAAGGATGATGAAACTTATTTATTTCAATAAAATTCTAAATGAAGTAATCTTCAGACGAATACCAGAGGAAAAATTAGTGGCAGAACAATGTAAAGAAAGAAATTTGTGGATTACATTAAAATATTAGTAACATTAATAGAATAGATTAATTTGTTGCTAGATCGATATGTAGAAGATATATATATACTTAAAAATATATATATACATATTTTTTATCTTCCGTTACAGTTTTTATCTTGAAAAATTGAGTTGAAAGAGTTCAACAATATTGAAAAATACAAAGATTGTAATTATATTAATGTAAATTTATATATATATATATATATATATATACTCGTATACACTTAGCATTAAGGGAATAAATAAATGAATAAATTGATATATGTATTTAACTAACATATAAATTTATAGCTCAGAACAGAGACAAGTGGAGTACAGCATCAAACTAGTCAATCGATTTATTACTTTATAAAGAATAAATTTTCAAACTTCATTATAATCAGATTTTATCAAGTTATAATTTTTTAGTTACAGTATTATAACAAACATATAGGTATAGATTAAATAAACGAAGAATAGAATTATTAAATCAAAACAACTTTTCCAACTAAAATTATAATAGATTTATATTAAAAATTTCTTTCTTAAAAAAATGTTGTAAAAGAATAGTAATCAGAAACGATTGATTCTCCAACCAATTGTTTACTCGTAAATAATCTTTAAAAAGAGCTTCACAGCTTTTTTTATAGCAAAAGATTCACTAAAGCTGCGGTTGATCCAAGGCTCGACCTGTCAGATCAGACGATGTGTCCATCGCCTCGTTGAGGACAAGTCCCAGCGGACCTGCCATTCTCGGAACAACCGCCTGTGTATATCTCTCCTGTCAGCTCCTCTAATAATCCCAGTCCTCATCCCGGCCAGTTGTTTAAATGGAGGTATATCCGCAATGAATAACACTGCCTCAGTCGAAACTGAGGAGTATGCCGAAACGATGCGGAGGGCAATCCGCCTCTACACACCCTCCAGTACCGCCGATTTCGATCGCATCCCAGAGCTTTCGATGAAACAATGACCCCACATTAAGTTAGATTTTTCTAACCTGATAAATTGTTAAAAAAATCAGTTTTTAGATATGTTACTAAGTTGCCGCATAACAGCTACCAAAGTATCGTATGGACGCACAGATCCATTGTTTAATTTAGAGAATAATACTTAATATTTTTCTAATTTTATTTAACATAATCTATTATCAACGGAATTATTTGATTATTACTTTCCATGCGAATAGCTAAATTAAATAAATAAATAGCTGGAATATATTAAAGGGTAAAGTAGTAAGATGATCATTTCAAAATTGGATTATCGTGTTTTTTTGCATATTTTTACGTTGTAGGTTTTAAATAGTTCATCTAAACCAAAAAAAAAAATGCATATATGAACTGTACATGAGTGTACGTACGTGTGTCGCACTGGTTTTGATCTTATATTTCAGGATTTACCTAACCGACTGTCCCCAAATTTGACTCAAATAATTTTAAATATTGGGCGTTGATCATAATTTTTATTCCAAAATTTGTTAAGGGGGTGGGGTAATATCACGAGAAAACAAATTTTGATTTTCTTCCGAGGCATTCTAGGGAAAACTTTATTAAAATAAATTTTTTATCATCAACGCATACATAAATAATCCAAAATACATTTTTTTCAGAACTCACTCCCACCTGTTCAAATTTAAATATGTTTTTTTCTTTTCTCTATCGCTCTTCGGTTTAAATATTATGCAAAAAAATTTTTAAAGTTTTTATTTAAGTGAGGATATATTTAAGGAAGTGTCACGTGAGTATAAAAAAAAAACAACTAAACGCGAAACATAAGGAACTGGATTGGCTGCTACGGAGTAACTTACGCCTCACGTTATCCAATACAGAACTGATTTACAAGGTTATCCTACGACCAATCTGGAAATATGGCGTGGTGTTGTGGGGAACAGCAAATAATAGTAACGTAGATATCATACAACACTACCAAAACAACGTAACGAGAGCAATTGCAAAGGCACCATGATTCACACGAAATGAAATTCACGAATATCTAGAGCTTCCGACGGTTCGTGAGGTTGCCAGACAGCGCAGTGTCAGTACCAGCAACGTCTTGAAAATCACATCGGTCACTTAGCAATCAGTCTGCTTGATAACAGCGACGTCCGAAGATTGAAACGTATCCATGTGCTTGACTTAGGGGCTACTGCATGACAGTTTGATAAATGACAACGCCAAATCTAGTGATATTATTTTTATTTATTTTTACTTTTTTGTTTTTGTGGACTATGAAGTGTTGGCAGAAATATGTGTTCTAATGGACGTTAAGATTACTGATAACTATTATTATGATTTACTTATTATGGGAGTTTCTTACGAACCCTTGAGCTTCTTGTCAAGCGTCTTCCTTAAAGAAGCTGATAGTAAATATACTGATTGTTGAACAGAAAAAAAAAATTTATATTTTATTTATAGTTATCAATTAATGTATTTTTTTTAGATTATAGGCCTCCGAACCTAAAATGCAGAAAAGCTTTTTTTTTAATTTTCTTTCTCTTATTATAGCCTTTATTGAATAGTAAGTTACATTTAGAGAAAATTTTACTTAAGAGAATTTTTTAAGCTTAATCTATATATGAATATTTTTAGAAAAATCTTTCTTAAAATTTAATCACCCGTAAAGTATATATATATATATATATATATATATACCGGGTGTCCCATAGAAAACGCAACCCAACCTTATATTGGAAGGTATTGAAATAATAAAAAGGCATGTGTAAATGTAAATGTAATTTTTATTATTACCTTACATTTAGAGTAAATGTTGGAAGTGGCCGCCGTCTTCTTGAATACAAGCATCAATTCTTTTTACAGCGTTTCTTGCAACTTTTTTCAATGTTTGTGGCTGGATATTTAATACAGCTTGTTCAATATTGACTTTCAATTCTTCAAGTGTTCGTGGTTTGTTGCTGTAGGCTTGTTCTTTGAGGTATCTCCATAGAAAAAAATCCGCCGCAGTCAAATCTGGAGATCTTGGTGGCCACAAGCCTCGACCGATAACATGATTACCAAAGGATTCCTCAACGAAATCAGAAGTTTAACCTGCGTAGTGCGATGTCGCACCGTCATGTTGTAGCTAGCAGTGTCTGTCTTCCTCTTCCAAGAGTGCGATGAACTGAAATAAAATATCCTGATATCGTTCTGCATTAATGGTGTACTCGAAAAAAATAGGACCGATTATTTTCTTCCGCGATATCGCGCACCACACGCCCAACTTCTGCGAGTGTAATTGTTTTTCGTGATAAACGTGGGGATTTTCAGCACTTCAAATTCTACTGTTTTGGCTGTTTACGTAGGCATCCAAATGAAACCGTGCTTCATCTGTGAAAAATAACGAATCCATAACATTAATTCTTTCACGCAGAAATCGACGGAACCGATGACAATATTGTAGCCGTTTTTCTTTGTCAGGCTCAAGAAGCCCGACAAAGAATATTTATAATTATAGGAAACATATATTCAAACACTTCACATGAGGTGGTATACACAATTTAGATAACGTTTTCTATTAAATGAGATGTGGTTGTATTTTTCTGGACGCTTTAACAGCCAAAACAATAGGACAAGGGGTTCTGAAAATTCTCATATTTTTCATGAAAGAAAATTTCATTCTTAAAATGTTGGATATTGTACACGCGATGAAGA
Source organism: Lycorma delicatula (assembly GCF_047948215.1). Taxonomy (NCBI): domain Eukaryota; kingdom Metazoa; phylum Arthropoda; class Insecta; order Hemiptera; family Fulgoridae; genus Lycorma; species Lycorma delicatula. The sequence continues at coordinate 140,255,087 of NC_134458.1, read as the reverse complement.
TTGTTCAGACTCATTTTTGTCACAGAAAAATTAACAGGAGAATGTTATTCAGAAATTAAAAATATCGTAGCCTTTCTTGATACTGAAGTGAAAAAACGCTGATCACAGTAAGATTGTGGTACACATCACACTGGTAATTCCAATTTGGAGCTGTTAGGTGAATTTTTTGATGACCTTATAATTTTCCCATAGGATTATTCGTCCGATTTCTTTTCCCTATAGATTTTATTATAGGATCAACTATGAGTTACGGCTTTCAAGAATATCCAAATTAATTTGGATGAATTGGAAGAAACATTAATGAAGAAACTCTAAAACAAATTGCACAACATGCAGAAAACAGCTGATGCCTGTATCAACGCTGAAGGTGGACACTTAGAACATTTATTTTAACATGTAAGTAGTAAAAAATTAAAATCTTCCTAGTTCTCCATATCATATTAAACTATTATTACAATTAATTATATTTGTTTTACATAGATGTTTTATTTTTTTCAGTTCATCATTTCTTATTCCCCCCCGAAGCCGGACACACAACTAAGCCTTAACACAGCTTCAGGGATTACCTTGCCTCTAGCAAGGAACCCCCGGAGGAATCCCTCATCGGGACTATGTTCTTACTTTACCCCACAAAAACCGAAGCCACAGGGGAGTCCCCGCCCAATCATCAAGAGTGGGACATCTAAGCGGACCACCCCTCCTGGACGGGGCTGTCCCAACCCTAAATACACCCCAAGAGTGAAGACGACAGGATTCATTTTCTAGCGCCGGCCCTGCAGCCACGGCCCCCAAGAGCGTGCCCACGGGCATTACAGTGCAAACACTTAGCCTCCGTTGGAAGACCTTACGGAGATGCCTCTCAGTCTCTTTCTATCAGGACCGCCGCTGGTCTCCGCCCGGTGTCCTATAATCCAACATTGGTAGCAACCTTCTTCATCAGACCTTCTGGACAGCCGATAAGACATCCACCCGACTCTAATTCGGCCAACCTTTAATAAGTCTGTCGTCAGCAGAGGAGGGACTGCCACCGTTGCCACTTTTGTTTCACCATATGACGCCCTCAGGAAGAGGATATCGATAGCAACCGAATCACCAACAGTCTTGTGCATCTCACGCACCAAATCCTCCTCTGAGGTAAGGGCGTCAACGTGCTTAATGAGTAAGTAAACCCGCCGAACGCCCCTACCACCATGATGATACTGACCATGGTGCCTTCAACCTTGTCCATTATTTGCTGTCTAACACTGTAGCTACATCTTCTGTGTCTTGGACCTGTATGTGAAGGTCCTCTCCCTGCCCTCTGCGCCCCGACAAGATGTTCATCTCATCCGTCGACACAGTGTCTCGAACCGTTCGGAGAAGGTATTTACATGTATATTGCGTAACTTTTTGTGCACTTTATTGATTACATTTCTTCAAAAACAAGTTACTTTTGGAACTAATTATTTTTTCAAATTAATATAACGTTTTTAATGTTTAATATTCAACGATATAAAAATCAACTTATTACTTACCGTAAAAATGAAGAATAATACATTAAAAATCAATTTAGGATGAGATAAGTGAAGGATTTGATATTAACATTAAGAAAAGAGGTTTAAATGTTTAATTATATTTAATGTTGGATTTCTCATTTGTTTCATTTTGAAAAGAATATTTATTTATATACTTTACAACAACGACAGACTAAACCCCTACAACAGACAATATAATGGATGACAATGAATTACCTAGCGTGTGAAAATTACAAAGGCCTGATCGAGACTCGAACCTGGTCAGGGATTTTTACTATTATTGTATTAAAAACAATACATATATAAAAAATAATTAAAAAGTATGGTAGTTTCCCTTTAAATTAAAGCGAATTATTTTATCTAAAACAAAAGGCAAGAGCAAAATTCAAAATAAATACTGCGTCAGATGCAATACGATTGAAATTACTGCGATGATTGGTGAAAAAAAAAAATTATGTCCTAGTATGCAAATAGATTTTATGCCATCACGTAACTGAATGTGTACAAAAAAATAACAACAAGCAGTATTATCATCAGGAAATTTATTCACACTTTACAGAATCCAGATCGATGTATAAATTAAAATAAGTGTATAAACAATTATGTTTGCATCTTCAAGTAGTTTTAAACTCGTCAAATTTAGTATTATTTTATAATTACAACAAAATCACTTTTAATCACTGTAAACAATAATATAAAATAGTATTAATCAAGGAAAAGGACATAACAATTTTCTTCTTGCTATATATCCTCCAAATTTTTTTTTTTTAATATATAAAAGTAGGCCACGAGGCGAGAAAATTATGTTTTTATAAAAAATAAATATATAAATTTTATTATTTAGTTAGATGATTTAATTCGCCTAAAATGTTATACATGAGAATGCAGTATTAAAATGTGTTGCATATGAAAAATGCTAAGCTTACTGCGATTTAATCCCGGTACTTTTCAAATGAAATGGAAATATTCTACCACTTCTTTATACAGTTCACCGTTATTATAACATAACAAAAACATAACAAATATATTAGGAAAAACTAAGCTGACTAAAAAATAATAGACATAAAGATTATAAAACGTTATAAAGGCTATAAAACTATAAGACGTTATTTAAACAATTTTTTTTAGAAATTCACACTCGGTAGGCTCTTTGGATGAAATGTATTTTTGAAGTTACATAGAATTTTGCATAATTTGTAGCAAAATTATTCTTATAAGAAAAAAAAACTCATTCTAAATTTTGTAAATTATAAATCAGTCGTGATGAAGGGAAGAAGAAAAAAAAACATTAGACGATAAAAAAAAATTGCCAATAGTGTTAAAAAGAGTTTGTTTTTTGATGTAACTAGTTAACATTAGCTGAGTTTACATAATATAAAGAAACAGTTTCAATACATGTACTGATAACACTTGCTTTGTAAGGGTATGTAAAAATGCATATGAAAAACAATATATATATATATATATATATATATACGCGCGTGTGTGTTCGCGTATGCACGTGAGTGCGTGCGCGCATGCGTAAAATTGTATGTATATGCAATAAATTACTAAATAAAATAATAAGGATGAACACTTATCCTTTTCAACAGAGTAAAAAAAAGACTTTTAAAAATTATAACAAATTTTAATAATAATAATAATAATAATAATAATAATAATAATAATAATAATAATAATAATAATAATAATAATTATAATATTAATAATGCTCTTCAGTTTTATTAATAGAAAGTTTCTAATGATACAAAACCGTATTTCAACTGAGTACAATCATTAAATTTAAAATGAATTTAAGTATAAAATTTGAAAATGTTTCCATTTAACTACCAACTCGTGCAATTAATTTAACTATTTATTAAATCAATAAAAATAACTAAAAGTAGTAGACAATAGAAATAGGAATACTGTAATATTAAACGTTATCAGAATATACATATATATATATATATATATATATATATATATATATATATAAAATATATATAATATAATATATAAATATATATATATATATATATATATAGCTAATATATATATATACTAGCATTTCCGTCGCGCTACATAAATACTTTCGTTTCTCGACGCGTTCGGGGGATATTTAGCCGGTTATAGCCAGTTTCGCTCGCCCTTTCCGTCTAGCTAGAACGCTCTGCCGCTTGGACCCCACTATGTTCATTAAACTCATGTTTGTGAGAATAATAACGATAAATAAATTTAAATCCTGTCAATTTATAAAAAAATATCAGTATATTTTAATTTCTTCAGAGCAACAGTTTGGTCAGTACAGAACCCAAAACTAAGTGATCTACGAATGTGGGTTACGAAGCAGTCGGCCTCCATCTTAAAAATATAATTTGTAACTGGTTTCCCGTAATTTGTACAGATAAAAAAGTATTTTGCCCGGATATGATCGTTTTCCAACAATCATCACTAGGAAGTGACCGTACTTTGTCATTCTTTTTGTTTAATAACTTTTACGTATTTTATGTTTTTTAGTCAAGTAAACGGAGGTAGATGCAACCAGTCACGTTGCACACACAGTAAAAGTGGCTGTGTTAGTTGGTCTAAAATTCATGGTAATGATCAGACCAATAATGGAAATATTGTTTGTTTACACTACCGCTTAAGTGGAAATATGCTTCATCACTACACAAAAACAACATCTGATGAGACACTTTGCAGGATGTTCTCACATGATTTTTGACGTCTAAAAAATCTGCTGGTTTAAGATCTTGAACAATCATAATTATTTAACGGTTAAAGTGCAGGTTTTCTTGTAAAATTCTTCTTATACTCTCCCTAGGAAGCCCAAAAGTTGCAACATGCTTTCTTGTAGAACGTTTTGGGGACTGCAGAACAGACTGTCTCACAGCCTCAATATTCTCAGGCATACGAGCACTTTTAGGTCAGCCAGATCCTTTTTTTTCAACGTTGAACTCGTTTTTAACAAATTTTCGACCCACTGCAAGACAGTCTTCCGATCAGAAACATTTTCATTATGTGGAATAGTAAACTTAAGTGAAAAGCTCTTTGCACTATAATCAAAGAACTGATACTTTTGAAAACATTTCGACTGCGTACACACAATGACCTCCAGACCAAACCATAATGACGACTGAAAACGGTATGAGAGTGGTGAGCGGAAGCGACAATCCCACTCATCTCGCACCTCTACTGACAGAGATACAACCGGTCAAAAAGTGGGAGGTTTTATTGGGTCACCTGGAATTTAATCTACAGTGCTGATCTTCCTAGCACGGACTTAACTTTATATGACTCTTTGCTAATAGCATGACGATTACGGCGGTAGACGTTGACCCAACATTAGCATCGGAGAAACTGCAATCAGCGTTAGATGTTCTGAATGAATGGCTTGCTAAATGGAAGGTACATGCTGGTACTGCAAAGTCGAATCATGTGACGTTTGCAATGATGAGAGGGTCGGCCTAGATAGAGTTCACATCCCTCATTCAGACAACATAGATACCGAAGACTTCAATTGATTCGCTGCCTAATATGGAAACATTACGTGAGGGAGAAGAGAAAGCAATTAAATATCAAGCTTAGCCGGTTGAACTGGTTACTAGGAAGGAGGTCCGTGTTGTCGTTAAGCAACAAACTGTTGTTGTATAAGGCATTTTTAAACCCAATATGGGCATGACGTGATAAAGGCCTACAATTTTAGGGTAATAGCAATATGGACATCATCGAAAGGTTCCAGAACAAAGTGCTGAGGAACATGTCGGAGGCGCCATGGACGAAGAATAAGGAGATCCACGATTACTTAGAGATGTCGATGTTAAGCTCAAAGTATATACTTAATCTTAACACGCATAAAAACTATCTTACTGATAACCTCATGAATAATAGTGAGGATGTGAGACGACAAAAAGGTTGCATATATTGGATATTGAGACTTTTGTGCGGTAAATTTTGTCCTTTTCTTTGTTTTACTGACAGTTTAATTGTTGTGTTGACCATATATTCTTGCTTCATTGATTACTTGTTGATCTATGTGAATTTTATTACGGACATTAGATGAATTATTAGTTATGTTTCTTTTGATGTCTTTTAATTGTATTATGATTTGTTCAGTCTTTTATTGTATTAACTTGAAAGAAAGCACTGGATACCTCTCTTTCACGGTATTATTAATAATGCGAAAGATAAATTAATTATTATTTATAATTTACTTATAGTGTCATTATTTGGGAAACCGATTATAAAGAAAATCGTATAACAAAAAAAAAAGATAATTGGTGAAACCTAGAAGGATAACTCAAAAAGGCAATTGAATGCAAGAATTCCACTAAATCCCTTTCTCCTAAAGCAAAAATAACCAGGTAAATTTACCAGGGAGGTATTATTTAAAATAAACAAGTCGACTTAAATATTTTATTTACTAATAATTATCCTATTCAATTATTTAAATTTTAACTTTCTGAAATGTACTTTAAAAAAAAATAAAAGATTACTACCATCTTATTAAATCTTATTTTTGAAGTCCAAAGTTGAAGAAAAAAAGAACAAACTGACCATAAAAGATCTGAACGTTTTTCTCATTTTAGTATATTCTTAAAAATAATTCCTAAACATTTACCCACAATCTTTTACAATTATTACAGTATTGATGTGCCTGTAAAATTAAACAAGGCTCATATGAAAAAAAAAATCGTTTAAAAGAATCACCAGAAACTATCTTCGTAAAAATAATTATAAAAATGGATTTAAGTATCATAACTATCTTGAGCTAAAGAGTATTAATGCGTTATTTTTTTTGCCACTATTAAATTTATTTGAAGTTTCGCGTGAAAATACTTAACAAATATTAGGATGACTTCAGACAAGATGTTATTACGATATAAAAATTAAAGTAATGGTGTCAATGAAATAAAAATTTTCAAATTATATGTGTAATCATGCTACCAACTGTTGAAAAAAAAGTGTTGATATTTGGGAGAAATTATTACAAAAATACTGAATGGACAAATAATAAAAGAAGGGATCATTGAAATCGTTTTATTTGATTATGAGTAAGATACAGATAGAATACAAATAGAATCGAACTGAAAAGTTTTTCTGTGTTTTTTTTAAGCTGATTAAAAATGCAGCATCGAAAAAAAAATAAGTGATTTCTACTCAAGCTTAGAGTTAAATATTCTAAGTTTGAAGCCAAGGACACATACAATAGGTATTGAAAAAACTAACAGTTTATATGTACATATCTACATGAGAATGCCTATTTACTAATAATCAAAGTAACATTTGTTAAAGTTGTCAGTTTATATACATCAATGAAACAGAGGACACCTCCATATGAGGTGATAAAACCATACAAATCTGGTATTCATAAATATTTCTAAAAACGTAAACTTTTAAAAATATTGATGATAAAAGGTAAATACGTATCTTATTTCAAATTTTATTCTGTTATCAGCTATTTTACGAGTAAATTTAGCATTTATTCCACACAAATATTTACGATAAAAATATAAAATCTTATTTTTACTTCCGTTGTATAATTTTATTTTACTAAGTGCTTCATTTTCTGTGTGACACTGACATTAAATTATATATTATCTTAGCCTTTATTTTAACTGGTGACCTGTTTAAAAACAAACATTTTACTATTTTAAATTTTAAAAAATTATTCGCTTCTTTATTCTATTTCATAACTTAAATCTGATGTTTAAACGATACTTTTACTACTATTTTTCTTTCTTGATTAATAAAATCGCAATGTAAAGTCAAGTAAAAAATCGCAAAAGAAATGCAAAGTTACTAGTTTATAATAAACAATTTATATAGTGGAATAAATTACACAGCAGGATTACAACCAATTTTCTCATACAAAATATTAGAATATATAAAACTGTTCAAAATACAGTGTGAGGATTTCTGATAAAATAACATTTCTTATAAAATAAAAACTTGAACAGATCATTCAAAAATAAATAACTAAAATTTTAATAGCGATAATTAATAAGTGAATTATTTTTAATTGGCAATCATTTCTATATGTTACACAATAAAAGTCATAAACGACATCAATGAATACATACGTAAATATGTAAGTTTAAATCCTGTATTGACTTCCTTTTCCTCTACTTAAACGTAATACAGTCATTTCTTACAACCGACCAATATCTTAGAGCTCCAGAGAGATAGAGTGAGAGTGGTGGAGAAAGGCAAAAATCATTACCAATAACGGTAGCGTCGCGATACGAAATCCAATACGTTCCTCCCGTGATAAAAAAGAAAATAAGCGATTTTAAAATTAATTTAAGTAAAGTTAATGTATACTATTTTTTTTTTTTTTAACTGATGGTGTTATTTTTATATATCTTTTAAAGTTCAATTAAGTCGTACTCCTGAAAAAAAATTGATATTTTTATATTTTTTTTTTTAACTGAACAGAAAATTTTAATATAATAAAATTGAAAGAGTATAGCCTACAGAAAAAATATTAATCTTGAAAATATGTTCTTGTAAACGAAATTGGTAATGTTTCATAATGTAGCAGCTAAATTCTACTCACAATAACAAATATATATAGATATATGTACATATTCTGTGTGTATATATATTATACACACAGAATGATTCACAAAGAATATAACAAACTTTCATGACATATTCAAAAGTTGAAAATAAGGAAGTAAGTTCGGAAACGAAGCGTTTCCGAAAAAAAAAATTTCGACCTGATTTCTGCGTATTCGGTAAAACCAAGCCATGCTGTAATTCTTGGGATCCAAATTAAGGGGATAAATTTAGGGATTTTATATGAAATCTGACCTGAAAAATTATGTCTAAAAACTATATTTTTTGTAGTTTTTTAGAAATTTACACCATAAATGAAAAAAATTGGGGGTCGAAAAATTACGTTTGATGTAAAATACTTTGTTAAATGGGTAATGTATTTTAATTGGGTCTCTTGAGACCCAATTTCACTTGAAACTTATTTTTTCAGGTCAGATTTTATATAAAACCCTTAAATTTACCCCCTTAATTTCGGTGGTCCCAAGAATTACAGTATGTCTTAATTTTACCAAAGGCACAGTAATCAGGGAGAAATCTTTCGGCAGTCAACACTAGCTAATGAAGTGTTCCAAATCTGTGCGTATATGAACTTTCTTCTTTATTTTCACCAGTAGAATATGCTCTGAACATTTATTACATTCTTCGTGAATCACTCTGAACACAAACACATACACACATACACACACACACACACAGAGAGAGAGAGAGAGTTTTTCTTAAAACGAATGTTTGTCACTAAAGGATTAAAATGATATAAGATTGGTCGAAATCTAAAAATCTTTGAAAAGTAACACAAAATTAATTTACGAAAAGTTAAAAGTTTACTTTTAACAAATTTTAAAAATCATCGATGAGTGTTTTAAAAAATTGGTAATTTTTATCTATCTGGTTCTATTCCTCTTAAAGATTCCTGGGTCAGAAAAATATTTACAACATTTTTACTATTTGGTCTTTGTTTTCGAATTGAACCATTAACAAAAGCGAAACTAATTTTCTCTTATAAATATGTTTTATCATAATTCTAATGGGTCATTTTTTGTTTATGTATTACTCTGTACAAAACAGATTGCATAATATATAGTATCGTATTGAATTCATAAATAATGAATACATAATATATAACTGTTGTATTTTCATGTAATATATATTTTCCGTCCTACTAAAACTTTTAATATATGAATTAACGAGATTTCTAGAAAAAATGATAGTTTGTATAAATTTGATGTCATAAACGATATTTTAACAAACCTTCACGCGAGTTTTTCTACAATAAAGGTATAAAATTAAAAGGAAAATTATTTTTACATAAAGAAAAATCATCAGGAAAAAGTTTAAAAAAATAGATATGGAAACGGAAAGGGATAAATCATTGAGTTGAACAATTTATTCTGAACTTCTGTTGTCAGAGTTCATACCACGGAATTTGTTACTATTCAAATATCAGCAAAAAAACTTATCAAGACTTTTTTTTTTTACTTTTCCTTAACATAATAAAATCGATCACTAAGTATTATTCAGTCAACCAAATTGCTTTTTTTATCTTTTTAAAAGGTTACAGAAATATTTTCTTTAATACTGTAATACTGGATTTTCAATTTTTATAAATAGACTACTAAGTATGGGAAGTAAAAATAGTTTACTGTATTAACACGGCTGAGGGAAAGCTGTTAAACAGCCCAAGATATGATGTATACAAATTATTACTATGAAGACTCATGATATACGTAGATTAAGATAAGTGTAATAATATACTATATTGTTTGCTTAAAAAAAAAGAGAAAGTTAAAAATACTGATTAAAAATATTTTATTTTATTTGCACAGTTTTATACAACAAGAAAATTCCAGTAGGTGCAAATTAATGTTAACTGAGTGCAAAGGAAATAATCAATTTCCAATTTTGGCGCGAAAAGTGACATCGATAATCTATCATCCTTATTTAGCACATTTATTATCCAACAGAAAGCATTACTATTGCATTCTAAGCAGAAGGTATTGGATTGAATGTACAAACATTTCTATTTTTTTTACTTACTTCAGAGATTCCCCCTTGAATTAATATTGATTTCTTTATATTATTTTCAAATCTCCGTTAAAAAAAATTCACCATTTTGTTTAAATTTAATAGGAAGTTGTTTCTTAATAGGTCAGTAGTACTAAGTTTATTGTAAAACGTTTAGAAGTCATTTAGACATCAACTCTAAATTAAATGGTTAATAAATTAAATTAAATTATTTTTCCTTTAGTGGACTTAAAAAAGTCGTAATTTAAAGACATGGTCTTTAAATTACGACTTTTTAAAAAAAATTTTTTTTTTTGAAATTATAGAAGATTTTTGTAATGAATTATCTACAAAGGTCATCATAAAATTTTTTTATTCGATTTTCCTCATCTTTGTTTATTTTAGGATTTTTATAGAATAGATATACGTACCTTGAAGTCAATTTGATATGCAAAGTAGTATCAAAAAGAAAAAGAAAAAAATTGGTAGAATACAAATATGTAATCCATTTATTAAACGAAAAAACTTTAAAACCTATTAATAATCAGTTTGAAAAAAATTTCTTTTATGCTTTATATTTTATACGAATTCACATGTATAAAGTTAAACAATTCGATATAACCGAACACAAAGTTCCCTTACTTCACCATTTCCGTAAAAGAGCTGTAATTTAAACTTCCATGTTTTAAAGTCGGGTTAAAATAAGGGATAAGAAATCGTAGGAAGTTATTTTTAATTTGTTTCAGATTATAAAATTTGTAATTTAAAAAGATGTTAAAAAATATACTTTATGCTTTTTAATACATTTTTTAATGCAAGTCTTATTTAAATTTAAACCGTGGTAATAAAAGGGTTGTAATATAACTTCAGTGTCAAAGTTGGAAGTCATTTTCTAATTTTTTACATTACAAATTGCATTGCATTAATAAAAGTTTACAAAAACGTGTTTCTGATTACCAGATCTTATTAATTCTGATGAAAATTTAAATCAAACTTTGAAAAAAAAATAACTTCAACGAAGACTGTTTGACATTTTATTTTGCTTTAAGTTTTTTATCAAGATTTATTCAATGAACAAAATACAAAAAAAATCCTCCAAGATGGAGGAAGAAACATCTATCACAAATTAAAAAATATATATATATTTCCAGTTAAGGTTGCTTATAATACTATTTTCTTAAATTTTCAAAGTTTGAAATTCTTCCTAAAAATATATCCTCTGCAAACAAATTACAAAACAATTTACCCGATTTAAGGTTTGAACCTCCGTTCTGGTTTCAAAATTAAAAGATAACTTTCTAAAAATGTTACCTTTTTAAAGTCGTCAGTTAAATTGTTAATCAAATTTTATTTTCGTCCGTAAAAATATTTTAATAATATTCATCATACCGATACAGAATCATCATGAGTCGTGTACAGTTCTTTTGTCCTACAATCTCGGATTTTCTTAGAAATTGCAGTCTGAACTAGTAGTCAAACAATTAAAAAATTCTAAGATTTCAAAATCATATAAACTATTATTTACAGTTCTAATAATTTCATTGTTTAAATTTTGTTAATACAGGTTATGATGTAATCCCGTAAAAACAAAATAAAAATCTACATATCGGAATAAACCAAGCTATTGAATCAAAAACTCTTTAGCTTCAGTTTTATATGGAACCTAAAGATTGCATACAAATAAAACGTATCCAAACAATTATTTATAGAGGTAACTTAAATTCCATATCCAGTATACAGGCAGTAGTCGGGTAGCTGGATACGATTTTTCTACCAATTGTGTAATTGGACACATTTTTAAAAATTTATTTATTAATTATAACAATCTATTCATTGGCGCGGGGACTAAGTATATTACCGTAGGACAATCGTAATTGCTTCAAGAGTGCTTTTAAGTGTTTTCAGTTTTTGTTAGAATGCCTACCACAAATTTTACGTATAACGTTTTTAACCAAAATTTTCACGGACGGCAGAAGAGATTGCTCTGTGGAAAACCATGTAAAAGTATTTTACAACACTCCTGTGTAAGGGTCTCCAAAGTTGATTACGACTTGTATGTTATTGGTGGCATTTTCAGTTACCTTTGTATGGTCTGTTCGAATAACTAAATATATCACCATTGGTATGTATACCACATTATATTGTGTCTATTGCTGTGAAACAGGTGATATAAAAAATGAACTATCTGATGATGTAAATGAAAGGGATATCCAGGCAACGACCAAACATTACTGTAATTGCATATTTCCTAAACTCAATGGTATTCTTGAGAGTTTAGAACAGAAAATCGATAATCTTGCCGACTCCGCTTCTAAAATTGACCGGCTACTTTGTAAAAAATTATCACCTTTGTAAAAAATTTGGATTTTGTAGAAACGTTTTACCTCCCAAACGGAGGTAGGTTTCTTGGGTCCCTGAAAACGAGACTCTACCTCTTACAGTTTATATGTCGATGTTTAAACCCGCAGGCATGGGTAGAGATAAGAATAAGACAGGGATAAGAATGAGTAAGAAAAATTGGAAATAAACTTGACACTGACGATTATGCTACTCCGGATGGGATATTGAGTGAGCATACGATACGGGTGGCATACGATAGTAGCAATCAGCCAGATCCACGAAAATATGTTTTTATGGGCGATTGGAGGCAAATTGATTTTCGGCAGAATATCGTAAGATCACCAACTACCTCAAGCCCCCAAGCAATCTACTAGGAACAGGATAGCAATTGTAGGAAACAAAGAGAGCATTTTGCATATGACTATCAAACCCAGGAGAGCGTTATTTTTAACAAAATTTGGCTCTGCTGTGGGAGCTGCATAATTTGAGAGATTGGTGAAAGATGTAACTCAAATTACCGACACTAAATACACTAAAATTGCTATTAAACATGAGAAATATAGTTCATTTCATCTTGAGGTACTGCTGTGTTACTAATACCGAAGAGTAGCCGAAAGGTTTTTGGTGTTTCCGTTTTATGGTAATCTAAAATCAGAGCAGATTTACAAAGATAAGAGTGCTGAGGTTGATCTGGTGATTAATCCTGACATATCTAAGAATGACCAAGAGGATGGCATGTTCACGACAGTTGATGGATTGTGGAAAAATTGGTATAACGTATCAGAATGTTTGGGGCCTAAGGACAAAAGCAGACGAATTATTTACATCCACTGCTGGGACACACCATGACGTCATTGCTGTTACTGAAACAGCCTTGTACGAAGATTCATTAACTCCAGAGTATTTTCCTATTAACTGGTTATTACAAAGTTAGTACAAACTGGTTAGTATAAAGGGCTGATAGAAATTCAAATGAGTCGGGAAAAGGGACTAGAGGTGGCTCTAATAGCTTTTAGTAGTACAGAGTTACAGGATAATTTGAGTGTGCTGCTGAATCTGTTGGGTCGAGATTAAGTTAGAAGATCGGATTAGTCTGTGGCTTGGTAATCTGTCTTATAGTTCTAATATCAAACCTGAAAATATGACTAATTATTTAACAGCATTGCTAGGAGATTGAGAATGGATCGCTATCGAATACTATTAATTGGTGATTTTAATGTGGATGGTGTTAATTAGATTATCCGTCCGTTGAACAGCAAAGTTCAATTTTATTCAAAAAAGAAAGCTTCTGTGATTTTTACTTTTATGTGTGATCTATGTTTAAATCGATTCGGTAGTTTTATCTTTTAATCTTTAACGAGCGGATCGTTTATTTTGGATTTGGTTCAACCAAATATTGATGTCGTGGTTGAAATAGTAATTCTCTTTCTCTTGATGCATCAACAAGAAGAGAGTTATAGGGCATGATGTTTACTTAGAAGCTGTACAAGGATGTACAGAAATTGTTATCTCGAGCATTGGTTATAGGGTGCCTCATGTGGACCACAGAAGATTTAATTTATTTCGTTTATACGTGGCACAGTCGGCTAGCTCCTTTGACAAGATGTTTAGAGTCTCTTAATAAAGTCTGCAACGAAATTGATCAGTTTTGTAATAGTGTTGGTGGTATCTTCAAGAAGAGAGTAGAATCTCTGCTCACTGAATCCGACTTTAGACTGGATGTTTAATTATATGGAAGAGATGATTTATAAAGCTATTTTTTATTTATTTCTTTTTGTGATATAGAATCATTTTGTTTTTATTTTATATAAATCTATTGTACTTTGTGAAGAATTATTACGAAATTTTAAAGAAAAATATTGATTTTCTGTTAGGACAATATACTGAAGTGTTGTTACTATATTATTGTATCAAAATCAATGAAATAAAATAAGTAAGAATTTTTTGAACGCTTATTTTTTCCGATTCATTTAAAAAACTTTTCATTTCAAGTTTTTAAATCTACATCATCTTCAACCCTCTTCTTATACTAAATTTCAAACGCTTCTTTTATTTGTCTTTCGGGTATTTCCTACAATTCGCATTTTACTGTCACATTACACTTGGATTCTACACAGATATTATTTCCAAAGTTGTCTTTCAAATATATATAAACTTATGTTTCCTTTTCTACTGTTAAATATCTCGTCTGCATAAAAACTTACTGAAGACATTTTTGAGCTAACTTTTTTTAGTTCTGCCAACTACTTATTGACTGACGAAGTGTTAGCGTATCAACCGTTTACCAGCAAAGTTTTGATATCATGGCATAGGAAATTTTTATTTCATATTCCTATTCTTAAGCTCCAAATTTTGAAGAATTTAGAATGTATCAACTAAAAACTTCATAAATATCAACATAATTATTTGACTTTAGTCACTAATGTAAGCGGAAATGAAATATTTAACATATAAATCTTAAATTCACTTATCTTTTTTATTTCATTAGCTAAAAAAAAAATAAACGAATTCGGCAATATCTCTTTCATTAAATATTACTCTTTAAAATATAAATAAAAAATTTTAAATTAAAATTTTCATATTACGGTGAATATATTTTTAATATTATTTTTACACATTTAAAATTTTATAATAAAATTTTTACTTTATTTAATAATAGCATTTCCCCGTCGTGGTTCGCCCGTGCTATATGGTTACTCGTGTTTCTCGTCGCGGTCAATTTTTTATTTTTTATTTTACGCTTTTCAGTTAAGTAACCGGAGGCAGTGCAGCCAGTCGCGTCACACAGACGCGAGGCAGTGGCTGTGGCTGACTTGGTTGAGCCGCCGCGTCGTACATTGTCGCACCCCTTAAAAATCTAAATTCAGAAAACTTCAAAATGGCCTTTAAATATATATTTGAAGAATATTTTTAAGGTCAAAAAATTAGAGCATCCCCATCGCGGCTTCGCCCGCACTATACGGCTACGTATAGAATAATAATGATAAATAAAAATTAAACCCTAAGTCATTTTTAAAAAATGTTATTGTATTATGATTTATTCAGAGTCTGTACAGGACCCGAAAATTTGAGCGATCTAACAATGTGGATTTCAAAAACGTTGGCGTCCATCTTAAAAATATTATTTATAACAGGTTTCCCGTACTTCATACGGTTAAAAATGTATTTTGCCCGATTCTTAGCGTTAACCGACAAACACCATTAAAAGATGGCTGCACTTCGTTTCTCATTTTTTTTTTTTAAATTTTATTACTCGTTCTTTTATTTTATGTTGTTTAGTCAGTAAGTTCCGGAGGCAGGTGTAGTCAGTAGCATCGCACATACAGTAACAGTGGTTGTGTTAGTTGATCTGCTGTGCCGTACGTACACTGTCGCCCTCCATAAAAATAAAAATAAGAAAAATAAAAAATTTTAAATAGATTTTAGGTATTTATCTGAAGAGTATTTGCAACCCCGAATCTAGTGAATATTTTGTTCAGTATAGTCAGAAAATTTACAATGATGTTCAAAATGTTTTTACGTTTTTCAGCTCTTTCATGGCCGAATTTCGAAAAATTTAGAAATTGATTTTTAGATATTTACGTGAAAATTACACACACCAAAAATCAAGTTGATATCTTCATTTGTTACCAAGAAATAAAAAATAAAATAGTCGGGTTTCAACAAAACTCAAAAATCCATTTTAACCCTTTAAACTCGGAACTTTCCAAAAATTCTTTCTTAGCGTGTATTTACACAGGAAGAGCAACATGCAAACAAATTAACTATCAATTTATTTTCACCACTTTTTGCTGATCGGTGATGGATCAGTCAGTCTGTCAGTCATTCAGTCACAAGTTGCTTTATAGATCAGATATAAATATTATGCTACTACGTAATATAAAATTGAAATTTTATGTAAGTACTAAAAAAAAAACTCTTTAAAAATAAGATGTATAAAAACTTTTCATTATTGCTACTTTACAACAGATAAACCGACAAATAAGATATTACTAAAGAGTTTAAATTACCTCTACCTGGTTAGATAAATTATCGTAGAGTATTTCATATGTAAAAAATTCAATAAAAATTCAGTTTAAACTAAGCTATTAAATTAATATGCTTGACTCTAATCCGGTATCAATCAAATTATAATAATAATAAAATTAAAGTAAAAATTAAAAAAATATATATACTACAAAATTCTGATCAAAATATAAAAAACTGATAATTTTTTAAAAGTAGTTCATATGTCTTTTCGGAAAAATGCATGTAAAAAAATTTAGTGATATTTAATTCTTTCATTGTAAATTGTATTTTAACAAGTTTCTTGTACTATGATAAAGAGTTAATGTCAACGTACATTTATACATAAATGATATTGTACGTTGATATTAACGTTCATAAAATGAACTTTATACAGTTCATATTTTTATTTTATATGTCAAACTAATCAAATTATAACATGAATTATAACAAATCTAAGGAATGAAATATTTACTTTTATTCATATATATATATATATATATATATTACTCTAACAAAAAAAAATATTATTCGATTAAAGGAAAGTAATGAAGAACTAAGTATTAAGATACTAATGTTCAGGATGAAGGCATTAAATCATAATGAATGTACAAATTAGGTAGAGATAAAAAGCAGAATGGTTCAAGTAAGGAGACCACATATTTTATGCAGATATAATGTCTGCTAGTATCTAATAGAGATTTAAGGGTTGAAAAAATCTTTTTAAACTGTTTGAATGTAACGCAGCAATTATGGTAGCGAAACGTGGTCAATTGAAAAAGTAGAATCGAAAATTACAGAGATCTTTGAAATGAGATTTACAGGATGTTAATATAAAAAGAAAAGGTCTTGAAATGAATATTAAAGAAAAGTTCTGTGCGATAAAATCTTATAAAGAGACGAACTTGCTAGGTGGATCATATACTAACGCTTGAAAGAATAATAACGATAAATAAAAATTAAATCCTGTATAATTTATAAAAAAATATCATTGTATTGTTATTTCTTCAGAGCAACAGTTTGGTCAGTACAGCACCCGAAACTCTGAGTGATCTAAGAATGAGGGTTTCAAAACGGTCGGCCTACATCTTAAAAATATTATTTATAACTGGTTTTTCGTACTTCGGAAAACCAGTTATAAATGTTAATTAATAAAGTTAAAGTTAATTTTGACTACGGTTAATTAATAAAGTTAAACTGGTTAAATTAATAAATTTTAATTAATTTTTATTAGATGTATGTAGAGGCTAAAAATGTTAGAGGAAGACAAAAAAAAAAAAAAACAGTTGGCAGAGGACATAGGATGTTATAATTATGTTTAGGTTAAAAGACCAAATCATAGTATCAACAACGGATAGAAATGGAGAAAATCATAAAATTACTGAAATTACGGATAAAAAAAAATCAGTTACGAACTGACCATAAGTATACGATAAAAAATTTTTTTCCTCCCAAATACTTGTTTTTCTTCTAAAAAAACCTATATTTTTCCAATCAAAATTATTAAAATAATTAGATAGACCACATTCATTCAAAGAAATTATGTTAATATGGAATGTTATTAATCATAATGTATTCATACCTTAAAATAGGATAAAAAACAAGTTCAAATTAAAAAAAAAAGTTTAACAAAAACTTATTCCTAATTATTCAAAACTTAGAAATTTCAAGCTATTTTTTTTTTTCATAAATGAATCAGGAAAACAAACTTTGTTATTACGAAAAATGGAAGCCCTTTGACTAAACCTATGTTCCTGAATAATTTTACATTAATATGATAGAAGGGTGATGTAGGAGAAATTTACTTAACTGCTTGGATACTAAGATATACATATATGTATAGTTAAACTTCTCTCCACGAGTAAATTAGAACAAAGGAGATAGGCCTATAGGTAAACACACCAAAATTCAAAATTAGTTTCACATCGATTTTAGAAACATTAAGTTTAAATTAATCTATATATATATATATATATATATATATATATATATATATATATATATATATAAAAATTGTATGTATTTTATGGAGTACTAAATCACGTAAAATAGTCACGTAACCACCATACAAATGTAGAAGGAATTAAAACAATTTTTTTTTTTGTCTTTTAAGACTCATTTCTCCCTGGTCTGAACGAAGGGGATTTTGCAGAAATGTTACTTTTGGATAAATTTTCTGAAAGTTACTAGAGAGAATAAAGAATGATTATTTGTAGTATTTAATAAAATTCTGTACTTGACAAGGATTCGAACTTGGATGAATATGATTGACGAAAAACAGTGACGCTACTATTATACTAGAAAAAAAGAAGACATTTTTATTTCATAAAAATATCTTATCTATCGTATAATAATACAGAGTAATTCACGAAGAATGTGAAGAAGGGGCTCGGGGATGAGGGACAGCCCTCTGCGGAGCTGCCGTTCGCATGTGCTTGCACGAGTGGGCGGTAGTGATGAGGCACGGGGACTCTCGCACCCCCGAGCGAAAAAGACCGAGTCCGGCGGAGATGCCCCACTTGGGGTGTCCCCGTTAGAGGTATTAGCATAAAGATCGAGTCCCGGCTCTCGGAATGGGGACACAGGGACGGCATAGCCAGGCCTGGTGGATCCTACTCTGGGGGTTTGAGGCGAGCGCAAAGTAAGATCTGACCTGCAGGCCGAGATGTGGAGGCCCGTTAGAGTAAAGAACACTCCCCTGGGCTGCACTGCAGGATCCGGGCCGGGGGAGAAGAAAAAAAAAAATTCACGAAGAATGTAAAAAACTTTCAAGAGATTTTTTCTGGTGAAAATAAAGAAGAAACTTTATTTAAACATAGATTTGAAAACTGTCGGCTGGTGAAAGATAAGCCCTGATTTTTTTAAATTTAACAGTCTGTAATTCTTGCGACGCAAATTAAGGAGTAAATTTTGAGATTTCATATGAAATACTATATGAAAAGTTGAAAATAAAATAGATCCCACACAGTAATACAAGAGAAGAATTAGTTATTGGCATTCTTAATGCGGTACACCTAACACAAAACAACCCTGTTGTAATACGAAAAGCCAACAAAAACGTTTTCGTCGGGCAGAATGCCGTATCTACTCTTTTGGAGGATATTTTGAGCAGTTTATTAAATTTTTTGTAAGTTTGTTTTATTGTTTGTGTTTAGTATTTGTTACTTGTCTAAAATATTTAATTCTTTTATTCTAATACTGAAAATTTTGTTTCAATACATAATTAAAATCTGCTTCGTTTTAAGTTTTTTTTTAATAAACTTCAAAATTCTTATGTTTGTATTTAGTTTCTGTAAACATTATGCATATCAATTTACTCAGAATCAAATTCTCTATAAGTTCTGTTTAAACTTTTATGTATTTATTACATATTTTACGTCAAACATAAAAGAGTATATGTTTTTCGGCTTCAATCTTTCGTATTTTACCAGATTTCTCGAAAACCAGAGGTTTTTCAACTTGTACTTATTTTTAAATTTTTTAGGTAAAATTTATTGTAAAACCGCTAAATTTACCCCTTATTTTGGACCCCAAGAGTTGTATTCTGGCTTAATTTTATCGATGGCGAAAAATTCAAGGTGGAATCTTTCCAACTGTCCCTCATAAACGAAGCGATTCCGAACCTATTTTTATATGAACTTTCTTCTTCGTTTTCACCAGTAGAACATGTTGTAAGAGTTTGTTTCATGAATTCTTCATGAATCATCACTGTATATGGCGCTACCATATAAATTTAGCGATCATAAATACTGATATAATCTTTCCTCAGAATACGAAAACCGAATAATGGCAATCAGTTACCGAGCAGTAATTATATATACTACTAGTAACGGAAAATGACAAAAAATTATTAATTGAAAGTACCACATTTAGCGTATCCGATGAAGTAAACATTTCACTGCTACATTCATTAAAAATGAACAAATAATGTATTATATCATACATACGACGTATACCTCGTATATATACCGGGTGGCTGAAAAGTTAATTACAATCCCCTCTAACTATTTTTATAATTGATTTATCTGGATACGGTTTGCGGCATTCTTCCTTGTATCGATGGGATACTTCAAAGAACGTATATTTCGCTCCTTTTGATTTTTTGGTGACAGGGTGAGCGGTAACTCAAAAATTTCAAATGAGACCAATGGTCATTTGATATACCATTTTAAAGAAGTTGATGAGACGAGAAATAATATACATTTAAAACTAAATTCTGATCGCCCAATCAAAATTGGCGGCCAGCAATGTGTTTGTTTCAGATAGCTAGAACTACAGCTGTATACTCTCCTTTAACTTTTTTCTTATTTGAGGTGTCCCGATTCTCTTTTTAGAAATTTTTTCCGATAAGCGAGGCTAACTCAGTAAGCCTCAATTTACAGCATTCGGCCTTCAACGGGTCCGGAGGGCAGGAGGCTAAATATGTTAAATATGACAGATGATTAGATGTCTTTGCAACACAAGCAAAACGGTATGAACCAGATTAAATTCTGAACATTTAAACGAAAATGGCGACCACAAATGTCATTAAGTTAATTAAAAATTGAAGAAAAAATCCTGTAATCCCTAAAAATACCGCCTAATAAAATTAATTCAGTTAAAAAATCTTAATACTTCTCACCTCAGATTAAATGTTCAAACTGCCTTCCCTATCTTTCAATGCACTAATACAGACGTTGATCGAAAGCTTCTTTCACAATCTGAGTTTCTGGTAAAATCTTCGTACATTCTATCTCAATGCATTACCTTAATTTTTGAGAGAAGTTAGCTGTAAGTTATAAATTGTTGATTTTAAATTCCCTCAAAGGAAGAAATCAAGGGGATTCAAGGTTAGGTGATCTGGCTGGCCATTCAATACTACCACGTCGACCTATCAAACGATTTGGAAACTGCTGGTTCAACGCATTTCTCACGTTGCGAGCGTAGTGCGGAGAACCACCATCTACGTGTAACTGGAAAAACACATCTCTCATGAATAAAGGTGGTCCGTTTGGTTTACAAGCTATCTCAATCAAATTTTTGAGAGGTGGAATTATCTACTCATTACCAAAGCAAATACAACACAATATTTTCCACCAAAAAGAAATGATGGTAAATTTACAGAATTATCATATAAGAATACTACATTACAAAATTTGCATCGATAAAACCTACAAAAAATTAAATTAGTTTTCGAAGTAGATATACTAATTTCAGGAACCGTTTAAAACTTGTGTTTTGGAAAGATGTTCTTTTTGGAAAGATAAAAATGTTATATTCCATCAAAAATTCAGTGTTTACTTTTACTACTGTAACCCTGTATGTTCCAAAATCAAAATAATTTTTTTAACAATTTTCCTTTTTCCGGGTATAGATTCTAATAAGACTATAAGATATAACAAATTTTAGGAAAATAATTAAGGTAAAAGACAGGTAAAACCAAGTATAATAAGACACACGGTTTCGTGTTTTGTTAATGACATTAGACTGGACAAGAATGGACTTTGTTAATGGTTAGACTGGACTGTGCCGACCTCCGTGGTGCGAGTGGTAGCGTCTCGGCCTTTCATACAGAGGTTCCGGGTTCGAATCCCGCTCAAACATGGCATTTTCACAAACGCTACAAATAACTCACCTCATCTTTTAAAGCAATACCTAAAGGTGGTCTCGAAGGTTAAACAAAAAAAAAAAAAAAAACAAAAAAAGACGACTAGAAGAATTAGAAGTTATCTACAAAAAATCCATTACTGTGATGTGTCTTGAGCTGGATCCATGAATCCTTAATCCTAAACATAAATATAAATCTGTTATTAACATAAATAATTTTATTTTAATTAGCTTGTTTTACAAGATACTTTCCTTATATTTGTTACTATTTCTTTTGGATATATTTTTAATTACTGGGTAATTAAATTGTGAGGTACAAGCGGGTCAACTCTATTTAAGTAGACTTATTCAATATTTAGAGAAAGAAGGATTTTTTGCTTGTTGACGTATATTTATAATTTAAAAATCAGAA
Source organism: Lycorma delicatula (assembly GCF_047948215.1). NCBI lineage: Eukaryota > Metazoa > Arthropoda > Insecta > Hemiptera > Fulgoridae > Lycorma > Lycorma delicatula. The sequence goes on along the minus strand of NC_134458.1, from coordinate 140,232,686 downwards.
ATAAACACTGGGTCCTCTAAAAAATTGAACAGTTATTCAAACGGAAAATAGAGTTTCAGAATAGATTTGATATTAAATTGTATGTAATTTTCTTTACTCTAAGAATAGCCTACATGAAATTTGACAGAAAAATAAGTGATTATTTCATATTTTTAAATGAAACTTCAATTAATCTCCTTACAAAAATAAAATTGAAAATGGAGAATTTTTCATATATAATAAATAATATTGTCGTTTCTTGTTGAAATCACATAAAGAAATGACAAACAAACAGAATCACTGGAACGTGAATATAGGAATACTCTTATACGTACCGTGTTTGGTTTGCAAGGCATTTCTCCCGCCACCACCCCATTCGGTCGCCCTACAACATAAGACAGAATGTCTGTGCCACAAACGGCTATTGAGCCTCGAAATAGTTTAATGACCAGTGTCCTAAATAGCGCCTAGAGTATACCTAACAGCGGACAAAGCGAAGTGCCATACACTACGTGTCCCAACCGCTCACTTGTATATTTACTAAAATGGGTAGGAGCACCCCGTCAATTACTAAAAATATATATGGCATCCGTAAATTAAAATTTACTTTGTCTAGACAGCAATTCGCTCTCACGCCTAGGTCGCTGAATGCCAACAAGTACCTGTCCACCATATTAAAGCGCTTGGAGAAATAATTGGGTGGTGGTCTGTCATATATCTCAAGGTTAGCTTCTCGCAGTAGTGCATTAGGAGTCTTTCCCTTAAGTAACCTACTGATGTCGGTTGAACATAGCATCCGCATCAAGGAACTCTCACACGGTCCGATCATGCGGCTCTCTTCACATTGACTCGCCGCTTGTGAGTGGCCAATTTTCCCCTTGACCTCTAAGTTCCAGGGTGGCCCGGTCTCTGGTCCCCCCCCCCCCAAGAGCAGGGCACATTTGACTAGACCTTCCCGCAGACGCACAGCTGCCAGGTGGAACCGAAGCAGATATTCATTCAAATTAACATGGTTGGTGAGCACCAATCATGTTAATTTCAATTCCTCCAGATCCCGTATAAACTTGTACAGGGATCTTCCCTTAGTCTTGGGGTCCCATTCCAGCTGCCATCATTCCATCGCGAGGCTCTGCAGCCTCTTCCTCAGGCGGTGGATGGGCAACTGAACGAAATTTAGATCCGGTGCATTGTGATCACCGTTCCATTCCGATACTGGCCCGGCCCGAAACCGCATCCTAAATACCTTGGCCTCCCTGTCTCTTCATAATCTCCACATGGCTGCCCGAACTTTCACATATACGTACCGCATATGATAGCATAATGAAAGTTTTATTGTTACGGTAAATTTGATTAATTCGGTGATTATGCATAATTTCCGGCGAATTTGTTTAATCGCCTCCAAACATTTGCTAACCAAACATAACCTGCGCTCGCTAACCTGGACAAATTAACAGTAATGTTTCGATTATTTAAATAATAAATTTAGTAATTACTGCTTATAGTCAATTTTAATATGTAAAATATGTTAATAGGGAGAATACGTAAAATGACTGGTATATTTAATTTGTTTCTATATATTTATTAAATACCTTTAATCAAAGTCACCGGTAATTATGCGTAATCACCGGATCAATCAAATTTACTGTAACAATATGATAGCATAATGAAAAGTAGCTATAATTAAAATGATAATCTAACCTTATACTCACAAACCACTGTGGTTTGTATCTTACAAACCACTTGATCGAAAAAATCTTTTATTCTAAAGTAAAATTTGCTATTTACTTTATTTTTATAAGTTCTTCTTTAAAAGAAATATGTAGAAATTTTGAATAATTAATTTATAAAAAGTTCCCTATTTCATCCAGGTTTTTTCGATAGTGAGATTTCCATAACAACATAAAAAAATATTATAGATATGAAATTAATTGTCTAAGCAAAGCGAGGTCCTGTTTTAACTGCATTTTTCGATATTTAATATGCTTGTATGTTCCAGAAGCATTATAAAAATTATTCATTAGGAAATGGTGGTCAGTAAAACTATTGGAAAGAACGACAACTGTTAGCCCACACACTTTGGCACATTGTCACCTCCTGGCTAGTACTCTTTGAAACAGTATTTTTTTGCACATTTATCATAATTTTTCATGGAAAAAAATTTAAAATACAAAAAACATACGATACAATTATTCCCTCTACATTAATCCTCTCCAGTCTGCCATTAATGTTAGCTGTTCCTAAAAATACCACTTACGGAATTACACTTACGTCAACACAAAATATATATATTGTTGACTTACACGAAAATACACTTACGACATACAGGAAGATTAATTTTCCTGAAATTCATTATGATCAATACTTCCATTTTGTATTTTATTTCAATCTTTTTTTATTAATTGAATTTCACTGTAAAACTCATATTGTTAAATTCATTATAAATGAACTAAATTTACTTTCATAGAATTACTAGTATTGAAGTATATTTAAGAAAAACTTTAAGTGTTGTTTAAAAAAATTTGATAATCTTTTTAGGTTAGACTTGTTAAAGTTTAAAACAACTCTATTTTGGTACGTAAGTAGTTTTATGAGTTTAATTTAGAAAAGAATGGAAAAATTATTTTGAAAGTTAAATTAATTTCCTAGAAATTTCAACTGCCTGTTATAAACGTGTACAATCGTTTCAGGTAAGCGTATAAATTAATAAAAACTTCATACATATCTATACAATCGTTTCATTAATTAACATTGGGTTTTATTGATAGTGTAAGCTAATTTTATCAAAAGTTATATTAATTTTATAAAATGAACACCAAACAGATGTATTAATACAAAAGTAATATTATTTGATGTATAACCAATTGGTATAACCAATTAATATTATTACAAACTGCTCTAAAAAATTATAATAAATAAATATTTGAATAGGAAATATTTATATAGCAAAGAAGGAGCTCTGAGAATTCATACTAAGCTTTGTTTTCCCCAATCTCTAACAAAACCGTGAAACAAAGAGCCCTACCTACCTTTTTGCTGTAGTGTCCTCACCTCTCATATACATGTACTATGTGCACTTCAAAAAATTTATTGTCTAGACAATCAAATTTTTTTTTTCTCGAAAGCATTGTAAATATGATACAGAATATTATAATTTATTTTTTTATTTTTTACAAATATAATTTAACACTTTTTTTATAAAAACTTATTCTCTTATGCAAAATTTTAAAATTACAATTAATAAATAATTATTATATATATTATTATTTATTATAATTAATAAATGTGTGTTTATTTTTATAATTAATTATTAATTTATCAATATTAAAATGACTTATTCGTTGTAAATAATACGTACATTTACACAATAATCTGTATTGTTAACAATCTTATTTAAAAGCTAAGTCACGCATAAGAAGTAGTATGCGTGACTTGTTACATAATTTTATTCATGATAAAATAAATTATTTCTACTACAGTACTAATGTTTCTTTAAAGTAAATTATTTGTGTGTCCTTAGAAATTACCATTTGTAAAAAAAATCAAGTAGTAATTAAATAAAAAATTGTATTTAATACAATTTTATTTTATTTCATAATTATTATTATTATTGTTATTATTCCCCCTCGTGTGATTGTGGTCTTCATCGGTACTGAAGGATTATCCCAAATCAGTACAAATACTATTATGATTCTGCATTAAAGAAAAATATGACTATGTTGCATACACTACAAAAAACCCTTTAACTCAGTAATTCCCACAGTTGACTAATCAAAATTCTAGAGATTTACTAGATCAACCCATACACAGTTTCTTACACGGATCATGGAGAGATACCGGATGCGAATCCACCCGAAGACAAACAACATCAAACACAAAAAAATAACAAACCGACATAGAATTAATCTTCTCCTCTACATGGACGATCTTAACCTATACGCAGTCACAGAGACACAACTAAAGAACTCCTCAAAACCATAGAAACTTTCACCTCAGACTTCCATATGGAGTTCAGAATAAGTAAATGCAAGGTAATCCACATTAATAAAGGACAATGGGAAAATGATAATGATGACTTTTTTTTCCAGAGCCATTTATTTTTATTTCTATCGCTAGATCGGTGTATTTGGTTTGGATGTTTGAGTCGTTGGGATGGCAATGTCGATTAAGTAGGTGATTTTTTCTTTTATGGATTGGAAGGTGATGTCTGGTCTATCGGTGGGGATTGTTTTAAGTATTTCATATTTTCGAGTATGAATATTGGTGTGTATTAGTAGTAGGGATCTGTTTTTTCGATGAGTTTCTATTTTGTGGCTAATGTTTGGTGTACTACTTTAGCTGCTGCGTTATGTCTGGCTCTGTATTCGGTCCCGGCTAGAGCATTGCATCCACCTGTGATGTGTTCAACTGTTTCCTTTTGTTGATGGCATCTCCTGCATGTGTGAATTGTGACAGAAGAATCAGCGATTATGTATCCTCTGTTTTGGTGAAGAGCTGATGGTCCTGTAACCAGGTGTATGATTGTTTTTTGTTGATGTAGTGTTGTGTGTAGTCTATGTTTACCTTGGAGTGTTTTTTGTGACCAAGTGTTCATTTTTTTTGTGATTGTAGGTGGTTGTACGTGTCATGTTATAAAGTTATTATTATTTTAGTTTGATTTATTAAATCACTGACGTATCTCTTTTTAATTTATTACATATTTCTATTTAATATATATAAATATATATATGAAACACACATTAATTAAGGTTAGCTGAGTTGTAAATTGTTAAGTTAGAGATTCCCAAAGAGAATTATTATATCATGCAATTTCGTTCTTATAACCTTGCAATAAAATAGACAGAGTTGCGCCAAGTCAACCTATTTTATACATTTTCCTTCCTTTTTTAATTTCCGCATGCGCTGTTCAAACAAAACTAACTGATATTCAAACTCCTACAAACAAACAAACGTACAAATATATTAAATAACTTCTTCCTGACATATTAACAAAAACGTTTTCGTTATAGATTTTTTATAAATATAGTTAAAATTGCATTTGTGAATAATGCACAAATGATAATTGCTAGAGATCTCTTCAAAAGATACTAATGTAAAATATAACTAATAATATTTTTATTTTAGCTGTTTTACGTATACAATTTTCCATTACGTTAACACCATCCCCTAAGTGAATATTTTTATTTTATTTAATTGCTATTAATTTTCGTTATTTTCTTCTTTGATTTGCTGAATTTTTTCTTACTTTTCTTTTATTTTTTATAACAACTTCTTGTCCATCTATATTCAATTTTCTGGGTCAGGTAGTGAATCAGCGATTTCAACTTCGTTTTCTCCTCCCACCGTTTCTTCTCTAATCACTCTTTTCACATTTTCAAACCCCTAGCTCATCATCATCTTCTGTCATCTTGTCTATCTACTACTGTTGCTGAGTCTGCTTTGAGCTCTCCTTCCTGTCGCTTGCCATTCCAATGTTCGTCGTTTAACTCTTTCTTAATCCAATCTTTTATGTGTCCAAAAAATCGAAACTCTAACTGTCAAATCACGTTTAATAATTTCCTAAACCAAATTTACCTCTATCCTAAATTTTAATCGTGTTTTTTTTTTATTTTTTACAATCATATTTTTTTAATATGAAACGAGTGGGAGTTAAAAAATAATCTAATTTGTGGGAGTTAGAAAAATTATAAAATAATTCATTTTTCATTTCATTTTATACATTTAAAAAAAAAAATTCAATAACCTTTTCTTAACCTTGAAGGAAAAGCATCCTAATATTGTTGGAAGGTAAAACTGATTAAGATTTGTATTTATAAAAATAAAATAGCTATCACTTTCCAATTTCGAATTTTATTAAATATCTCTGGTTCTTGTTTTCGGGAAAATACTGAACTAAACTATAATTAGATTTAAATGAAACTTTTATAATATAAACGGGTGGTTTTAAAGTTAAAGAAAAATTTACAAGTTTTTTCCCAGCTACGTTTTTCTCAAAACCAAATTGACGATTGGATACTTATCAATTAAATGTGATATATTTAAATGTATAAACACTTAATATTAATTCTTGCTGACAATTATTGAGTAGTGACATCAATTTAAATCTAAAGAGATTTCAACTTCATTGAAATCTCTTTAGAAACATTAATATATGCATCTATTTATATATTAACGTCATGTACAGGAATTAATAAATGTTCTTACTCTTATATGAAGTAAAGATATTGGGATTATTTTGTATTTATGTCCTACATTTTTCTTCAAGAGAATGTATAATATTATATATATATACACACACGCGCGCTCGCGCGCGCACACACACACACACACACACACTCACAATGAACTAATATATGCATTATGAATGTAAAATGCGATAAAGTTGTTCATGCAGCGCGTTTTACCTCGTTTTATTGTTAACACGATTTTTTCATCATTGTATCATTGAAAAATTGAATAATTTTAACTCGATAACGAGGCATTAACAGAAAAACGGGTTTCACCATTGTTTTTTTGGTAAAATTTTAATTCGAAATCATAAGTCCTATGTGCACCTTCTACTTAAAAAAACTAAGTTTGATTCAATATGGAGGATTCAAGATGGCAGACAAAAGTTAAAAACCCACCATAATGCACATTTTTTTAACTAGGAAGAATCCCATTTCTTTCGACTCCATATATCTCCCAGATATACAGTATAAAAATGTTTCCATACTTATATATTATTCTGTATACACACCTTTATAAATTTTCCGCTTTCTATTCTGGAAAAAAAAATTCATGTAAAAATTGTTATATACAAAGCATAACCATGATACAAAGCATGACCACACATAATATTAATGGTCATCACATGATATGCTCACTACGATGCGATACTTCATGGCATTTTTCACCCCTCTCCATGAGGTGCTTTATGAATTGAACACTAATAAACACACACACACACACACACACACACACACACACACACACATGTATATATATATATACACGCTATTTTATTTATATTTGCCTTTTTTTTTCAAATCGTCATAAAATCAATATGCCACTAGTGTGACTAAGACAAATAATTTAATATATATTTAATGAATAGTGATGCCGTTATTCTTAAGTTAAATTACTTTGATAAAAAGTAAATAATAATATTACATTAACTATTTGGTTATTTTAAAAAATATTTAATTTTTTTTTTTTTTAAATCTTATCAGTATGATACAAAATTAGTAGTATTTTTAATCCACTTAATTAAATTAACTTTCTATAGTTTAAAAAAAAAGGTTGTTCCAGTTGATAGAGATATGAATACAATACTGTTGATGTGTGGATCATTAGCTGACTGGGCTGGTCTAGTGGTCAACTCGTTATCGCAGATCGGCTGATTTCGAAGTCGAGAGTACTAAGGTTCAATTCCTAATAAAGTTAGCTTTATACGGATTTGAATACTAGATCGTGGTTTCCGGTGTTCATTGGTGGTTGGGTTTCAATTAACCAGACATCCCATGAATGGTCGACCTGAGACTGTACAAGATTATACTTCCTTTATATTCATACATATCATCCTCAATCATTTCCTCTGAAGTAATACGTTACGGTGGTTCCGGAGACTAAACATAAAAAGAGAGATCTGTGGATCATTAGATTATTCTGTTAGACAGTGAAGCCCATAGAATCTTTCATATAATTTTTTTTGTATTTTTTCTCACTTGATACTTATTCACTACTGATTATTCTTTTTAAATCCGTCGGATCCTATTAGCTGGTAAAAAAGTATTAAAAACCTAATAATTACAGTTAATACTGTTTCCATTCGTAATTCTTCACCCCTCTCCATGAGGTGCTTTATGAATGGCACACTAATAAACAGACAGACACACACACACACACACACACACACACACACACACATATATATATATATATATATATATATATATACGCTATTTTATTTATATTTGCCTTTTTTTTCAAATCGTCATAAAATCAGTATGCCACTAGTGTGACTAAGACAAATAATTTAATATATATTTAATGAATAGCGATGCCGTTATTCTTAAGTTAAATTACTTTGATTGAAAGTAAATAATAATATTACATTAACTATTTGGTTATTTTAAAAAATATTTAATTTTTTTTTTATATAATTTTTTTTTTAGTAATTCTTTTCGAAGAATTACTAAAATGTTACCAATAGTAATTCTTAGAAAAGAAGGGCATTTTACAGAAGGAAAAATTCTAATTCAAACATTTTAATTCGACATTTTAAGTATTCAATAATAGTAATCTTAATATATAATTTATGGATGCTCTTTAAATAAAATATTAAAAGCTTAAATTAAGCTCTTGATGAATTAAAATCCTCAATGAAGGATTTCGATCCTCCAACCACTGTCCCCCACAAAATATATCAGCTTTTAAACTGCTACTTTCTTATCGCACGGTTACATTCATTACCCATCGACTGTGACATACGTATTTTTTCATTTGAAATTCCTCATTGTAATCATTCTTCTTCCTAAACAATTTTATTTTTATCTTTTATATAAAAAATATAATAATTTATTAGATAATTTAGCGGACATTGGTAATTTATCTTAATGTATAAGTAGTAAAATAGATTTATTAAAGTACAAACATAGGTTTTATTTTAAAGGTCAAACTTTTGTTGGTATCAAACAAAAACGAAGCTGTTAGGTGTTCTCGCGTGTTCGCGGTTTGACAACAATATTGAGAGAATAACACAAGTAAAAATTTCTGATAAGCACAATTTATTACTCTCAAATATATCAAATAAAATAGCTAATTACATAATATATAACAATGGTAATTAAAACAGAATTTTTTAAAATATATTTTTATTTGTAGTCGTATCACCAATTAAAGTTATTAGCGACTGGATTGTAACTGTAAATATACCGTTAAAAGTTAATTTCTCGAACATGGTTCCGTTGATATGTTAAATAAATAATATTACCAATTAATGAAATCCACCTTACCACCACATTGATATGAACTCAAGATCTTTCGGCTTGAAAGCCTTCATCGGGAAATAAAATTATTGGATTAGTCAAAAATTTAAAAGATTGCAGTTAAAATGTAAAACAGTCTTACTGGTAAAATTTTTGTCTTGTACAGACTCAGGCTGACCACTTCTGAAACGTATGGTTAATTGAACCCCAAACTACCAAAAGAACACCGGTATTCACGATCTAGTATTCCGAATAAAAATAACTGCTTTCATTAGGATTTGAATCTTAGAACTTTTGACTTCTAAATCAGTTGATTTACAATGACGAGTTTTACCACTAGATAAACCAGGCGGGTTGAAAAAAAACGAAATTGATTTATAACAATTAAATAATAAATATGCCAAAATACAGTTACATTTACTGAAAACTTTATAATGACTAATAGAACTTAATATTTAATTAGCAATATGATAACAATAGAAAAATACACAATTCACTTTCTGCAAGTATTATTTACTTTTACTGTTTGCTAATGAACTATCCTAAATGTTATGAATGAATTGAATACTGTCTCTTTTATTCATCTTTACAAATAACTCACCGTACAGCTTTTTGTTTTCGACGATTCTCCAAAACTGAAAACTTGTGACGCACACCACTCCTTGTTACTAAACACGTACTTTTATCGCTTTTATCGTATGCTGCCTCGAAATCGGACTTGTAAAGCTACTGATTCTATCCGCTGGTCTCCGGCAGTATTTATACCTCCTGGCCTGAAGAACCAGTGCCCAACGGATCTTATGATTGCTCAAGCGTAATAATTTTTATTGGCAGCGCCTTCTACACTTTTCTCTAAGTCCTTTTCTAGAAATAATCGCTTTGTTATTACTTTTAGATTTTTCTTTCTTTATTTTCTCTCTCTTTCTCCTTTCTGGAAGAAATTTATTACGCTGGCGCCGTTACATTATTTTATAAAATAATTTTTATTACTCGTTTTGGAATGTATTTGAATTTCAGCTTAATCGGTTAGTAAATAAAATAAACTAAGCAAAGATAAGATTCCCGATACAAAAATAATATATATATGTGCATATATATGTATATTGTTATGTTTTTAAATATTTAAATAATATTTTTGAATGTATAAATGAATTTATGGAAGATATTACGTAAAACAATATATTCTTAAACTGCACAAATATGTATGGATTATATGCGAGTTCAAATATTTGACACGCATAAAATTTTATTAATAAATTACTAATCAGAATGAATCTAAACTTTATTAGAAAAAATTCAAAAACTTTAATGAGTTTAAATTAATATTAGTACTTTTAATTAAATTATAAGTTGAATTGTAAATTAATCGTTTATATTAGTTTATTTTAAATAATACTATAACTAATGGATGAGAAGAAGAAATAATGCAATAAAGATAATAATGCAAGCAATAAAATAATAATGACTTACTGGAAAAGCAATTAACAACTTCAGTGTTTAATTAATTGTTATAAATTCACAGTATAACTGAGTTTTAAAAATCTTCAAAGGTTTTTAGAATTATAATAATAAAAATAAATTAAAATGACGGATAGAAGAGTAAAAATATAATTACTTTTGTTTATGAATAACAACAAAAACATTTAACATGTGTTTTTCCTAAAAAAAGACACATATTTTTAAAATAAAGTTCTACATATTTAAAAAGCATATACTATAGAATTTGCACAGATTTCCGTTGTCACATCATAAGGAGCGAGTTGAATGTGTTTCCACCCACTTCGTCCGCGGTCTATTCTAGTAGGATCTTGATTACGATCTAACTTCCATTCTTTTAACGAATAACAAATGCTTAAAAGACCTGCTGTTATTTCTTAATATATGTAAGGTAGGAATATCTACTATATAAAATATTTTTCAAAAATTGAACAAACTTATTTCTCATATACACAGTGTCCCAAATAAGTAATGAGACTGATTTCTTTTCCAGAAACACTTTTAAGAAACGCGCCAAATATGGTAAGCATTTCACCCGCTAGATTGTGCTGAATACGGAGACCCTTCGAAAGTGTCGATGACTCAGCTAGTGCATGCACAGCAGCCGTGAACTTAACATTGTGTAAGTAGCGGCGAATAAATGGAGGGAAACCGAGGGCAGATTAGCCAAAAGACCTAGAGCGGGTTCTTCGGAGGAGGAAGAAACCCCTCCTACTCTTGAGGAAATTACCTACAAATTAGGTAATGCAATCACACAACTGAGGCACATGACTGGCAAGGGGAGTGAAACTGCAATCAAAGCCCATGAAAGGGAACTTAAAGAAATATATGAAGATTTACAAAGACTGTGTGAAGAGAAAGCGGAGACATGTAATCAGACCACTCAGACTGAAGGTCATTATAACAGCGAGATGTCGGATATTTTGGATGTTGATCTATCAGACGAGCAATTGATAGAGAGACTGCCCTCCAGATGGTCAAGGTGGGTGATGAACAGGATCACTCAGGTTAACGCAGCAAAACCTGGAGAGGGTAGTTGTCACTTTGTAGACTTGAATGGCATAAGACCAAACAGCATATATGCAGGAACAACGCCTGGTGCGATGTTTCTTCAGGAATCAACGATACTCGAAGACAGTAAGATCACAACTAACGGTACAAGATACACAGTCATCTATGACTCCAGTTGCGGGGATAAGGAAATGGCCTCACACGTACTTAAGGCACTAAGAAGAGTAGTGGGTAACTCTGAGTCTTCAGTTTTCGTGATACCAAATGGCCCTCCAGGCATTTTGATTAGGAAAATAGTAATATATATTTTAAGGAAGGGGAAGACCTTACCAAGGATGGTCCTCCCCAATCCAAGTGACAATGCGAGACCAAGATCCAGATCGGCGTCTAAAACCCCACCGGTCGCCGAGAGTAAAACCATTGTTGTACAAGCACAAGGGAAAAAATACGCTGATCTATTAAAAACTATGAAAGAGAAAGTTAAAGTGGAGGAGGCTGGAGAAATTCATTCTATAAGAAAGGGTAGAGATGAACAGCTAGAAGTTAGGGTAAGTGGAGTACAGAAGGCGGGGAGTTTTCTGCAATGCTGAAGGATAGAGCAGGGGATCTTCAGGTCGATATACGTAAAAAGGGAGACCGTAGAACATTTGTACACATTAAGGACATGCTTGGAGATACTACGGAAGGTGAGCTAAAAGAGGCAATTGAGAAGGTCCTAGGAACGGGTGAGAGATTTCAAATAACATCTATGAGAGACGCATACGGTAGTACCAAAAATGCTACAGTAATTACTACTCAACGCAGCGCAACAAAGTTAATAACAGCAAGACTGAGAGTAGGCTGGGTTTGCTTTAGGGCATATATCCGCATCGAAAACGAAAAATGTTACCGGTGCTGGAGCATAGGGCACGGTAGAAGAGAATGCAGGGGCCCTGACCGGACCAACTTATGTTTCAACTGTGGTAATACGGGGCATTTCATCAAAGGCTGTAGGCAAGCAATGAAGTGTCACGATTGCAGAAAAACAGAACACAGAACCGGGAATGTGAGCTGCAATAAACATACTGATTAAAATATTATTAAGTAATAATAATAGAAGCCTACTATCAGGAGACCGGACGCTGGAAACAGCCAGATACAATGTCGACTTTCTGGTGTCTACGGAGCCTAATGTGTATTCGGCTGCCAGAGGTCAATGGATACCCGACAGGAATGGGGCTGTGGCCATCAGAAGAATACTCGATAGAGTGGATTATAACTTGTACAGCAGAGAAGACGGAATAATAGCTATTGAATTAAGTGACACGATTATTATGGGTACATACATCAGCCCCAATTGCACTATAGAGTTTTATCAAAACCAGATATTTAACCTACAGCAGATCATGACCAGATCGCGGAAAAGAGTGGTAGTGCTTGGAGATTTTAATTGTAAAACTACTGTAGCGGGTGCCAATTCTACAAATGCTAGAGGTAGATTTCTCGAGGACTTGTTGGAGGTTACGGGTGCGTGCTGTATAAATGATGGGGCTTCTACATACAGCGCAAGAGGTCAACAATCAACAATAGACCTGGTAATTGTGGATAGTAGGTTTAGAGCAGATACCGTCGAGTTTGCTGTCCTTACCGAAGAAACTGGTAGTGACCACAAGGCCGTATTGGTTAACATCAGAGATAGTCCAAGGCGGGTAAGGCAGGATAATATTATCTCTAGATTAACGGATTTCCAGATACACCGGGTGTCAAATAATGCGGCAAATAGGATTAGGAACTGTGAAAACATAGAACCGGAGAAATTTCAAGAAATAATCAAAGAGGAAATTGCTAACATACCGCAGTCCGGTAATAGATATCATCCGGTGTACTGGTGGACCAGAGAAATCGAAGACCAAAGGAAAATCATGCAGCGTCACAAAAGAACTGCTCAGAGGATGCGAGCAAGGAATAGTAACGATGAAGAAATTCGACGTGCTGCCCAAGACTATAGACAGGCCAGGAAAAAGCTTAACTTTCTCATTAAGCAATCTAAGAGGAATAAATGGCAAGAGCTCTGTAACGAACTTGACACTGACCCTTGGGGGAAAGCTTTTAAGATAATTACCAAAAGGCTAGGTAGAAAGGTGCCAACGTTGAGTAAGGAGGAAGCGGAACGACAAGTTAGGATTCTTTTCCCTAGACCTGAAAATCTGAATAGGGAAACAATTGTTTGTGAAGGTGGCAGATTCACAGAACAAGAGGTAATGGAGGCCATTAAAAAGTTGAAAAACCGGAAAAGTCCAGGGCCGGATGGCATACCTGCGGCCATCATCAAGACCATAGCAGGAATAATACCCCGGGAAATTGTGAATCTGGCTAGTTATGGTCTACAAAACTGTAATTTTCCTGGCTGCTGGAAAGCAGCCAGGACGGTTTTTATACCCAAGGCGGGTGTAAATAATGGATATAGGCCGATTACTCTTATTAATAATATGGGAAAGATGGTTGAGAGGCTGATAGAAGGCAGGCTTAGGGCAGAGCTTGAGGAAAAGGGCTGTCTACATCCACAACAATATGGATTCAGAAAAGGCCGATCTACCATAAATGCCTTAGAGAAAGTTAAAAATTGGGCTTAAATAGCAGGAGCGGTACCTGGAGGACCAGGAAAATCCCCCTAGTGATAATGCTGGACATTAGGAACGCGTTCGGATCAGTACCCTGGTCATTATAATTGATGCATTGCATGAGATGCGTATAAGCGAATATCTAATAAATCAAGTTAATCACTATCTACATCAAAGGTTTCTTGAGATCAAAACTTTGGAAGGTAAGGCAGTTTTCCAGATGTTTGGTGGCGTTCCTCAAGGTTCTGTGCTGGGCCCAACCTTGTGGAACATTTTTTATGACGCAGTCTTCAGACTGGATTATCCTGAAGGAGTTACTGCAATTGGCTATGCTGATGACATAGCAATCCTTGTTGAGGATAGGGATGTAGATAACTTAGAACGCAAAGCCAATCTGGCATTAGGAATTATAGATGAATGGTTACAAAGAAGCCAACTACAGATAGCCCAAGGGAAGTCCAGTTGTATTGCCCTTTCCGGCAGACCTATTAGAGGTATAAATTTGAATATCAGAAGAGAGCCAATTATACAAGTCAATGAGGCAAAATATCTGGGAGTCATACTCGATAAAAACTTGAGATTTAGCAGACACATCGATATGATATGTAGTAGGGTCACTCCAATGCTCAAAGCTCTGAGAGGACTCTTCCAGAACCATCGAACACCAAAAATAGAAACTAGGAAATTAATAACGGCTGCAACAACATCAATGATATTATACGCGGCCCCGGTTTGGGGACATACAATTAGTATTAAACGGAATAAAGGAAAATTGAGAAGCGCGCATTGACTTGCACTGTTGAGGGTGGCCGCTAGTTACAGAACGGTGTCCTATGACGCGCTTTGCGTAATAACAGAGGTTCTACCAATAGACCTGCAGATTAAAAGCAGGATGCTTAGATATGAGGGACTACCACAAGACGAGGTAGCGGCTCAATTGGAGCATGAATGGCAGTTGGAATGGTCACGCTCAAGAGTCGGGGATTGGACTAGAAGACTAATCCCTGATATAGGTAGGTGGTATGGAAGTAGACGCGGAAACTTTGACTTCTATATGACACAGTTATTATCGGGGCATGGATCTTTCGGGCAGTACCTAGCCAGAATTGGAAAAAGGGACACACCACAATGTGTTTATTGTGAGGAAACAGATAATGCGGAGCACACTATATTTGTATGTCCTAGATGGGCTGAAAACAGGAGGGTAATTATAACAAATTGATTAACACCGGATAATCTAATTAATTGGATGGTACAAAATCAAGAGAACTGGGACTGGTTCAGAAGGTTTGCTGGAGAGATCCTGAGAACTAAGGAAGAAGAGGGCGGTAGACTGTGATTAAGTTAAGTAGGGAAGGGTGGACAGTCTCTCGGTGGAGGGCCCGTATGCCCTGGTATGCGGGTTCCTGCGAAGGGGGAGAACTCCAGGGGAGATGGGAATAAAAGAAAAGACCGAGTCTCGGCCGGCGGTGTGTCTCCCTGCGGGCGTCTAGGCGCTTTGTGGGGTGGGTACCGTCGGTTAGAGGCATAGGCGTAAAGACCGAGACCCGGTTCCCTGCGGAGTGGCTGGGGGACGGCATCGCCGGACCTTGGCCCTAACGCGGGGAATTAGAGGCAGGCAAAAAATAAAACAAAAGATCCAAGACCGGGGGGGGCCAACCTGCCGTGCCGGATGTAAAGCCGGTGGGTGGGGGACGCCCCCTTTGAGTAGAAGGACACTCTCCCCGACTGAGTATACTTAAATGGATATCTGGTCGGGGAGAGTAGGGAAACAAAATAAAAATAAAAAATAAAAAAAGTAGCGGCGGTCAAACGTAGCATCACGGATCAAAGAGCTGTGATAAAAGTTTAATGTAAATTAGGAAACTGCATCAAAAGTTTATAATGATGTTTTAAGTTTGACCCAGAGACAAAACGTCAGAATATGGAATGATATGGAACATCGTCACAGAAGCAGAAGAAGCTCAGCTTGCCGAAATTACAATCAAGGTGATTGTTTTTGTCGATGCTTCTGGAATGATCCATTTTGAATTTCTCCCTGAGAGCACAACAATGACCGGACAGTACTACTTAGGAGTCATGCAACGTCTCTTTGCTCGCATACGTCATGTCAGGACGCATCTGTTTCAAAGCAAGAGTTGGGTTCTTCTGCATGACAATGCACCGGCTCACTGCGCACTACCCGTGAAACAGTTTTTAGCATCAAAACAGATCTATATGCTCGAACACCCACCCTATTCGCCTGATTTGGCACCTGCAGACTTTCCGAAAATTAAATGTGCTTTAAAAGGAGAATGTTTCAGTGACATTGAGGACATCCAACGCGCTGTGACAGACAGACTGAAGGAGGTACACAATCAGGATTTCCAGCGTTCTTTCAACGAGTTGTATGATCGATGTAAACGTTGTGTGCAGGTGCAAGGGGATTATTTTTAATTTATGTAACTGAAAAATTAAAATAAAGTTCGTAATTTCGATGCAATACTAGTTGTCTCATTACTTATTTGGCACGCTATGTATTAATTACATAATATCGAAGTAAAAAAATTGAAACAAAAATTTATAACAATTTAAATATACAGCAACCGAATTCATTATTTAGCGAACAATTACTTAATCCCCCATTAGGATTACAACACTTGTAATATATATGCTATTTATATTGTAATCCTTCAGATGTAATCTACTGATTATTATTAAAGTATAAAAACCAACATTTTCACTCTGTTTTAGTAGTAATGTTATTAGATTAATATTATTTGCATTTCTTCTCTCTCTTATTATTTGTCCTCTTTCTCTTTCTCTCACTTTCTCTCTTTCATTCTCTCTGTGTGTGTATATACATATATATATAGTATAGGAAACTTTTTAAAATAACATCAGTTAGTTAAAAAGAACGTGAAATATTTTTTAAAAATAATTAAATTAGAAAAAAAAAGTGGTTTTTAATGACAAAATAATTATATATTGATCAATTGCATCTTTAAAATCAAATTCCAAAAACTAGAAATATAAGTTTGTAAAGTATATGAAAAATGTCCTTATATATGTGATCTGAAACAATACTAATTTTATAAAAAAATTAATGTAAAAATATTAGTTAAAATAAAAATTAAAATTAAATTTTTATTATTCTTCATAGCAATCCTGTGAATACCACTGATAATATTTCTATTTGAAAAAAGCAACCTTTAGAAATATCATCTAATACTCTTTAATCATCTATAATCAAATACTTTGAAAAAAATTCACAATCATAATTTATATTCTTTAATAATAATTTAATTTAATTTTACCAACTTAAAAGATAAACTATCAAAATTTAGAAAATATTAACTTATTAACTTTATATGAGGCTATATATTCTTTTGTTACAGATTTTTTAAAACTTAATTTTTTCAGATTTCTAAAGCGGAATTGTAGCGTCGGTATCTTTCATCTGGAGATTCTGAGTTAAATCCCGGTCAGACAGGGTTGTTTTTTTACAGACTAAAACTGCACTTCATTATCATTCATCGGGAGTTGTTACAGTTTTTTCAGCTAGAATAAAACGGAAAATGCTATATAGAGAAGTTAATTCCTGTTAGGCTTTCTTTCCCTCAGATCAATTATAGAAAAACAACAAATTTATTCATTGTTCCGATGGAACACATTGTAGATATTTTTATTAATAAAAATAATAAACTAAACAAATTTTTTTATTTATTTACTAATGAAAAGATATTTTAATTTTACTGGAATGAATTATATATATAAATATATATTTATACACTAATAATATATCACGTTTTTATTTGTGTTACTACATTCACGGATAATATTAAGAACTGTAAGAAGCAAATTTAACCACGATGAATATATTTAAACAACAAATAACTAATGTTAAATTGTAGATCTCTTGCCTTACGTAAAACCTAATGTAAATAGAACTAACCAAAACTAAGACAAGAAAAAAATTAAAGATAACTGAGAAAAAACAAAAAAATAATTGCATGTAAAGAAGAAATACTGGAATTAGAGAGTAAGAAATATATTTTAAAGGAAATAAAAACAATATCACATGAAGTAGAAGGGAAAAACAAGTAACGAGAAAAATCTTTTAAAAATTAAAAAACCAGTATATATTTGATATTTATGTATGCAAAGTCTCCCCAATAAATTAATGCTGTATGTATGTACTGAATTAGATTAATCTCTACAATACCTAACAAAGGAAGGAAACTAGTTTCCATGTCGGTTTCATATTAGTACATTAATGTATTACAGTTATATAATAGCATAAAGTCCTTTGAATACAAACACATCAGTGTTATGTTAATTACAAATGTTTTATTATTGTTATTAATTTTTTTTTTTTCGGGCATTGACTTCTAATGTAATTAGCTCTCGTCATATTCTTTAAAAGAGGTTTAAATCACCATCAGGTTCGTCAGATGTAAGGGTGTAAAGAGCCCTTATATTTTATTTAAAAACACTCAAATTGACAACACAAAACATTTAAACACTCGTATATATTAAAACACTTTCATTGTGTAAAGGATCCTGATATTAAAATAAAACACAAAAATAAAAATTAAAAGAATGCCTTCGCAATACCAACATCCCTTTTTTCTCTTTTTTTTTCTGAAGCACCCCCACGGCAACTGGAACCGCCGTTAAGCATTACATCAGTCGCCCCAAGATGCTGAGGCAGTTGACTACCTTCCTATAAATTGTCCAACTCATCGGGATTCCCCCTGCGATAAAGAAGATATTCGACCACCTGTTCAGATTTCTGTTTATTTCAACCGTTTGGTAGTAGCTCTAGTCGATGTTAATATAGCTACTCCACCTCTAACTCTTTTATTCTATCTCGCCGAAGTGTATTGTAATTTCTTAATTGGAAAGTTTAATTTCGGCAGAAATGTGTTTCTTGCAGGCATATACAAATTGGGTCTACATCATGTACCAAGCGTTGGAGCTGATGGATGTTTGATGTTCCACTGAATAATCGACTTGCTAATTTTTTAAATTATTAATAAAAATAATAAACTAAACTAAACTCTTGGTTTACCTTTCCGCCATCCGTTTTTCCTCTTCTTTTCCATTTTATCAACAGCTTTGTGTTCGTTAAGAATGTCATCGCCCGTACAGCTGCTCTCTGCCTCCGAATCGAAGAACATCCAAGCCGCGGACGACGACGGACATTGATCGGCGTTTGGTTTAGGCGCCGATTGAGATGCGGGAAGCTGGGAGACCCCGCAGCAGGATTCGCACTAGTCACCGCCTCAGGCAGGGGGGAAATTGGCCTCCCCTGTGTAATGTTTGTGGCGTCTGTGGTTTAGAGGCCACCTTAGTTGCAGGAGGCTTGGGAGCCTCCACAGAAAACTTTCCTTGTACCATCATCCAATTGGTAAGTATTTTATTTTGTTCAAGAGCACCTTTGTTCTTAATCGGGGTATCATCAGGACCTGTATTTTTATCGATGGCTTTGTAATCTCTTTACGAGTGAGGGACTTCATTTTGGTTTTTATAATTCTCTCAATCATATCAGCCAAACTGGGGGTAAGTTTGCCAATAAGCTGGTTTGCATCGACAGCAGCTGAAGCAGGAGCAGGAACAGCAGCCGCAGCCCGAGTATAAGTTGTAGCTGCTCTAGGTCTGCGGGCGTTTACAATTTTCTTTGCCACAAGGTAGCTGACTTTCTGCAGGGTATTGACTTCCTGCACAGCTACTTTATCATTATAAATAGGACAGTTTCTCGATCTGCACGAATGCTGTCCCTTACAGTTTACACATGAAGGAGGATCCTTCATGGCTCCCCTTCATGAACCTCTTCACCACATTTATATTTGCGGTCTCTCGCATCGGGCATCGGTGCGGCCAAAACGTTGGCACTTGAAGCACTGTATTGGTTGTGGTGCAAAATCCCGCACATGCAATCTGTGGATTCGTTCACGTACTTTCTCCGGCAGTGTTGGTCTATTAAAGGTAAGGGAATGAGAAGCAGAAGGTAGAACTTTGCTGTTTCTTCTAATGTTCAACTTGCGGCACTCTATCACTGCTTGTGGTGTCAAATCCTGAATTTGGATCTCTGGCAATTCAGCAGATCCCGACAAACCACAACACCCTTTGAGGTATTGAATGTGCCGTACAAATCGATCAACATAGCAAATTTACCAATATTCTTAAGCCCTAGAATCTTCTGCGATTATGCATCATTAGTAGTCTCCGCATGAAGTTAAATGTTTTCCTGATTTCTTTAAATGGGTATCCATCACATTTACTTATTTCTCGACCAATGAAAAAGGACTTACTCGAAAAATGTCCATCGTCTTTCATAATTACCAGATACTTTGGTTTTGGTATATTACTCTTGAATAGAGCTCTCTACAAAATCTTGGCTTCATTTTCAATCCTTCTTGTTTCAAAATTTCTTCTCCGTTTTTGCCTCAGGCGAAACGGCTAGTTCAAGACGAGGGTGTTTACGTGAATACTCTGTCACGTTGTTTGTTCACTCTGCATGATATTTGGATCCCTTCTGTAGTAAGACTAGCCGCCGGGATACAACCCCACTCCAGGGATATAAACCCTGGAGGTCCGATCCGGTAATCCGGTGAAACCGGCATATGTGCTGGCAGAGAGCGGATGCGCAATCTCTGCACTAACTCAAGGCCCCTAAAAACTGAAATTCCCGGAGTGTTGGAAGGAGGCTAGGGTTGTCTTCTTGCCCAAGAACACAGGTAATAGGGGACAACTGACCTTCAGACCTTTGAGCCTTCTCAACACGATGGGGAAGGTTGTCGAAAAAATGCTGGCTGGCCGCATTGTGCAGGGGGTGGAGGAGGGTACTGGAATTAGTGCAAATCAATATGGTTTTTGGAGAGGTAGATCCACCGTACATGCTATCAACAGAGTAGTGAACTGAGCTGATGAAGCTAGAAGCGGCACTAGGCGGACGAGAAGTATTTCTCTACTTGTTTCCCTCGGTTTTAAAAATGCGTTTGGATCCATCGCATGGAAACATATAAATACAGCACTGGTAGAGAAAGAAATTAGTCCATACTTGCGGAGACAGGTAGAGGAGTATCTCAGAGATCGAAGGTGTGCAGTCAGTTCACAAGAAGAAGAGGTACTTTTTAGCATGTGCGGTGGTGTGCCACAAGACTCAGTGCTCGGTCCACTGTTATGGGTCCTGGCCTTTGATGGAGTCCTCCAGCAGACATACCCTGAAGGGGTTCAGTTTTTGGCTTACGCTGACGACGGCAGTACTCATTCAGGCCAAAACAATTGATGAGGTAAAGGATAAGGCAAATTCAGCACTCGAAATAGTCGGTAGATGGCTGCATTCAAGAGGACTACAGCTCTCGGTGGATAAGTGCAAATATATCAAATTTACCGGTAGAAGAGTGCTGGAACCAGTGGATATAAATATAGAAGGTAATAACATTGCTGAACTTCAGGTATTGAGATACTTGGGAGTTACTCTGCAAAGAAATTGTCGTTTCACTGCACATGTGTTGAACGTCTGTCATAGCGCAGAGAAAACGATTAAAAGCTTCAACGTTATTATGTCAAAGCACAGTGCTCCTAGGGTATCGAAAAGGAGACTACTTGCGACAACCGTAGTCTCATCGATTTTGTATGTGGTTCCTGCATGGTGGCCCGCTATGACTATTAACAGGAACAAGGACAGATTAAAAAAGATACACAGGAGGGTATTGCTTGGAGTAGCATCCGCTTACAGAACGGTCTCGTATGAGGCCCTCTGTGTGCTTTCTGGTGTGCCCCATATTGATCTCATTGCTAGACACAGGGTTGAGAGGTTTTTAGGACGTGTGGATAATGAAGTCAGACAAGATAATAATATATGGCAGGAAAGATGGCTGCAGGCTGGGGTAGCCAGATGGACCAGATCCTTGATTCCTGATATAGTTAGATGGACAGGCAGACGCCACGGAGAAATAGATTACCACGTCAACAGTTTTTAACTGGCCATGGGTGCTTTAATGAATACCTTCACAAAGTTGGCAAAAGAGATCAACCTACGTGCATGTATTGTAACAAACGTGACGATGATGAGCATACTTTCCTGAATTGCTAAAAATGGCAAATGCTAAGATACAATGCTGGCATTGACGGAAAGACTCCGAGAGAGATAATATATCATATGCTCAGTAGGGTAGAGAATTGCAGAAAGGTTGTAGAGTTCATAAAGTCAGTCCTTAAACAAAAAATTATAGATGAAAGGAATATGGGTTTTTAGATTGTAGTTTGGGTGGACAGCCTCAGCGGTGAGAGCCAGCATGCTGAGGTGTGCTGGTTTCGATGAGCCGCTGAGGACTCCTTGGGTTGACTGTTAGGTTTTCTTAACTAAGTTAAAAAAGGGGAAACAAAATCTCAAAAGAGCCAACCAGTAGGCCTGACCTGCCATGCCGGTATATAGCCGGTAGGTGGGGAGGGCCTATTAGAGGAACGGACACTCCCCTGGGTGGCGTAATACCATCAAGGCCCAGGGGAGTAGAGAAGTTAAAAAAAAAAAACTACATGCTTGCCATCGCTAGGGGCATGTGGACAGTAGGAGGGCCTCCAATTACATCGACCCTGACCGCCACATTGCCAGCTCTAAAGATGGTGTGAATCAAATTTCCTTAATCATTAAATTTTTAATATCTGCAGGTGGCCGAAAATCCAGACCATGTATTACAGTCTGTAGGTGGAATCAGGACGAATAAAGTTTCATCTCCGAGGGAAAAACTCGGAGCCCCGTTAGCCAGCATTATGAATAGTGCATATGTACAGCTGTTTCCGCCCTGGTCGTGGAATATAGACGTTATGTTCTGGACGTGGAGATTATCTACTTCAGGGCATTATTGTTATTAGTATCATGATAATATTTACTTCAGTAAATTAAAGGATTACACTCTATAAAATCGATAACAAATAATAATTACGTTATTGATAGAATTATATTAATTTTAAATAAACTACACTTCATGAATTATTTAATACTGTAAAATATATGAGATTAAAAAATGGAACATAATGATTTAACATTTTGAGATATCGAAAAATAAATTTTTTTTTTTAAATTATTATATATAGAAAAATGTAAATGAATTTATATTTTTAATTGCGAAAATGCTAGAGTTTAATAAAACAGCAATTAATTAATATAAATACATTATTATCATTCAATATGAATTGCAAAAAAAAGATATCATTAAACCATAGGCTTGATCTATACAAAACAATATAACTAAAATTCATCTATTAGAATTCAGTGAATAAGATAGAAATAAAGATTAGATACCAAAATTAAGATTTTAGGGAAATAAAAGCATTATTATTGTTAAAAAATGAGAAAAATAATTTTATTAAATTGGCAATCTAAATAAAATAGAATTATAACTTGTTTGCCATATCAGTTTTCATAATCCTAAAAACTTTATAAAAAGTAAAACGCAATTACTTTTATATTGAAAATAATGCAATTCAATACGACACTTTATAAAAAGGAATTCTGTTTTTGTTTTTTTTTTAAATAAATTATAGCCAAGTGGATTGGATATCATTTCCAAACCTTCGTAAATTTTACTTATAGAATAGATTATGTCAGATAATGTAAAGCGTAATAAAATGCAGTTGACGGTTATTAAAGAAATAATAATGATCATTCACATTATTTTAGACTGTAATACAAAAAAATTTCAGAAAATCAGAAATTAATGGGAAAGATCTATTTGGGTGATTCAAAAAGGACTTCACAACTTTAAGCATATAAAAATTTATTTAGCTAACTAACAGATTCGGTTGAGGTATCATTTCACTGCAAAATACATCAGGTTTTAACTCCCTAGTCAATTAGTACCGAATTCAGCCATCAGCGCTGTCACCAATGTTGTTAAAAATGAATACAATTATTCATGCGGAACGTGCTCGCTGAATGTGCGCGCTGACTACACGATATGCAGTCAGCAACTGCAGTTCAACGTAATTTTCATAGAAGTACGGTAGGGAGTCTTCTATAGGCATGTAATTTACTCATGGCACCAAACCTTCATTGAGACAGGTTGTTCTTCCGACAGAACGACCTGATCTTCTTCCAGGAGGCAACCGTAAATGGTATCGTTTATTTGGACATTCTTCAAAATTTTCTAATTCCTCATTTAGACGATGATGACCAACATGGACGTCATTACTATCAAGTCGGGGCACTACCTCACTTCTACCTAGAAGTCCGAAATTTTCTTGACTCTCGATTCCCAAGTCGGTGAATTGATCGTGAAGATCCAATCGCATGGTCGCCTCGCTCCCCAGACTTGACCCCGCTACATTTTTTCTTGTGGGGTTTCATTAAAGATCGGGTTTACCTTTTCCTTCTAATCTCGTTGAACTTAGACTTCGAATTAACGTTGCAGCTGCAGAGGTAACGCCGGCAAGATTCTGGAATGAAGGCGACTAGGTGGGGTGTACGTCGCATTACAAATGGAAACCATAACGAACCAAATTGAATGATGGGTGATAAACTTGATGTGTTTTTGTTTGAAATCAGACCTCAAAAGGATCTGTACGTTATCTCAATAAATTTTTATATGCTTTCAAAGTTGTGAAGTCCATTTTGAATCACCTGGTTTATCTAAAATTAAAATAAATTTAGAGAATATAAAGTCGATTATTATAATTTTCAGGAGCAAATTCATACACAAATGTAGCAAATTAATCCTGATAAATTTTAAAATTAAATAACAGAAATGACTGTTTGAGAAATATTTTTCTGTGTTTGTTAAAAATTATATGAAAGTTAAAACTTTAGAGAAAGATAAAAATTGAGGAATAAATAAATTTGATAAATAAGATTTTAGTGTATAATATGCTTTAATGTATTAAAGCAGAACAAAAAATCTATGTGGACCCACATGACTTCCTTGTACGCCTATTAAATTACATACAAACATTTTTTTCTGCACTTCATTTAAACTTATTTAATTTGAAAGTGAGATAAAATCCTCCAAATCTTTGATAAAGTGGACAGTCACACAATTGCTTAAATATTAGTTTTTATTAACATCAAATATTTATACATTTATTAATTCAACAATCTTACATGAAATATTAAGATAGAGTAAAATCCCTTTGTTACTCGTATTACTAGATCAGCATTAATCGTATCTTCATGAGTTATTGATTATCAAAAGTTTTAGATTTCTGCTCTGTCGTATAAATAAAAGTTAATAATAATTAAACTATTCGTTTAGTGAAGTCATGTATACTGGTTACAAATGTTAAATTCGACCTTACTGTGTAAACTATTCAATTTTTATTATTGGATTATTTGGTGAATAATCACAAATGAAAAGAAACAATTATACAAAAAATAGAAAGATAACATGAAAAAAATGTGACTCAAAAAACGACAAGAAGATGAATATGAAGGGGAAAAAAATGTTAAGAACAAGGAAAGAAAAAAATTAAGAGATGATAAATATAAAGTGGAAGAAAATATTAAAACCAAAGAAAAAAAGGACGAAAATTTTGCAACTAGAAAAATATATACAGTAAGAAAATGTTGCAAACATAAAAAGAATAAAAACATTAAAAGAAGATGATAAAGTTAAAGAGGAAGAAAACGTTAAAACCAAGGAAAGAATAAAAAAATAGGAAAAAGAGAGGATGATGAATATTAAGAAAGAGAAAATTTGAAAACTAGAGAACGTGTACACAATTTAAGATCAGAAGAATTATATCAAACCAAAGGGCGATTAAATGATTGGAAACAGAATACAAAGGAAATGATGATCAACTCCGACTTAGAAAGAATATTGTCCGACAATATCAGAGGAGTAATGAACTAAAAGATAAGAATATTTTGCAATTTATTTACGATCGGGTTTGTATGCCTCAGTGTATATGTTGTTCTTGTGAGGGTCTATTTTTCAGTCACTCTGTAGTTAAATTTAATGTAGATAAAATTAAACTAGAAAATCCAAAAATAATACGATTCTAAATTATAATTTTCAATTAATATTAAATAATAATCAGATGTTTCACCAACTCCATTACATATACACATATGTAATAATGCCAATTAATTACATATACACATTTAGAAGTACATAAAATTTTATTTCTCTAATAACTTCTGATTTTTTTCATATCTTTTTTTATAATTGAATTATTATTTATTTTCAAAGTTTTTTACAATTACCGGTTAATAATTATTAAATTAATATATTTGAATTAGAAAGAAGTTAAAAATAAATAAATATTAAAAAAAATTTAAAAAAAGGAGAGAAGTTTTATTCCACTCGATGTGCCTTCCATTGCAAGATAAAGCTATTTCATTAATTAAAATTTTATTTGACTATAACTCTGGAACCATTGAAAATAAATATCACTTACATCGTTGAAAAGCTCTCAATGAGGGTTTATTACTGCTCTTAAGAAAAAAGTCCAAATTCCAATTTTTTTCGGATTTTGGCCTTTTTTGGATACTTTTGGTTCAGTCCATTGTAATCAAAAGATGGGAGGTGCACAAGTAGATGTTACAACAGTTCTAAATCCAAAATTTCAACATCCTACGGTTAATCGTTTTTTAGTTATGCGAGATACGTACATACATGTAAGTATAGACGTCACGCCGGAACCAGTCAAAATGGATTCAGAGATAGTCAAAATGGATATTTCTGTTGAACTCTGAAAACCGAAATTTTTTTCGATCACAATACTTTCTTTACTTCGTACAAGGAATTAAAACAAAAAATTGAGAATTGTAACTGATTACTTAAACAAAATGATAATGATAAGTCTTTGCTTAAAAAAATGCTAATGAATGTGAAAGAAATGAATATTATTCAATCGAAAATAATGATAAC
Organism: Lycorma delicatula; assembly: GCF_047948215.1. Taxonomy (NCBI): domain Eukaryota; kingdom Metazoa; phylum Arthropoda; class Insecta; order Hemiptera; family Fulgoridae; genus Lycorma; species Lycorma delicatula. The sequence continues at coordinate 140,205,779 of NC_134458.1, read as the reverse complement.
AAAAAAGAATTTACATAAAATGACCTACACCTCATAGTAATAAGTTTCTCCGATATTTAAACTACTGTAATCCATTGTTTAGTTATTTTATATGGTAGTAATACGTAACATGTGTTATCCTCACATGAAACATTCGCTTTTTACGTGCGTAAATAAACATTTCATACACTTAAGGGTAGTTCGTAAATTATTTTACGTGAAATAGAGATGAAGTAAATATAACATTGATAATTATAAATATCAGTTACTATGATATTTGTCAAGTATGATTCTTTAGATGGCATGCTTCGAAGTTTCGGATACGTAATGCCGAATTAAATGATCGCCGAGTGAAGGTACGCGTACTTGCTTACATTGTAAATATCTCGACAAACCGTAAACGCTATATTTTGGATATAGAAAAGCTTTCTGCTTGTTGGGTACCGCGTCTGTGAACAGTGGACAAAAAACGAATTCTACTGCGTTTTTTATACAATTCTCGAGAATTCTTTAAACGCAATTTCACTGAGTGTTTTCGACGTTTTATAACAACAGATGAAACGTGAACTCACTATTACAAGTCAAAAACCAAACAGCAGTTCAAACCAGTGGGTAGGAACAGGTAAAAGTGGGTTAAAGAAAACAAAAACAATTCCATCTGTACGAAAGGTCACAGATACGGTTTTTTGTGGATTCTCATGATGAGATACTCACAGACTACCTGGACAAAGACAGGACCATCACCTGGGATTATTACGTTTCATTACTGGGCCGACTGAAGGCTAACATTCAGGTTAAACATTCACATCTGCTAAAAAGAAAGTGCTTTTTCCTCACGATAATCCTTCTACATACGTCTTGGTTTTTGGCTGAAAAACTCCATTACCAACAGTTTGAAGTACCTCTACTCCATATTCACCGGATTTGGCTATCAGTGATTACTTACTCTTTCCAAATCTAAAGAAATGGAACCCTGAACGAAGATTCACTTCAAATAATGAGGTCAACACTGAGACAACCGCTTATTTTGCAGAGCTGGACAAATCGCATCATACTAAGGATATTAAAAATTTGGAAAATCGTTGGTCTAAACGTTTCTAATTGCAAGGTAATTACGTTGAAAAAATAGTTTTTGAAAGATCTTGTATTTTCTTTGTCGAGTTGAGAGCATTCGAAATTGGCCCTCGTACACAATAATACTCAAGTTTAACTGAATTAGTTATAGCGACTGGAATATAAATTATGGCTATCATGTATATTATGATACAGCTAAACAATTTAAAAAGAAAATAATATCAAATCTAAATTAAATATTAATTTAAATGATCGTAAAATTTATAAAAAAAATGAAAAATTATTTATCGTCAAATCATACATCTACTTTAAATGTTAAATTATAAATCTAATTAAGGTAATCCCTACAAAGAATGTTGGTTTGGCTACGAAACTGAGTATTTTTAAGTTGAAGTAATATGTGGACAATATTTTATTCAAAAAATTTGATTAAAACTCTACAACAAACATATTTTAATTTTTACGTATGTATTTAGAGATCATAATTATAATTAAAGACAATAATAATAATAAACTCTTATTATCCAAAACTACGTTAATAGATTCTTGTTTTCTGTGATTTAAAGTATAATGAAATCTTTACATTTCTTTTAGTAATTTTCTATACTTATCTTTATTTTATGTTTATCCTTCTATATTTTTTTTTAAAATGGATGAAAGATACTCATATTCATAATAAATTTGAAATAAGAAAGTTAAATGAAGTCAGTTACACTTTTTTTTTAGTCTCCTGGACCACCGTTAGGTATTTTGTAGCGTGTGAAAATGCCATGCCTGACCGGGATTCAAACCCGGGATCTCTGGATGAAAAGGTCGAAACTCTATCACTCGTGCCACGGAGGCCAGCTTGTCACACGTCGATTTTAGAATAAAAAATAAATACAGGTATAAACGTATGTTATTATTTATTCTTGTTTCTTTAGAAAGTTTTATAACTTTCTACAGAAATATCTACTGTATGCAGTATGGAAACATATTCTAATCAATACATGAAAATACATCTTATCATATTCAATCTTTATTGTTTTTACATGTAACATGTATACAACAGTCTATTTATAAATTTACTTTTCTGTATAAACAAAAAATTATTTATAATAATTTTTTTTCACAAGGGAAAAAGGTTATTTGGAATAACTTAAAAAAAAAAAAACAAATAAAAAACTATTTACAGCCTAAAGTTTTAACCAGCTGTTGAAGTAAATGAAGGATAAAAAAATATGTTAACATGACTTTAATCTGTTTACTTTAAATATTTTACTTTCCATTCTTTATCTTACAATATTTATAGGCAAGATTCCTATCAATCGGAAGGCCCTCCACTATTACGTTATGTTTGTATTCTAAATTTTGCATTTTGCTTTACAGGAAGTGTCCAAAATAATTTTCATTAATTATTATCAATTTATTCTATGAAACAGATTTTATGTTATTTTTAGTTTTAAATTATTTATTATTTGTTATACATAAATAAATTTATTAGAATTTAGCTTTATAAAATACAATTTAATTATGTATTTATTCTTTATTAAGTAAACAATACCCAACTGGAGTTCCTGATGAAGATATGAAAAAATACCAAGCCTGCTCGGGATTCGAACTTAGAAACTTCTGGATGAAAAACATAGACATTATCAGTTCTTTCTGCTGTATTTTGGTATATGTTTCTACAAACTGTATGCCAGAATAATAAAAGGAAACACTTCCGTTTTTTCCCGAACAGAAACAATTTACGAGAAAAGGATTAAAATAGAAAAAAAAGATTTTTGGTTTTTTCTTTGTTTCTAATTGAAGTTGAATTTCTGAAATCTATGTTTAATTTTAATAAACGTTATTTGCATCAAGTTTTTCAGAATTAAATTCTGTACAAAGTTAACTAGAAATTTTTATTTATTTACTGGTAAACTAACAAAGCTATTTTATTCCAAACCTAAAAGAGTCTATTTTCTGACAAAACCTTTTCGTGTTTCACTCCATTTTTCTTGAAACCTATGTGAGATAGAGGTCTGGGATCACTTTTATTCAATCTCTTAGATCAAAATCCATAAAGAAACACCAAATTTACTCCCTGATTTTTACCCGAAGAATTTTAGTACGGTTTAATTTCACAGATGAAGCAGAAAGTAGGGCTAAATGTTTCGCGAGCCGAAACTCGCTAACGAGCCGTTTTCTGACCTACATTTATGTACGTTTTTCTTATTTTTGGCTATAGAATCATCTCCTAAGAGATTTTCAGGTAATTTTAAATCACTATGTAGATATAAAATAGAAACTAAGAAAATCACTTGAATATTTCAGCTAAAATAAGTTGAGTTAATTGAGTGAAGGATCAAATAGAATTGCATATCTTATATCAGTTTTCTATAACATTTAAGTAAATTGATGTGGGCGTGGAAAAGCAGGGGATTTGCCAGAATCTGAAATAGATTTTTTCGAAACATTTTAAATTCACTATTGAGCTATTCTAGAATTTAAAGTTGTCGATTTTCATATTGTATTAATTTGTCATAAGTACTATATTATATTTTAGTAAACTAAAGCAAATATAGTGAAACTTAGAGATAAGGAAAATTAAAATATTTGGTTTATAATATAAACTATAAATGTGATTCGCATATGATTACGAAGGTTTCTTAATTTTAGTCGTTTTATTAAAATTTTCATTACTAGAATTTTTTTTTTTAAATTACTATATTTTAAGATGTAATGATACCCTCTAATTTTGATTAATAACAAAACATGGTTCTTTAAAAAAAGAAACATTAAGCAAATAGGATTAGCTTTCTAAGATCATTTAATTGTGTTACTATGAGAAACCAGGGTAAGGCGAGATAATATTATATGATTTGGGATTTGGGAGATGTAACCAACTGCTACTTCTGGATTTTCATTCAAAAATAGAAAGTACATTAAATATGCAGATATATCCTCAACTCTAAAATGAAGTGGATAATGTAGAGGATGTTGAAGAATTTCTTTCTGTATCTGATGAGAAATCTCCTCATTTAATTTAAAAACATGAACTTAATGATTTAAAGTTATCAAAGCAGCAAGTAGAACTCCTGGGGTCCAGACTGCAACAGTGGAAATAGTGGAATCTTTTAGCGGAAAAAACAAACGTTACTGTGTTTAGAACACGTAATAAAAATCTTTCAACGTATTTTATTATGAAAAAAAAAAAATTAGTGCGTGTAATTTATTGTATCGTTTTTATAGCCTGATGAAAGACTCGGAATTCAGCATATTCCTGAAAATGGCATTTTTTTACTGACTCTTCTAAAGTTAACATGAAAGCAGTTTTATTGCATAATGGTAACAAACAGCCATCCATTCCATTAGCTCATGCAGTCGAAATGAAAAAAAACGAATGACATCAATATTAGAAGCGATAAAATACAAAGAGCATATGTGGCAAGTTTTCAATGATCTTAAAGTTGTTCCGTTACTTCTTGGTTTACAAAATATTGCTTTTTTGTCTTTGGGATAGTCGTGATACAAAAAGTAACTACCAAGTAAAGAACTGACCATTGTGGCAGAACTTTCAGGCTGGTAAAATATATATAAAATATTTATCATTAATTGAGAGTGGTAAAATCTTACTGCCGCCACTTCACATAAAACTCGGACTCATGAAACATTTTGTAAAGGCACTAGACAAAGATGGACCAGGATTTAACCAATTAAAAATAAGTTTTCTAAATTGAGTGATGGTAAGCTCAAGGAGAGTCGATTTATCGGTCCGCAAATCAAGAACTCAACATTTGACGATAAACTTAGCGAATGTGAACTAACTGCATGGAAGTCCTTCAAAGACGTTGTTGGTGGTTTTTTAGGCAACAGGAAAGATTAAAACTATGTTTTGTTTTTTTTTTGTTAATAAGCTGTTAGAAAACTACAAACGTTTAGGATGTAGGATATCATTAAAAATTCATTTCCTGCACTCCCACCTAAACGTTTTCCCCAAAAATTTGGGCTCTGTCAGCGATGAGCAAGCAAAGCGTTTCCTTCAGGGTATTCTGACCATGGAGAATCGGTACCAAGATCCTGGAATAATGTGTGAATATTGCTGGATTTTTTTTAGAGAAACTGATCAAACAACGTACAAGCGAAAAAGTTTTCAACATATTTTAAAATTAAAGGTAAGACAATTCCTGTTATTTAAATTTTTATAAACAGTTATTTTGAAGATATTTCTAATGATTTAACCTTTTAGAAACTGTTATTTTAGCATTGTATTAATGTATTGCAATTTATTTGTGTTTGAATAAATACAAATTTATTTAACCAAATTTTAAATGAATACACATAAATAATAATTTTTTTTTTAAATATTGATTTCACAGTGATTATGCATTTATTGGTAAATAAATCGTATGAATCTAAAAAAAAGTCAAGTATTACACCAATTCTGATAATAGTTTTGAATTCAGCACCCAAAAATTAGTTAAATTTACCATGTACGATTACAGATACACGAAATTTTTTTTTTTTGTTGGCTAGTGTATCAACAAAAATTTAATTTAACGAATAATAAATATTTCTTTAATCTGATTACAGCACTGAAAGACAGAAGAAATAAAATAAAACTTCAGATCCTATAGAGAGTGTTGTACACGCATAAAATATCTGTTAATAATTTAAATCAGGTGTTCACATTATTTACTGGACTATTAAATTATCATTATTATTTCAGTCCACGATAAAAATATACTAAGTTTAGTAGCAAACATCTACATTACGTAATATATGCATTCCGCAGTCATTAGTTTTCTTTGACCTACAAAAGAGTAATATTCGGATTTAATGTTTTGCATTAATTTTATTAACTTATTCTATGTAAATAGCAAATAAAGTTGATTAAATTATAAAGCTGTAGAAATATGTTCTACAAATTGTATAAAAAATAAACAATAATAATAATTTATTCAGAATTAAAAAGCTTTGAATTAAAATGTAAATCAATATTATTTATACTTTTAAAAATTATACAATAATTACATTTTTAATTTTACTCTCTTTATATAAAGATTATTCCAGTAAAATGGTAAGTAATAATTATACAGAACAAAGTACAAAGAATATTAATATAATTCCAGTTAGCATGCATATTAATTAAATAAAATTAATATGTTATTGGATGCAATTTGTTATTACCAGATGAAATATTTTATTACAAAACTGATCATTCTGCAGTAATTGGTTGCAAATTGTGTAGTAAAGATACATTTTATTGAATATTAATATAATTCCAGTTAGTATGCGTATTAATTAAATAAAATTAATATGTTATTGGATGGAAATTGTTATTACCAGATGAAATATTTTATTACAAAACTGATCATTCTGTAGTAATTGGTTACAAATTGTGTAGTAAAGATACATTTTATTCTACTGAATGCTTCATTTTCAGAAGATAATGGCAACGATCTTCAATTTCGTACAATTAGTAAAATACAAAAGGAATCTGAGAGAAAAGTAGGGAGAAAATCACGCTTTGTAATTCGCCTAGCCTTTATTAGAAATAGATAACGTCGAATATACATTCTTTTACGATCGTATCCTACGTATACTATTATATAAAAGAGTTAGTAAGTGATTAAAGTAATTTGTTTTTAATTTGATGCCGACTTCAAAAAGTCAAAAATTAAGAAAAATAAGAATTGGATTTTATTTTTTATTCAATTTTTTAAAGTTATTTTCTTTCTTTATTCCTTTTAGTTTCTCGGTAATATCTATATAGCTATTACAGCAGCTATAACTATAAGGAAAAGCATGGTGATAATTTTGAAATAGTCAAAATACTGAATTGGGGGTTTTCGCAAATTTTGATAATCAAGACCCTTCATTACTATCTAACATAATTGTTTGCTAAATTTTGGTCCAGAGAAAAGATTCTGGAAGGATATATGTTGGCCTGTATTTTGATAAATGTCTACGGACTATTTGAACATTAAAACATGAAATTTTGACTTCCAATAATTCTACATATTATGCTCTGATGCCATCAATTTTTGAAATTAATCGAAGGAGGGAGTGAGTATTTAGTACCATTTTAAAATTTAAACATTTAGTTGGGGCATTGTAGGAAGTTGATTTCGGTCCATTGGAATATTACAGTACACGAGTTGTTAATAGTGCTGAAATTTAAGCTCAATCGAACTTCAGGTGGGGATATTGTTAGGTTTTTAGAGTTTTTGTTATATATTTTTAAAAATTATTACTAAAAACTCACGAATCTTGGAAAAATATTCTTCTACACAAGTCCACACAATTTCTGTTAAATTTTGTCCCCGATACTACAAGGGAATGCAAATGCGACAAGACCATATCCAAAATAATTGTCTTTAAAATTTCGCTTAATATTTTTAAACCGGCTTAATTATAAAGCACCAAATTTGATCACACCATATATGTGCTTGAAATTTTAATTATATAAAGTTTTAAGTGCCCAGTAAAAAAAAAAAAAACTGATAACGTGGTATCCAATTTCATATTTTCTTGGTTTTCTTCTAACATCATTAAAAATATTTAGTTAAATCGCGACATTTAATTAAAATGTTTCTTCATAAGAAAATCATACGAGTGGATATTAATTTTAAGGATTTTAAAACCTTTAAGGTAAAAGAGGTTAATCGAGACACAAATTAATCTTTTTTTTTTTTTTTTTTTTAATTTCATGTTTTTAAAAATGTATTTACATTGAAATGTAAATCTGTCAAACGGGACCCGTTCTTTTTTACTAGTGTGCTTTTAATAATGTGTATTACATTGAAGTTCATAATAACATTTATGTAAAATCAGAGACATACTGAAGAAGAAGGTTACAAGGGATCCATTTTAAAACAATTCTTCCTTTTCTATTTCCTTAAAAATGTGTATTACACTTCAATTAAATAACTTTTGAGGATTATGAGAACTTAAACGGTACCCAATTTTAGACTGGTGGAACCAAATTTAAATCAAACACTTTTTTATTTTTTCTCAAATTTTCTTTTTAATTGCTTTCTCAAATGTATTAAATTTTCTTTAATCAATAACAATGGCTTGTCGATTTCAATACATGATAAACGAATATACATTGTTTAATTCTTAACGATTTGTTTAATTTGTAATTCCTTTTTCATCAGTAACGATTTATAAATACTAAAAACTGACAACGATAAAACTAATACGTCAAATTCTTTTTGATTACTAATTTTATTTTTTTTTAATTAATATAAGCATTTTTAAAAAAGTTTTATTTTTTAATATAATACATGTAGTCATAAAAAGTAATAGTATTAATACTAAAATTAAAACGAAATTTCACACCACCTCAGCACATTTTTACAATGTTATTCATAATATTTCATATGTTTGCTGAATAAAATTTTTAACATAAAGTTGTTATCAAAAATGTATTTTTAAAATGATTGTTTTGTATTTTATAATTGATTGATAGGTTTTATGTAATGGTAATAAAATATTTAAATTTCCAAACCATATTGCATATTTGAAATAAAAATCTGTAATACACAAAGCAGGAAAAGTTATAAAATCCTTTTCCGGGTTTTTTATTTAAAAATACGAAATCTTAAAAAGTCGATATTTTAAGTAATGTTTGTATATTTATGAAAACTTCAAAATTTAATAAATGAAAGTATTCAGATACGAGTAGATGATAAATAGCCAGTTATAATGTCAGTCATTTGCCTTATTTCATATAAGAAATATAAAAATAAATCATAATTTAATTATGGGATGATGTGGCATATGATATTTAATATTCTTTTAATGATTATAATTTGCTATGCATATATAACACAGCAGTAATAGAAATAAATGAAAAGGGGGTTGTGTATTTATAAACGGCTAATGGATTTAATTGTATTCGTTGAAACTGAATTGTAATATCCTTAATGGAATATTGGATGTCATCTTTATCTCAGTGAAGGAAAAAAACGTGTCCGGTATTATTAATATAGCTTTAGAGATATCAATGAAACGTGCCTTCAAGAAGATAAAAATTTAGATTAAAAAATTATTAATACATTGTATTTAAATTTAGAAGATTTTAAATATTTATCTTAAATTACATCTCAGAAATATACCGTTCTGGTAATAAGTCTATGCCATATTAAAATTTCATAGTAGCCTTACTCCTTTTTTTATGATAAGAAATTAATTTTGTAATGTGTGAAAAAATGCTTAGCCTATCCGAGATTAGAACACAGAATCTTCGAGAATGAAATAAAAATATATTCTTCTTGAAATATCAATGCTTTGATCTATGATTTTTATTTTGCAGATTCAGGATACTTTTCTTATTTATGAATTTATTAGAATTTTCTTTTCTATTAAAACATAGGAAACATATAGTATGATATTTTTATAATGACCTAGTCTCCTTTCTAACGCAACACTCAACAGGGAAAATAATACTGAAAGAAATGTTTTAAGAACATAAAACAATATGATGTAAGACTGAGTTTCGAACAGGAAAACGTCTGGATGGAAATAGGAAAAGATAGAAACATTCACTACATCACGAAAATCAGCTTTTTTAATATCAAAATATTATTACAAATATACCCTCGTTATTATAAATTTAACTATCTGAGCTTTATCACCAAGCTCATCTGCATCTAAAATTATTGAATTGAAAATTATAAAAACCTAAACTTTATATTTTTTAAATTAATTTTTCAGCAGACTAGTTTTGTCTACAAATAAACATAAACCAATCAAAAATCAATGCTTTACTGTGCTACATATTTGTGATTTAAAAAAATATTCGATTGTTTAGTGTTCATATTCTTTTTGACTTCATTTTTTTTAACTTGTTCTTTATTAAAATAAATTAGAATTATAAATTTTCGGACAATTAAAATTACATATAAATATTGTATCTGAGAAAAGGTAGATAATGTTTAGTAAAATAATACGATAGAATTTTTTTTTAATTACTAGTAAAATAATATTTGCAAGACATTAGAAGCACGTTAATAGTATAAAAGAGGACCGAGTTTTACCAGAAGAAAAATTCTCTAAAATTAAAAGTTTAAATTAATTTATTACTTAGAAATTATACATTTTATAAAATATGCCTGTAGAAAGTTGTCATTTTTTGGTAGAAAAATTGTGAAATAAAATAGCCAAAAATGTTAAATTTAGGATTTCATGAAATCTTGTGCTGAAAAAATACTGAACATTTTCAATATTAAATAAAATACTGAAACAGTTGAATGTTACCTACAGTAATTTAACGTTTTTGTAAATTTAAACACATTTGAGACTTATTGAAAAGAGAGGCGTAGAAATGTTACACAAGAAGAGAATACATACTCATTTTTTCTTTAAAAATAAAAATTTCCGACGTTGCTCGTATTCAGATGTGGGACCGAGGTTTGATGTCATCGGGCAAAGTAAGAAAATTATTGTAAATTCAGAAAGATCATGCTGCCAGAAAAGTTTTTCTTGCCATGTTTATAAAACATTTTTGTAACTTAAAACCAACATGAAATAAATAGTACATTAAAAAATATTACAACATTAAAAAATATTACAACATTAAAAAATATCTTATAAATTAATAATCCAAATATCGACATGAAAGTAGTTTATTTATCGCAAGTACAGTTAAAATTGATCTTAAAATATTTCCAGCTAACACAAAATAATGGTTATATAAAACTTCATTCTTTTTATTATGTATATAAAATTAACAAAAAAATGATTAAATTTATTCAGATTATTTTCTGTATTGCAGAAATGCAAATTATGGATACAAAATAATACAAGAAAAACACAGATGCATTTACTGTGAAATAGATAAAAATATTGATATTTTCCTGTTATTCTTTATTAAAAATAACAAAAAACTAATTTGAATTAACTGAACTGAAGTGTTATAAAACTAATAAACTTTAGAATAAGGAAAACATAAATTATCTCTGTACTTTAAAAACAAAGTTGTTTTATTTTTTTATTGATACAATTTTTAATGATACTCTACTGAAACATGTCAGTTTTAGTTATAAATGGGAAATAGATAATTTTTTATACAACTATTTAAAAATAAATTTTCAAAGATATCATAGTTCTAATCATTGTTTTATTTTTGTAATAAATACGATGATCCCTTAAACAACGTAACATGATTCTAGATCCATACACTTCGCATGACAATTACAAAACTTAATTAGATATCTCCGGACTGAAATTTATAACTTATAATGCAAAGAAGTTGTATTACAAACCAATACTAGAACTGTATAAGGTGCAATTAATTAAATGAATACATAACAAATAGTGATTATCAAAGAAATTGAAAAATTTAGGATATATCATATTAGTAAATAAAAAACGTTCTTCTCCAAAAAAAATATAATTTCACAAATATTTATTTCAGAATTACGCCAGAGATAAAAATCTTGCCAAGACTTTTGCTAAATCTGGACTGAAATTTTTGGGATACGAATTATGGGTATAAATTAGTGGTTATTGTTTTTTTTTTGACACAAAATTAAAAATTAAAAAATGGATCCCTAAAATTTCAAAAAAATTGCTGTAAAGTCGGAATGCAAAGCCAAAACAAATAATTCTTTTAAAATTGACGTTAGTTTAAAAATTATGCTTTTATCTTTTTTTTTCTAGTATCAAAAAAAAAAATTGTTGGTTGGGTTTAAAATTGTAACATTTTAATACCACGTTTTAGTGTGTGTTAAATAAAAGTCACATTTACTCAACTTTAATTCGTTTTCAGCTAACTTTACTTATACATAAGATTTAAAAATTATAGATTCATTATACATTTTTTTATTGTTTACTGACATTTTAACGAAGTAAATTTACACCAAACTTAAAAAAAAAGAGTATATATGTCGAATCCAAATGTTTTGATTTTATAATAATTTTTCTCAAAAAAATACTGTAAAAAGTATAGTTCAAGTACCCGTTTACAAAAATCATAAAGTACTACCAATTTGTTTCGATAATTTAGATCACAAAAATAGGTTTTTTTTTTAATTCAGGGCGAAATTTTTGGTGCCTGTAAGTCTCAAGTTTTGTTTGAAACTTGACCTTTGTTTTATAAATGCTCTTTTACATTTACCATTAGAAAATTACCTTGAATTATTTCTGTTTCTTCGTGAAAAACATTGTGTACACTGTATATATGACAGAAACCCAATGGGTAAATACTTCTTCATTGAATTACGTTGTAATTGTACCACGATCATGTCAAGAATAAAAATAACTCTGGAAAACTTATTGTGATTCCATTGTTTATCATGTGTCTTTTTTTTATGAAAGTTATTTTTAGATAATTACCTTTCGAAGTTGGAAATATCATTAAAAAAAACCAAAAAACTTAAGATCACTATAAGGTAAATAATCTTTGTTCAGGGATTTTAAGGCATCATTCTTTTAAAGCAAGATGACGAATTTACTTTCTTTTTTGTCCTCTTTATTTGCCCCGACTCCCACAGCCGGATTCACACTTAAGGATAAACACAGCTCCGGAGTGTGCCAGTGCTTCTAACCACCTGAGCAATAACCCTGGACCCACCCAGGCAGCCGGGACTGGGTCTTTTCGTGCCATGCCTGTAATAAGGAGACCCTCGAAGGAGTCCCTCACCGGGACTCCGATCTTTACGATGCCTTCGCCTCAAATGGGGAATCCCCGAAGGGATCTCCCACCTGGTCTTCGGTCCTCTGTGCTGGCTCCGCCAGGAGTCCTCTTCCGCTCATCGACGATGGGACCCCGGAGTCTCCCACCTCTCCTGGACGAGGCTGTCCCATGTCGGAGCCATCGTAGTTCCACACTCACCAGCGTGTACTCCTCAATTCCGATGTGCAATCCTGCATTCCCGACCCCCCCTGAGCGTGGCCGCGGGTGCTGCATGAAACAAAGGGGCCTCCTTTTAGCAGTCCTTCTTGACATGGCCGACCTCCCCACAATTAAAGTAATGGCCAGTCCTGTCCGGGCCACCACGAAACTTGGCCCGGTCCTCCGTACTCCAGCAACGAAATCACCGTTCCTCAACGACTGCTTCACCTCCCTACAGGCCACCCATCCGATCCGTATTCGGCTGTCATGTGACAATTTCTCCGCCAAGATAGGTTGCAGGGCCAGCGCCACCAACTGAGTAGCTCCGTAGGCCGGCCTCATACAGAGTATATCAAGTGTCACAGAATCCCCGGTAGCAGGACGAAGATCTCTCACGAATTCCTCTTCTGTGGTTAAGGCATCCACGTCCTTGATAAGGACGTGGACCCGTCTTCCTCCTCTTCCTGTCAATGTCGTCGTGACACCCTCAACCGTCTCTGTAATCTACCTACGGAGCCGATCAGCAGTGTCCCCGTCGGCCCGCACTCCAAGGAGGAGGTCATCCCCTTGTTCCTTACGAGCCGAGAGAACACCGAACTCACTCGGCGATAGGCTGGCCTTCACTGCCGCAGGAGGTCCGCATAGGACCTCCCCACCACTTTCACGATGCGTTCGCCGTTGGCGACCCACTGGCCTCTTCTCTGGAACACGACTCTTCAGCATCTGCTTATCCGACGCACTGCCGTCAAGGAACACTTGGACTTTACGGTCATACCTCCGGCCAAAATATTCTACTAGCCGGCGCAAATAGTCACCAACCCTCCTCGCAGGCCCGAAAAAACACACCCCGCTATCAGCCATCACAACTTCAAGGATGGCCTTCGTAAGGCTCCGAATCACTCCGTCCTCCCCCTTGGCGGAATCAACAACAATGACGTAAGTTACCCTCCCAACTTCGACCGCCTCACCAGATTGTTTACTTAAGATTATCAATTTTATTTTAAAGTACACAGCTAAAGACATTCAATTGTAAGCCTATTGATTTATTTTAACTTTTTATATAAATAGCTGTAATGAAAATTACAGCAAAGTGGGTGAATGTAAAGCACATACAATGAGATTTAACATTGTAATGGCTAAAAGAAAGGAGTTAAAAGACTAAACGCTAAATGTTACTTTCTCCCGAAACTGGTTTAAAAAGAAGACTGATATGCAAGTGATAAAAAACTTTTAGTTGAGTACAAGAAAATCGATACTACTTGTACGGCTTTAAGAGACCCGCAATAAAATTGAGAAAGCGAATAATCCATGTACATTTAATAATGATTTAATAAATAGCTGCTGCTATTGAATTTTTTTTATTATTTATTCTTTTTTTTATTTTCGGGAGAGTATTTGGTTGTTTAATGTCAGATATATATTGGTTTTATTTATGGACGGAATTGTAGCTTCTTACTGATCGAACTCAAGAACCAAAAGAAAGGAGGCTTTAATAAACAAGTCAAATACACATAGTAGGTACACACTGGATGCTTTATAAATCTACAAGATGGATGAAACATCTCTTTCGATTGCCTATATAAGCCCCACAAAGTTCTTAGTGGAATGGAATGAATTACTTAAGCACAGCTAAAATTCAAATAAATTTTATAAGACTTTTTAGCATGAACACAATTATAAAATTTATTTCTTTTTAAGTAGTAAGTATTTTTAAGAGTATATGTTTGTATTTAGGAAAATTATAAAAGATTCATGTAAATTAATTTTATAAACTATTTTGTGAGCTCAAAAAATTATCTGTAACTTTAAATTTATCTAATCAAATGTAAAGTTTATACGAGCTGTTGAAAGCCATTAATATTATATCAGCAGAAATATTATTTCCATATTCTTTTTTTTTAATATTTGAATATTCTTTCTTGCAATTAAGTGGTCTAAATTAGAAATACATACCCTGATCCAAACTCGATATTAATTCAACCAGCCTCCGGATCAGAAAATATCCGGATTAAACAAAATTTACATTGAATTTACCACTGAAATTTATAGAAATCAAATTTCCGTACTCGTTGGTGCCATATTGGACATTTAAAATGAAGTTTGAAGTTAAATGTTTAATAAATAAAACAAAAATAACGAATCAGTAATCGGCACCAGTTCTAAACTGTCTTCGGCCACCACTTTTCCAATAAACTTTTCAATTTTATTTTATTTTTCAAACAGCTGTAGATAATTTAATACGTGACTCCTAATTCGAATGCAAATAGAACATTCTTTACGTATATAACTAAATGAATGTAATTTATAACGACATAAAATACAACAAATCGGTATTCGTCAACTTCTATTTTAATCTCAACAAGCCAGTAAACGTAATAGTAGTAACAACAACAATTAAAGAAAAATAAACAAAAACTTTCAGGATTTACTGTTAAACTTAGAGGAATAAATAGCGTAATTAAGAATAATAAATGAAATTAAAAAAACAATAGTGTACTTTATTATTTTTATGATCATGTATTCAAATGTAAACATAATCTTGGTAATAGGTTAGTACAGAGGCAATAATATAATATTAACAACAATAACAGTACTAAATGCCTAATTTTACTGTTTTACAAACAAAAACCAAATATTTTGGCATTTACTCAAGTGTTATAAATAATAACCTAATTAATAACAGGAAATATAATGAATTGCTATGCGGTTATCAGTTTTATAATTTAAAAATCGCAATTTAATTTACTTTAGTACAGGAAATCTATTCTTATCAAATAACAACTAAAAATAATATTATTTTAAAGCTTATTTTATCGCTTTCTTATTATAATTATTATTGTGCAATAATACTATTTTTTTTTAAATATTTTCAAAATAAGTACGTCATTTTTACACAGTGGCGGTTAATAACGTGACTATTAAGCTTTAATCTTTTCTAATAATATATAGCTATTTTTAGAAAAGATTTTATTTTAATATACTTGTTTATAAAAGAACTCCTCGGTTTCATGAATTATCTAAACAGCAATATATTTAAAGTATTGCTTTCATGAGTATATATTCTGAAAGGGAAAATTCTGAAGCTTTTTTTAGTGTTTAATACACTTCGGTATGTACACCTTTCGCTGCCCTCCACACACGTCCAGAGTACACGGCAGTCTGGGAATATTTTCTTAGTAATCCAGCTCTTTCTTCTGGGATTTTTGTGGGTAACTCGCCAACATGTCAGTGTAATGGATGCTACTGCCGCAACAGTCCTCTCCCGTAGGTGGATGACGTCAAGAATTTTCTCCAAATAAACAATGCTTCTCACAAAGCCCCACAAAAAATAAATCGATTAGGTCATGACTGGGCTCCTTAGTGGCCATGGAATCGGTCTTACCCTTCCAATTCACCTGTTTCGAAACCGAATGTTTAACGCAGCACTATCACGGTCACGGTTGCTGTAATGCATCGGAACGCCATCTGGCTGATAAAAAATGAATCCTCTTTCGTTTTCAATATCGTCAATCTGTGGAAAAACGTAAAGTTCAACCATAATACAGAAAATATCCCCATTAATTGTGCTTTCTACAAACATGAGTGGGACCACAATAAGGTGATTCATCAGCCCGCACCAAACATTGACTCTGGGAGAGCCATGCTAATATTCGATAATTTCATGCGGTGCCTCTGATCTCCAAATTCTGCATTTGTGTCGATTAACTGACCAATTAATGTGGAATGTCGCCTCATCTGAAAACATGGCATTTTTCAGGTAGTTTTCACTTTCATCAATGTTTTTAATCATTAAAGCTGCAAAATCCAAACTTTTCACTTTGGCAGTGGGTTTGATTTCATGTAAAAGTTGTATATTATACGTACGTAACCTAAGCCTCATAGGCACCACTTTTTGTAAATTTAGGTATTACTAACTCTAACCCACCGGGTTGGTCTAGTGGTGAACGCGTCTTCCCAAATCAGCTGATTTGGAAGTCGAGAGTTACAGCGTTCAAGTCCTAGTAAAGCCAGATATTTTTACACGGATTTGAATACTAAATCATGGATACCGGTGTTCTTTGGTGGTTGGGTTTCAATTAACCACACATCTCAGGAATGGTCGAACTGAGAATGTACAAGACTACACTTCATTTACACTCATACATATCATCCTCATTCATCCTCTGAAGAATTATCTTAACGGTAGTTACCGGAGGCTAAACAGGAAAAAAGAGAGAGGTATTACTAACTCTAAACTGCGCCTTACTAATGACTTTTTCGGGCTACGCGTACAAGATGCTCGGATCCGTTCCACATTCTATTTAAATAAGGACGGCCTGCCGGGTAACTTTCCCTTTAAGACACTGCTTGTTTCATCAAAGTGATTAAATTACTGGAGTACTGTTCTATTTGTAGATGCGTCACAGCCAAATTCAGGTCGATAATTACGCTGAACTGTGAATACCGATCTTGTTTCGATAAACCAAATCACGCACTGAGAATGAGACGTCATGACAGAGAGCGGGATTGCCGACCGGATACGCAGTGAAAGTCAAACAGAGCAGCCAACTGCGACGAATATTTGCAATGAAAAACTTAATAATATAACTAATATAAATATTCATATATATATATATATATATATATATATATATATATATATATATATATCTTAAAGAACAAAAACAGGAATGCGGGACGGGTTTAAAGTGGATTGACGAACTGAAGAAGGCTAGTAGTGAGCGAATCAAGAAAATCTGGGTAGCAAGAAAGATGCAACTCATCAAGCCAAGGTTCATCACCATTCAAAGACCTTTAACGCTTCAAAGAAAAAAAAAACAATATATATATATATAATCATTATATTATTAGCGTAATAATATACAAGTGTGCCGAGAGTCATTGCCCAAAGTAAATGGAGTGATTCGAAACATCAAAATAAAAACAAAAAATTCATTTGGCCAACTAGACTAATTTGAAGATATTTTTATTTAAAATTACTTTGTTTCTATTTATTCTATTTCATATTTTAGTTTACGTAGATGATTTGAAGAATTTGTTGTAGTCATCAATAGTAGTATTTATTAAAAAAAACATAATGATTTGTTGCTATTCTGACATTCAATGTAATTTTGAATGAAAATTCTCTAAAATAAATTGATACTCATTCCCGAAAACCTTATCTCACGCCCAGTATAATATAACTAACTAGTCTCCCTTTGTTTCTTTTTTATTTTTAACAAGTCCCAGGTTTCTTTACTTTGGGTTTGTTTGGAACGGTTATTATGATTCGGGCAGAGGTTTTAGTATGCTTACCCAAACCTTTAATAAAAATAATACCAAAAAATCTAAATTAAATTAGCCTTTAAAACACAAAATCTCATTTAAAAAAATCTCATATCTCAAAAAAAAAACAATAGGTTGAAATTTGAATAGGTTGGTTGAAAAGTTTTCACTCCACCGTTAATTTTTAAACGTATTAAAACATTTAAGATCATTGCATAAGTCAATACGTCAGAAGGGACGCGTTTCGTGCTTATATGAACGTGCACGTGTACATAAACGTGTGATACAATGCAATATCAACAAAAAATACACAGTTAACTTTATTTTTTAAGTATATTGCTTATTTTTAACTCATATACGGAGACTTTATCTGAACTCATAAAATATTATCAATAATGTGTTAATTATTTATAGAATTTAATGATTTAAAAGTAATAAACTTAATTGTGTAGAGGCAATAAACTTATTAATCGATTGCGTAGAATATATATTAGTTTACAAAAAAATATGTTTGTACGAATTCCAAGAAATATTCATTCGTATATTTTCGTGACAATTCCAAGAAATGTATATTCGTTTGTTATCCTAACCTCTACCAATGTAGTCACAGACAATTTTGAAGCTTAATACCTTGCTCTACTACAAATGTAAAAATGTAAGGGTGACATTTCACCAGCCAATTTTCTGTCAACAGACATGTTCACAAAATGTTTTTTAAAGAAGAATATCTAAAAAGTAAAAAGATTGTCATAAAAGGGACATACATTTTTATCTTATTCAACATATTAACACTACATGACATGCAAAATAATAAATTCAAAAAACCTGTCTTATTATCTGCCTATTAAACAATCTTTTATTTTTGTCCTTGTCAATTTTACCTGAAATTTTCCGACTAATACCTGTTTCAATAAGAAATTCTTTATTTACCTATTGTGTACTTTGCAATTTGTTCAACTAGTGAACAATAAACTCCCCCCCCCCCCCCGACCAAATGAGATGAAGATGATATGTATGACATTTAAATGAGGTATAGACTCAGGCCGATGTACAGACTCAGGCCTAGCATTCCTGAGACGTTATGTTAATTGAACCACCAAAGTACACCGGCATCCACTGTCTAGTTTTAAAATCTGTATGAAAGCAACTAATTTTTAATAGGATTTGAACCTCAGAACCTTCCACTTAGAAAATCAGCTGTTAACAAAAAGAAATGGTTAATATTTTTTTTTAAATAACTGAAGTGATACGTTCTTTCTGATTAGAAGAATAAAAAAAATTGGGTAAAATAATGAAAAATAAACCGTCGTTTGTGACAAATGAATTCATATTGGTTAATTAAAAACCTTTTGCAACTTTAAGTGTTGTACAGTAACTACCATTTGAAATGAATTAGTTGCGTCTCGTCTTACGACAAGCAGTTAGTAACAACAACTCTGTAAGAGTTTTGTTATTACTTATTCTTGACATTGTTTTTCCTCTTTGCAAAATTTAATGTAATTATTATTTTTTTAATAGATTTTATTTGTATAAACGTTTATACAAATTTATTAAACGTTTATACAAACGGCCGACGTTTATACAAATAAAAGTCGGCCGTTTGTAATTTTAATTATTATATTTATTTTTGTATCCAAATTAACAAAACGAACGCACCATTTTTTTTTTTTTTAGTTGTTACAGTAACAATTTCTCACCAAAATAGTTATTTCATGGTAATATGTTGATGACTTAAAAACAATGGATCTAAAAAAGGCCCGCAAAGGGCGAGAAAAATGATAAAAATTTAATTATTAGGCAATTAGTAAGACATATTTCTTTTTTAACTCGTCAGCAAAAATAAAACGCGACAGTAACTAAAATTTATGTTCTTGATTTTTCTTGTTTACCGACGCATATACGCGTATACACCATAACACCAAGAAATCAAACACTGTTTCTACTGATTTTTACAATGGTATTTAAATATATTGAACAAAAGATTTTATGCAAAATTTATTTTTATTTAAAATAAGAAGCTGCAAAAAAATTGCATCCAAATATAAAGAAAATTACACAATTCTATTTTCCCTTTAAAAGTAATTTTTATATAAAATAATCGTTTGTTTTTAGATACGAGATTTGACCGTAATGTAATGAGAAATCTCGTGTTGCGAAAAACCTGGCAGCACGGCAGTCATCTCATCTTTTTTCTTTCTTTTTCCTGTTTAGCCTCCGGGAATTACCGTTCACGTATTGCTTCAGAGGATGAATGCGGATGATATGTATGAGTGTAAATGAAGCATAGTCTTGTATAGTCTCAGTTTGACCATTCCTGAGATGTGTGGTTAACTGAAACCCAACCACCATAGAACACTGGTATCCACGATCTAGTATTCAAATCCGTATAAAAGTTACTTTTATACGCCTTTACTAGGACTTGAAACTCTGGACTTCCAAATCAGCTGATTTGGGAAGACGCATTCACCACTAGACCAAACCGGTGGGTAGACATCCATCTAAATGAACCTATCTTTCTTCTATATATTTAAAATAATTAGTAAAAATCTTGACAGAGTCTCCCAGCCTACACCAATGAACGATTTTTCCAATTTTTTTCTAAATAAATGCTTATGATCCCTAGATATAAAATCAATGGTCGACTGCCCCCTTGCCCATTTTTGAGTAATATCGCAAAAACAAAACTTCACTGAACATCTCTTATGGGGAAATCAATATAAAAACTCGATAAGTCCCCCAGCCCTAACCACTGAACCAATTTCGACAGATATAACAAAAATATTTTTGAATTATTGACAAAATCGAAAAAGATGTGATGAGCCAGTTGAAAGCAATATTACCTAAAGATTTTTTCAGTTTACTACAATAATTAGGAACAAAATTTCTGATAGAAGTACCTTCTCAAGGAAACTGCATTGGATAAACATACATATTTGTAAGTTTCGTTTTACCTAAAGAATATTAAAAAAAAAGAGTGACTTTTCTGAAATAGCTTGTAAAAATTTGTGGTCTTTTAGTTAACTTCGGTACACAACAATTCCTGATTTATAAAGCAAACTATAAATTCGGTCGGATCAATTTGAAACATGTTAGTTAAAAAATTATTCTTTTAAGAAACAAACAAAATTTGAAAACTATAAATTACCTTCCGCAGAAATACACGAGCTAAGAGTTTATTGTATACTGGTGCAGGGAAACGAACAGAGAATGGATGCCTGTAGCCAAGCCACGTGAATTCTCAGTAGAGAGAAACATTACAGTTATTTTATAGTAATTTATGAAATAAAAAATTAATGTAATAAAAATATTATGTCTCCAATTAAAACATTAAAAATGAATAACTACGTTATACCAGCTCTTGAATTATAATTTATAGTTCCAAGAAAAAACAAACTATAAAAAAATTTAAATAGCTTAGTATTGATTGTTGGTAGAATATGTATATTAAACATAGTTATTTAATTTTAGAAAAAAATAGCTTAACATATTATGTGGACAACCAATTAACAGGTTAAAAAGTAACAAAATTCGATTCTTTTGAGATAAAATATACCCGAAGAAAAAGATAAAATTTCACTAAAGAATGACAGACTTTGATAAAGTATTTTTTATCTGGTGCCTACTTAATGTTGGCATGATTAAAACTATTGTTTTAAAGTAAAGTTAAGTTCTTCTCAATTTTCCGGTGATAAAATTTACTAAGTTTCCGTACATCCTTACCTCAACTAATATTCTACATTAAGTTTCTTTATAAGCTCCGAAGAAAGTTATTTATTTTATAAGAAGTTTAGTTTGTTCTGTAATGTTAAAATAAATTTCGAATAATTTTAATTTTACAATTTCTAAAAATGGATTAAGTTTTCATTTTTATAAGAAAGTAACAATGGTATGGATTTCAAATAGCTCCAATACTTTAAAAAAATTATACTAACAATAAATATTTGTACCAATTTTATTGTTTTAATAAAACTACAGTTTTAAATCACCAAAAGTAATATATTTTATAAAGAAAAATAATAAAATCTACCCAAAAATTACATATAATTACATTATTATATATAATAATATTAATTTAATTTTTTAAATGTGACTTTTAAAAAGTGGAAGCAAATTAATGATAAACATCAATAACTAAGAACTTTAAGATAAATAAAAATTATATACTTTATTAAATATATATATATATATATATATATATAAAATTTCTAGATTGGATTAAGAATCTCCTCCACGTTTATTGGAAATGGAAAATATTCTTATTCATATAATTTTTGTACAATAACATAGTCAGTGAACTTTATTGTTAACGAGGATAGTTTACTATAATTGTTCACATATTTCTATTCACTGAAGATCATTTTTTTAAAGGTTACATTTCATAAAGTGAAAAAACTTCTCAAAATTAGAAAATTTTGGATTTCTCAAAAAATGGTATATAATATTATCATCGCAGAATTGTAATATTTGTATAATTATCCTTTACTCTATAACTACATTTTTGTATGCATTTTTTGAGAAATGCAAAAAACAGAAAGTTAAGCTTTTTGTTAATGTATTTCGATAAATCAGACACCATTTTCATCGGAAAGTTATCACATTGTTCTGTCGTTAGCATTCGTTACGTACTGTAGAATATTAAATATTTTTTCTAAAAACCAATTTCATAAAAAAGAAAATGTATTTCTGAAACATTGAAGATTGATAATACCGTCAGATGGTAAAAACAGATTAAATAAATCTAATTACATATATGTTGTATCAGATGAGTAGTAAAATATATAATTGGAAAAAAGTGAAGTAATTTAATAAACCAAAATGAAAATATGTAATTCTGTACACATCCCAATATTACTTTTTTTAGAACAAATAACCTGCTAATACTTGAAAAATATAAAAAATTAGTTGCATCCAATATAAGGTACCTAAGGAGGGTGAAAGATAAAATTAGGAGAGAGAGAATCAGAAACACATACTGAAAAACCAGCTATTCAATAATGAAAAAGATACCGTTTCACTCGGTCATATGACAACGATAAATGAAGAAAGAAGATCTAGGTTGATAAAGGTTAGCAAGATCAGAAGATAAATGAAGGAAAGAATAAAGATGGGGTGAAGAGTAAGAAGAATTACTGTTGGGTATCTAATACCCTACAGGTATGTAAGATGATGCAGTAGTAATGATTTTCTATTACAGCTACATTTGCATATATATTACGTGCTTATTTTCATGAACTGCGTACATGAAGATAACCAAGACGGGGAACGTCGTTTACTACTTCTTAGTACTACGTGATAAAGACTACTAGAAAATAGCTGGCTGTTTGGAGAAATGCGCAAATAATATAAATAGGTAGGATGAATTACCTGAAACATTGCTGGTCTGTATAGCTTTTTCATTCACATTTAGTGAGAATAAAGAGTAATTTCCAAATAACTGGTTAGATAGATTCTGGCAAAACAAATAATAATTGAACATGCGCAACGATTTGGCAATTTTACGCCCCGTTACTGTTGGCTTATTATGACTATTGTCAATGCCTTCCAGGGATTAATGTTTCCTACTAGCAAATCTCCTGGTTTGTTTTTAAAAAAACAAAGTAATTTGATTCATTCGATTTTTGAATGTCAAGTTACTTTTTTTATGTTTAATGTTATTGCTAATTTTTTATGTTTAATTGCGTGCGCAATTAAGACTTTACTAATTAACTTAAAAGAATATAAATAATAATATAAACGTATTTTACATGACAGATACTTCTTACTTTCTTGGAAGTAAAGAAAGTATTGTAATCGCGAAAAACTTCGGTTTTCAGATTTCAACGGAAATATCCATTTTGTCCATCCCTGAATCCATTTTGCCTAGTTTCAGCGTAACGTCTGTACTTACGTATGTATCTCGCATAACTCAGAAACAATTAGCCGTAGGATGTTGAAATTTTGGATTTAGGACAGTTGTAACATCTAGTTGTGCACCTCCCGTTTTGATTGCAATCGACTAGGCTAAAAGTCTCCAAAAAACCCAAAATTAAACAAAAACTGGATTTTTTACTTTTTCTTAACTGCAGTAATAAGCCCTCATTGAGATATTTTCAACGATATAAGTGGTACATAGTTTCATTGGTTCCAGAGTTATAGCCAAATAAAATTTTAATTAATGAAGTATTTGGATCTTACAAGGAAAAGGCACATCGAATCAGACTTCTTCTCCTTTTTTTTAACTATCTTTTTTTTTAATTTAAACATATTGATTTATTAATAATTATTAACCTCTGATTGTAAAAAAAAAAACAAAAAAGAAACAATAAATAGTAATTCAATAATAACAATAAAAAAAATATGAAAAAATATCAGAAGTTATTAATGAAATAAAATTTTATTAGTTTTCATTTAAAAACAAAATATGTATACGTAATTTAATAGGCATACAAGAAAGTCATGTGGTGTCCACATCAGATTTTTTATAACAATGTTAGTGGTTTATAGGGTCTAATGATGATGGTTATTAATACATAACCTAATCGTGAAATAAGAGAATTGTACCGATCTATATAAGAATGTATTTTTCAAGGGTAACATAAAGTACTGCTGTTTCTACATTTGACTAAACTACAAGCTTTTTAAGTAATACATGGTAAAATATTTTCACTACGTGCAAAACTGAGAAAAGAAATGGGAAGAAAAAACAAATAAATGAAAGTCTGTATGAAAACTTTATGGTAAAGAAATTGTGAGAAATAAAATTGTACTTTATAACCTGCAGGTCAGATGCCTGTTGTCTCGCAACTTTCTTAGTTATATTTTTTATATCTTTGTTTCAAAAAAATTGAGTTTTTTTTTAGAATAATGTTTTGTTTATTGATATCTTTGCACAAATTAGCTGGAATTTTTTTTTTTTGTAATTTATTAAATGCATATGTTTTCATTCTTTGAAACTTTTACATTCATTCAATATAAAATACAAGGATCGTCCGGAAAATAAAAAAAACATTTGACCTTGCCACGTGTCTCCAGTCCCACCGGCAATTATGGAAATATCATTGAACTCCTGTCAGGAATTTAAACTACGACGCTGCACGGACAACGTGATAAGTAGACGATGATAAGCTTATCATCTCTTCTTCTTTCAGCTGAAAGAAGTTGAAAGAAAGAAGAAGTAAACGAATAATTGAATAACTTGGCTGAAGTTAAAAGTTAGAAAAAAATTATATGAAGGCTAGAAAAATATAATACCACTCTATGACAAGTGTTTGAACTTGTGGGATGATTATGTTGAACGGCACTTTAAAGGTTCCTGTAAATAAATAAAAAAAAAAATGTAAAAATATTTAATTAATTTTTATATTGATCTTTTTATATTAAAATATTCTCTACTTTCTAGACGATCATTGCAATTATTCAAAATGGACTTTCTCAAAATCAATATGAACTTGTAGTTTGTATTAAGAACTTATTAAAATCGTTGGGTTTTGAGAATTTATATTAATTTCTCAACGAGTTTGCAACTAGAACATTAATTTTCAAAATTAATTTTTAAGAAAAAGGTAAAAAAGAAGATGAAGTCGGATTTGAATCGATGTGCCTTCCTTGTGTAAAATCTAAATATTTCATTAATTAAAGATTTATTTGGTTATAACTGTGAAACCAATGTAAATAAGTACCACTCATGACATTTCGTTGAAAAGCTCTCAAATAAGCCCTCATATTACTGCAGTTAAGAAAAACTCCAAAATCCAGATTTGTTGGATTTTGGGGGTTTTTGGACATTTTTGGTCCAGTCGATTGCAATCAAACTAGACGTTACAGCAGTCCTAAATCTAAAATTTCAACATCCTACGGCTAATCGTTTTTTAGTTATGCAAGATACATACGCACATACGTACGTATAGACGTCAGGCCGAAACTAGCCAAAATGGATTCAGGGATGATCAAAATGGATATTTCCGTTGAAATCTAAAAACCGAAATTTTTCACGATCACAATACTTCCTTTACTTCGTACAAGAAAGTAAAAATAATGTAATAAAATTCTATACTGTTAATATATGTCATCGTAATGGTAAAATATTTAATTAATTTTATCCGATAACGTTAAATACATATTTAATTAATTGTTTAAATTGAGTTTGAGTTAAATTTTCTAAAGCTTTTTCTTTTGTTCCAAAGTTTCAAAATTTTCTTTTGTTACAGAAATAGATAATAAAATGCTGTTTAATTAATTTAATTTATAATTAAATTATAGAATTTAGTTCGTTTTACAATAATACATTTTCGTTTTGTTGATTCAGTAAAATATTTTAATTAATATCTTTATTGCAACGCTCTTAATAATCGAATAATATTTTATTGCGGCTATTTTTGATTAACATAAAAAAATATAAAACTTATTTTAATGAAAATTAAGGAGAGAAAGTATAAAAATTTACATACTCATTATATGCTGATTTTTTTTTTCCATCTTTATGTTTTCTGGACTAACAGGAAGAGGATTCTTCTAAAATAGTTTTATACAACAAATCTTTTAAAGATATAAAACTAAAAATTTAAATCAAAAAAGTTTTACAATACCAATTCCCATTAAACTAAGACTTAAAATTTTACAGTAAACTTCTCAGTGTAGCGTGAAATTTAAATAGTCAAATATCGCTTCTGTTTTTATATTTCTGGTTTCTTAGCTGTAGAGCTATGCTGCAAGAAGAACAGTATGGTAATCAGTCAAAATATTAGGTATGGGTTTTTTCCACTTCTCGTCGTTTCATGACCGAGGGATATGTGTACGTATGTACGTGTGTTAGCATATTTGAAGCTTAATAACCTCTGACCGAATAAACTGATTTTCATGAAATTTGGCACAGAGGCTTGCATACGTGGGGCTATTTGTTTATTTAAACTTTTAATAATAATATCACAATAAAGTTTTATCATAATTCACCCCCACCACAAAAAAATAAATCGTAGATAACTCTTTATTAGTTGTGAATTTTTCTGTGGAATGGATTTTCTTCAAAACAATTTCTCGGGAGGATGTTTTTGTGGGTGGGAAGCAGAGAGAATAAAAAAATATCGAGTATTTTTTTTATTTTTTAAACTTTTCTCATTATTTTTCCACTTTTCATGAGAATAAATAAACAATGCCAGGAAAGTATAACAAGTCTGTCTGCTTTTTTTTATGCAATTAAATATAAGCAAAAAGAATGAAAATATGAAAAGATAAATGACCAAAACTGAGCGAAACTTATATAGAAAAGTTTTAAGTAAGATACCATTAGTGAATCATTGTGTCAGAGCAAAAGTAATTTAATGTTCAGGTGATCCGGGTAAGATAACCAATTAATAAAAAACTAAGATTAGATAAAATTGAAAGGAAAATTAACTAAATTACATTGGTATATTCATCTTATACCTATAAAAATTAAACATTCACAAAAATATATTCTACAAAAATAAATAAAACAGAAATTTGTAATATTTATAATGTTATTCACAAAAACAGTAATCAGTGTAGATATTACTTATTATCAGATACGGTTATTTTAAACTCCTCCGATATACTCATAGCTTACATAATCATTTTAATTGGTTGCATTGTGCTCTCTCCATACCAAATCAATCATTTGGTAAACTAAAAAAAAATCATATTTTACTGATTTCAACTGTAATAAGCAAAACTTAATTTATATTTAATTTTACTGAATCCTGTTCATATCGATTACTTATTATCAGAAGATATTTGTTGACAACGTTCTGCTTCTGTTCTGAACATTTATATCTTTCATGTAGTTCTTTTACATTTAAACTCGAAAAATTTGTAATTCGTTCCAGATTTAGTGCGTAAAACATTACCCAACGAACTGAACAAAATGAGTCTAGATTATTAATGTGCTGAATCGAGTCATTCCAAGAGATAAATTTGGATCTAATAGAGGGAGTTTATTTTAGAGCTTCTGTTCTAATTTTACATAAAATTTCATTGTATATAATTAAATTTAATATATAAAAAAAATCAAAACGTAGGTCATTGATTTTAATTTTGATTTCAATAAAATAACATTTATTGTTAATCAGTATGTAATCAAGTTATTCTGAAGTCATTCATTAGTTGAAAATACTTATTTTCAACCAGCCTACATCTTTTCTACCTTAATAAAATACAGTTACATATAAAATATATTGTTATTCAATTTTAATTCCAAAATTTAGAACAATTAAAACTTGTTTTTATTTTAATAAATAAAATGGTATTTAAAATTAATTTAATTACAACTAACTTCTACAAATAAAGTAAGTGTGACTTGTTTATTATTATTGTTTTAAACACTGATACAAAACAAATTAAATCTAATTAGATTTTAATTTAAATTTTAACAAGGAAGTAAAACATGTTTTGCTAGTCTTGATTGCAATTAATTAATGTTTTTGTTAGTTCACATGAATTTATCCAGGTTAACCTGCATATATATATATATATATATATATATATATATATATATATATATATGCATTTCTATATATACATATATATAGTCGAAAGTTTGTTATTGGATGTAATTCTGAAGGTAATACAAATTAGAAAAAAAAAGTTACTACTAGTAACGTTTTATTGGGACTACTGGTCGTTTTATTAATAACTAGAATTTTTATAACTTCGATTGTACCTACAAAATGCAGGCATTAACCAAGGAAAAGTTTTCTCCATAGTTTTTTTAGTAATACATTGAAACCATGTATTACATTTTTCCACCTTCCTGTTTAACAAAAAAAATTAAAAAAAAAACACACCATAAAGTAGTAATTTTGACTTAATTTTTTGTGTATATTAATGAATTCGTATGTTTTTTTACGTTTTTGTTAGTGAATTTTTTTTTATAATGGCAGAATTAAAGATAACTAATGATATTTAGGTATTTTATGATATGTTATTATCTAAGGACCTAAGGCTTTTAATTATTGAAGTGACTTATATTGAAATTTTGATTGATATGGCTAGGTGGATAGTGGGCGGATAGTGAGTGGATGATGGGCAGATGGTGGACCGGTAGTGGGTGAATGCTGGGCGGAAGTGGATGGTTAGCGGGTGGATGGTGGACGATTAGTGTGCAGGAATGGGCGGTTATCGGGCGGAGGTTGGTGGCTGGTGAGCGGTTAAAGGTTTGGGGTAGGTAGGTGATGGGCGGATTTCGAGTGTTGGGTGGTCGAAAGCCCCGAATAAACTTTAGATAATATTTATTTATTGTACGCGTTGTTTATGAAGAGAATTAAAAGCTCCTTAGTTAGGCTCATGAAAAAGTTAATAATGTATAAGATTTTATGAAGAAAGAAGCTACAAAGTTAAGAAAATTAGATGATAAACATTTAATACGCATTCAAAAATGTGAAGAAAGAACCACTGTAGCCTGTGGGATACCAAGATTAGAAATTCAAAAACTCTGAAAAGAAAAAAGTAGATCTTCTTAAATCTAAATCGCAGTCGTGCTCATTCAGCACACCAAAAAACCATAAAAACGTTCAAAACCATTTAGTGGAGTAGGTAGTTTTGATCAAGTCTTTGTAAGAAAAATATTCACGCAAAACATAATGAACTGCTTACATTAAATAAAATACGTGAAGAACTTCAAAAGTGTATTCAATTTAAAGGTTCTAGAACTACACTAGCAGCTCTATCCTAAAAGAATTAGGGTTTAAGTAGTGTAAGACTGATAATAATGAAACGTTTTATTGATAAAGAAGATGTGCAGTGGAAGAGGATAGAATATTAAGAAAAATGTACGATTTCAGGGAAGATAATTCTTCATTTGTTTATTTGGAGGAATTGTCTTAATATCACATTCGATGACAAAATCTTGGTCGTATGACAGTGGTGCAGGAGTAAAAGTGCAGATTAATAAAGGTGATCGGTTATCATAATTTACGCAAGAGTAGAAATGGGATTCATTCCAAATGACATGGAATTAACATGGAAAAGAGTTCAGAAAGTAGTGATTATCAAGATAGCGTCAACAACAACAATTTCATGAAGTGGGCATATCAAAAATCAATCCAAAATAAAATACTAACGTTACAACGTAACGTTAAATACTAACGTTTTTCCAACCTTTCATTTTTCAATTTAATGCGATTTAAGGTTCGTATACCTATTCATATTTTTCATTCCCGTTTCGGATTTCATATTTATATATTTGTATTTATTAAATTACTCATTTTTAAGATGTTAAAATGGACAAGTTTTTAATAAAAACCCAAAAAATGATGATGAATAAAATACAACTAAAGAAACAGAAACAATAAATCCAGACGACATAAGTAAAACAAGTAACAAAAATATAAATGCACTCATCAATACACGGAAGATTATATGGGTTCACGTGGACTGGAGAAGAATGTAAACAAACCTCTTTGTGTTATGTCCGAAAAAATATTATTAAACAGTGTAATAGTACCAAATAAATTAAAACGTCACTTTAAATATTAAACATCCAAATATTTTATAAAAAAAACGTACTTTCAAAAATTATGAAAACAAGCCAAATTTTTTGAAAGAAAATTAAATGTTTCAGAAAAAGCTCACATTGCTTCTTATGAAATGTCTCAATTTATTGCTTTAAAAATGAAACCTTATAATAGTGCCGAGGAAACTTTTTTACCTGCTTGTCGAAAAATTGTTAAAACCATTCTAGGTGATGAAGTAAAAGTCGATATTTCTAAAACACCTGTTTCTAATGATACAGTTCTTCTAAAAATTGATAATCTTTCATGTGACAATGAAAAAAATACTGACAAGGTACTTACAAATATAGTTTTTTCGTTGAAAAGTGACGAAAGTACAGATATTTCTGGAAAAGCTCAATTAATGGCATTTGTTCGGTTTGTCTATGATAATGCATCGAATCAGTTTTTGAGCTGTCAAGAATTATCAGCTTATACCACAGAACAAAATATTTTTTGTCCAATAAATTCATATTTTGAGAAAATAGGTTTTTTAAATTTCTGTGTTGGAATTTGACAGATGGCGCTTCGTGTATGACTGGTTCGATAAAAGAATTTGTAAAGATTATACACGAGCAGAATCCAGATATTCTATTTACCATTGTTTTTTACATCGCGAAGCCTTAATGACAAAAGCTTTACCGGATGATCTCAGAATAGTTCTTAATCAATCAATTAATATGGTTATTTTTATAAAGTCAAGACCATTGAAAAGTCGCTTATTTATACAATTGTGCCAAGCTATGGAATCTACACATGAATGTTTATTATTGCATACTGTGGTTATCCAAAGGAAAAAGCTTTATTACGAGTATTTGAAATGAAAAATGAGTTAACAGTTTTTTTGAACAAAAGTCTTTCTTTTTGTGAATTTATTAAAAACGAAATATGGTGCGCTGAATTAGCATACTTGTTTGATATATTTACCGTTTTTAATAATCTCAATTCGAGTAAGCAGGGACCAAATGAAAATATTCTAAATTTAACTTATAAATTATTATAATTTCATAAAACCTCTTATTCTGGAAATTTAAAGCTGAAAAAGGTAATTTAGATAAATTGGAAAATGTCCCAAAACACAGCTGTAACAAGATAGAATCAACAGTAGTTGAGCATTTGGAATTATTTATTAGGAAAGTGGAAAAATATTTTCCAACACTGCAATTAGAAAAAAATATGATCTTATAAGAAATCCATTCTTAATAAACGTTGTATCCGTTTTTAATATGACATTTAACGAAGAAGCCGAGCTCATTTCTTTATAGGCAGATAGAAACTGGAAAGTAGAACATTCCGAAATGTCTATTGATATTTTTATATATTGAATATTTTTTAAATGAATTTTTTTATGTCTTCCTAGGCGTAGTAGTAGTGCAAGTAACCAAAACAAAAATATTTTGGGGCAATATTGTGGTAAACAATATTTATGGTAGTCAAAAGTTTAAAAAATATCGATCTTTTCATTTTTTCAAAAACATTTTGGGTTAATTTAAACTTTTTTTTTAATTGTATTAAAAGTTTAAATAACAGACCTTTAGTAATAATATTACAATGAAATTTCATAGTAATTCACTCTCCCTCCCACCATCACCAAAAAATAATCTTTGGTAACTTTTTATTGGTTGTATATTTTTCAGTGGTTATTTTTTAGTTTTTCCAATTAACATAATAAACGTGGAAAAGTCAAAATATTTCTTGGAAGATTATTTTGGGGGCAGGGAGAAAAAAATTAAAAAACACTAATGTTATAAAATTGTTTGATTGATTTAAGCATATGACAATTTTATAATAAAACTTTATCAAAATCATTTCCACCCCAAAAAATAAATCTTGGGAATCTTTTTTCATGTACAATTATTTTTCCACTAAATAATAATAATCGGTGCCAGGAAATTATTACAACTTTTTTGACGAGTTTTAAATTCTAATTGATTAATTTTTTATATCGAAAATAAATAATGTTATTTTAGTGGTACATTTTTTTGATCAAATTTTAGTGATATTTATTTGAGGTAAGTGGCAATCGCCTTAAAATCAACATACGAAAGCTGAAAATTCGATTTGAAAATAACATCGTATTCAATTTCACCTAAATATATTTTAGCATCTTGTTTGTTCTCATTAAACAATGAAGATGGGAATTAGAACGTGTGAAACCAGATATCCTATTCCAAATTCCGCAGCCGTTTGTAAAACACCTGCGTCGTTATCTTAGTCATTGCGGGATGAAGTACACCGTGTTACTCAGTAGTCGGGCGGACCCAGCATTTCAAATAAAATAAAATTTATTTATTTTATATTCATTTAAATTACTGGATGATATTAAGAAAATATTCATTTATCTGTTATGAAGCTTAAAATATAAATGAAATTTCATTTATTATTTTAAACGCATGAAACGTATACTTCTGTTAATGTTTTGACTTAACACATGAAAGAGGAAACTGAACGTTACATTTAATGCTAATCTTTCAGAAATTTTATAATATAAATTTTATTATTGTATTAACCGAAACTGTAGGAAAGTAATTTGGTCTTAAGTATGAAGGCCAAGTTTGATTTTCATATGCATATCTTACCTCTAATCCACTGAAATGAGTTTAAATTATATTTAAGAGGAAAAATGTATGGCACATCAGCATCGCCCAGATAAAATTTTTTATTCGTTTCTTTAGAAAAAAACTTACTCGACATTGAATTTTATGTTCACATCTATATGCATCTGAAGATTTATTACTCCCATTAGGAAGTCAGAGAGATGTTTTGTTTTTGGATTTTCCAGTGAGAGAAATTATATTTTACTTCCTATATAACTTGAGCCATAGTATTATATAACTAGAGCTATATAACTTCATCATGTATTATACGAAGTAAGTTTTATATTTAAAAAGAAAAAAAAGATTAATTCACCCTTAAATCTATGTCATGGAAATATGAAATGGAACTCTTGTAACGTATGAAAAATACCATGCCTAAACGGGATTCGAATGAAAGGTCGAGACGTTATCTTTCCACCACGCAGATCGGAGATCGATTTATTTAAGAATTATTTTCGTATCTCAAAAACTGATATTCCGCTTTCATTTTAGCAAAGATTATGAAATGTATGTTGTTTACACGTTTTATTCATTTTCGTTATTTGTCTAAGATTAAAAAGAAAAAAAAATTATCATATATTAAATCAGTACTGATTGCTGATAGATGGATGATTGGTGAAATTAAACTATTTTAACAATAAAAGTTTATTATTTAACGCAAGTATATGAGGAAAACCTACTTTTTGTCAAGATGGACCACCGATTCCAGTTAAAATAAATATATTCAAAATATTTTCATAAAACACATAATGCTGTTCGTGTTGTAATTTCGTACAAACTCTGAAATCCACAAAACTTACAATCAGTATTATTATAAATGCAAAAACTTTAAACCGAACTAGTTTTTGAACATATTAATTTAACATAGATCCTACAGGTAATACTAAACCAAAAACCATTCATAACAATTTTTTTACTACTTGAATTTTATCATAAGTTATATTTACAGAACATAGATAGCGCTCGGTACGAAAATTTACGTTATTCAATTTATAATAAAAATAACCAAGATTATTTTCAACCCATCAAGCGAATGAATATCCAGACCAATCTTAATAAACATAATATATACGAACCGTAATAAGTAAAGTTGGCAAATCGCACTACTTGGCGGTATTGACAATGAAATTACACCAACCAATAAAAAGATCACTTTTTTTTTGTTACTACAACGTACATGTATAGGCATTTAGAAAAAAAACACGTATTCACCATTTAAAGTACGGTATTAATTTATAAAAATAGTATCTTGATAAAGATGAATATAACTTTTAAAACCTTCTTATACAAAGTGAGCAACATAAAACCGACCCTATAATGAAACCGCTACCCAACAATATTTATGAAAGACTCTCACACAACTAGCGCGACTAGTGAATGTATATATTACTACTGCCGTTGATTTTTGCTGCCGTTTGTCAGGTGGTTACGTGTCATGTGCAGTATTTGTTACAGTGCAGTATTGTGAGTTCAGTTATGTTTGTGTAAAATGCCTTATTCAATCCAGGAGAGGAAAGCTGAAGTTGAGGTCTATATTCGTTTTGGATCGTTTGAAGAATCACGTCAAGTGTTCGTAGAAAAATTTCCAAATTCCGGTATTCCAGCAAAAGCAGTAACATAGACTATTTATTTAAAAAATGGCGTACAACAGGTTCGGTTTCAAATGCAAAACGAAACAGGCAACCTTCCGTTAGGACACCACGGCCATTTCCGATATTGAAAGGAGAATTACTGGCGGTCCAAAAAAATCACTACGCAAGTTATTCCAACAATCTCGTGTTAAATACTCATCTTGCCGTAAAATTCTTCATGAATTAAAATTAAAACCATACCGCGTTACAACTGAAGTAGACAGAAAAACCGAAGGGACTTGATTATTGCAATTAAGTTCTCAAAAAAATTGTTGGTAGACAAATAGAGTTGTCTACTTGCGATTTTTTCTTTTGGGGCTACTTAAAGGAGAGATTTTATGCATCTAATCCCCACGATATTGTTGAACTGAAGGTGAAAATTCGATGAGAGATCAACGCAATTGACAACAACGTTTTGCATCAGACTACACTCAATATGATCAGTCGAGCAAAAAACTGCATCGATGCCCAGGGGTGGTCATTTTGAATATCTTTTGTAATAATAAGGAAAATGAATTCAACATTTCAATTAGGTTTTACATTTTTGTTAATTTATCCGTATCCTTCATAAAATTTCACTTCAACATAACCTACCGAATCTGCAGCGGTTATGTTAAGGGTTCGGTTTTATGTTGCTCACTCTGTACTTTTAATTTAAAAAAACGAAACTCGTTCCTTTGCCAATTACCTAGTAAATTATTAATTAAATTCATAAAAATAGATATATCATTGATTTATATTTACGTATCAGCAACAAGTGTGTATTATTTTTTAGTAGGTTTCTATCATTATTATTGTTTATGGATTATTAAATGAACAAATAAAAAACGTTAGTTATTAAAACATAAAAAAGGATTTTATCATTATTTTCACTTTTACTCTTTAGCCTACAGGCAAATTAATAAATTAGATTTACGAGTATATATTGAAGATATTTTTGAAAAGGTATATGTGTCTAACAATAACATTTTATAAAACTCTTATTTTCTTTTCCTTCAAAAGCTATGGCCAAGCATAATGAATATTCTTAATCGTTTATACGAAAAAAGGATAATAACTTTCCGAGGATAAAATTAAAAGAAATACTTATTTGCCGATTACTCTCAAATAAATGCTTACAGATTTACATTCATATAATCAAGCGGGTTCCTAGAATTTTGGAATCTATTTTAAAAATTAATAAATTGTTGTGTAAATACTATAAAATGGCTACGTTGTTTTTAAAAAACCTAAAAACAGCATGAATAACAAACATATTTAAGTCGTGCGCATTCACATACATATTTTATGAAAATCTAAGGTATTTTCTTTTCAGCGTAAAATGAACAGCGACATTTATTTAGTTATTAAAAAAAAAGTTAATATGCTGACGATGAAATGAGAAAATTTTATGCAGTAAATACGTATAAATGTTAATATATACGTATACAGTAAATACGTATAAATGTTTGTGGGGTGGAATGATTTCACAGCAGTCTGTTATTATGTGTAATCGTTTGTATGTAGCATCCGTAACGGGTCAGTAACCTGGTCGGAGTATGATTATCAAGTATTATTATTGTGGTAGTTAACCCCAGATCAATTTAATCTCATATCTATTTTGATAAAAGCCATGCAAATTTTATAATTTGGCTTCTACCAGGTGTACTTATTCAGTAAACAGAATAATCAAGTTTTTTATTAATATTATGAATATACCGTAAACAAATAAATGACTTAAATTTGGAAAAATGATTCTGAATATTAACAAAAAGAAAATATTCTTTTAAATATACGAGCGAAAGCTTTTCATTTTCCATCTATCTACCTTCTCATTAATTCTTTTTTTTTCTTGCTTGATGAATTAATTCACCACAGAAGCTTTCAGAGAAGCGTGCACGTGAAAATATGGAAATGAAATTTTATAAAAAAATATTTACTATGAAAAAATTTATGGCTGACTGCGATTCAAACCCAGGATCACCGGATGAAAAGCCGAGACGCTACCAAACCACCATGATGACTAGAGAATAAAACATCGGAAAATAAAAAAAACTCTAGCGCAATTCGGAACAAGAAAACTGCCTTTCGTTCCTTACTATCTCACAGTCAGAAACGCATTGATTTTCAGAGTGCAACGAACTACATATGTTCGATTGATAATTAGGTCCTACACACACGCATCAATTTTAAACTCTTCATCACTGTGACTCACTGCATAAGCGCGTATGAATACACCAATAATCGTACAAAGTCAACCTAAAATTGAGGTTTGTTGTCTTTCTATGACTTTAAAATTGAGCGTAACTGAAGAACAACTCGATGAATACAACTTTCACATACAGAAATTCAGATACACTATCACACATCCTACCTAAATTTTAATGAAATTGATCTAGTAGTTTTGGAGATTTTTGAGCCACAAAATTTTATACACGAGTGGAATTTTCGTACTCGTCACACCTCAAAACCTAAAGAAAATTTAATTTTCTCATCGTACGACAGAAAGTAATACCTTAGTTTTCTTTGAAAAATGAGATGAATGATTTGTAACGTGTATGAAAATGCCATGCCTGACCGGGATTCGAACCCGGTATATCCGGATGAAAGGCCGAGACCCTACCACTCGTGCTACGTAGGCCGGCATGATTTAAAGTTTTATTGAAATAATATTTAACGATTTAAAAATTTAAATATCTTTAGTTTGAAAACGTAAAAATACATTAGATTTATTATTATTCTAAATAATATGAAATTAAATTTAATTTACAACTCAAAAACAACGAATCTTACTAAATTTTGTAAACAAATTTAATCTCATATTATTTAGAATAAGAATTAATCTGATGTATTTTTACGTTTTCAAGCTAAAGATATTTAAATTTTTAAATCGTTAAATACTATTTCAATGAAACTTTAAATCATGCCGGTCTCCGTGGCAAGAGTGGTAGCGTCACGGACTTTCATCCGGAGGTCCCGAGTTCGAATCCCGGTCAGGTATGGCATTTTCACACACGCTACAAATCATTCATGTCATTCTCTAAAGCAATACCTAACGGTGGTCCCGAGGGTTAAAAAAACAACAAAAAAACTTTAAATCACAACGAATCAACTCTCCAGTTCGAAAACAAGGAAATTTATTCGTGATACATTTAATAAATGCAAAATCCTTGAGTATTTATGTATTTCCTGGAGTCCTTTACACGTAAATACTTGAAATTATAAGAGAGAGCCTTTACAAAATTACTTAATACTGGTTGCTTTCAAGTGAAATAAAACAAAAGTGGAAATTTTTATCCTTAACTCGTGCAAAGGAGAAAAAGTGATTAAAAACGGCTTTAAAAATAAGAAGAATAAAATTGACTTATAAAAAGGTTTTTGTATAGAAAGAAATATTTAAATACTGTAAAAATGTAATCCTTCACATCTGTTTAACTGAAAAAAAAGCAGTACTTAACATAAATATAAATACTGGTTATCTTACATTTCAAAACTACTCGGTAATCTAGAAAGTAAACATTCTGAAAATTAAGCTATCTCCAGAAAAAATACCAAATGCTGTAATGTATTATGCTTAAAGTCATAATGGGATGTAAGAAAATACTATAATAGTTAAAAAGAGTACGAATTACAGTGTATTTTTTTAAACAAGAACATATGTTTATATTTTTGTTTGTTTTTTTATTTGAGCTTAATAAAGTTAGCTCTTTTTATTCAAATGAATTTTACCTCTGGGCAGTTTACAATACATAGATTCATTAACATTGGTTCAACAGTTGACCGACCCTTAATAAAATACAAATGCTTTTGTCAATCCATTTTACTATATAATATTAGCAGATGAAATGTTTCATTGTTTTGGAATTTCGGAATATTATCTCTAGGCTACAGGCAATCGCCAATGAAAAGGATGATATTGGGTGTTTGTAGATCTATTCACGATGTTATATCATTTCAATAAATTAATACAATCAAATCTTATGACTATTTGTTTATAAAATTAAAACTAGGGATAAATAAAATAAAAATTTGCTTCGTTGGATTGTATGATAAATATTTTTTAACAGTTTTCTTTTTATCATTATTACGAATGTTTCAATAACATTTCAATAACCTTATTCTCGAATAGAAATTTCAGGTAAAATAAAATAATGTAGCAATTTCTTTACATTTTTTTTTTTTTTTTTGTATAAAATCATATTATAATCGCTTTCTTAGATAGAAATCATAAGTAAATTTCATCAAAATAAGCAAGTAGAAAGAATTTCCCTTGAAACACCTTAATTAATATATTCTACAAACACAAATAGTAAATCAACCGCAGCATATATAATGATAAAAACAAAAATCTAGGTGCTGGAATCCATAAAAAGTCCAGTAATACGAATAAAAGCACAAAGTAACATAAGAACAAGTGACACCAGAAACATAAACGATCATAAACATTAACATAAATACTTAGATGGTACAACTCAAAAATAGAAGCCTCTTCCTGACTATCACTATTACATTCCTAGTTCTAACACACGTAGCTATTTTAACCATCTAACATCTTTACCATTATCCAAGAGGTTAAAAGCTAGACAGTTCATGTGGTCATTAAGCTTTGTTTTATACTTTGTCACCAATCGATTGACTTCTGGAATATACGGTAACCCTAAAGTACATATGGATTTCGGCGTTCGGAACGAAACATGACGCACCTTGTTGTGCAACTCGCAAATTTATTCTGGAAGAGCTAAATTCTTTATATTGGTGGTAGTTTCCATACCACAAAGTTGGATTCCGTATGTCCAAATCGGTTTTAGGATGACTTCGTACAATAGTAGATTGTTACATACGGACAAATGCGATTTCCGGCCTATTAATATTTACAGCTCTTTAGATTTGATATTTAATTTTTTTTCTTTAATACAAACTTTTCATGTTAGACGACAATCTAGTGAATACCTAATACCGTAGACTTTCAGCTCGCAGGATGTAATGCTCATTTAAATGGATTCCTGGGCAGTCACACCTCCTCATTGAGAAAGTCATATAAGTTGATTTCTCTTAATTCACCTATATTTTCTACTTCCTCAACCATTCGGCGACGAGGTCTAATCCCGACTGAAACTTAACTGAGGGATGAGTTGGATCATCATCGATGTCCAAGATTGCTCTGTAATCGGAAAACGATGCAGTAGTGGTATCGTCAGTAAGAGGAAGGTCCGCAGGGTTTTAGTTTGTATAGCAGACCACGTAGCCAGACCTTATCAAACGCTTACTGGACATCTCCTCTAATCGTATGGTGACAACACGAATGATTCTGTGTATCTGCTCAATGGTGGAGTGAACGTTGCAGAAACCGAATTGGTGATCAGGAATAACTTGTCCCAGCTCTAAAACTGGCCTCAATCTCCGAATGAGCTGCCTTTCGAATATCTTGGACATAATAGGAAACAGACTAATTGACCTGTACGAGGATAGGTTAATTAGCAGCTCATGCGCTGACTTGTCCGGCTTAGGTCTATCACTATTTTGGGATACCT
Organism: Lycorma delicatula; assembly: GCF_047948215.1. Classification (NCBI taxonomy): domain Eukaryota; kingdom Metazoa; phylum Arthropoda; class Insecta; order Hemiptera; family Fulgoridae; genus Lycorma; species Lycorma delicatula. The sequence continues at coordinate 140,165,435 of NC_134458.1, read as the reverse complement.
TTGATTCTGATCGAATAAAATTAGTCCATTTTTATTTATTACATGTTATGTTAAAACGCATTTTACAATATTATATTTACATTAAAAAACCAATTTTATTATTTTAGTTTAAATTTAACAGTTTTGAAAGTATTTTCATCGAATGGTTTTATATTCTATTTTTAACTGAGAAAAAAGCGGAAAGTTGAAGATTTTATTAGGTTTAAGTGAGCTAAAAATGTATATCCTTACCGGGGTTATATCAGAATTGTTTTATTGTTAATCGATAAATTCTGGAAGTAAGTTTTTTTATCATTAACCTTCCTAATCGATTGTTTTCTTCACTTTCGTTCATAAAACAAAATACTGAAATGTAAAAAAGAATCAGTTTTTTATTGAAAAAAGTCTTTGAATTCGTAACCAGTTACAAAAAAAAAAAAAAAAATCCTATAATCGCATATATAAATATTTGGGATGGTAACAATATTTAAAACTGAACAAATATTACATTTTATAAGTAATATTTTTATACAGAAATAGTTGTAAGATACTCGTAAACTTAATCTAACGTGAACTAAAGTTCGAAAACAAATTTTAATCTGTATTAAAAAAAGTGCGAAATGTTTGAAAGGAATTCGAAAATAGAAAACGCCAAAATCTCATTTACAAAAAAAATAAATAAATAAATAATACTATATATTCATTATAATTGTTAAACAATCATTATCATCATCATCTCCGTAGGGGAAGAAGACCGCCTTGTTACGATTCAGTTTGCCACAATACCCACCTCGTTCCAAGCCCTGTTGGGCTTTACCGTAGAGTTCATCTTTAGTCGATAGTAAGGAATTATTATCAAATAAAACTTAATTTAAATTAAAAAAATATGGAAAAATAAAATAACAGCTACGAAAAACAGCAAGACTGTTTCTACCGGTATTTATAAAACATAAATTGATGTTGAATAAAAACACTGATCTTTTTAAGAACGGTTTAAATCAATCAGTCATACAATCAATTAAAACTGCTCGATGAAAAATTTTAAGTTCGGTATGAATAGACTTTTATTGTAACCCTGAGGCTATTAATGACTAATAATAACTATTAGATTTATAAACTACCTCTAATAGAAAGATTAAATCTATAATATCTATCGAGTAAGGTACGTAATTTTCTTCACAAATTTACTGAAATAAATATCTGAACCAGCTTGTTATTCAACATTAACATTAAATACCAGTTGAGTTTTTAAATTTTAAATCACTTTTTGATGTAAGAAGGACTACAATGAACAATAGTTCATAATTTGAATCTATAATATAATAATATATTACATTACATAAATTGTCTGTTTTAATAATATTTTCTTCATATCTTCTTTCAATTAGACTTATTTTCATGTCCCTTGAAAACTACTGGTCTGATGTTAGATAACAATGAAACGACTGTACAATATTTCAATGATTTTTGAAATTTCAGTCGTTTTAATACGGTAAAAATATATATTATCGTTTAAATGACAGGAGAATAGGATGCTAAACAACAAGGACTTTGTGGGTCTTTTTTTAAATATTTTTTTAAGAAAATCTTTTATAAATTAACACATAGATTCAAGACTTTTAGTGTACGAAAAATTTCAAGTCTTATCTTAATTTAAATAAATACTTAGTTCAAAAAATAATATTAAGAATAATCAAAAAGAGATTATTAAGTAAAAATATTTATTTGTCCCAAAGTGTTTCTTAGCAATAATTAATGAGAAAATAAAGTATACTCGTGTATAGAATTATTCACGAAGAATGTAAAAAAATTTCAGGACATGCTCTACAGGTGGAAATAAAGACAAAAGTTCAACAAAAAAAGATTAGGAAAAGTTTTGTTGGCGAATGGCGGCTAGAAAAAGATTTCGTCCTGATTTCTGTGCCTTCGATAAAATAAAGCCATTCATGGACTTAAGGAGCAAATTTAATGCTTTAAATGAAATCTGACCTGAAAAATAAAATAAAAGAAACCAAAAAAATGTGTTCCAGAACTGGATCTTTAGTAGTTTTCAAGAAATCTAAGGAAAGGTTTAGGTCAAAAAACGCTAGTTTATGTTTGGCATAAAATAACTAGTTAAATTGGTATTAAACACATACAAATTTTAAACAAAACTAGAAGATAATTTTATTCTGAATAAAATGGTATGAATAAAGTCCACAAAAAATAAATAATGTAGCTTTATCTGGTAAAAAAATATTTAATTTAAATTCGTATATTTACCAACTTAAGAAAAAATAAAAAAATCAAGTTAAAATTTTCATCAGTTTTTTATCATTTAATCTCCTTCATATTAGTAATAATCTAAGGTTAAACATTTTTTTAATAAAAGTGTTCTATTTAATGAAAGTTTAAGAAGACATTTTTTAATAAACGTGTTTCTATTTAATGAATAATATTTGAGTTAATTATTTTATAAAATTTGAAATAGTATGTGTGTAGTTTAGTTACGGTATGTTAATTGTAGCTTATGTTATTGCCGTAATCGTGATTACATATAATTTTAAAGTATATAAACAGAATATTTCAAAACTGAGGGATATTAGGGAGTAGAAAAAAGGTGCTGATTTACACTATTACAAAATTACTACTTATGGTGAATTTGAAAGTTTTGTCCGCCACCTTGGACCCACACCAAAATATTTTTTTAAATAATATTTTTAAAGTTTGAATCAAACTATTTTTTTTTAAATAGGAAGGTGGACATGTTTCACGTTATTTTAATGTAATATTTTACGAGAAAAACGATGGCAAAAATTATTTCTTGATAAATATCTTCATTTTTTAATTACAACTAATGAAACCTGATAAAAGAAGAAGCCGTGGTAGTAAAAAAACGAGGAAAAACCCCCCCCCCATAGTAACTTTTTTATTTTTTATTATCTTGAGAATTACATCGAAACAACAAAACAATTAAATTTTCAATTAATGGTCCAAACACTAATAATAATAATAATAACAATAATGGCAGAACTTACTGCCATTCAGCAAGCTCTTCGCTTCACAGAACATTATTGCGAAGAGAGAGTGCTAATTTTTTCCGATTCCCTAGGTGCACTTGTTTTAATTCGGAACAAAAACATTAAGGACGTCTTAATTTCAAACATCCTATCCATTTTATACGTTTTAAATCAACGAGGACAGCGATACATATTTGTATGGACTCCAGGGCATGATGGTATTACAGGTAATGAGAGCGCAGACGAAGCTGCCAGAAAGGCAACAGTCTGCGATGATTTGGATGCATTTCCTGTAAGAGTGCCAGATGTTAAAAATTGTCTAACTAACGTAGTAAAAAACAAGTGGAATACTGAAGGACTACTGGAGGAGTTTAAATACAAAATTAAACTCAGTAAAAACTTCTCCATATAAATGGAAAAGCGACGTGATGTTGACTCGCCGAGAACAAGTAGCTGTGACCAGACTTAGAATCGGTCACACGCGATTAACAAATTCATATTTGTTAACCGGCGATGAGAGACCAATGTGCGGTGTTTGCAATAAAACACTTACAATTAAGCATCTAATAGAAGAGTGTACAATATATGAGGACCTCAGAAAGAGGTTCCGTCTAAGAAATGATATTACTGCTGATTTAGCTAATGGAAATGAAAGAAAAATAGTTGCATATTTACACGCCAGTGGACTTCTTAAAAGTCTATAAAAATGGAAATTTTAAAGCTGTGTTAAAGAGTCTCTAAGAGGTAGTTTCATCCATATATATGGGAGTCCCAAAAAGTGGCACGTATAGTCACGGGTGGTAGGCCTCTTGCCTAGGCCACCCTGGTTTGTCTACATTCAAGAGCAGTGAGTCGGGGTGTGTCCAATGATGCATGGGGGACCCTCAAGGGTGGACTGAGGGCGCGAGGCTATGGGTGGGCGCAATGCATGCCTGTAGCCTGTTTATATGGAGAGTCAACTGCCACGGCATCCTGGCGCGACTGATATGCTGCTTAACGGCGGTTCTAGTCGCCCCGAGGATGCTAAAATTAACAAATAATCGAGACAGGTAGAAGAAGATAATGGTATTGATAACTTGTATTTTTAATTTCATGGTTTTTTGAGAACCTTATCTCAAATTTTAATATCAGGGCCCTTTACACCCCGTAAGTGTTGTGCGTATCTTTGTTATTTGTGTTTTAATGTTCTGTGTAGTTTGTGCTTTAAATAAAATGTAAGGGCCCTTTACACCCTTACATATGACGATCCTGATGGTGATACTAATTTCTTTCTAAGAATGTGATGAAGGCAAATGACCTTAGTAGTCGATGCCCGTAAAAATTAAAAAAAAAAAATAATAATAATAATAATTATTATTATTTTATTTTTTATAATAGAACAGCAACGCCTTGGTATATCGCACAATAAAGACAAGTGATACAAATTATATTAATTAATTTAATATTGATTTCAATTACAATATTAATGGTTTTTAAACAAATTCCATTATATATAGCTGATTTTTGACCTTCTTAACAAAGCTCACTTTAAAAATATCAGTGCCCATGCTTAATTCATGTATAATATCAATAACACTAGCCGATGGTGAAAGATCCGTTCTCACACTCAGGCATAAGAAACGATGATTCCTTAATCTCGCAACTCTAAGCCCAACATTCGAAATATCAACATATATCTTGGCATTAAAAGATATTATAATTATTGTGGTAATAATAATAGTAGTATGCAAAAATAATTTTGCAACACTATTACAAATTAAATGGCTAAATAGCTGACCAAATATACTTTAATTACCACAATATTTCATATTAAAATTTAGTTAATTATTTTCGGTTCAAAATTACTTAATACAATAAATTTTGTAAGCATAACATTCTACAAGAAATCTTTAAAATGCTGCCTCGCTACAGCTTGACAGTGTGTTAACCTAAGTAATTTCCATTTACTCGTATAACTTGAATCATGTTTGGTGGTAGACGTGAATATTCGCCTTTGGAAGTGGAAAATATTCACAGATTTTGTTTTTTATATAAAGCGTTTTAACCCCAAAAATAATAGTGTAGAGGAGACAAATCTGGAAACCTGGCTGGGCATTCTATGGTTCCTCTAAGATCTATCGAATTATTTGTAAATGTTGCATTTAAAATTTTCCGTGCCGTTAGATATTAATGAGGTGGCGCTCCATCTTGCTGAAACCATAAGTTATCTAATTGTTGTTCAAAATTTTCCTGGATATTTGGTAAAATCATATTGGGTAATAAGTTGCAATAAGCATCTCCTGTAAGATTTCCACCTAAAAAAATGGGCCTACGATACGATTATCAAAGATTCCTACTCAAACGTTTATTTTCTCGGAGTACTGTATATAAATATAAGTTGAAGTAGACATTTAATTTGTAGCAGCGTTGCAATTATTATTAATATTATGTATAACTATTAGTGTTATTTATTATTGTGATGGCTGTTATTATTAATGTTTGAGCCATCTTAACTGTTTGAAATTTACTATTGGATTCAATTATGAAGGTAATACGAAACACAGATTACTACGGGGCGTTTTACATCGTCTTTTTACTACTGCGACTTTTTCGTTTTTGCAACTTTGATTGTTTATAACTGAAAATCGAAGGTGTATATCAAGAAACGGTTTTCGCCGTTATTTTTATCGTTAAAGTTTACTTTAAAGTCATGCATAACATGTCCACCTTCCTATTTAAAAAAAGAAGTTTAATCCAATATGGCGGACAAAATTTTCAAACACACCATAAAGTAGTAATTTTTTAACTACGTAGATTCTCACTTGTTTATACCTCCTAGAATCCCTCAGTTTTGAAATATCAGTTTCAATACAACTTAATATTTTGATATTAAAGTATCCCCATTTCCATACTTCAATGTCAATCTGTATACCATCATTGATTGTGTCATATTCTTCATCATTATTCTATGTATGTCTGAGTAATTATAGCAGAAATACGTTCTAATAGTGGAGTGATCTAATTTAGTAAACATTTGAGAAGCACTTTAGTTACTGAAGCTATATTTCGATTATTTTGTTAATAATATTATGATAATTTTGTATGTAACAATTATTCTTATTTGTTATGAACCGTATGTCATTGAGTGTTTGGTTTCGGTGATAGTGTTGTATTTTAATTAAACATAATTACTCTTGAACACATAGTATTGCTTGTAAAAAAAATAAGAAAAATCTGACGTGGACATCACATGACTTTCTTGTACGCCTATTAAATTACATTTTTAAATAAAAAGAAATTTTTTTTTAAAAATAAAAAGCACATATAATTTTATTTCATTAGTAACTTCTGATATTAATTCACGTTTTTTTTTTATTGTTATAATTAATTATTTATTGTCATTTTTTTTTACAATCAGAAACTAATAATTATTAATAAATCAATATATTTAAGTTAAAAAAAATAAATTAGAAAAAGGAGATGAGGTCTGATTCAAACCGAGCCTTCTTGTAGATCCAAATATTTCAATAATTAATATTTTATTTGGCTATAACTCTGGAACCAATGAAAATAAGTGCAACTTATATATCGTTGAAAAGCTCTCAATGAGAGCTTATTACTGCAGTTAAGTTCAAATCCAAATGTTTTCGATTTCGGGCTTTTTTGGACACTTTTGGTTCAGTCGATTGCAATCAAAAGGGGAGGTGCACAATTAGATGTTACACCAGTCCTAAATCCAAAATTTCGACATCCTACGGCTAATCGTTTTTGAGTTATGCGTAATACATACGTACGTACAGACGTAACGCCAAAACTAGTCAAAATGGATTCAGAGATGGTCAAAGTGGATATTCCGTTGAAATCCGATAACTGAAATTGTTCGTGATTACAATACTTCCTTTACTTCGTACAAGGAAGAAACAAAATGAAAAAAAAAAAAAAACACCAATCAAAGTGAAATTTTAATTACTGTACTTTTTAAAATTAACAATGTCATAATGAATTATTAGTATCTCAATCATTCATGCGGACGGTACTGTTTCGACTCTTTGTCCGGGTAGATTTTTTTCACTAGTTAAAGAGAAAATTCATTTCTCTTTTCATCATCATAAAAAGCATGGTAATTTGACTAGTCTGTATTTATTAAAATATATCAATAACTAAATTAGAAAATCAAAAGTTGATTGAAATTTCATTGTCTATTTTTTACTAGAATAAAAAAAAGAGGAACAAATAAGCAATATTGTATTCAATTTTATCTAGGTTATTGGTATTTAAAATTAACGAGAACATTTTTAATTTATATTAGAATTGTCCTTTGATTGCAATATTTACAATTAATTTATTAAGTTGAACATGACGCATGGTGCCTCGTGGTAATTTACATTTGATATCATTATTTAAATAAAGCTTAACGGAAGTCATAATATTGACAAAAAAGACAAAGTGAATGAAAATAAGGGGAAAATGAAAAAAAAGTTTATAGAAAAAGAGAGAATGAATAAAAAAAGAAATACGATATATGCCAGCAGAAAATTTTTAAGGGAGGAGGTCAACCCTTCTTGAGATCTTATTTCAACGACGTTAAGAAGTAGTAGTCAACGTTGTCGCTTTTCATAGACCACACAGAAAACCAACCTTTTTCACACAATATAAAACAACAGCTATTCTCATTCCATTTTATATATATAACAGCACACTACAATATTTTCACGGTATTATGAATTCTTCTATGAATTTTATGAACTTTTTTATCTTTATTACAATTTTATCTCAAATATTCTATTGAGCGAAGAAATTGTTTTTCACCTTCCATTTGTTTTTATATTAAGGGTTATAACCAGTACGGAAACAAATAAATTGAAAAAAGTATTATTATTATTATTTGTTTGTAATAACACATTTAAAAAAATAAAAGATATATAAAATAAAATTGTTACTCAACTGAAAAAAAAAAAGCAACTGATAAATTTATTTAATCCGCAGAAAGTTTTCGCATCTTTTCGGAGTTCAAAAACAATGTAGTCACTTTCCAGTTATCTTGGTTAAGTCAAATTGTTAACTAAAGGATTACTAATAGTGTTGTCTATTTGTCAGAATACAATCTAAATCTAATGAGAAGTGACATGAAGATTTTCATGAAAAAATCATGATTAAATCAAAAAAAAAACATGGTGGAATGAAGTGTCAAGATCAATGACAATTACTTTAAAATCTTGGTCAGCAAAGATTCTTTTAAAAATTCCAAAAAAATGACTGTGTAGAAAAATGGAACTAATGGTTAAAGAACAAAGGGAAGAGATATAAGGGACCTGATTAAACTAATAAGAATTATTGTTGGTAAGTAGGGCATAGAAAATAGGAAAGGAATAAATATATGTTTATAGATGTGGGAAAAAACATTCGATTGTGTCACAATCGAACGGGAAATATTTTAAGCCAAAGAATAGATTGGAATAACAGAAGATTAATTAAAGAGTGTTTCTAAATCTGAAAACGGCAATGAAAATAAAGGATGATCGAATTCTACGTCATGTGTTCCTGAAACACATCTTGGAGGTTTTTTTTAATATATAAGATTTGTTTAATTTAAAATAAACTCAATTTTTAACATAATTATGCTGAGCAACATAAAATAATCAATCAATGTTGCTTCAATCTGGTTAAAAAGACCTCTCGAGGGACTGTAGATGGAATGGATGCCCACAATCTGGAGAATGCTTGAGCCTTTAGGACGGATAAATTTCTTACACTTCAGGGGTCTTCTGCAGTAAGACGATCCTTTGTCACCATCCATTGCTCATATTTTATTCTTCTTTCCTACTTTTTATCACTTTAGTCTGCAAGCCCGTCAACAGCATTGATCTAGAAGGTCACCTTCACCCACAAAATCAAAACTGAAAAAGAATGAGTCAAGGAGAAAAATGAGCGGTGGTGATAATAAAAGTAGGATCACTGAAGAAGGAGATATGAACCTAGAATCTGATCCAAACCTCTACTGGGATATGAATTGATCCATTTCTTGAAAGGATCAAGGTTGCTTAAAAGCATGCCTCTGCGCGCGGATACTGAGATCTTCCACCAAGTGTGATTATTGCGGAAGGAAGGACAACAGAAAACATATGTGTTCAGGTTATTGCAGTACAGGGAAGCATGCCTGAGAGGTTTCGACATGTTTACTTTCGATCATGAGGACTATGATGCAGACCAAAAGGGAGTGGCACGGAGTGTTAAAGATGCTGATCAGAACTATCCGCACAAAGAAGCACAGGGAGTGAATTTCCCCTGATTTTCTTTTGGGGCTGTGTTCATATACAAAGCAGATCCGGTCTCAAGGAGTCGTAATCGACAAAAATATAAAATGACGATGAAGAACGATATCTCCTAAAAGGAACTGCAATACGACTCAAAAAACCACATTAAAAGGAAATCTCAAGCCATTTCCAAGTAAAGAGCACTCATCCTTCTTAGAATTATTCAAGAGTTCGGATCTTGGTATGATTTAGTCATGGGAAGAATTCTATGCCTTTGTTATACCTTCTTTACCTGGGGAATTTTCCTATACTAAAATTTCCAAATTATGAATTAAAAATAATGAAAATAGAGCTAATTTGATGCATTTAAATGTAAAATTTATACAACTTTACATATAAATAGATTTTATTGTGTTAATTTGCACGGAAAATATTTTTATTCTAGAAATAATTAATACGGAAAATATGTTTAACAATTTGTTTAAATAGATATATATATATATATAGATAGGAGGACATATAGATAGGATATATATATATATATATATATATATATATATATATATATATACATATCGTGGAAGACTCAATACTGGAAAAAACTCATTAAAATGTATTTATTTCAAAGGAATTCGGTTAAATATATTTTTCATTTTACAAAAACAAACCTATTAAAATTGTTTACATCTAATATAATCTTATCTGAAGTAGTGTTTAAACTTCCCTCCATACAAAATTCCTTTATTACTTTAAGTTGCTATGATAAATAATTTATACTTTATACGAGTATTTCAATACAAGAAACTTTTTAAAAATTATTTTATATTAAAAGTGATATTAATTAAATGTAGTATAAAATACAAAAATATTCTTAAAATTCCTTTTAATATATAAATGGAAAAAAAATAAAATGAAGTATAACTTTTATATTCTTTTATGCATACCAGTTCCGGTGACTGCATACAACCATTTTTTTTTATTTATACTACTACATTCGTTTTTTAACCTTCTAATTAAACTTAGCAACCATAAATTCAGCTGCAATAAAAATTCTTCTCTTTAGTTCCAGGTTAAACAACCTTTCAGGTTAACAAGTAAAATAAATTATAAGTAGAAATTACAAAAAGTAAACCCTCTTACGTACCCTACACATTCTTATACTCGCGTGTACAGACACATTAAAGACTGGTAAACCCAAATTATCAAACATAATAATGTGTATTTTTTAAACTGCTACAAAACTTTACTACTCTGAATAAATTTAAAAAAGTTTTGTATGCATTATTATACGAAAAATCATATAAAGTTATTGCTGAAGCAATGTTATAAAGTTACCACTGATAATGAATCATTAAAGTCAGAACTTAAAAAACTTACCATATGAAAATTTGAATATTAAATTTACAATTTAATATTTTCTATTAAATAAAATTATTATGAAATACTAGTCAAAGTGTTACAATGTTTATTAAATCATAATATTTTATCCTATCAGCCAATTGCATGGTAAAAGAAGTATAACAAGTAAGAACGTACAAAATTTGGAAAAAAAAATATTCACTTTACAGATTTCCTCTAAGTAATATTTAAATTTAAATCATTATACCCAATAAGTTTGCGAAAAATACCACAATAGTTTGAACAATCATCAAAGGTCAATATGACAAATCACATAATTTCAAAATTTTATTGATTAAAACAGAAAAACACACATAAGTAATAAATTTTTTTATCTATCAGATATCTAACAACATTAATTCTCTGATATTACCCACATTTTCATAAAGTCTTGCTTGTGGTCAAAATGATGTTTAAAGATGATTAATGTAACTACAATATTAATTTTTTCAGAATTCCCCAATTCTTTTCTTCAGAAATAAATAATACAAAAAATGATAATTTTTTTTCAATCACAGGTTTTGAAAACTGTGAAGATTATTCACACAGTAGAACAGTAGTATCGTGACAGTTTTAAGCTAAAGCATAAAAAAGAAGATCACTTTTAAACTGGCAATTAAAACATTGAGTTTTAAAATATTCTAAATAGTATCACAAACATATGTATTTTCAAATAATCACAAGTCATTAAATTCTCACAAATTCTGCATTTTTCTTGGTCCCATATTGACTGATTGACGCATAACAAGATGTCTGATGATTTGTCTGGACTTACAAAAAAAAGTAAAAAATAGCCATTTGAAATTTTATATAATAAATAGGATTCGTTTCTGCTACGATTAATAATCGTTTACTAGAATGAGTTTATCGCTTTGATGCTGAGACTATGGTCAGAGCGAATTTATAGTAAACGGAAGAGTAACTTTACTTAATAAAGAAAACGTACTGCGCTTCTTACTTGGTGAAGATAAAGACAGTACCTCACTCATTATAAATTAATTTGATATGACAATAACAAATTTAAACAATGAATAACTACTATTCAAGCACACACAGACTATGATTTTAATGGATTTCAACAGAGAAATAGAATTGCCAGCCTTCTGGTAACGGAAAATAAGATTTTCCTATTATTTCTTGATTTTGCCTTGTAGTATGATATCAGTATAACCGATACAATATTATATGCAAACTTTTTATTAATCTCTCAATACGTAGTATATAAACTAATAGTAAGAAATAACAATTATTAATGAAAATAATTTATCTAATTTTCACTTATTAGAACTAATAAAACTGTATAGTGTAAATTTAAAAACGGTTGTGGCAATTTTAAGAAAAGTAGATTTTTTCAACTCCTACTTTAAAGGTTTTACTTTATATCACATAACAGAAACATTCATAATACAACGTTCATAATCACCAAAGAATTATTATTTTGCTTTACAAAAAAAAACATTCTAAAACAAAAATGTTACTTTGTTTTAAAACATTTTATGAAGATTCCTATTACTTAAATAAACTAAAACTAATTATAACAAAAATCAGACTTACCGCAAATGTATAATGTATATTGTGCATACATACCTGTAAAAAAAATAATGAATAACATAATTAACAATCAAAATTAACTTTAAAAATTGTCATTAAAAATAATAATAAAAAATTAAAAATGAATAATCGTTATCGTGGTTTTTGGAACACATAACCAAAACATAATAAAAATAATTTAAATATATTTTTATTATTGCCTTTTACTTAAATTTGCCTTAGACAAAAATTTTATCATCACATTATAACCAATTGCTGATAAGGTAAAAGACTTAACGCTCATATCTCAGATGAAAATATAATGTTATGCATAAATATTTGACGAAAACTAATTATTTTTAGCTAATAATTTATTACATTAGGTATGAAACCACAGAAGTATAGTATTCCGTGTGATTCCATTCAGTTACATTCGTTAATTCCAAAAAAATAAAACGGCAAAATATATATTTTATCTCTAACATCAGATTTGATTGATCCCTGTAGTAGGAAAACTATTCTTTAATATAAATGTAAATAAATTATGTAGTACTGAATGCACTTATTACCTGGGCTTATTACTAAGTATCAATTATTAGCATTTATATCTTAGAATATTAATAAAAGTGATAATATGTGCATTCTTAGAATAAAAGTGATATAAAAAAATAGTTTAAACGAAAAAAATTTATTTATTGTATGGTTAAGGTAACATTTTATTTTTAAAAACTACTCCATTTAATTTTATTACAAATTGAATATTTTAACTCGAACGGGTTTGGAAAAATGGTAATTTTATTTTATTTTGTTATTGTCCTTGAAATTTTTTCGGTAAGTTTTTTATTTTGAAAGAATAAGCAGAATATTAAGCTCAATTTTTTAAAACTATAAATTTTTTGTACTATATACAATTTGAACTATTTTCTGAACTTGTTTTTAACAATAATTAAATTCGTTTTGGTTTTACTTTATCTTTTTTATTTTATGTATGTTTTGAGCATAGATACTTGTTTGTTTTAAATTTCTCTTTTTGAAAGAATATTAATTGCTTAAATACGGTTATGAATCAAAACCATATGTATACCGAATCTACAGTCAACCCCATAGCAGTTAATACCAAGGATGAATTGGTGCTGGAGATACCGGCATCATCTGCATGGAAGACCTGTCATGATCATCTCTATATTCACAGAATTAAAAAATCTGATTTGGACACCACATGACTTCCTTGTACGCTTATTAAATTACATACAAACATTTTTGCTGCACTTCATTTAAACTTATTTCATTTGAAAGTGAGATATGATTATCCAATTCTTTAATAAAGTGGACAGTTACACAATTGCTAAAATATTAGTTTTTATTAACATCAAATATTTATACAATTATTCATGCAACAATCTTACCTGAAATATTAGGTAAGTCCCTTTATTACTCTTTAAATAAATGTAAGTCTTATATCTATCTAATACTATGTTTTTTAATTTATTATAATGCAGACATCAACAAAATGAAAACAGGAGGTTACTAAATTTTAAGACGATATTTATTATCAAAAAGACTGAAACAAATGCATAAATAAAAATAATACGATTCTAAATTAAATTTTCAATTAATATTAAATAATCACGTATTTCACCAAATCTGTTGTTGACTACATGACTTCCTTGTATGCCTATTAAATTACATATACACATTTTTAAAAGTAAATTTTATTTCACTAATAACTTCTGATTTTTTTTCATTTTTTTTTATTGCTGTCATTGAATTATTATTTATTGAAAATAAACATACGTACGTACGTACGTACAGATGTCACGGCGAAACTAGTCAAAATGGATTCAGGGATGGTAAAAATTGATATCCCATTGAAATCTAAAAAAATCGAAATTTTTCGCTATCACAATACTTCTTTTACTTCGTACAAGGAAGTAAAATGGTAAATAAGAGATCAAGTATAATGTAAAGACTTGTAAGTCGTGGAGGAATCGGAGTATGAGATTCTCCGAAAGGAATGCTCCAAGCCTCGCTCATGGTACTGGATTCACACTTCTACCACAATCCTTCGGGAGAGGAGCATTTTTACTCACTTGTTAATCAGTATACTATCGATCAACGATTAACGAAATACAGAAAAAAAATTATTTTTCACCAGGAGCTAAATTAATACTGGAAACCAAATACAAGGTTCCGAAAGAACCTCTTTCCTTTATCCTTGATTTTGTGAAGCGTGAAAAAGTATACAACCGATTTAAAGTCAAGACGAAACATCATAATGAAGATATTATTAGGAAGCTAATAGGCTAGTAGTATACAGAATTCTGTGTAAAGACTGTAACGCGTTGTACATTGGATTAACATCTCAATACCTTAAAAAAAGAATAGAAGCCCATAAATATAGCAAAAAAAGAAGTGACAGCGCTCACGTACAATAGAACATGAACATTCGATTTTAACAGCACCAAAATATTAGACAAAGAACAAAATACATATAAAAGGACCACTCTAGAAATTACATACATCAAGAAAAATACAAACGCTGTCAACAGTAGAATGGACATAGCCGAATTAAGCAACATATATGTTCATTTAATTTTAAAAATCATATTTGTATTACAAATTTATTTTTAAGGAAAATAATATTTAATGTTTGTAATTTTTGAGAAAAATACGTGCATTGTAAAACTTTCAATACACAGGTGGTAGCAATCAGGTTATATAAAGACATAATTTTCTAAAGATAAGATGAGTCAGGTATGAGTAAGGGGATCTACTACAACAAGGGTGAGGATAAAATATTGTTATCTAGGATGGGTAGATCAGTTAATTTCTTAGTATGTAAGAGAATCTTGTATGATGTGTATTGTCACCTGAGGAAGCTTAGAGAATTCTAAATGAAATGTTGTGTATTTAATTTATAAGTTTGCAATTGGTTAACCCAAGAAATTAATAAAGGTCACAATTTTAAGTAAAATATGTCTTTTATATTGTATATATATATATATATATATAGAGAGAGAGAGAGAGAGAGAGAGAGAGTGAGTAAGAAAGAAAAAAACAACTAAAATTAATCTGGAAAAACCAATTTATAGGATGATTAAATTTTCTTTTAATGCAACTTCTCTCAAATAAAATCATTTTTACATAGATACTACTTTTCCGCGACCTTGAAATATATTATGTAAAATGAAAAAGTAATACAGCGTAATGAAAATGCAGTAAAATATGTAAATTCTGCTGGATGGAACATAAAATAAAATAAAATAATGTATCAGAAGGGTTAACAATTTATCGCTAAATTAACTTTGAATTATGTCATTTGAATGCAACGTTATCGAGTTATCTTTAAAATGATCTACTATATCAACGTAGTTTATACATCTAATTCCATTTTCTTCCATTACACTTGTATTAAAATTTTTATTCTTCTCGGATTATCATTTTTATTCTTCACCATACTTTTTTTTTATAAGTTATATTCAATTCTAGAACTAATTTTATGTTAAAAGTACGTCCTGACCTTCAATAAATTTTAGGTAAGATCGCAAAGAATAACTAATAACTAACTTACAATGTTGAGTTTAAAAAATAAGAGATTTTAAAAAATCAATAAAAAAAATTCTGGTATTTTGAACCTCCAGGTTGCTCTGTGAAGAGTTTATTAGGATATCTTTTTTATAAATATATTATTTATCTATTGATGTAGCAATTCTTTCTGAGTGATTTTAATAATTTATTGATTTTTTTTTTAGTAAGAATAAGCAATATGAAATGACTGATTAATCTGTTGAGAGAGTTAGCCGACAGCGAGAATCTTTTTAAATTATAATGTTCTTGTAATTACAACTTTAAAATTAAAAAAGAATGGGTGTAAGAAAAACATTAAAAGAAGATTAGCTTTGAAAACAACAGATAAAAACAATATTTATTTCATGAAGAATACTGCTCATGAGAATCATATATGAACAATCGAAATTCAGAAAAATAAAACAGGGAAGCTTCTAAAGGTCTATTGTACAGACCGTTCGGAAAGTTGCTGGTCACTGGAAATATGGAAATAAATTGAGGAAAATTTTAATTATTATTTTGTATGTTTATTCATTATTTTACAGAAACGGATATTACAATAATTGAAATAATTTATAAAAGGTGTTAAAAATGACCTATAAAATCAATACAACACTGCAAACGTTTAAAAAAAGATTGGACTCGCAATGCGCGTTCTACTCACACCGACCCAGACTCCAATTTTTGCTTCGGATAAATATTGATCATGTAATTCATGAGGGTGAATTGTCCACCATATCTTTGTATTATGAGAATTATTATAACCTCTCAGATGAAACCACGCTTCATTTATAAAAAACATAATGTCGAGAATACTTACGGAATTTTGGTCAATAAAACGTTTAAACAGTAGATAATAATTTAGTCTTAGCATGTTACACGTTTCAGCTCTTGAACCCACATTACTTTTTAGGTGAAAAATTTCAGTTCTTTTCTTACAGCTTTACTTGCGGCAGCAAGTCCGAAATCTTTTGTGCTAACTTACGCATTGATTTTGGTGGACTTTCAGCCATAGGATCCTAAATATCAAGCCGCTTCTGTTCGTTTAGTTTAGGTGGTTTTCCACTTCGATCAGCGTCTTCAACAGAGCCAGTTACCCGAAACTTTTCGATAAGAGTTTGAACTGCATAGCGGTGAGGAGTAGGAGTATTTGGAAACTTTTCAGAAAATTTGTGCTACACTAAATCAGTATGCTTGTCACCTTTACGAAAGACCTATTCAACGAGAAAAATGCGTTCCTATACCAAAAGAACCAATATGTTTCTCGCAACTATTGATTTTGATAAACGAAATAATATGAAACGAAACGAAGTACGTACTTCAATTAAAGCTCAATTGAAATTTTGGTTATTACTGAGCAACGCCAACGAACCCACAGGGCAACCAACCTAACGCCGAAAGAACAGAATGCACTATTCATTATTTTTTTTAAAGCATACTGCACAGTGACTTTCTGAAGGCACTAGCTTTTGAGTTAAAAAGCTGTTTTTGATCATGAAAGATAACAAATATATTTAAAAAATAATAAAATCAAAGAAATATTACGTTTTTTCTTTTAGTCCGTCCGTATTTTTTTTTTCTTTTTTTTAACCTCCGGGACCACCGTTAGGTATTGCTTCAGAGGATGAGATGAATGATTTGTAGCGTGTGAAAATGCCATGCCTGACCGGGATTCGAACTTGGGACCTTTGGATGAAAGGTCGAGACGCTACCACTCGTTCCACGGAGGCTGGCAAAAATGATCTGCCTAAAACTAAATGAGTGTATCATTTTGTACTGTTTGCCTATTTATTATTAATATTGTAATTTTTATCTATAACTGTTTTTTGACTACAACATCCAGCAATTTAATTATATATACAGCAGGGTCCAATCTGCACTCAAAGAACTGAAAACAGGGAAAAAGGGATCAAGAATAATGAAAAGGGATGAATGCTCTTCCCTTAATGGGTCACTTTCATTTAATGGGTGCTCCTTTCCACTCGATATTTACTGGAAGATCAGAACAGCTCATTACTGTTTAACAATTTTGCATTGACAAGCTTAAAATTAAGGTTAAAAAAAATACTTTGATTTAAATATTAAATTACAGAAGGTACAAGGTTCTTTAAACAATGATATCATACTACCCTGTTACTTTGTGACAAATCAGAGTAATCAACGGGTAGAGATACAGAGTGTGTCCACTTAATCAGGGAGTAACCAAAAAAAAAAGTTATTTATTTAAAATAAAAACTATACTGATTGTTAGTTGAATTAATAAGCATGGTTATAAATACTTGTCTAAAGAGTACTTTTGTGATTACAAAAAGTATTATCTGCCTAAAATTAAAAATATAATAAATAAACTATTTATATTTTTTTACAATAATATATTGTTATTTCTCATTAATATATGTTCTTTTTGAACATCAAACTTAGATTTTTAAATTTACACTAGGAATTGTACATTTCTTATATAATGTTTTACAGATAATGATTTAAAAGTTAGTATAACGGTAGGGAGTTGTTAACTAATAGCCTTCTACACAAAGTAGAGAAAAGGGTCTTCACAATTTGTTTCAATTCTAGTCTAATACGTTTCCTAGAAAATCGCAGTTTTTTATTTCTTCACAAGCAACCTGTAATAAGATAAATTATATTGAATTTCGATGGTAAAAGGCTTTATTGCAAATGATTTTTTATTTAACATACTTTAAAAAGAAGGAAGTTTGCAATTTGACCCGTTAAGTTTTATTTTTCTTTTACATATTTTCAAGCGTTACTCACAAATGAATGAGCAAATTTCGAAAATTTAAAAAAAGTATTTTGTAGGAGAAGTTTCTTTTGTATTCTGAAATGTTTTCCATATAACAATACTGGAATATAATTTAAACGAAATATTACATAATCAATTATACAATACGAAGATTTCTACTGTTCAATTTTTCTTTACAGTCTGGATTTTTCTGAAGTCAGCGGGACCAAATTAAGAATTTATAAGTTGTTGATAGGTTTACTTAATTAACTCACCGGACTGATCTAGTGGTGAACGGGTCTTCCCAAATCAGCTGATTTGGAAGTAAAGAGTTCCAGCGTTCAAGTAAAGTCAGTTATTTTTACACAGATTTTAATACTAAATCGTGAATTACCGGTGTTCTTTGGTGGTTGGGTTTCAATTAACCACACATCTCAGGAATGGTCGAACTGAGACTGTACAAAACTACAACTTCATTTACACTCATACATATCATATTATTCATTCATTCTGTGAAGTATTATCTGAACGGTAATTACAGGAGGCTAAACAGGAAAAAGAAAGAAAAGTATTTTTAATTGTATGCAGACTTCAAATATTTGAAATAAAAGCAAAAAAAAAAATTGAAAATATTTATTATTTTCTTACCAACTGTTTTTAGAAACTTTTCTTTTTTTTAAATTTTATTTTAGAGTTATTTTAAATTAATATAAATATACGAAAAATAGTCTATCAATTATTTTAGGTCATACGATAATGCGAAGATCTAATTGGTGAACCAGTAGGGAAACTTACAAATTTTAACAAAAGTGACAAAAGGTTTTTACAAAATTTTGTTTCATATGAGGATCATTCGGAAATTTCTCAGCCTGTCAAAAAAAAACTCAAGATTTTTCTGAATTGTTTTTTATTTTCCAACGCAGTCACCTTGCAATTCGTTACATTTATACACTAACGACTTCCCAAAATTTTCATATCCTCTCTATAATGCGATTTATTCAGCTCTGCATATTTCGCTTGTCTCAACATTTTCCTCAGGTTTGGAAAGAAGACGGGAGAAAGATAACTTTGCATATGGAAGCACTTCGAGACACAGGTCATAAAATTTTGCAGCAACAACCCGAGAAGCGTGTGCAAACGAATTATCGAAGTAAAAGAACAAATTATTATAGCAAATTTGGACATATAGTCTCAATAGCAAACTTTAATCGATTTAGTAGTGAAGCTGAATACTTCCCGGTGATGGCCCTGCTTTTTCCAGATAGTCTATGAGCACCTCACCACGAGAATCCCAAAACACGTAACTATGATTTTTCCTGCAGATAAGACCATTTTCGCTTTCTTGGCGCAATTTCCCTTTTTGTTATAAACAACAGTATCGATTGAAAACAAAATAGTTTTAAAGTGACATTTTAAATAGGGAAAAGTGCATAACAAAAGAAAAAGAACGGTTGATCTTTTTTTTTATTATAGTTGTCTTGGTCCATCGATACAAAGCGTATCTCTTTAACACAGTTCAAAGCCAATTCAATGATACTTAGATGAAAATTCCAAACAAAACGATTTTCATGTGAAATGTTATATACAAAATATTATTCTTCAGGTTAGTATAAATTTTTATAAATCAATACATATTTATGTTTAATTTGAGACCACTTGTAAAAACAATGAAAAAAGTTGAAGTAATCCTATTAAAGAAAACAATGATAAAGTACTTTAACATTATATAAAAAACCATAAGGTATTTTAGCATTAAAAGTAGAAAGTTTCTCGAGTTTTTTTTTTAAAGACAAACAGATTTAAAAAAAACAAATGTGAATTTTCTACATAATAGGCCGTCGTAAAAAGAAACGTAGTTAGATAAGACAATCTGAATTTAAATTTAAAACATGAGTTTTATGTCGGATAAAACCTTCTTTATTTTAAGACAGCTATGATTTGCGTACTTAAATTCTAACAAAGTATATCCTAATAAGTTTTAACGTTTACAATTAAAAATAGTAATATAAAAACTTTACGAAATTATTTTAAATGTTATAAATACATGTCCAAACGATGACAAGAAAATTACTATACGATAAAAGTTCGAGCAAATTAAATAAATTAGAATACATGAATTACATGGGGCTGGATTTAAAAGAAAAAGTAATAATAAACTTAATTACATTGTGTTTTATTTCTAAACTGGGTGTTTGTTTTAAACGTAACCAAGCAAAATACTTTTAAAAAAAGTTAATACAATAATTTCGGATGAAGAGATTTGCAACACTACCTATTGCTGTTTTATAATCAGTTGATATAATTTTTTATTTATATTTTATGAATAGTTAGCTGATTTGTTTATCTGTATTTTTTATCAGAGGAAATTGTTTTGAACGCAGAAGAAAGGAATTTTGTTGTGGAAAATTATTGAACAACTAAATCTATTGTTTTGTGCCAAGAAGCTTTCAGTTGCGAAATGCCGGGTAAGAATGTACCAAATAAATCTTCAATTCATTGTTTGATAAAAAAATATACTCGATGACGAAACATTGCAAGATGTTAGGGTAAACTTTTTAAACTTGCCTAACAAATCATTACGAAAACTTGCTCAACAAAAAAGAATATCTCTGTATGGTAGCTTTAAAGCTACTCGGCTACTTAACTTAAAGCCATTCCGAATTCATGAATTATACCCGGTTGATTATGCTGCTATGCTCCATTACTGTCAATTGATTAATCAGTTTTTTCGGGAGAGCATTAAAATGTTGGATAATATATTTTTTACAGATGAGGCTTGGTTTCATTTGAGTAGTTACGTTAATTGTCAGAATGATCGCTACTAGAGCTACAGCAATCCTCACATCATCCGTTCACGACCTCTACACCCACAGAAAAATGGTGTGTGATGTGCAATACCCAGGCGAAGAATAATTGGCTTCATATTCACTGAAAACACTATTAATGTATACCTCTACCAAGAAATTGTAACGCAATTTATTGTAAATTTAAAATTAAATGAAAGGTTCGTGGTTTCAACGAGACCGGAGCCAGATCTAACACGGCAACAGCAACTATGGATATTTTGAAAGATTTGTTTGATGAAAGAGTTATAACGACTGGCTTATGACCAGCTAGGTCACCTGATGTTTCTCCTGCAGATTGTTTTCTCTGGGAATATCTAAAAGGTTGTGTTTTCAAAAACAATCCACGCACAATTCAGAATTGAAAGCCAATATAACTCAAGAATTACGAGAAACTGGAAGAGGTATACTTCGGAAGGTTGTATGGAATATGAAAAAGAGGACCTTCATTTATGAAAACGTTGGACACATTTCTACATTTGTTATAAAAAAATTTGATCTCAATATTTTTTGCACAAATAATTGTAATATACGTAACTAATCGCATTAAATATAGCAGATTACTTTTCTTTAAATTGGGTTTCGTTTTACACCCTGTTATTATTAATAACAGGGTGATTTTTTTTTCATCTTAATAAAATAAAATAAATAATTTACGAAAAAAGGGAAGTTCCTTTAGACTTCAAAAAGTGTTATTGTCATGATACCACAGGAAGCAGGTGCATATAAATGTGATGAATACAGAACAATTAGCTTAACTACTAACGCATCAAAATCTTAACTACAATTTTGTACCGAAGAATTAAGAGGAGAGTGGAAGAAGTGTTAGGAGAAGATCAATTTGTTGTCAAGAAAAGTATAGGGACAAAGGAACTAATTTTAACGCTCAGATTAGTAGTAGAAGGAAGAGTAAAGAAAAAAAAAACCAACGTACATCGTATTCATAGACCTAGAAAAAGCATTTGATAACGTAGAATGGAATAAAATGTTCAGAATTAAAAAAAAATTAGGGTTCAAGTACTGAAACAGAAGAACAATTGCTAACATTTACAGGATCCAAACTGCAACGGAATCGAAGAACATAAGAAAGAAGCCGTAATAAAAAAGGGAGTCCAACAAGGATGTTCCCTATCCCAGTTACTTTTTAATCTTTACATAGAACTAGCAGTTGATGATGCTAAAAACCAATTTAGATAAGGAGAAACACTTGGTGAATAGATAAAGATGCTACGAATTCTAGCTGAGATTAAAAAGCATTTAGAAAAAACAATTAACGGCATAGGTGAAGTCCTACGCAAGAACTACCGCATGAAAATAATGAAGAACAAAACGAAAGTAATGAAATGTAGTAGAAATAATGTAGATGGACCACTGAATATAAAAATAGGAAGAGAAAATATTACGGAGGTAGAAGAATTCTGTTATTTGGGAAGTAGAATTACTAAGGATGGACGAAGCAGGAGCGATATAAAATGTAGCACAGGGAAAACGAGCTTTCAGTTAGAAATAAAATTTGCTTACATCAAAAATTAATTTAAACGTCAGGAAGAAATTTTTGAAAGTATATGTTTGGAGCGTAATAGCATTATATGGTGAAACTTTGACGATCGGAGTACCTTAGAAGAAAAGACTAAAAGCTTTTGAAATGTGGAGCTATAGGAGAATGTTTTAATCATATGGGTGGATAAAGTGACAAATGAAGAGGTGTTGCGGTAAACTGATGAAGAAAGAAGCATTTGAAAAAATATAGCTAAAAGTAAAGACAGACAGACATATTAAGGCATCCTGGAATAGTCGTTTTGATATTGGAGGGAGAGGTAGATGGCAAAAATTGTGCAGGCAGGCAACGTTTGGAATATGTAAAACAAATTGTTAGGGATGTAGGATGTAGTTGGTATACCGAAGTAAAACAACAGGAACTAGACAGGGAATCTTGGAGAGCTGCATCAAACCAGCCAAATGACTGAAGATAAAAAAAAACGTTTAAAACAAACAACATATTTTTCAAAGTTTCATTCAGATACAATGCGTACAATAAAAAAAAAATCATACTTGCTTGCACGAGGCACACAGTCGCTGCTGGGCATTATATTACTTTTTCTCGTAACATTAGGCTCAATTAGAAACCAAGTAGTCTTGGGGGAACTGGAGACCAAGGAAGAAGAAGGCAGACTCCGGGAGGTGACGTTACGAGCCTAAGGACTGGACTCGTCGGACAACCACGCCCGAAGAAGGGAGAGTAGCCATGAGATGCTCGATGGTGCTGAGTAATATTTATTTGGTTTTTTTTTGTACTGAGTTTCTTCTGATAATTTCATCATTTCTGTGTTTTTTGTATTGGATAATAATATTGTATATTTTTTGTGATTAGACTTGTTAATATTTGTAATGGAGGCTATAGGTCGTTAAATGGCCACAACAAGGACTGAAGAATAGCAAATAGCAGGCATCGTCGCCTGGTAGAGGCTTGTTAACGTATGTAAATAGTTTTTAGGGTAAGGAGTATTTTTTTTCTTTTTATTGTCTTACTTTTGCTGTAAATGTATAATATCTAATACTCAGGGGGATGGTCAATGGGGCTGTTCAGATGGTATTGTTATTACTGTATCTATTGTGCTTAATGCTGTGTGTTCTTACTTTGTATTTCCTTAGTTAAGGAACAGTTTGTTATATGTTGATTTTTTCTTTGTTGTAAATGTTCATCATTGGTTTCTACGGATAAGGATCATTGAGACTATTCTGATAAATGTGTAATTTCGTTCTATTGTACTTGATGATAATATTGTGTATTCTTTTCTTTTTTTCTTTGTATTACTTTGATTGTATACGGAGGTATGGTTTCTCAACGACACTGTGACGAAGGCTACCGAGTTACTAAAGGCTGGTGGTAACACCCGGGTGCAATTTGGCATAAAGATTAGTGTGAGTAGTTGATACTGGATGGTGTTTCGGTGTCCGGGAAGGATTGGATGTGCAGCCTGGTGAATGGTAAGTGTGGCGATGGCCCCGTGGTGTGCAATGAGGGCGGAATAACGTTGTATGTTTGGGTAAGGGGCATCCTGACATGGGAATTGTACGTATGGGAGTCTGCGTGTTCTTAAAAAAAAAGTGGGGTACGAAATGTGGAGACGTTTAGGGCCAGGGAGGCAGTCTCTACGCCTAGGGTGTTTTGACTCTCCCACTTTCAAGAGTGGGGGGGAGTTCGGGACTCCCCGATGATGGCACACAGAACCCTCAAGATATGAGTGGGTCACGAAGCGAAGGATGTGCAAAATGAACATCTGGAGCTGGTAGAGTAGTGACGGGAAGGGTAACTCCTCAGCAGAGGAGCATATCGGCTACTCGGAAGAGGGAGTCGATGTGTTTCGATGAAGCTGAGGAGACCCCGATGGGAAAGCCCCAGAAGGGGGCTAGCTAGAGTGGGCAGAGACTGCTGCCACGGCACTCCAAGGTCACTGTGTTTTTCTTAACGACGAGGACCGCTTGCCTCGGGGATGTTTTATAAGCATGTATAAAAAAAAAGAAGAAGAAACCGAGTAGTCTGCAAAACTATTTCTGCACGATTTCCTGGCATCAACTCGTATTATGCCAAGGGTTAATAACCTTTTACTTCCTTATTTCTCCCTGCGTGACTAATCGTTAACTTAAGCTACAATCTATCCCAACCCAAGACAATTACAAGATTTATGGACGTCACTATCAATAATTAAATTTTAAAATAAAATAAACTTTATAAACATTTATGATTCCGTTATTATAACAAGAAATTAAGATTAGAATAGGGAGAGAATGTATCATTTAACCGATAATTATAATTCGAACAATAAAAAATTCCTGAGGAATTACTAATATTTTGTTGATATATGATGCGAAATATTATTTTCAAAATATAGGTATGTTTAATTTTTATAAAGACCTTATTCAATTTTTTGAATTCTTCCTGTAAAAACAAGGGAGGTGGATATTTAAAGGGGAAGAAATCTTGTTTCGATCACAAGCTTTTCCGGCTAGCATATTCACTCGTACCATTTCACAGTTTATTCCCCACCGAGGTTGTTAGAATGTAGTCCTATTAGGTTTCAGGTAAATGATTCCTCGTGTATTATTGTTTTTTTAATTTTTTTGTTCCCTTAAGTTACTAAAATAATTATAAAAAATATTTCTATTTTTTTATATTCAGTACAATAAATTAAAATATCAAACAATTAAAAAATAAGCTTTACAGAAAATTCTGCTTATTTAACTTATTAGAACTCATAGTTTTTATTGTTGGGTTTCAATTAATCAAATATCTCAGAAGTGGTCGACCTGAGTCTGTTTCAGACTAAATTTTTACTGGTACATTTATACTTACAGTGCAACTACGTCAGGCCCGATAAGCCGGTAGCGGTAATTGAATTTACGTGCGCGCGCGCACACACAAAGAGAGAGAGTGAGAGAGATTGAGACCTGGCAGTGGCTGAAAGACTGGTTGCAGAAATAAATAAATAATTATTATTAATGCTTTAACTCATAATGTCCAACGTAAAAAAAAGATTATCCTATGTTGAATTGTAGACATTTGAATTTTTGCCTTTTTAATAACTCGACTGAGAGAACCAAATTTTAATAAATTTATTAATATAATTCGATCTTTTTCATACATATTCGTATATGGGAACCGCACAGTTAGATCCTATAGTGGTTGATTTAAACGGCAACTCAAAATGTTTGTAAGAAAACTGATTTTTGAACAATAAAGGCTGTTAATTGAAGCTTTCTTTTTCTCATAAAAATGAAGTAACCGTGATTAACATTAAATGTAAAACCATTCTGAAATTTCATAAAAATTAGGATAAAAGAATCATTCAAATCAGCTCAGACGTTTAAGCAAATATTATTACATGCATACTCGTATAAACGAATTTTACATTTTCACGGACAATCTGTTGTTTATGTAATTATATATTGATATATTTTTTACACGCAAAATAATCCGTTTAATTAACATACATGGATATTTTTGGTTCGAAATTAAATAGATATTGTCTAAAAACAAAAAAATAAAACTTCGGAAAAGTGAAATTAAGTCAATTTTTGTGGAGAAATAACATTTGTCTATCACACTTTATTGATACACAGATGGAAGGATAATATTAGTTGCAATTCAGAAATAGAAAGTAAAATTTAAAAAAGATATCGTAGACAGTCTTAAATGCACTGAGAATCTTCCTGCCCATAACAAATATCTAAGAATAAATAAATTGCGTTTTTAACAAAAACTACCAAAAAAAATAGTCAAGATTTAATTAGAAAAATATTGAAAATTTGTTAATTTAAAAAATCGATACAAGAATGAAATTAATCCAACTCAGATATATGATTCTAATCATAATAACCTAACAATTATTTTTAACAAATAACAATACGCATTCATTGTATAGTATTAGACAATCCATTGCGATATCATAATTTACAAATTTTTTACTCCAAAACGCTTGTAACGAATTACAATACTGAATCTTACAGGAAAGTCGAAATATAGATTTCTAACCAATACAGTAACAATTCTCATATTATTAGCCACTCATATGACAAAAATACATTTGACCAATCGAAAAATACAGTATTTTGATCAATCCGAGAACAAAATGATTTAAACAAATTACAATTCACATAATTCCATCAATCAGGATAACCAAATTTTTATCCAACCCCAAGAATGGTGAATAAATTCCATCTATCGCAATACAACAAATATAGTAATCACAACATATGTATTACTTTGTTCAGTCACAGAACTGAACGGTGCTTGCCCCATTTTCTAACCATTCATAGTCACGTTATTACTTTTATCAGTCAAATGAAAGTAT
Source organism: Lycorma delicatula (assembly GCF_047948215.1). Lineage (NCBI taxonomy): Eukaryota > Metazoa > Arthropoda > Insecta > Hemiptera > Fulgoridae > Lycorma > Lycorma delicatula. The sequence goes on along the minus strand of NC_134458.1, from coordinate 140,138,297 downwards.
ATATACAATCATTTAAAAAGCAGCAGCTTTCAACCGAAAAATTATAGAACTATTTTCGCCATTAATAAAATAAGTATTACGATAAATATGAATTTCTTTAGTAGCTTGAAAATTCTATTACTCTTATATCTTTTCAACATTTGAAAATTAATAATAAATTCGTTTACTCTGAGCGACCTGTTAAAACATAAAATAACTGTATTATTTACTTAGTTATTTTTGTTAACATCAAAACAAAAGATGACAATTTTCACAGTTTTTAATTTAACAAATTAAATTAGCCCTGTAGATTAAACTGCAGGTCTGTAGGCGAATTGATTGTTATTTATACGTTTTTTACACTAGTTTACAGGTACACCATTAATTAGTATTTACAAAGAGCTGAGTTGTCAAATGTATGTTGCTGATGTAATACAATTTTGCCGGTTTTAAAAGAACGATTTATATATAAACCAGAGGCTTTCTAAACTTCGTTACCTTAATGTTATTTATCTTGCTAATTTACTTAAGTTAATGAGCTACATACGGTAGCTAAATATTTTAATCAACAATAAAAATGTTGATAACATGTTTGAGAAACCCTTCCGGCTTTATTTAAATCCACGAAGGGGTAATATTCCAATATCCATTTTCGGTTTTCATAATTAATGTAAAAGGAGCAAAACTTTATACAAGGTAGTCAGTATTTCAAATTTAATTATTCACAAATATTAAGGAAATTAATACCAAAATACACTTTAATTCATATAAAATATTTCGTATTAAATGTTGAGTCTAATGAAATATTTTCTTTTGTTATAAAATTTTACTCTGTAACAGGTAGCAAAGTAAAAAGCTGAACTAGTTAGGATAAGATAACTGATGGTCTTATTAATAATTTCTTTTTAAATCTGATAATTTAATTAATATGCAAAGTTTTTTAAGCACTTGTAAAAAAATCTTTGTTCAACCAAGATAATTTTTAAACTTATTAGAAAAATACCAAGTCGGATTACAATGAGTGATTAAGAGGGAAATGTAGAAGACAGGGTGCGTGAGAGAGAGAGAGACAGAGAGAAAGAAAGAACAAGAGTGTTATTAGTAACTTTTACTGAAGGACTCTAAAAATGGAATGGATTGGCTGATACAAAAACTCTTTTCTTTTACACTTAATCATTGTATAAAAAAATTATTTAATTAATATAGAAGTAATGACAATAAAATATGCAAGCAAAGTTAATAGTTTTGAAAAGGAAAAAAAAAATATTTAGTTAGAATATTTAAACTTTCTGGCTGTTTATATATTCTAACTAATAAAAAATGGACTAACATACGAGTAACAAGTATGTGTACCTAAGGAAGAAGAAAGAAACGCAAGCCTTACTATACGTTATACAACAGCAGTAAAAAACAAATTTTTGTAACTTACATGAATCAATAAGGGTAAAATATTTGGTATGAACGAGGTCCTATTTAAAACTTTTTAAATTTTTCATAAAAATGTGATAAAATCAAAATACTGCGTATAACCACCCCTGAACAAAAATTAAAGTAAATTAAAATAATTATATAATTCCACTCATACGCATGTACCTTTATCCACACTTGTTTTTATAGGTGGATAAGATGACTAATGAGGAAGCGCGTGCTATTATGGGAAGAAAAGCTGAGTGAATAAGAGAAATGCAGCGAAATAGTGTAGACATTTATTCAAATTTTAGAAAAATGGAAACGTCTTTTCTAACTTTCTATAATACTTTTTAAACTGAAAAGTAGACATAATTCCTGTTAAATATCCTATAAAATCTCAAAGTCATTCTATAATTAAAATAGTTCATGCGATAGTAGTTGAATGTATAAAAAAAAAAAAAACGTAATACTGGTATGGAACAGTTTTAGTTATTTGAATTGAAGGGAACAAAGAAATCTTTAAACAGTGTTGCAAATTCACGAGGTCAGCGATAAAGCTAGGTTAGGTTAGTCTATGTAAAGTAAGGTTAGGTAAAACTATTCTGGTAGCTCATGCTATATAAAATGTCTCCTTTTCCTATCTCAACCTTACAATTTATTCAGTAAATCGATCGAAAAAGATATTTTTTAAAAATAGTTTTTTCTTCATTTTTTTTATTTAGTCAAACATTCCTTTCTATAAAAATAATAATAATAATAAATCAAATTAAAATTAAGAAAATTTTTTAAGTACATAATAAATAAATCTATAAACACATAGCTAAAAAAAACAAACGCCTAATCTCTAAATCATCTGAAATGTAATAATATTTAAAATTTATTCACTGTTGTTTTATGTATCAATTTACGCAACTGTACCTAAACATGTCTGTGAATGATGCTAAGATTCGTTCACAATGCTTATACTACTACTAACTACTCTCCTGCAATTAACTTTATTTAAAATTTTCGATTGAAAAGCTGTTGTTGTAAACAAAACTATTTAAATTTATGAGTAACTCGTAAAAATATTTTATAACGCGGTGACAGATCAGTAGGAATAAAACAAATCAAAGTTTTGAAGGCAGTAACTATAATTAGTAAACTCGTTATTTTTTTCAATTTAAAAAATAATTATTCTATATTTCCTCTCTACGTCAACAAAAATTAAACTGAATGGTAACATACAGGCAACCATACATCAAGGTTAGGTAAAATCAAGTATGAGTAGATGGATTGGTGATTGTTCATTATTTATCAGGCATTTAATAATCATTAGGAAGAGCATCCGGACAATCGATAAATCCGGACAATTGATAAAGAATTGTTCAAAATCCTCTAACTTTAGCCAAGAAAACTGAGAAAAAACTGTGCATAAAAGAAAAAAAATAAAGTTTAGCAAGATACTATAAAAATACATTGGAAATTTCGAGATTAGTGGAATAGGTGCAAATTTCCAAAATCCATTAAAAACAATTCTCTTCGATCGTTTTATGAATGAATGAAAGGTATTTATGATATTTATAACTAAACAAAAATTATCCATCTAATAACGAATTTAGTATCGTGATATAAACATTTTTTAAGCAGGTATGTGTGAATTATAAAATATATACATTAAGATAATAAACAAAAATAAAAAGTTTAATATTTTGTATTAAATAAATTATTTATACAAAAATATTCCAGAAGTAAATATGCATGTACATTAGGTACAAAAACTAACGATCATAGTTGTCTGGCTTTATTCCCTACTGAAAGCGACGAAGTCATTCTTAAGAAAACTAAGCATAATATACTAAGTTCAATTACATTAACCAATGAAGTATTTACCTTTGACAATATAACTTTTCTTACCACACAGGTTCATAATACTGTATAATGAGTACTCTCAGTTCCCTCAGAAAGAACACCTCTGACTAAGAGCTGTAATGACACCACAAACACTTATTGTACTTCAAGTGTTTTACAAGCGAAAAGTACAAATAAATTAACATTTTCTTTATATAAACAATGAAATACAATCACTGTCTCCAGTTAGTTATGCATTAGTTAGATTTTGTAAGCTTTAATCTATAACTATATTATTTGTGTCCTATATAATTTCAATGTAACTGTATTTTAAACCATGAAGGATGTGTGGTTTAAAATTAACGAGTACATTGGCTACAAAAAAGATTATTAACCTCTTTAAACCAGAATGATATGTCGACTAAAGATTTACTTATTTAATAACCTTAGTAAGGGAAAGAATTTTTAGTAATATTTTAAAAATGACTTAAATGACATAATTTAATGAAAAAATGTAATATATAACTAACTAATTTTAAAATGTTTAGTTTTACAATTAACATCAACAAAATTAATAGTTCCTTTTTGTTGCATTAATTGAGTTAACTATTAAAGATAAGTTGATGAAATTGGCAAAATTTCTAATATATAAATAAGTTTTTATTATAACTTACTTTAATTATGTAACGAGAATCAAGGTATCCTCAGGTCAGGACACAATTTACTCACCCTTCCCGTCTAGCCTGGTCTGTCCCCTACATCCCCGCTATGTTCGTTATACTCACGGTTTTGAAAATAATACTGATAAATAACAATTAAAGGCTGAAAAGCTCTCTTTCCTCCAAATTTTCCCTCGTTCTTGATGTAAAAGCTCTGATACGTTCCTGCTGTAGACGAAGCTACAACTCGAGTCTGAGCGTCTGCTAACCGAGAATCACGCACTTCAGGTGCATCACAGGACCGTCATAATGTACTCACATTCTTTTAGCATACTTTGAATAATAAGAAATATTACATACCTTTTTTGAAGGCCCCTTTTTTAACTTTTGAAAATTCTAATATCGACAGTCAAAATAAATAATCAAAACCCAAAACCCATAAAAGTTCCTGGTAGATTTTAGAACGAGTATGGACTGTAGATGATGTTGACAATAAAAAAAAAACAACTCCTTATTGCCTTTGATGAATTGTTGCGTTTAATTTCTCTTTATACATTATTACACTTGAACATTATCAAGACTTAAACTTAACATATACTTGAGCATTATCAAGAATATAACTAATCTAAGCGTCCATCCGGACTGAAACGAAACGTGACCGCTCTGGTCGTGATTCTAACATCCAATGCTTTTTTCTTTCTTTTTCCTGTTTAGCCTCCGGTAACTACCGTTTAGATAATTCTTCAGAGGATGAATGAGGATGATATGTATGAGTGTAAATGAAGTGTAGTCTTGTACATTCTCAGTTCGACCATTCCTGAGATGTGTGGTTAATTGAAACCCAACCACCAAAGAACACCGGTATCCACGATCTAGTATTCAAATCCATGTAAAAATATCTGGCTTTACTAGGACTTGAACGCTGTAACTCTCGACTTCCAAATCAGCTGATTTGGGAAGACGCGTTAACCACTAGACCAACCCGGTGGGTTAACATCGAATGCTAGTACGGCTTAACTCTCCGGTGAGCGCTAGCACCCACTAGATCGCAGCACCGGACGGCTCGACGTGGAACGAAACGGTTCCCTAAATGTGCTAATTTAAGTTAATTACAATAATAATATTAAACTAATAAAATATTTTAAATGTACAGATTAGTTTAGATAAGTATATATATATATATATATTAGCCTCTAGGACCACTGTTATGTATTGCTTCAGATGATGAGATGAAATGACAATTTTGTTGTAGACTGAAATTCCATGCCTGAACGACGATTAGTATCTAAATTCAGAGATCCTTTTTTTTAACGTGGTAACAGAAATTTAAAGAAGTAAAATTATTAATTTTTTTTTTCTTTAAAGACAATACATAAGAAATAAAAATTATAGATAATAAAGATAATAAATATTAAAGTTATTCACGTTGATTATGTCTTGAGTTTTAAGCTGATTTTTTTTTACATATAAAATCGTGAAATATACGGGAAAATCAATGTGAAATATTTACGGTGATTTTTTGATTAAGATTTTCCACTTTGATTATCACGAATATCGTGATAATCCTAATTGGAGATCCTCTAAGGTATACATCTGTAAAGTTTTATTAAAATCTGTCCAGTAGCTTTTGCGTGATTCAAACATAAGGATGACGAGAGTTATCATTTCATTATATTGTACAGATTTTTAATTAAATACTCACCAGTTTGTTTAAAACCCTTCATTACTATAATTTTTAACCAACAGAATTATATAAATTTGAGAGCATAAGTAATAGGAAATTAGCCTATCAAAAAGAATTAACAAATTAAATTACCGTATATTATCTTGGCCGTATACTTAAAGTAAAATACTGTAATTATTATTACATTTTGGGAATACATTTAGCAACCAGAATTCGTTAAAGAGAGGTGTTTTCATAAGTATCAATAAATCTGATACATAGAGTATAGTATTAAAGTAAAAGAAATGAACATTATATTAAATATATTGTATAGAAAAAAATAAAAAAACGAATAATTTGGTGGCAAGAGTGGATCAGAGGAGTTGAAAGGGGTGAAATAAAACTTCAGTTTTTCCCCTTCTTCCGACTTAACCTTACACGTGTCAACTACTAAGGACGGAGGCAAGAGGTTAAGTAAAAGAGTTCATTATGTTTACAAGGTCATATCGTCATCCCTTTTATTTTACACCGCTCTGGTTATCGGTCAGCGTATTATCCCCCTCCCTCTTTTCTTTATACTCCCTTTAAGTTATACGTCGTTGTAGTAATAATTGATCACATCCTGTTTTGTTAACCTACAATATGTGTATATATATATATATAACCTATATGTATGAATTATGTATAGTCTACGTGTGTAAACTATTCGACTCGTTAAGACTGTAACGGTCTACAGTTTTTATCACCACTTGCGTGTAATATGACCTTATACTATATATAACTCTATACTCTATCAAGTAATATTTATGTTTACAAAACGTAAAAAGTATGAAAGATTTTTCAAGGTAGTTTTATTATTCATTTTTTTACAAAAATAAAAAAACTGGAATAGTCTATATTATAAATTATTACGGGGGTGTAGCTTCATAAAAGCGTACATTGACTTTTCAACATCAAATAAATAATGTTAAAAATTAACAAATATACTCGTCTACGAAAAATTTTACAATATGTTACATTCACAGGAGATCTGAGACAAAGTAAACTTGATATCAACACATTTACTGAAGTATTAAATTATCTTTAAGTAGTAATGATGAAACAAAATGAAAAAAAAAGTTTTCTATTTCGTGAAATCCAGCCAAACAACACTTACATTGTCATGAAAACATTAAATGATATTAACAATTCATTTTAAAATGAAATGTAACCAGTATCTCTAATATAAAACAAATGTAATACGTAATTCTGCATTTTTACTTCCTTGTACCAAGAAAAGGGGTATTGGATCGCGAAAAATTTCGGTTTTCAGATTTCAACGGAAATATCCATTTTGACCTCCATGGATCCACTTTAACTAGTTTCAGTGTGATGTCTGTTAAGTATATACATATGTATCTCGCATAAATCGATAATGATAGCAATAGGATATTGAAATTATGGATTTAGGACAGTTGTAACATCTAGTTGTGGACCTCCCCTTTTGATTGCAATGGACTAAATTAAAAGTGTCCAAAAAAGCCCAAAATCCCCCCCAAAAAAATTTGGAAATATTTGGATCTTAGAAGGGATTGCATATCGGATCTAATGAAGACTTCATCTCTTCTTTTTTTTTTAACTTTTTTCTTTTTTAATTTTTTTTAAACTTTTTTTTTAAATACATTGCATTAGTAATAATTACCCGTGATTATAAAAAAAAACGTGATTTACGTGATTGTAAAAAGAAAAATGAAAATAATCAGAAGTTATTAGTGAAACAAAATTTTATGTACTTTTAAAAATATGTAATATGTATATGTATAGGCATTATTACATATGTGAATATGTAATAGAGTTGGTGAAACATCTGATTATTTAATATTAATTGAAAATTATAATTTAGAATCGTATTATTTTTGGATTTTCTAGTTTAATAATTTCTGTTTAATTTTATTTAATTATTCTGAAATTTCTGTTTAATTTTGTCTACATTAAAGTTAACTACAGAGTGACTGAAAAACAGATCCTCACAAGAACAACATATACACTAAGGCATACATGCCCGATCTTTAATAAATTGCAAAAAATTACAACTTTGTTTATTTAAAATTATGGCTGTAGCTTTGTATTTTTTGCACAATTAAAAATTGTTTCTTTTGTAAATTTATCATCACGACGTACGGATTATTTTCACAAAAAATAATTTTACCCAAATGTTTTCACTTGAGTACGGGAGCACTCGAAATAAAAAAAATTAGCAATTTAAAATTTTTAATGCTCAAAACGTATTTTGTTAAATAATATGTAAAACGTTTAATGTAAAAAACTTTACGTAAGATTTATGTAATATGCATAATTTTGTAATTGGTTTTCAATAAAAAGGGATTATTTTATTAAAAAAATACAAATAAAGCTTAAAATGATTGAATTGAAAACATTTTGGCTAGACCGGCATAGCTAGGAAAAGTTATGCAATTCACTGCCGATCATTGCTAATATCTGAAAAAAAAGAATCATTATTTTCTAAAATAAGAATAAAGAAAGATCAAATCAATGCCAAGATAAGAAAGAAGATGAACATGTAATCAAACTTCATTTTAGTTAAAAAAAAAAATTGCAAAATATTACTTGCCAAAGAAGGTAAACGTTTTTTTAAATCGCAAAAGTAAGTGCCGAAATTAGTTTGGGACGTAAATAAAAGACAATTATCAAAGGTGAATAACTAAATGTTAAATTTTAATTCAAAAAATTTGATTAAAAGAAAATTAATTCATATATGACAAAAACTGATTATTATAAAAAATAACAACTTTTTGTTACTTAGTGATATTCCAAGCATTATAATTGATTTGACATTTTTTTATGTTAATTAGTATGAACATAATATATCCTCAAATAAAAAACGTTATACTTGGAATATGAGATATAATACAGAAAAAAAAAATCGAAACGTAACAAAATTTTGTTATATGACTTGTAATAAAATATAACTAGGAAAATAGCTAAATATTTCAAAACTTTTCAAATTTTTAAAAACCATTTCAAAATTTTCTTGTAAAGGGACATTTTTAAAAGCATTTTTTAAGGCTATAATTAAAGGAAATATTTACTTAAAATCTATGCAAATAAACTTTTAATTTATAAACCAGTATTCAAAAGCAAAACTTACTTATATATTTTTAGAGGTGTTATATATGCTAAATTCTATATGATAAACTGCTTTAATTAACTTAAATATTTTTAGTAGTAACAAAATATCTTAAATGGAAAATGTAAAGGGAATTTATAAATATAGAAAATAATATAAAATAAAAGTAGAAGATTTAAAACAAAAATAAAACACGTTTTCGTTTTTATTTTTACTTTTTAAGTGTTATTGAGATAAACGAAAAAAATTAACGAACAAGTGAAATTAAAAATGAATCATAAGAATTTTTACAAAGTATTAAAATAAACTATCATTTTGATTAAAAATTAAAAAATCTGATGTGTACACCACATGACTTCCTTGTACACCTTACATATAAACTTTTTTTTTCTTTAATGAAAATTACATAAAATTTTATTTCACTAATAACTTCTGAATTTTTTATATATTTTTTTGTTATTAATGAATTATTATTTATTGTAAATTTTTTTTTAATAAATATTTTAATTTTTGTTACTAGTAATTATTAATAAATCAATATATTTAAATTAAAAAAAAGGAAATGAAGTCGGATTCGAACCGATGTGCCTTCCCCTTGAACATCCATGTATTTAATTAGTTAAAATTTCATTTGACTATAATTTTGGAACCGATGAATAAGTACCTCTTATGACATATCGTTGAAAAACTCTCAATCAGGGCTTATTACTGCAGTGTTAAGAAAAAGTCCAAAATCCAAATTTTTTGGACATTTTAGGTCAAGTCGATTGCAATCAAAAGGGGAGGTGCACAACTAGATGTTACAACAGTCCTAAATCCAAAGTTTCAACATCCTACGGCTAATCGCTTTTGAATTACCCGATATACACACGTACGTACGTACATACGTCATGTCGAAACTAGTCAAAATGGATATTTCCGTTGGAATTTGAAAACCGATATTTTTCGCGATTACAATACTTCCTTTACTTCGTACAAGGAAGTAAAAATACTTAAATTCATTACGAGAAAGTAAACGGTAGGGACGTAAAGAAATATAACTAAGAATAGCATGGAATGATTTCGAATTAATATAAAATAAATCACAAAATTAAAGGAGAATTAAGGATAATTGGCTCTTCTTATTCTTTACACCATGAGAGGCTAAATCGTAATGATATCCAAATAATATATTGTTATCTCCTTAAAATCTTAATAATAATCATTAACCGTATATTAAAATTATTTACACAAATATCTCAGTTTAAAGGCTTAGATAGTAGGGAATTGAAAGTTTTCTTGCAACTGCATGTACTTCCTGATAGAATAACAGAGAATTTCATGATCTGATAATACAGATTAACGGCTACTTATCACACTTGATGATAATATTATTGTAATAACAAAACATTAATCAATGTAAGGGGAAACGTCTGTTTAAAGTAAACTTATTAATATTCATGTACATGCATATTTTTCCATATCTTGCTTCTTTGATGCCGTTAGTAAAAAAAAAAAAAAACAAATCTTGGGTAATTAAAATCCGGATGGTTTAGAAAAAAATAATTTTTATTTATCTATATAACCTTTAAATTTAAAAAACGATCCCATACCGGAATTGGATAATAAAAATATTTAGTAGATATTAAACAGTTTTCTTTCGAATTTAGCTAGTACTTATGGACTTTTCTCGTTTTTAAATATGCTTTTTACATATATATATATATATATATATATATATATATATATATATTAAACAACCATTTCGGTGAAATTTAGTTTTTACTGATATTGTCGCTTGTTCGCGAAAAGAGTTTATAATACTATGATTTATTAGTTTAAGAACATAGAATAGAAAATAAGTAATTATAGTAACGACAATAATAACCAACTAACAGTAATAAAAATATAATTTCAAGTAAGGACAGATTTTATTTACAGGTAGTTAAATCATAAAAACCAGAATACAGTCCCATTAACTAAAGTCATAATTTCCGCTAATATTAACACTTTTAACAACTAGAATTGTATTAACTACCTGATAAGACAAGCCGAAAGCTCATTCACTACAAATACCTTTCCTGTTTAAAATACAACTACCCTGACAATTTATGAATGAGTTTTGCTGCTTAAATTCCTGGAATCTGATGTATATGTACTATTATTTTAATATTTAATTCCTCATTACCGACCTCTTTATCACATTCCTCAAATTTTTTATTCTAATTTAATTTTTAACTGAACTTTCTCAAATCATTAAACCCATGTCATTCAATATTTCATCTAACTCATCTTTAGATTTGATAATTATAAAATCTTTCTTTGATTGTTACAGCGATCTCAATTAGTTTTCCAAGTCTTTCTTACTTCTATATATAAGTAAAAAAGAATTAATAGAAATCACATCTTATCTCGTTCTCATTTTTGAAAGAGAATTAGAGGTTATCTTCCTCTTTTTTCTACCATCCATGTATTCCATCATTTTATAGCAACTTGATTTTTATACAGATCTGAAATTAATTATCTTTCTAATTCTAATTCTATTAAGATGTTATTAAACGTTCTATAGTACTGAATGCCTAATACAGAACTGCAAATTCTGGGTATGTTCCTTTATCTTTTTAATCCTACGACCTCAAAGATTCTGATGATCAAACAGCCCACCAATCTTAAATTTATACACTTTTTCTGAAACCGTATAGTCTTCATTTAGTAAGAGTTGGAACACATACTGATATGGAAACAATTACATATTTATATTTGACAAATCTGACAAATCTTCTTTTTCTAACTCATAAACTTTATTTGTACCAATTTATAAACCGTATTAGATTTTGCTTCTACCAAACAACATATAAACTTTTTACATCGGTAAACATTAGCGTTATTTATGGTGCTTTACAACCCAAAAATAAATTATGCTATAAATTACCTGCCCGTATTGCCTTTTTCATTATCATTTAATTGTTTATAGTTTTATCAAATACAATTTCAAAGTTTCCTTTGGATCATTAGCACTTTCTTTTCCCTTTAGAAAAAATCTTATTCAATAATTTTTCTTTGGTTTATATTATACCTGTTACCTTTTTACTGCTCATTCTCGCGCCCTCACTCTCTCTTTGTCAAACTCTCTCACTCTATCTCTCTCTCTCTAACATCGGTTTTCCATTTTTACTATTAATATTTAATATTTCTGCTTTATTTCCTCAAATGTTTCTTTAATTTTTCGGTATACTGCACTTATCTCTCTAGAAATTTTATTCTTCTTTGTATCTCTTCAGTTCTCTTTTTGATAAATCCTTTTTTAAATTGCACGTTCTTTTACTTCTACATCTCAAGAACTTTTATAATCTGTTCCTTCATTATCTTTTACTATCTTATACCTTTTATGTTTTACCATCAATTCTAATATAAATTCATTATCTTACTTTGTAATCGTTATTATTTTCTTCAAAAAATGTATTTTAAAAAAATATTTGTATCTTTTATTTAGCTTTCTTTATCTTTAAACATAAATTATTCTTTTTTAATTTGGTTACATGGAACTAAATGAATCTAATTAGTATTAATCTATTAAAAATAATCTAACTTCAAATTTTATTGACTTTTTAAACAAAAATTAACTAAGTTTATAGAAGTTTTACTTACATTAAAAAAAATCTAAATTATCTTAAAAAAAAAATAATAATAATACTTTGAAATGAGATTAAATTGTAGGAAATGTATATAAGAAAACGTAATTTCTTGTGCGGTTGTTATTTCTTTTCAATGCTATTGTAACAACGAATACGGTCATTTACTGCCATCAACATAATGCGATTTGTATTAACTTAAGAGCAGTAGTAATCTAGTTAAAAGGATCTTAATTGTATAAATTCCACTAGCCATTATTTTTTATTTTATTTATTATTTTTTCTCTCTTCTTATTAAGAAAATAAGTAATATTAACTGAAAAAAGAATCAGGAATTAGCTTTAATAATAAAACCTTTTTTTCTCTCCTCTGAAGACCAGACCCGCATTTAATAATAAACATAACCCTGGGAGATGTCATATCCTCTAACTGCTCAGGCGGCCATGCCAGGCCCGGTTATGCCGTTCCCAGTAGCACCACCCGAACAGCCGGGACTCGGTCTTTTTGTCTGCCTTGCCGCTAGTTAGGAGACCCCAAAGGAGTCTCCCTATCGGGACTTCGGTCCTTATTTTTCCCACATCTCCCCTGGAGTCCTCAATCACTCATCAAATGTGGAACACCGGGACATTCCACTCCCTTAATAAAACTTACAAACTAACAAACAGCACGTTTTAAACGTAAATACGTTTATATATCTGTAAATTACATGTTGGCTACTCAAAAACATTTTTTTTTTTTTTAAGTAGTTAACTTTATGTATTTATTTAAAATTCTATACTGGATTTTATTTCTTATTAAGGGATTATTTAAAAATAATTTTATAAACTATTTCTCATTCGTGAGAAATTTCAATACATGTCCAATTTTAAGAAAATCTTCTTGCTCCATTTTAGCTGAAGTATTTTATGCTCAATTATAAGTCCTACAGTAAAATTCAAAGATTTTTAGAAAATATAAAAAAGTAAGTGTAGTAAAGATTCTACAGGAGAAGATAGTCTATATCATTAAAACTAAATAAAAATAATAACAGATATAATATTAACGTAACATTAAATTTGATGTAATATTTATGTATACAGGTTGCATAATCTTTATGCAGGCTTGAATTTATATCTACCCACGTATAAAAGGTATGTTGATTGCAAAACTTACTATATTTTTATTATAAGCCAAAACATTATTTTGCAAAGTTTCGAATTATTTTACTGTTTCAGAATTTTATTTAAAATCGGTTATATTTTTGTAGGATACTTCAGAAAATTATATCAAATATACAAGTTAAAAAGGAACCTAAATTGAAATTCTCCAAAATTATATACTAGTACTACATAGAACTTCTGAGGATAGAATGTAGTACGTACACAACGCAGTTTTGAAGAACTCTTCTATGAGTACAATACGTAAGCTGAAAGTTTGCCCCTCGCTAAGTGTTGCGTCTGGTGTACTAGATATTGTATTGTACTAGTCTGTTGTAGTAACGGGAAGAATCGTGAACGAGTCGTTCCTTCGATTTGATTCTTTATATTGAACGAAAGAATCGAGAACCGGTTAGAAGGAATAACCGATTCTGTTTACGCTTCTCAACATGGATTAGCGATAGGAAACCAAATCTTTCTCAGTTACGATTTGATTCGATTCGATTCATTGCAATCTTTCTTAAGGAGGCGAATAAGAGTTGAAAAGAGAAGAATCGAAGACATTTAGTAAGTATGCATCAGTTGAGTCGAACAGGAGTATGAAGAGAGTTAAACCTCTAAACATGGGTGAAGAAGAGAAAGAAAGGATGCGCATTAGAGTGATAGTGATGGTAAGGAAAAGAATCGTTGAATCGGAAGAACGATTCTTTTTTACGAATTCTTTTCGAGAATCGAATAGAAAGAATCGATTGCTGAAAAAGAATCGTTTATCCCATCACTAGTCTGTTGTGTTTACATTTTATATACAAATGTGTCATGTTATTAGTAATCAGATGATATCATCTGATTAGACAGTACAACAAACCCCGCTTGCACGTCCCGTCAAAACCAGCCGACAGTTCGGATGACAAAGACAGGAGCAAACCTTCAGTTCACTTAGTGTTGTATAATAGAAAACAATAACAACAACAAGAATCATAAAAAATAATTGATTGATGAAACATTTAGAAAAGAAAATCATAAACTTAAAAATGAAAGTAAAAACAGGAACAGAGAGGTAGAGAATGAAGGATGTAATCACACTGGGTAGTTACTAAGGTTAGGATGTGTAGTCCTGGAGAGGATTCATCGTCTGAAGCAATACTTAACGGTGATCCCGGAGATTAAAAAAATAGAAGAAAAAAGATAGTAGTAGTCGTTTAAGTCTTCTAACATCCTCACCGTTGTCTGGAAGGTTTACCGCCAGGTGGTTAAATTTAAAAATATAATCATAAATTAATTTCTTTTTAAAAAATTCGCTTGATTATTAAAATTTGTAATGTATTTATTATCACGATAAGTGTACTTTTTCACTGTAATCAATTATTAAAAATAATAATTTATTCATATATAAATGATATAAGAAAAACATTAAAATTTTAAATTAAATTCCCCCCCCCCCCGCCGCGAACCAGAAATGATAAAAATTACTAAAAATGTGTAATTAATAACCTCACCGATTTTTAAATGAGTATTTAAGGGTTCAAGGATAATAACAGGTTTATTCTATCTTTTATTTATTTGTTTAATTTCAAAAACATATTTGTTTTGACAATATTTGTTAAACCCTAGATTACATTTTATTTTCGTGAATAATATTTAAAAGTTATAAAATAGATTTTACTTTATCTTACTTCAAAATCTTTGAAATGGGCCCGACAACCACATGTGTACACTATTATATTGTTAATGAAAACGTTTATTTGTGAATTTGTGAGAATAAATACGTTTTTGTAGAATTACGTTTACGTTTATGTGTGTGTGTGTGTGTGTGTGTGTGTGTGTGTGTGTGTGTGTGTGGAGAGAGAGAGACAATGAATCATTATTGTATTACTATATGCAGGAATATATTCATATAACGTTTAATTAATTGTCACTCTTTAGACAGAGAAGATTGGTTACACTTGATTTACAGTGGTTCATTTTACTGCGTAGTAATAGAATATTTATGGGATTTACCAAAATTATGAATTAAAGTGTCATGCTATCGTTCACAACACAACACGCTACTGACATGTGTTTTACATAAAATTGTATTATATATATATATATCAGACTAATCAAGAAAATATTTAACTGCTTCTTAAAACTTAAGAAACTTAAATGGAAACAATTTAAAGAAGTGGAAGAAGAACTTAAATAACTAGACATAAAGGAAGAGGAATTGTATAAGAAAAATATTTAGAACAAAATACAAAATCTAGAGACTTTCCAGAAAAAACGAAGAGCATAAAAAAATGTAAAAAAGAAGCACAATAACGAAATCAAAGTGGAAAGACTGAAAACATATTGGCAAAATATCAAAGCCAAATAACGAAATGTAAAATGAATTTGTTTTAAAGTTGTCCATAGAAGACCCAAACGAGGAGATGAGGAAAGCATATTAAATTTCAAATAAAATGCATTACTTATCAGTATAAAAAATACATTAATCTGTTGATCTACCTGACTCAGGTTTCCTTGTGGTTGTGAAGCATGTAAACAGAGGTAATAGTGGCTGCAGTCATGATTATTCTCTCAAAGTAAGTGCATTATTATTGTTATTATTAGTGTTATTTATTATTGTACAGGTTGTTATTATTAATGCTTGGGACATTAATTCCAACATTAACTGTTTTTTTATTGGATTAAATTCTCAAGGTAATAAGAAATAAAATAGTTACTACGGGAAGTTTTGACTTGTTTTATTACCGCGATTTTCCGTTTTTGCAATTTTGATTGGATATAATTCAAGAAAGAAGGGAGTTATCGAGAAGCGGTTTTCACCGTACTTTTTCTCGTAAACTTTTACATTAAAATCAGATAGCACTGACCACCTTCCTATTTAAAAAAAAACTTGATTCAATATGGCGGATCCAAGATGGAGAACAAAGATTTCCAACAAAATATAAAGTAATAACCTTATAACGGTGTAGATCTGCACTTACGTAGATCTAGGCAGATCTTATTAAAGAATGGCTTTATAGGAATACTAGTAGGCACTAGTATCCCTATAAAGCCATACTTTAATATCGCTGTATATCATTTTAATAACTTTAGAGAGACTATTGGTATAAAAAAATTATCGCTCTGTTAATTGCAGCACTTTTAAGCAATATATAAATCGGATAAAGAATAATATAATATTAATCGGATTTTGTAATATTAGAAAAAATAAATATTAGTTATTCTAAACATTTTAATGTTTTCAGAAGAAAAACTAATATTATTAAGGATCATAATATACCTTATCATATACAATATCTGCCAATTTTTTACTCCGGAAGTAATAAAATAAATATATTTAATATTTTTAAAGCTTTATATTCGAAACTAAGTACGTCGGTAAATGCTAATGCATTTTTTTTTAACTTCTGTAACAAACTGTAAACTGAATATTTAAAAACATATGAAAAGGTAAGAAAATTTGAAATTCAAATTCTTGTTTCTTAAAAAATAATAAACATACATGTACAGCACACAGATTTTTAAAATTGAAACTAAAATAAGCAAAAATTAATAGCTCGTAAATATCGTAATTGCTATAATAAATATCAGATAAGTTAATTACAATAAACAACTAAATTTTAAAATAATAAAGTTACCTAGCAACAATTTACAAATATTATTAAATAGTACACTTTACCATGATAATTGTTAAGAAAATAAATATACTTTTTAAAAACAAAACAATTGATGTAGCAAGGAAAAAATAAACAAAAACTTGTAACCTTTATTAGATAATAAAATTCAAGGTTATTAATGTAATGAAATAAAAGATAATTATATTTTCTTTTAATAATTCTTGTTTGTGTATTTTTTCTACAACAATATTATTAGTGAACCGATTAAGGCAAAATAACTTTTTCTTTAATTGTGAGTAATAAAATGACGCATGAAGACTAATTAAGATTGTTTTCCTATTTATTAAAATTTACTTTTCCCACTTACAAAAAATTTTTATCATTACACATAAAAAAAACCTGAAATTCCATGATATTTATCGCTACTTTTATCCAGACAATTAAAAATTAAAATTAACTAGGAACTGGGCCCCCTCAATTACTTCTATAATTTTTTCAGAGCTGAACGGCTATCCTTCTAAAATGTAGTTTATAAAACTAATATTTATTTGATTCAAAAGTCGTATGTTTGTGTATTCTACCTAAAATTTGTTTTTGTACTATATTGAGTTACGTTCCGTTCTGTTTTATAAACGCGGTTGTGTTTTGGAAGTTAATTATCATTAGGTATAAGTTTTATTATTATTTTTTCTTTCCAATTATCTTGGAGGATCATTTCGTTCCACCGCTCCGTTTCTAAGAAGTGTTCATTATTTGTTTACTTTTTTGCTTACTTCTTTGTTTACTTTTTATGGTTTCTAGTTTCGTTTATGCTTATGTACGCTTAGTTCTTGCACGATATGGATCAGCTGCCTTCGGCAGATATGGTAGACGAGGGGTCATCTGATATTGTAAGTTGTTATGTACCGTCCAGGAAACGTGTTCCGCTACCGTCGTTGGATATGGACCCGAGGAAAGCTGCGCGCAGGAAGCTTATTAGAGACGACTTGTCGAAGAATCTCTCAGGTGCGTCAAGTGATAACAAGAGTGTAACCACGGAGTCCCAGCCTACTACTAGTCAGTGGAGGATGATACCTCTGCCAAGAAGGAAAGCAGTAAATCGTAGTTCTAGCAATGGTGACTTACCACTGTCGAATAGGTTTAGTGGCCTTCCACTAGAGAGTACGGAAGTTGTGAACCAAGCCTCCTCCGATTGTGCTTTACGGAATAAATGACGCGCTAAATTTGTACGAGCTGCTGGAAGCGGCCGTGTACAAAAGTGAATACAGCATTCGACTGGTTGGAGGTAAGCAGCTGAGAATAATTTCTAGGGACATCGAGGCGTACAAGAAGATTATACATGTTGTTCGAGAGTTCGGTCTGATAGGTCATACTTTCCCAAGGAAGGATCAACGAGCCTTTCGTGTTGTAATCAGAAACCTGCACCATTCTATGCCACTGGAAATGATAAAGGACGAAATCGAAGGCCACTGGCATCGGGTGAAGGAGTTGATAAATACACGCCACAGGATAAGTAAGGAGCCTACATCGACTTTCTTCGTGAACTTGGAGTCACAGGAGAACAATACGACCATTTTTGAACTGGAGTACATTGCCAATTGCAGAGTGTCATTCGAGATACCACGGAAGCCTACAGGCCTCGTGCAATGCATGAGGTGTCATCAATATAGGCACACTAAGAACTGTATGAGGCCTTTCACTGCGTGAAATGTGGGGAGGGCCATCGGACTGCTAACTGTCCCAAAAAAGACAGGAGCACTCCTGAAACCTGCACCTTGTGTCAGTCCGACCATCCGGCAAATTACCGAGGCTGCAGAGTATATCAAGAGACATTGGTGAGGAATCGTAGGTGGAAGGTGAATTGGAACTCGCAACTTCTCCGAGAATCGAACCCGCTAGCCACAAAGTGGCTTGCCCTACGCTTGATGATAAGAACTTCCCATCGTTGGGTCGTGGGGTGCCGAGAACAGTCAACGTGGAGCCTGAATCTCTCCATAAAACGTATGCTGCGGCAGCTGGGCGTGTTTGAGAGAGCAGTTTGGACAATCTGCACAGGCTTCCTGGTTCAACAGATTGGAAGTCTGATAGCCTTGCTCACCCAGGTGTTCTCCAAAATCTGTTGATGTCCAGATTTCTACGAATCGCTGCATGGAATATTAACGGCCTACTTTCTAGGCGTGAGGAGCTAGGGGTTATGGGAGTTTCCAATTCCCTGAACGTCATTTTTATATGGAAACATACTTTACTGACCGGAACTACCTCAGGCTTCAAGGTTATTCTATGTATGTGACGAATTACCCAGATGGGCGGGCCCACGGAGGAACCGCGATTCTGATTCGGAGTTCTCTACGGCATCATCAACTTCCGGGCTTCTGCACTGACCAGATTCAGGCAACCACGGTTGAAATTACAGACTGATTGGGGCCTATTAGGCTGTCCGCTGTGTACTGCCCTCCACCGCATACTGTAACTGATGAGTTGTTTTCTGATTTCTTTGCGACTCTGGATTCTAGATTTATTGCCGGAGGAGACTGGAACGCGAAAGACCCATTGTGGAGTTCCCGGTTGACAACCAGCAGGGGTAGATCGCTGAGGAAGTGTGTTCAAAATCTGCGCCTGAACGTGGTATCGGGATTCCAGCCGACATATTGGCCTACCGACCTGATGAAGATCCCGGATTTGCTTAACGTTTTTGTTACCTTGAGTATATCATCTGCATACACTCTGGTGGAGAACAACTATGATTCATCGTCGGAACACTCGCCCGTTTTACTTACATTGAACACGACGATGCTAGGGAGAAAAGAGAGGCCCATTCTTCATACGAGAAGAAACGGATTGTTTTCTTACCAGAATTGGATCGAAGAGAAACTGACTGACCCGTTTCCCCTCGATACCCCTGGGGATATTGATTACGCGACGTACTTTTTGACGTCGGTCTTGCAGGAGGGAGCATGGCGGTCTACTCCTAATGACTTTCACTCAGCCAAAGACAATACCTATCCGAGGGATGTAACAGAACTAATTGTCTTGAAGCGGCGCCTTCGGCGGAACTGGCAGCGTTTCAGGAGGCCAGAAGATAGGACTTTTCTTAATAAGACGGCGCGGAGGCTGAGGAGGTTGTTGAGGACTATGACGGACGAGACATTCAAGGAGTACAACGCTCCCCGCCCTACAGAGGCGAACTGGATCGTGGGCGAGAACTGACAAAGAAAAGGCCAATCTGTTTACTTCACACCTAGAGGTAACGTTCCGACTCCACGATGCAGAGGGCCCCGGTGATGTGGATGTTAACGACTTCCTTGAGAGCCCGATGTCAATCAGCTTCCCGATTAAACCGATCTCTGCAAGGGAGATACTGAAGTTAGTCAACGAAGGAAGACGATTAAGGAAGGCCCCAGGCGTTGAATTAGTGACACACAAAATGCTTGTCATGCTACCCCTTCTTAAAGGCATCGAGTACGTCAGGAATCTGTTTAACGCTGTTCTGGGAACGTCTTACTTCCCAGCGGAATGGAAGGTGTTGCAGGTGACAATGATTTTGAAACCAGGGAAACCTGCACAGGAAGTTTCTTCTTACAGACCAATTAGCCTATTACCGGACTTATATAAATAGTTTGAGAAGCTACTTCTGCACAGGCTTAGGCCAGTGTTGGAGAGAAAGAGGATAAGTCCGGACCATCAGTTTGGTTTTAGGTGTAGCCATTCCACAATCGAACAATCCCATAGAGTCATCAGTGGGTGTCTGTAGGAGCAGAAATTCCGCTCAGCGGCGTTCTTAGACATCCAACAGGTCTCTGATAAGGTATGGATACCTGGCTTGCTCTACACGTTAAAGCTACAACTTGCTCAACCATGCTTCCTAGTCTTGCGGAGTTATCTTGAGGGGCGTTTTGCTCAAGTGAAATGTAATGAGGAGTTTTCAAGGTTCTTTGAAATTAGATCGGGTGTCCCTCAGGTCTCTGTGCTGGGCCGTCTGTTGTATTCCATATTCGCTGCGGACATTCCGGTCCTGAATGATTGCATTTTCGCCACGTTCGCTGATGACACTGTTATCCTGGCCTAGCCTCGCAGAACCTACAAACGGCGCTAGATCGTGTCTGCGTGTGACAAAAAAAGTGGAGAATTAAGGTTAATCAAGGTAAGTCGGGGCACGTCATATTTGCCATGCGGAGGGGTGACTATGCCGGTGTGTACTTCGATGGTGTTTTGATCCCGCAAACGGAGACTTTGCGGTATCTGGGACTTCACTTGGATCTGCGTTTGACATGGAAGTGTCACGTGAGGATAAAGAGGAAACAACTAAACGTAAGGCACAGGGAACTTCATTGACTGCTACAGAGGAACTCAGGCCTCACGTTATCCAACAAGATCTTAATTTATAAGGCCATCCTGTGCCCAATCTGGACGTACTGTGTAGAATTGTGGGGAACGGCTAGTACTAGTAATGTGAAAATTATACAACAATTTCAGAACAAAGTAGCGAGGGTAATTGCCGAAGCGCCGTGGTTCACACGGAATGATGAGATTCACGATTATCTGGAGCTCCCGTCGGTTCGTGAGATTCCACAACAGCGCAATGTCAAATACCTGCAGAGGCTTGAGAACAACTTTTCAATTAATCTACTCGATAACAGCAGAGACGTCCGATGGTTGAAACGAGCTCATGTATTGGATTTGGGTCTGCGTAAAAGTTTGGAATTTAACACCGTCAAGTTTAGTGGTGTCGTATCTAATTTCTTGTTACTTCTCTTTCTTTTTCTTTTTTAAAATTTCATATTGGACTTTAAGTTTATTTGCAACTATTTATTGTGTAATATTTATTTTGGGGGTTCCTTAAGGACCTCCTTATCACGTGTTTTGTCAGGAAACTTACTTATGGCTCCGCAGTAGAGCCGATTGTAATAATAATTGTTATTGAGAAAAAAAACATCATACTCAAAGAGAGTTTCATGTGCATCTCACACAAGCTCCTAAATTGAGGTACGGCTGTAGCAAGTAACGATTGCTCGTGTGACGACAATTTTGTAATTTTTCACCCAGTTATTAGTAACGATTGCTAATTATGACTACAATCATTGCTAATGTCAAAACTAGGTTCCCTCCCATCTTAATTTCTCATTTCAGTTTGAAAAATATGTGAGTAGTGACAGATATAATTTATTATAAGTTTTTACTTGATATTTTAAAATCTGAAGAATATTATTAGTATTAGATAAAATAGATTTTTATTAAACTGTGGCAACTTACTAGTAAAACATGAAAGTAAATTATATGCATTTAAAAGAATTATTTTCCATATTATGTTAATTTAACCCACCGGGTTGGTCTCGTTAACTCGTCGTCGCAAAATCAACTGATTTTCGAAGTCGAAGGTTCTGAGGTTCAAATCCTAGTAAAAGGTTAGATTGCTTTTATACGGATTTGAATGCTATGCAGTGGTCTAGTATTCAAATCCGATATCCATTGATATCGGTGTACTTTGGTGGTTTTTTTTAAAAAAAAAAAAAAAAAAAACTTTTGTACTTTGGTGGTTTGGTTGAGTTAATCACGCGTTTCAGGAATGGACGGCCTGAGACTGTACAAGATTACACCTCATTTACATGTCATACATATCACCCTCATCTGATTATCCACGGTGGGGGGGGGGTTGCTTATTGATTTCTAGTTGAACAGATTGTAACGTTCAAATTAGGAGAATGAAAAAAATAAAGTATTCTGTAAATTTAGTGTTTATAGTCGATTATCTCATGACAGAAGCAATTAATATAGCAGTGGTGTTAACTTTTCTGATATAAATTGGGGTTAATTACAAATTTACCAGTCGCTATGGTTAACAGAATGAAGTATAGTAAAAAACTGAATATCATCTATATCCTTTTCTTAGGAAATCTAAAATGTGATATTTTTTATTTTTAAAATTGCAAAATTTTCCTAAATGACATTTTCTCATTACGTCGCCTCCAATCGTTTAATTTTGATTGATAAAATACTTGATAAAAGAGGAAATAAGAAACAATATTATCTCTTGAGTCAGAAGTTTTTTTTTTTGACAAAAATGCCTATATGGATTTCATAAATACAAAATAATTTTATTAGATTTAATTAACCACTTTGTTTCCTAGCATTCAAATGAAGATTTAAATCATATTCAAAAAAATCAGTTGGACCGTTTTGAAGATACTATACCATAAATATACAGAAAATTAAATTTAATTGTAAACCAAGATGACTTTTTAAGTAATCAATTAAATGCTTCGAGGTCAAATAGAGGAGGAAAAAATACATAATAAACTACCACCTAAATATTGCACTTAGAAACTAATTACACCCCATATTCTGTAATTAAGGAAAAGATGATAAAATAATTTTATCTAAGATAGCAATATAATAAATGTTGAATGATTCTGTACAATGTTTATCAACGTTTGTCAAAGGGGAATAATTTCCTTTTTGTTGCGTCATGTTATATATACGTTATGCTATATTTAGTAACATTTAACACAAACTAACTAATTAATTCATATTCACCTACCCACTTAGTGAAACATGATAAATTATTGTGTTACATAACATCGTTTCAATGCAGCTTAATTAAATTAATTTCAGTTGTATTTCAATAATTATTTGATTGTAATGTTATATTAGATTGTTTGTTTGGTTATGAATGGGAAATTCATTCCAAGTTCTATATTTACCTTAATAAGCCCTAATTAATTTTTAGTATGAAATGTTGTTCCAAGCGTAATTTAAATATTTTGATAGCGGGAGAGTAACGTAATACTAGATTTATAAAACTAATCCATTCTCAAACGTAAAAAATTTAGCTGTATTCGTATATTATAAAAAAATAAAAATAAAAATAAAAATATATTACTGTCCATAATTATTGCTGTGAAAATTAAAAGAAATTGATTATTTTCCTGATAAAAATTTCATTCTTTTAACTTTTTTATTTTTTCAAATGTTATTTAGAACCGGTTACATTTACATAACCCTTTAGTAAATTGGAACACATCCCCGATTACATGATAAGGAGCCCTCAGCGAATCTCCTCAAAAATTACACACTAATAAAAATACCTTACGGTAAGCACATATACATAGCAATTACGAATGACACCCAAGACCACCAGAGCAATAAAAAGCAAAATAAGATATCATAATTAGTAGAAAAAAAACGATGAAGCAATGTAAAAAAAAATAAAAGTATATGTAAAGAATATGAAAAAAAAAATCGAACAGATAGTGCACAATGCACTTGTTACTATAGCCGAAATTACTACAGATACAATAATACATTGTATGGACACCTAGATCTAGAAAATTCAGTCGGTTCAACCTTCTAACGTCATCACCATTGTCTAGTAGATTCACTATCAAGTGATTTGTGTGGTGGTTAAGCCAAAGTTCATGCTCTGAATTGAAACACTGTATCTCCTTATTTTAATCCTTATTTAGGATTATCAACAGTAATCCTAAAGCTTATTCTCCCCGAAATCCACCCCAGCTTTTCTGAAACTGCTGTAAGATGTCGACATTTCTTCTGCTCGGGGTACCCCATAGTAAGATCCCATACGTCTAGTTACGGTTTAGAATTATTGAGTAAACCAGCAGCTTATTAGATAAGAACAAACGAGAACTTCTGCCCAGCAGCCAGAACATTTCCTTGAACTTTTTCTCAAATTATGTTCTCGTCTCTCTTGTATGAACTTTCCACGTAACTAGCGATCGACTTAGTATAGACTTAGGTATCTCACGGTCTCAGTTTCTGGGATTAGAACGCCATCAAGGTGGAACCGTGGACGATCTCCTCTCCTCATTGAGCTCAACCATCCATGTAATCAGCCATCTGTTGATTAAATCCAACTTAGATTGTAGGTTACTTGATGCTATAGTTGGGCATCAACTGCCAGACCAGCCTTGTCATTCGCAAATGACCTAGTCTGTAATTGGAAGATCTGCACTAAAGATGGAGTATAACACGGGTCCAAAGAAGAGTCTTGAGGAACATCCGATTTAATTTTGAAGAACATGAATAAATCCTGGTTATATTTCACCCGAGAAAAACGCTCTTCCTGGTAGCCGCGTAGAATAAGATAGTATGGTTGAGGAAGGCTTATCTTAAACTTGTACATTAGGAGCTACATTTGGTCAGTAGCCTGTTGGATGTCTAAGAATTCTGCTAAACAGTACTTTTTTCTCTTCAAGGCTTCTGCTGATTATGTTTACAAACTTCTCTGTTTGCTCGATAGTGAAATGCACAAAAGAAAACATATGGTCAGGAAATTCAAAGCCATGCTCCAAAAAAGGCAACATCCTCCGAAGGAATAATATTTTTAACACTTTTGATAGAATAAGTATATTTAGAGCAATGTTATATTTAGACTAACCTTTCAACATTTTAATAGCATAACACGATTCGTCCAATTCTGAAAAATAAGGGATCTCTCAGCTTTGACCTCAACATTTGAAGTAACTCTTCGTGTAACGAGCCAACTCTTTCGGTTTGAGGACATGAATTAATTGCTGGGAATTAAATCTAGCGAATGGTACAAGTGGAAAGACTTTGAAGCGTAAGTCGTAGAGCTTTCCGCAACAATCTGTGCAAGCCCATTATCGTGGTAAAAGAGGACTTTTCTTTGGCCAGCAGTGGACGTTCAGCACCCTTAAATCGGTCCAGTAGTGAAAGGTAATAATCTCTGATAATGTTTTGCTTTCTTCTAGGCAATCGATAAGTCAACACACCACGAGAATCCTAATAGACCTTAGCCGTGACTTTTTCTGAAGATGAATGCACGTTTCATATAAGTTTAAATAAGTCTAAATAAACTCGAGAAGTTTTCAGTCGAATAGGTTTTTGGTTAACTGTTCAAAAAAAGGCACCTATTGCATAACATATAGCACATACGGTTTATCGAGATGTTTTAAATGTTAGCAAGCACGCTCACCTTCAGTTGGTGTTCATTTAATGTATGTGAATTTATTTAATATATGTGGATTTTGTGCCGATTTCATCGGTTGTAGCGGGTTTTGGACGTCTCGAGTGACTCATCTTAAATCGATGTACAACCACTTTTAAATTCAACATCCCATTTCAACCTAAAGAATTTTTAAAAGGAGTAGAAATCCTTTAAAGTGGAATCTAACTCATTTTGTATGCTCGTCGGGATTAATCCTTTTAAAACTAAGTACATTAAAATGTTTATATTTCAGTTTTATCAATTTTACATCATAAATTTCAAAACTTGTTTGCTTTACTCGATCGTCACCATAAACAAACAATGAAACTTGCGGGTCTGAAACTTCGTCGCATCCCATCTAAAGGTCTTACTCACTTGTTCATAAAAACTGATTAATTCAAACAATAGTTGTTTGAACTCGGTCGTATAAAACTTACAACTACAAAATAATTATCAGAAATATGAAATTGTTTTGAAATAAAGAAAACTGCTGGAAATTGAGAAATTATGTATGTAGACTTCTATTGAGGAAGTTAAGGGATTAAGGAGATTAGGTAAAAGAAAAAAGCCCATCCGTTCTACGAAATCATTTTTCATATTTTTATACTATCTCTCACGATAACGGAGAATGTGTTACAAAACATATGCAACTACTCTTTTTCCATTAATAACTACCTCTTACTGAAGTAGCTGTTATTTATAGAACAGTTTATCCAAATATCAGACCAATAATTTCTTAATTGGCAAAAGGAAATGAGAAAATTGTTGGATATTATCCATGTTAATTACACTTATTTTTAGAATAATTTTTATTGTTTTATATGAGAAAGTTACGTTGCAAACATTTTCTTCGGGTTTGGAATGAAAATTTTAGTAATGTAATGAAATTAACTGAAACGCTTGTTTTGTAACCATTATTAAAGAGCTTGATGAAAATCCGTTCAATAAAACTTGTATAATGTAGCCCAAAAAGATTCAAATTGGGCTAAGAAAAAGATAAAATATTGCATGTAGCAGTGGTTATACGAGTATTTTACGAATTTTCTTTGACATTTCATACTGGTTAGTTGCAAATAAAATAATTTATAAAATATTAAATAAAAACCCACTTCGGCAAATAATAGTACAACTAATAAGTTACAGATAATAATTATATTTTTATTTATTAACTAAAGTAAAAGTATACAACAAATAACTATTTTTGAAGTCGGATCAAGCCAACACAAATGAAACAAATTTACGTAAAGTTAGTACCTCAACCGACCGCTAGGTGGCTAAACGGGATTAGCACATCTAAAACGGGATCTCAAGAGCATATAAGAGAGAGCGTCTCACGATCATACCTCATCTTCAGTTCGCTAAGATATATATACTTGGTGATAATATTTGCTAAGCATCTATACAGTATCTTATATCACTTTTTTTTATGTCGCATTTTATGGTTGTATTATATTTTTGTAGATCTCATTTTGTTGTAGTAAAACTTCTATTACCAATTCTGCATTGTTTGAAGTAGGATGTATTAATGATCACCGGTTGTTTATTTATTTTTTTTTTTGGTTTAACATGTGTTGGCTAGTTCCATCTTCAAAAATAGTTACTTTTTGTAAATACTTTCACTTTAGTTAATAAATAAAAATAAAATCTATAACGTTTTAGCACTATTGTTTGTTGAAGGGGGTTTTCATTTTTATTTTTTATAAATTATTTTATTTCAAAATTTTTAGTGGTATCAAGTACCTATATATATATATATATACAACTATAATATATTATATTTAATATAAATATATTATTATATAATTAAAATATAGGTAGGCTACTAAACGCGCTGATCTAATGAAAGCGACGTTTAAAAGAAAGTTATCAAAAATGGAATGATCGTTTAAGAAAAAAATAGAGAAAGAAATGCCATGAACATTTCCGCAGAGTCTTCTCAACAACGAGAATGTAGACTCACAAATGAGAATGTAAAACCGTCAATTTTTACGAAATGAGAGTCACACTCATCGTGTCAGTTTAATACACAAACGTTTGCCAAACGAAATGTAATAGCAACGTTCTCACCGCATCGGCTTGATATACGAAGAAAAAGAGTTACCGAAAGCTGTACTCATAAAATTTGATGACGAGACTATTTGTCTTAGAATGAAAGATTTTAATGATTGCGTAGCCATTTCACCGGTTTGTACAACATTACAAGCAACAGATACGGAGATGTCAAGCACAGAATGTTACCTCTATTACTATGCTGGGTTGTATCTGTTCACAAACTGTAGGGTACAACTTTTGACAGGAAAGTTATAGACTTGTTTGTGTGATTTTTTACTCTTGGTGTTGGTTATTGTGGTTGCGTGAGTTATGTTGCGTGAGTGTGTGTTACTATGAGTGTTCACAGTACTAAAAAAAATTCTGCGTTACGTGTGTTTTTTCCTTATTGTGATGTGTGAGTGATCTGTTACTCCTTATGTTTGTGTTATCCTTGATGTTGCACTAGTTGTGTTGCGGAAGTATGTGTTTGGATGATTCATTTGTGATTGCGGTGATCGATTGTGTGTGTGGGCGTTTCCCCCCTTCCTGAAGTAATGCTGCAAATCGGTTCCCAGGAGAGGTGGAGGTTTAGTCGGTAGTGCGCAGGAGCATATACACACTTAATAACATCTTGCGGAGGCTGTTAGCGAGTCCGATACTGCTTCGGCGTAAATTGGGTTCCTCCACCTCTATAACAAAAAATAAAAAAGGACAGTGCTAGACCTCGGCAAGAAAAACTTTGCCAAGGGGCAGATTTATATCGCTCTTAGTCGAGTTAAAACTTTAAGAGAGCATTGCCTTGTCCAATTTGGAACCAAATAAGTAATTAAATAAACAATATAATGAGAAAGCTGTGACAGAAATGAAGAGGTGCGTAATCTATCCTATTTATAGGTTTAACTATTGCGAACAGACATTTGGACAAAGCTTGCGAGTATCCTGAACTTTTAAAATTTATAATATATAATTTATACTATATATTATTTTAATATTTTATAGTTACTATAAACACTTTTTAAAAAAGTGTTTATAACTATAAAATATTATATTTAATATTAATATTTAACTGGCTTCATACCGGGTGATGTCAGTTGGAGATTGTTGTATGACTATTTATTTAATACTGCAAAATTAGAATTTTTTATTGCATAATATAAAATAAATATTTATATTATAACTTTGCAATTAGGGATCATACACTTTTTTATCATTTTATATAAATATTAAATGTAGGTTTAATATTTATATGGAGTTTAGAGGAAAGTAACCAAGAAAAAATAAGAATGATTGTTTAAGGAAGAAAAATTGAGAAAGAAATGCAACGAATATTCTACGAAGACTAATATAGATTGTTATTAATATCCTAGTCGTACAGGGAACAGAACAACATGGTACTGGGGCGAGCGGTCAGCGGCTAAGGGTATCGAATATCGAACCGTCGGTTTTTTTGGTATTTTTCCTAAGATTATCGTCGGATTGGGTTAAAATTTGTATGGGACCATTTCAAAAGTACACTCTTTCAATAAAAAAAAATTATCAAAATATACTAACGTCGGAGATAATGTGTAACATACATTTAAAAAAATACAATTTAATTGATAACCTCCTCCATTTTTGAAATCGGTTAAATGTATTAAATAAATAAATATATATATATATATTTTATTTTTCTTATTTCTTCCTAAAATATATTTAATCCTGTGGATTAACATAAATATTATGGTGGTTAAAGTGAGATCAACCTTGATTTTCTTAATGTTATTATGAATCGTGTTATAAACGGTTGAAATTTATTGACATAGATAAGCGTCTAGTATTAATGTATCAAAAGAGCAACCATCTATAATTATTAAATTTTTAATATCTTCATTAAATATTATTTTAATAAAATTGTATTTTATTTCATAAAATCTTTAAAATTTTGTTATGATTAAAACTGTTATCTCATTTCGTACCAAGTATAAGATTATGACGAAAGTAGGAATTATTAAATTTAAAATTGGAAAATAATCATTTTTAAGAAATATTTTTTCCAGATCACGTTAATTGTTATAATCATGATTTCAATTAAGTGGAATAAACTTTATTGGCTTTCCTATTTTATTGATTTTTTGTAATATATTACTTAGAAAATTATAACTAATCTTTGAAAATTTTCGATTGAAAAAAAAAATACTAAAAATCATTTTTAACTTAGCTTAGAACAAACGATCCTTCAGGTATATTTTGTGGTTATTAGTAGCCTCTTATTCCTTATAACAATCAAGAATTCAAAGAAATATTAATTCAAATCAAATGAGAAGTTCTTCAGACATTAAAAATAATAAAAATCATCCCTACAATAAAATTTTAAAATTAATTATTTTTATCTCAAAAAAAAAATGTTTATTAATTTATTACAGAGGTCATAAATAAATTTACTTACTAAACTCATTAATATTTTAGTGACTAATGGAAGAGCTAGAATCATATTATGAAATAGCCTACATAAAATGGATTATACATTTACAATATGAGATTAGTAATTTAATTTAAGTTAAGGGTAAAAGGTCATGTTAAGGTTAACTACTTACAGTTAGTCAACTCGTTACTAAATAACAGAACTGTAGAGAATTTAGTATAATGTGGTTTTCCTCTAAAGGCAGCAAATAGAATTCAGTTGTAAATCGATATACGTCTGCGGTCAATAGGCTGTTATCTCTAATCGGACACCCCCTTTCCATACACACAAACACCCCTACCTAATTGTTTATATTTCGACCCTAGCTGAAATTTGATAAATCTGAAAATCCTGTCACAATATTTTCAATTTATTGGCCGTGATAATTTTGGTACGACTTAAAAATTTATTTTAATTAAATTAAATTTACTACGGAAAAAAAAATTATAATTAAATAAAAAATTGTAACCATTTCATTGTCTAAAAATAACAAAATTATTATTTGACCAATTTCTTCAGGTTGCCGAATTAAAAAAAAAATATATATGAAAAATCTTATAAAAATGAATAAAAGAAAGAAACCGATAAAGTTTATTCCACTTAGCAGAAATCATGATATAAAAATTAACAAGAAAAAAGTCTTGCAAAAATTATTCTTTAAAAATAAATTATTTTTCCATTTTAAATTGTAAGCTTTGATTTAGTAATTTCCAACTTCCACCATAATTTTG
Source organism: Lycorma delicatula (assembly GCF_047948215.1). Lineage (NCBI taxonomy): Eukaryota > Metazoa > Arthropoda > Insecta > Hemiptera > Fulgoridae > Lycorma > Lycorma delicatula. The sequence continues at coordinate 140,107,116 of NC_134458.1, read as the reverse complement.
TAATTTTGAACGAAATGAGATAACATTTTAATCATAACAAAATTTAAAAAAAAATTTATATAATAAAATAAAATTTCATTAAAATAGTGTTTAAGAAGATATTAAACATTTAAGAGAGATAAGTGGTTGCTATTTTGATACGTTAATACTAGTAGCTTATCTTTGTCAATAAATTTCAAAACTATAACACGATTCATTAAAACGGTAAAGAAAATCAAGTTGATCACGCTTCCACCCCGATAATATTTATGTTAATCCACGCAATTAAATCTATTTTGGAAAAAGATTAACAAAACAAAAATATGTATATTTAATAATTTTTAAATAATTTACCAGTATGAAACCTCAAAGAAAATGTGTATAATATATCTAATTAACTGACATACCCAATATTTTTTTTTTCTAGCCCAAGTTGAAATCCTTTTGGACTACATTATAACATGTTTTAACGAACGGATTTTTATCAAAACTATTTACTAACGGTTAAACAAAGGGCGTTTCCGTTAATTTCATTTCATTACTCAAATTTTCACTCCAATCCTGAAGAAAATGTTTTTAACGTAACTCGCTCATATAAAACATTTATTCTAAAAATATGTGTGATTAACCTGCATAATATCTAACAATTTATCATTTTCTTTTGCCAATTAGGAAATTTTTGGACCGATAAATGAATAAACTGTTTTCTACAAATAACAGAACAGCTATTTCAGAAAAAATATAGTTGTTATAATGAAAAAAAGGAGTTGTATACGTTTTGTAAGACGTTCTCCGTTATCATAACTATAACAATTTAAAGACAATCATTTCGGAGTACGGGTCGTTTTTATGTTTACTTAATCTTCTTAATCCCTTAATTTCGTCAACAGAATTCCATGTATATAATCTTTCAATTTTGGCAATTTTTTTTTATTTCATTTGTAATTAGAAACACAAATTTATATTTCTGGTGATAATTTTGTAATCAGAAGTTTGATTCGACCAAGAAGATTCAAACAACTAATGTTTGAATTAATGAGGTTTTATGACTTTGGAAATTATATTACCCGTATACATGAAGATAAGATGTTTTGAAACTGCATGCCAACCATTGCATTAAGTTTTTTGCCACAAAATTCACAATGCCATATTAAATTATCACTGACTGAGGTAAGCGTGCTTGCTAACATCTCAAACGTATCGATAGACCGTGTGTACTGCATTTCATGCGATAGGTACCGTGTTTGTGAACAGTCGACCAAAACTCCATTCGACTGAACGCTTCTCTAGGGTATCTAGACCTATTTAAAGTTACGTGAATCAGAAGAATCTATGATTCATGTGTAAGGGTGAATCCCTTACATGTCAGAGATCAAAGAACAGCCCAAACAATGTGTAGGAACTAGTGAAAATGGACCAAAGAAAGCGAAAAAGTTTCAATCTGCAGAAAAAATCATGGGTAAGATTTATTCTCATAGTGTGTTGCTTTTCGACTGCTTGAAGAAAGCAGGACCATCACCGGAGATTATTACCCTTCACTACAGGACCGATTGAAGGATTCTGAACGTCCACGTCTGGCAAAAAGGAATGTGGTTTTTTTAGCACGATAATAGGCCTACACAGGTTGTTGATGAAAACTCTACGACCTACGCTCCGAAGTCTTTCCGCATGCACCATTCGCTCGATTTAGCTCGCAGCAATTACGTCCTGTTCTCAAACAAGAAGAATTGCTCGCTTGACGAAGAATTATTTTAATGATGAGTTCAAAGCTGAGAGATTGGTTATTTTGCGGAGCTGGACAAGTTATATTATACTTAAAGTATTAAAATATTGGGAAGTCGTTGGTTGCAAACGGCCTACACAATACTTACATCGATATTTATTAATACTGAACGTTCATTACTTGTTAAAATTAATAAACCCTTTAATTGATTTAGTTATGTAGCATTATGAAGTAAATGCATAATGTATAAATTATTTTTTTTTTAAATAAATAATTAAATAATACAATAATTTAATATGAATAATATTTTTCAGATGTCACTAAAAAGAGATTATTAAAATGAAAAATGTGATTTTGATTGTTTAATATTTGACGCTGTCAGATATATAATAATGTTACTGAACATCAAAAATAAAAAAAATAAATTTGTAGTAATTTCAATTTTAATTATATTCCTGCTTCTTTTAAATAAAAGAAAGAAAAATTAATTAAATTTGTTTTATCTAAATCCCTCAGCAAAATGAGCAGACGTGAATCATGAAGCTTCAATAAATTTTTTTACTTTTTACAAAAGATAATTTTATTCTCTAACCTAGTTTAAAGAAAGTTTTCCATTTTTTCATCCTATAAAACAAACGATATACGACGATAAATAAAAATTAAAAGAAAAACTAATTTAAAAAATTTCCAATATCGGTGTATTAATCCATAGTTGACTATCCATGCCTTTAATGAAGATGTCTTTTGTGGTATTGCAATTTTAATTTTGTGAAGGGATTATTAAAATGACAGGATAAATATACTAGTATATTTTTTCATATCAGGACCTAATTATACATTAACTTGAATTACGTCACAATTATGAAAATTCTTCTGTATAGATAAAGATTGGCTCATATATTATTCTGAACTTTCAGAGTATTTATTATATTGTATAATATAATACTCGCAAGAGTATTTATTATATTGTATAGTTCTACAATCCGTTGTTAATTCTTAGCACTAAGTACTGTAAATGAATTGTTTTATAACGTCAGTTTTTGTGAGGCGTAATGTCAGTCTTGATAAAGAGATACCTACAGACGTTCAAATCTTCTATGATATAATGATTAACATGTAATTTGATTTAAATGTGATTTACTGATTTAACCTAATTTGGAGAATTTTATTTTGGTTGTGAAATACTTATGTCCCGTAAGTTTCCATACAAAGGAATAATAGACATTTTATTTATTATTTTACATAATAACAACACAATATGGCCTCTTACAGTTACTAGATTAATGATAAATAAATTTTGTAGCGTGTGAAAAGTTCCATGCTTGACCGGGATTCGAACCCGGGACCTCCGGATGAAAGGTTGAGACGCGACCACTGCACCACAGAGATCGGTCCTTCTTTATAAAAATAACTTTTAGTTATTTTCGTTATTACAAGCATAACTCTAGCTGTGTTTATATTTGTTCTTTAGCAGAGGAAGTCACGCATCGAAATTTTCAAAACAATGATAGTTATGCAGAGGATATTGTATAAATAGAAATGGTTCTCATAGAAAAATATTTATTTTTTACATATGGAAACTTATTGGGATACTATACATTTATCATAATATTACTTCATTCTCTCCTTTAAACTATATCTCGAATTTCATCACCGTTATCGACACTTAACTATTGTAATATGTAGATTTAATGCTTCGCGTACGGACTGTTTTCTAATTTTAATAACTAAGACCTTGTGGAGCATCTCAAATTTCTTCTTTAATTGCGGCCATTATGTTAAAATTTCAGTGAATAATTATCCGTTATCCAATATCCATTTCCATTACGTAATTAAATTGTGTTAGAAATTTACCGCGGTCTCTCTTTATAATTGTGCGTAGCAGTATTAACAGTCTATTGTAGATGTTCAAAGCTTTTAAAATGCTTATTTGCCCCGCAGTTGAAAATTTTTTATCTAAATTGTTTTAGTAAATCAAAATTTTGTTTTGGATGGGAAATTCATGTTTTCCGTAAAATCTAATAGACCTTTTGAAACTTATTTATTGGTACTTATTGGTAATTGTTACCAATTAGAATGTATCCAAATCAGTTGTCTCTCATGGCCGTTGTACGAGAATGTTAATTATTTTAAGTGCCATAACCATAAAGGGTGCATAGGACATGACATTAGTCACTGGCCGTTTACCATAATGTAATACCCATTTTCAACAATAAAAGTATCTCATGCCAAGTTTACCTTACTAGGAAATCTGAATAAAGTGGCGTTTCTGTGCCTCTTTCACGAGCTTAATACACTGCTGCATATTATCTAGCTAACCTGACGAATACTGGAAGTGACGTAATTCTTTAAAGCGATTATGCAATTTTTTTAAATCAGTATTAAAGTGATATTATCGTGCTGTTTACCATAAGGATGTTTTTGTTTTGAAACAATCCTTTATATCATTTGTTTCCTTAGTACCACAATGTAGCAAGGGAACAAGATACGAGTACTTTACTGTGACTGATAAGGAAAGTTGAGTATTACTAAGAAATATCAACGCATGATTTATCATGGAAAGTAATGATGAAATGAATGCTTTTGTTTTCATTTGTCTTAATTCACAATTCTTCTTCCTAGACTTAAATGAAATTCATCAATCATCCTATAAATTACGAGGTCGATTTTAGGGAAGTCCTATTTAATTTATATTAATATATCGTCTGCAAATGTTCGCGCCATAATTTTATCTCTAAATGGCAAGAATCTTAAAATTATATTTTCTGAGATGACTTTTAACGTACACTGTTCTAAATAAATACTAATTCTAAGTCATTCCAATGGGCTGGAGGAAACCTAATGTATCATAATCAACAAGGATATATACCTAATATAAGCCATACTTCCAGTTCAAATAATATATAATAAACAATAATAAATTTAGGTTGATGTTTACAAATAAATGCAACGTTTTCATTCTTCTACAGTGTTTAGAGTATATATGTGTGTTTGTACGTGAATAAAGGAGCGAATGTGCTCTTTAAAAATTCTACAGATAATATTATAGTACAATACTTGGAATGTTTTTATAATCAAACAAGAATATTTTTTAAATATATTTACCTAATTATACTTCATTATAAACATGGTAAGGTGATAATTACGTTTACATGTTTTTCACCTCTATAAAAATGTATACATACATACTGTATATATAAATAAACTGATTGCTTACAAGTTTTAGAAGAATATAGGTCTGACATATTCAATGCAAAAAATAGTTACTAGTTAATAGGGTATAAAGTTGTATTGAATCTATATAGTTAGATGATTTTATTGAACTACTGAACGTCTATCGAACTGGAAAAATGAAAATGTGTTTTTGTTTTAAGTAGTTCAAGAATGAACGAACTCTAATTTTGACAGTTTTAGCCATTCTTATCGGAAATTTTATTTGGTAATGCTGAGTATAACTGAGTATAGTGGATGGATGGTCAAATGGTAATATGTATATAATCTTGGGGTTTTTAAAAATTTTTATAACTAATTAAAGAAAATGTCAGCATCTTTCAGTCCCAGTTCTTATTCGTCGAAGTCTGTACGGATCTCGATTAATTTATATTAATGCATTCCAATTAGTCCATTAAATTCATTCTTGTGATTGGGTTAAAAAGATAAGGTACTCTTATTGGATGGAATTTAGTGCAACTTATTGGTCCAAAAATTTCATTATATGATTGTCTAAAAGATAGTTTTTTTTGCTCTAATGTTGTCATGCCTGTAACTGGTAAGAAAATTGTTGCATTATGAAAATAAGTATACTCATATTTGTCAAAATAAATCAGCATTCCCGTTCCTTAATATTAGTCTGTGTTGGGAGGCGTGAACATCAGTAAATTCAGCGATGTTGATAGCCAAGAATAATCAATCTCGTGATTCATATGTATTATGGATTTGAGTTTATAAGAATTAGTGCATTATCATTTTTGTTTCGTATTTTATTATGTTTATTGACATTAAATTACCATGTTAAAGCACAAAATTATAATATTTTTAATATCTAAAAGAATTTAAAAATATCTATTAGAGATATAGAATTTATTTAGACATACATTTCCCGCCGCGGTTCACTCGTGAAATACGTAATCAGAATTTGAACATGAATATAAAAACAATTCCTCAACGCCAAGCTTATTTTATTTTTTATTTACAAAGAATGAGTAAATTATTCAAAAATACAAAGTATCTTAAATTATTTTTACCTTCCTTAACCCCTTCAAGGTCAAATTATAAAAAAACCTAGAAATTGGTTTTTAGATACTGACATGAATATTTCTCACGGGAAAAATCAAGTTTTTATCTTCATTTGTACAAAAAATAGAAAAATTTAATGTTACCTCATTTTAGCCCTTTATATCTGGAATTTCAAAAATCTATAAATGGTTTTTATATATTCATATAAAGATTGTAGATTCCAAAAATCAACATATCTCCATTTCTTACCGAAAAAACAAAAAAAAAAAGTTACCCAATTTTAACTCTTTAAACTCCGATTTAAAAAATTTTTAGAAATTCGTTTTTAGATATTTACATGAAGATTACATATACCACAAATCAAATTGATAGCATCTCTGTCGCGGCTTCGCACGCGCTTTATGGTTATATGCATTTCCCATCGCGGTCAATTGTTTTTATTTTGTTTTATTAATCAAGTAACCGTAGACAGGTGCAGCCAATCACATCGCACATACAGTAAAATTAGCAGTACCTGTGTTCTTGAGCCGCACTGCTGTACACTGTCGCACCCCTTAAAAAATCGAAATTAAAAAAAAACCGAAAACAGTTTTTAGATGTTTATCTGAAGAGTATTTGCAAGCCCAAATCTAGTGAATATACCGTTTAGTATAGTCGAAAATGGGGAAAATTTGCAATCATTGTTCAAAATATTTTTAACTTTATTCAGCCCTTTCAACGTCGGATTTCTAAAAAACCCAAAGAATTGTTTTTAGATATTCACATGACGATTACGCACACCAAAAATTTCTATTTGTTACGGAGAAATTAAAAAAAAAATAGTAGATATCATTGTTCCTCCATTTTAACCCTTTAAACTCGAAATTAAAAAAAAAACTTTCTTTGTGTCACTGAAACCGTAAGAAAAATGTGTTTACAAATTTTTATAAATTTATCTTCAGTAGCTTTTGCTGGGCGTTGATTATGAATTTCTCCGACATCTTTTTACAGAAATTGGTTTTTAGATACTGACATGAATGTGTGTATGTGTGTGTGTGCGCGCGCGCACACACACACACAAAAACATATATATATATACACACACTAGCATCCCTTCGTGGCTTCGCCCGGGCTATATGATTACTTGCGTTTCCCGCCGCGGTCAGGGTATATTTAGTCGGTCATGGCTCGCTTCGCTCGCCCTTATCATCTAACCAGAGGGCGCTGCCCCTTGGACACCGCTGTGTTTCTTAAACTCATGCTTGTGAGAATAATAATGATAAATAAAACTTAAAGATTGCTCAATTTATAAAAAATATCAGGGTAATGTAATTTCTTCAGATAACACTTTGGTCAGCACAGGACTCAAAACTTTGAGTGATCTAACAATGAGGTTTTCAAAACGGTCGGCGTCGCACTTACAATGTCAGTGGCTGTGCTGGTTGAGCAGCCAAGCTGTTCACCGTCATACACCTTAAAAAATCGAAATTCTAATAAACCACAAAATGGTTTCTAGATATCTGAAGAGTATTTGCAATCCTAAACCTAGTAATATCTCGTATTGTGTAGTCGGAAATGGGGAAAATTTGCAATCATTCTTCAACATTTTTTTAACTTTCTTCATCCCTTTCAAGGTTGAATTTCAAAAACATCTATAAATCTATGTTTAGATATTTACATGAAAATTACACACACTAGAAATCAAGTTATATGTTCATTTATTATCGAGAAATTAAAAAAAAATCCCGGTTTTAAAAAGAATTCAGAATTCATTTTAACCCTTTAAACTGGGAATTACAAATATCTAAAAATCAGCTTTTAGTTATTCACTTGAAGATTACACACACCAAAAATGAAGTTGATAATTTTATTTGTTACCGAGAAATTAAATAAAAATAATAAAGGTTATTGTTATTCCATTTTAACACTTTAAACTCGGAATTTCAAAAAATCATAGAGTGCACTGTCAGCGTAAGTAAAACATGTATACAAATTTTCATCAATTTATTTTCAGTAGTTTTTGCTGAGCGTTGATGAATCAGTCAAGACAGTCAGTCTTGACTGTCAAACTGACAAGTTGCTTAATAAGTACAGAAGATATATTTCTGGAATACCTTATTGCAATCTTTTTTTTAATTTTAATTCCTGTAGTATTACTAATAGTGGTAATACCTTTTTTTTTGTTTTCATAATACATTTATCATCTATAAATTTAATATTATGTGTTCCAGATAAAACATTTATTCACCTACCAGGTAAATAATAGTAAATGAATCCTAGATAAAAAACATTTCATACAATAATTTCTTTATTTAATATTTCTACAACAGAAATCGCATTTTCATGAAATTGTGAGAAAATCCTTGAAGACAACGAATTCAACAAGGATTTTCAAAATCACTTGTTATTGTAAGTTTCTTTGCAGTTCTGTATAAAACATTCAGTTTATTCCAACGCTGATAAGTCCTTTAATTTAATATTGAATGTCATTTTCAAATAAAAGAGATTTAATAGTTTTCCTGTTTGCATTTAGTAAGAAAGATTGTTAAATATCATTATTTTAGTTGATAACTAAACATTAAATCTAAAACTAATGTAAATCTAAGCTAATGTATTTTGCAGGACGCTTGAAGTATTTTAGGTCCGTGATTAAAAGAGGTACGAAATTAATAGATTTTTCGTTCTCTCTCGGGAATTGTAGAATTAATAAAGTATAATTAGAGTGTTCATTTCATTTAATTAAATTCAGTCCAATCTACCCAAGATCCCCTATTAATTAGAGAACTTTAACCTACCCCCATTTAGACAGGTTAATGTGCGACGTAATTTTTCAAGTTGAGCGTTACCTATAATATATAAATAACTTGTTATATAATTATAATGATCTCTATTATAATTATATAATTTAATTACAGTTGAAATTTTGTATAGAAGTAATTCCGACAATTGGTTTTAAATTCATATTATTATCATTAGGTAACGTAGCATGCTATTATGAAACGGGTGTTAATTAAAATGGGTTGGGTTTGTTTATGTCAATTTGAGACCACTAGTTCCGTTTGTAAATTTTAAGTTTTGACTGGTTTTGCAAGAAAAATAAAAACCGTTTAAAAGTAATACTCATTTAAATTAAACTTATTTTATTTAATGAAGGCAATATACTATTAAAATCCTTGCTTTATCTGCGATTCGCTTAAAAGTTTTATCTATGAGCCATTTCCAGTTGAAGAAAAATACATATTTCCCATTATTTAGTATTATATCTCACTTTGTTCCTCTAATTTGAATCCTCTAATCACGTTGATCCTCTAGTTTTGAAATATTCAAATTTACTAAATTTTTACGGTTACTACATTTCACTTATTAATTAAAATAGTCTAGATAAACAGAAAATATAATGAGACAATTTTTATTGTTCAATCATTAGCAATCATCTTAATATTTTGAAGATGTAGTTCATCTATTCGTAAAATTTTATTTAGCAATTCTCAAAACAATTCCAGATCTCGATTGTTCAAAATTTTATAAATTGATAAATATATATGCAATCTTATAGCTTGCGAAAATAATGGGGGTTTGGTAATGAACTCGGGTATGATCTCAGCACCGTTTAGTATTGCAATTGGTCAAAGCAATTAACGAATTGTGATTGGTCTGAGTTGGATGTGTCTGATTGGTGCGATAAACTTATTTTTGTGATTGGTTGAAAAAGCAGTGTATTGATTGGTTGGAGATCAGTGCATTCTGATTTGACAAAAAAATTCAATAATTCAGTAGAGTTCCATGTTGAAACCCATGAAAATATTCAGGTATATCACGACGTTCTCCCAGGACTTTCACAACCTATTTACTCTCAGAAATAATGGAAAAAGTTCATATATGAGTAAACATATATTCCAAAATGCTTCGTTTGCGAGTTACGGCTAATGAAAGATTTCGCTCGGATTTCAGCTATCCAGGTGAAATTAGGTCGTACTGAAGTTTTTAGGACGTTAATTAAGCCCGTGTATGCTCATTGAGTAAGTTGTTTATGCGATATCGAGTAAAATTTGCCTCGTCGGCAAACAAAACATACTTGTAGAGTGGTCAATTTGTATTCCACCAATTCCACAGCTCCAAGCGAAACAAACCGTCTCCTGGGTGTAGATGATGAACTAGTTGGTTTTGACGAGGATAAAACTTATTTTGTTTAAGTGTCCTCCAAACCATTGAATACGAAACTCGAATCTGCTTAGAAAGACGTCATGTACTGACGCCTGGACTGCGCTGAACTGCATGTATAATAATTACATCAGTAACAGCGTAGTGTTGGACAGATCCTTCGTAGTTGGTACGAATACTAGGTACCGAATCAGTTGCGATTCGGAAAATATATTTCATATTCTACTGCATCAGCTGTAGCATTACCATTAAACATAAGGAAAATGAATAACATATCAGTGTATTCCTGTGTTGTAAATAAGTACGACATTACTTCAATGGCAAACCGATCCGTTCCGAACTAAAATTCTCAGAAAAACTTCGCTAACGACAGCACAGTTCATAGTACCGATATACTTAATGGTCCTTACAGAATGATCTAAACACTAATAAAATTTTACGCATTGTTGATTAGCTGTTGTTATTTTATTATCGACTTTGAAATAATAATTTTTCAAATAATTTATTACTTTTGCCATTAATAAAAAAATATTTCTAAGTAATTTTTATTTATTTAATTTTATTTTACAATTGTTGTGTAATTTCCCGTTTATTAAAATTTCTTAACAGTAATTTTTAAAAGTAAATTTTGCTTATACAAATTTTTCATATCAGCAAAAAGAACATGGATTTTTTTACATTTAATAAGTACTTTTCTGGCATATGTAGTAATGTTTCTAAATAAAATTCAATTTTTTCAACCTTTTCCTTGTTCTATTCAACTTATCTTAAACCATTTTTTTGAGATTTAGATTCTCTACAATGTTTGTTTAAAAGTTTTACCTGTTTATTATCCATCTAACAAAGTTGTTGTGCGTCAAACATAAAATATAGGTATTTTTACACCAATTTATTGGTTTTCACCCCGATTTCTTAAAAACTACCGCAGATACCGTTCTCAGATCTATTTTATTCGATCTTTTAGGTAAAAAAGCCATAAGAATTCACTAATTTTCCTCCTTAATTAACATCCAAAAAATTTCAAAACGACCTCATTTCACCGGGGTAGCTGAAATCCGAACGAAATATATGAAATATATAAATATAACTTATTCCATTATTTTGTCATAAAAGTTCCGGGAGAATTTCTTGATACACATTATAAGATATTTCAATGCTTCAGAATCCATCCATACTCTGGTGATATTTAAAGATTATGCTTTATAATGGTTTCAATCCCTTATCATGTTTGGTTCATTTTGTTGTCAAAAATAAATGAGTAATTTGTTGTCAAAAAGTATCTTGTATGAATATTTAAGAAAGAAGGATTCTTACGAATGATATTTCAAGTAATCAGGTAATTTCAAATATTGTACTACAATACGTATAGCAGAAACGTGTAATTGAATAAAATACGAGCTAATTACACTAAGATACTCCGTGCTAATTGAAACGAACCTGTAGTGAAATATACTGTTTTTCAATTATAATAAACTTTATAAATATAATATACGTTTTTCAATTATAATATACGTTTTTGTAATATACATATAATGTTTTAAATACTGTAATTCTGTTTTTCAATTATTTTTAACACATTTTTCAATCATACCTTCTTCTAATTGTAGCTGTCAGGATTAATTAATAAATTGAATTAAATTACTGTGGTGTACCTCTTTCTTATAATAAGATAAAATTATTTCATACATTTTTACGTAGATTTTGCGTGCGCTCAGCATAGAAATTGGCTTATGATTTCTAAAAAGCTGCTTAAGATTTTAACTAGTCCATTGAAACAAAGTTATCCAACATGCTATTAAAACAATAAGTACGTTTATATATAAGTCCCAAAGTATATAAACATATATATATATATATATATATATATATATATATATATAATGTAATATAAGTGCCTAAGTAGCTTTGGCACTTTGATTATATCCGGTCCCAAAATTAGAACAAATTTTTTCATTACTTTCTTAAAATTTATACCTTATTTTTTTCAATATTTTTAAATAATTCTCTTTAGAAGAGAAGCATGCACTCTGTGCATGCGGGCGTATATGTGTGTGAATGCTGATGAAGATTTAAACTATAATAGATTTTCTATTTTTCAAACGATAATTAGAATGTTGATAATTGTTACTCTTATGCAATGCAATGTCTGTTATTATTTGCCTCATAAATAAATACAGTAAGGATTTAAAAGCAATAATAGAATTATCGGCTTTTGAAACTATCAAATTACGGATACTTTCACCAGTTAATTTAATCAACTTTACTCCTACTAATATAGTTGATCCACTTACAGTTATTTCTATACCATCTATGCAAATATTTTTAATTATTGAAGGAATAATTTTGGCTATTTTTTTTTTTAAACAACAGGAAGGATTAATCAACTGATGTGGGTGGAGTACGGAATACAGTTTAATCTGCGTAACTAACTACTAGATTTCTATAAACATCGAATGCCTGTAATGAGCTAACTACAAAAATAAGCGTGCGTAAAATACTCGTAATTAGCTTATCAAAAATGTTGATATTTTTAGCCCGACGACTGCACTCACGGTATGCAGAAGGCTAATGGATACATTCTTATAAGTGTTAATTTTGATACAATATATACGTCATTTAATGAATTTATTAAAATTATCTCGAATGCTTACAAGCATTTCAATTATTCTATTAAAGAATTAGTTTACGTTTAATTGTAACCTACTTGTCCTTGTCATAAATTAATAATATAATAATAAAAATCTAAATGAAAACCCTTTTTTTTCAGAGAAAAAAGATTTATGAGGAAAAAAGAATACATAGAAAGGTTGTACTTCTACAGGAGAAGAAATTATTTGATAAAGTACTAGAGCAGGAGAAAGAAATGAAGACTTCAAATAAGACTGTAATACGAACTGAATTTAACAGACCTTTAAAAATTTAAATAATTATAAATGAGCAAGAAAATTATATACCAGTGTGAACTATTATTCTTTGTTGAAAAAATAGGCCTAAAGAGTTTTATACATTAGCGTGCAAGATTTATGAAACTAAAGAAATGCCCTGTAGATAATAATTTGATTTTTTATGTGTGAAATCTTCATGCGAACACTTAAAAACCAAATTCTAGATTTTTCGAAATTCTACCATGAAATAGGTACAGAAAGATAAAAAACATCTGGAATAATGATTGTAAATTTTCCCCATTTCCGACTATACTAAAAGAGATATTCACTCAATTTGAGCCTGTAAATACTCTTCACATAAATATCCAAAAACAATTTTCGGGTTTTTTTGAATTTTAATATTTTAAGAAGTAAGAAAACATAAATTAATTTTTATATTTTTTCTGTTTTATGCTACCGCTATTGATTTGGTAACATTGTGATGGTAATTTTATGTTTGTAATTTGTAATTCTGATTATATATTTCTCGAGCGAAGCCGCGACGGGAAATCTAAAAACCCATCAGTGGGTCCTATACAGACAAATCTGCTGCTCTGAAGAAATTGCAATACTCAGACAGTTTTTATAAATTGAATAAGCTTTAGTTTTTATTTATCATTATTATTCTCACAAGCATGAGGTGAGCAGAGCCCCGTGGCTTGAGCGGGCTAACCGGCTAAATATCCCCTGAACGCGATCGGAAACGCAAGCAATCACATAGCACGGGTGAAGCCGCTATATATATATATATATATATATATATATATATATATATATATATATATTAATTATACATATATATATATATATATATATAGTGAGAGAAGAATTATAAATAATCTCTACAAGAATGATATGGCTGTTACAGAAGAAGACAAACAAAGAACTAGTTCTAATTCAGAAAGAGATTAAATATGTTTCTTCTAGTTGATATTATTCCATTTGTACATGGAAGAAGTATTTCAGAAATTAAAGGAAAATTTTAAGAGCAGAGTAATTATCTAAAGAGAAGAAACATTTAAGATTCGCTGATGATATTTCTCTTGGCAGAAACCAAACATGAGTCAGAATATGTAAGAGATGCTAGTGGTATGAATTTATTGTTAGAAGATAAATTCACTTAAAAAAAAAATAAGACTAAAAGAAAGGTAATGAAATATAATAGAAAGGGGGACGAAGAAGAACAAATAAAGTAAGAAATGTAATTTACCAGAAAGGCGAGAATTTTGTTATTTAGGTAATAAAAATATAAAGAATTCACGAAGTAGTACAGCTATAAAAAAAACACCTGAATAGAAGGTGTTCATGGAAAAGTCAAAAGTCTGCAAATATTCTAACCAAGAATTAAAAATAAATTCGTTAAAGGATTTCGGTGGAATGCAACGCTTTATGGAAGTAAACATGATCAATAGAAGAAAGAGAAAGGAAAAAAATTAAAGGCCTTTGATATGAAGAGAATGTAAAATATTAAGTGGTTCGTAATAAAGAGATCATAAAACAAATAGGAGAGAAGAGAAATTCGTTAAAAAGATTTTGGGATAAAATTATCTAAATCTAGCATTTAGATGATTTGGTAATGGGTCGTGTAGAAAGTAAAAACTGTCGAGGAAGATAAAGATGGATAAATAAGATAGATAATTGATGTAATTAAGGTTGAAAGGTAACAGAGCAGAAAGTAAACCGTGCAATTTATGTTATTTAAATATCAAGTATTTAAAAAAATAATATCAAATCGCTTAACCGATTGACTGAAATAAATGTAATAATAATTAATAATCAATAAATGTACAAATTTTGAAGACATATATAAAACATTCGTGCGCACATTTACACAAAAACACATACAAACTGTAAAGATCATTGAATTCAGTGTGACATCCAACATACAAGCATAAGAAGATATATGGAAAAGTCCATTTCTAACCCCACTACGTTAAACTTGAGTGGGAATCGGTCGCGCGCGTAAGTGTGACAGGTAAAAATAGCAGATTAAAATCTACTTTTTTCTTCTTCACCTTGAACTTCCCTATTCAAATTTCTTCCCTTTAAAAGTTTCTATCATTAATTACACTAACAAAATCTGTATGTTAAATCGAATATCTTATAAAAACAATTCATAACATACTAACTCTATAATAAAAGCTGTTTTAAAAACATTACATGAAAAATATACGGCCAAGACTTTTGATTATAGATATGCCAGTAATATTAGTTTTACCTCCAAAGTTGAAAACAAGCCTAAAAAGCCTGTATTCAAGAACAGTTACGTTAGTAAATAATTAAAAATGGAAATGATTTTTTTTTTTAAAGAATTATTTAATCAAAATTAAAGGAAATAGTAAAATATTCTTTTGAAGAAAAAAATAGATGAAACTCTTAAGTACACTACTAAGTGATTCAGAAACACAAACGCTGAGAAAAAGGGATAAATAGAAGCTAGAAGCAGTCCCTTCTAATCATATTAAGGACGTAGTAGCACTGCAGGTACATTCAACCTTAGGCTTTACCTACTAAAGTCCCTGGACACAGCTCACAAACATTCGGGACAGCGAATGTTTGTGAAATTTTTATTCGGGAATCCCAATAAAAACATAATATATTAGTGAAATTTCATGATGTGTACAACATATTAATGAAAAATAACGCATATTTTCGGTAAGATCATAAAAACGGATCACAATATCAGTCATGCATTTTTATTAATATAGTTATTAAGTATGCATTCTTACTTTAAAATAGTAATTAACAAGCTTTACCTACATATTTATTTTAATTTATAAATCTGTATATAAATTAAAATCTGTATATTAATTAATTTTGCTTCATTCTGCTTTTTTTAACAGGTTTTAATTTAATAGAATTTCATTTTTACAAGTGAAATTTTATGAGTTGTTTTGGAGAATATCAAGGGTCAGTCATTAAATAGGTAAATGATTTTTGATCAAATAATATTAAAAACCAAAAATATTGTTTTCAGAGTAGGATCTCAATATAATTATACTGGGACCGTAATTTTTTCATAAGTTATCTTGTAAAATATTAGTTTGAGATAACTATCAAAAATAGATTATTAAACAAATTATAAATGAATAATTTTATTATTCAAATAAATGATATCTTCCTATGACAGGAATTTAATTTCTTTGATTCCTCTTTCATTAAACTCTTAATAATGAGATATTGTTCTATGTTACTAGTTTTTTGAAAGTTGTCTACCCATTGATTTTTAAACAACCTCATTAACATCATAATCAATCCACAGAAAACTATCTTATCGTAATTAATTTTATAACATGTTATAAAATGAAATAAACTATTACATTTCTGGCATCATAACTTTATAGCTGTACTGCAAGAAGTAAATATTGAAATCGGTCAAAAAAATCAGGGATGAGTGTTTTTAGCATTTCTCGACGTTTCATAACCCAGGTATTCCAAAAAACAAAAATAAGAGGGGTAATTTTCATAGGTATGTTGGCGTGTTTGAAGCTTAATATTTTATTCAATCAAAAGTGAACGGAATTGAATAAATAAACCGCTTTTATTAGAATTTTCTACACAAACTCGTGTATATAGGGCAATTTGTTGGTAAAGGTTTGGGGTCAATGTCTCCCGGGTATAGAATAGATAGTTTTTCGGGGTCAATTTTCTCAAAATTTTGCAAACACAACTCCACTTTACATTAAACTCAATACATGCGTGCATGCTTATCTTAACATTTTTAAAAAGATTTTGCCCTAAAACTCCCCTTTTTTAAAAATCAAAAAATCTCTCTACCTATCTTTCTACTTATTGCATATTTTTAACCGAATTTTTTTATGTCTTTCTAAGCATAGTGGTAATGCTAGTGACCAAAAAAAAAAAACTTTGGGGCAATATTGTGGGTGGAAGAGCCGATCAAAGTTTAAAAATATCGATCTTTCAAAACTTTTTTGATTTATTTAAAGGTTTATTAATAATATTACAACAAAGTTTCATCGTCAATCACCTCCCAATCCCAAAAAATAAATCATAGGTAACGTTATATTGATTGTACATTTTTCAGTGGAATTTTACTTAGTTTCTTCACAATTTACCATAGAAAACGTAGAAAAAAAACATTGTTGGATGGTGATTTTTTGGTGGTGGGGGGCAAAAAAAATAAAAGATATCGACTTTTTGAATCTTTAAATTTTATTTTATTTATTTAAACATATAATGATAATTTTACAATAAAACTTCATTATAAATTATCCCCATCAAAAAACAGTAAATCTTGGGTAACTTTTTTTCATGCATAATTATGTTTCTACTATATATGCATAAATAATCAGTCAGGAAAGAATTAAAATTATGTTTCAGTGTTTTTTTTAAATATTAGTTTCCCGGTAAAGCCGGGAAAATTATGATCTGGCTATCGAGGGCATCGCTCTCGATAAACTACTACAGACGAAAATTAAGTAAAATATTAAATATATAAATGTACAAGTAAATAAGACGAAAATTAAGTAAAAAATAAAATATATAAATACACAAGTAAATAATAATGTAAAAAAAAATTATTCTACTATTTGTGTAAAATTTTGGTATTAACGGTCGATGGTGACCATATCTTCCCATTCCTTTCAACAATTTTTAACCAAAATTGAATTGCATCAGTGACTCATATTCCAAATTTATCGTACAAAATTTCGTAAAAATTGGTTAATCCAGTCTCAAAAGAACAAGGAAATAGATAATTGATGCAAAATAAGCTTATTATTCCTCACCCACGAATTATGAAAAAGAAAAAAGGGTTTTGTGTCCCCACGTCTTTACTAATAAAAGTCCTATCTCCTTGCCCTCTTTACCAATTTTAATCAATATGAGGCATATTAATGCCTCATATACTGAAATAATCATACCAAATTTCAGTCCACTCAGGCCTTCCAGTATGTAGGTATAAAAGCAAAAAAAAAACAAGCCAGCATCTACCGTTCCAAGTTTTTCAGAAATAAAATTGCTTTTTGTTTTCTTTTGTTCATGAAACATTAAGGTCTATAAATAGCCCGACCTGAAAAATTTGGGCCGATTAGCGTAGTGGCATAATTTCCCTTATATAGTATAATATGTAGCCTGTAAAGCAAAATTATTTTATAATTTTTCTTTAAATTTTGAGCTGGCATCAGATTAAAAACATGTACCTTCAACAAATATTAATTCTTAATTTAGAATATATTTAATAATATATTTAAAATTATAATATAATAATTAATAATATAATAAAATATAATTATTATTATTATTTTATAATATATTTATATTTTATTTAATATTTCATTTCTTAATTCTTATTTATTTTTTAAAAAGTAAAATAAAAGAGAAATTGAAAAAGTATTAAAACTATTTTTCAGAATTTTTTAAAATAGATTTTACTTTTTAAGATTTTACACTTTTTAGTTTTATTTTCATTTAAAATGTAAATAGGTTATAAAACAAATGTCATCCATATGAGAAAAGACTCCAAAAAAATAAATTCAAATATGGAGTACCTGCATCTTAATAAAAATAATATGTAGTAACATTCCTCTCAAGAGTCAACTAAAACTCTCAGGAATTTAGGAATAAAAGTAAACAAGTAATATATAATAATAAAAAAAAAAAGATCGCCTGGAATTGATCTATCTGGAGAAGATAAAGGTTTGAAAATATATAAAAAAATACATACATAAGTACTAGTGACTTAATATCTTTTATTCATTTTTTTTTTTCTGAAGATTATTAATACAACTATGGATTAATAATACACGTATAGAAAAAATTCATTCATCCTTTTAAATTAAATTTTATTTAAAATATTAAAACAAATTAAAATATAAGAAATACATTTGGCAAGTATAAACTTCTTCCATAAAAGGCAAATGTTATTATTCTAGAAGTGTTTCTTAAATAAAATAAAACTTTCTTTGTAGAACGAGAATAATGTTTGTAGATGATAATAAATTTATCATGATTTGCTCTCTTACTACGTACTTGAAATGATACATACGTTCACAAAATCCTTTTATGATCTCATATAATAATATTATGTGTATATATATTGTGTGTGTGTGTGTGTGTGTGTGTGTGTGTGTGTGTGTGTGTGAGAGAGAGAGAGGGAGTGAGCGAGAGAGTGAGAGAGTGCGCGCGCGCGCACATGTGAGTTACAATATATACTAGTAATATGTTTTTCTTGTTTTTAAAAATTTAATGTGTATTTGGTAGTAGTTATTCAATTAAAACAATGTTACATTGATGCTTCAATTACAGTTATTGCACATGCTCCTTGTCATATTTAAACTAGAAACACAAGGTTTTATCTGAATTCGTAACTAATAATAATTGGTTACAAATCAACTGGCAACAATAAGTGAAGTACGGTCAAAAAATGTATTTATTTTATAATTTCTATTTTACATTAAGATATATTAAGCATTTTGAAATTTATTTCTTTATATATATTCTAAGTTTTACTTTCGCTTAGAGTTTTTATTTTTACATTCCTCTACGTGATTAATCCAACTAACCCTAGATGCCTTAAATGATCTACCGATCTAATTCTTCTTTTAGTAAGAATTCACTGTAGGTTCTATTTTTTCGATGTTTTAAGTTCTCTTTATTTTAACTTTATCAAGCCATTAGTTTTCACTATTTATCTTTAACCCAGTTCTAAAAAAATCTTTCCTATTAAACTTTTCTACTTAGTATTCCACGTATTTATTTATTTATTTTATTTATTTATTCCATGAATTTATTTTATCCCTATTGTTCCATGTATTGTTGGTATAAAAGCCTTTATAACATCATTTTTTTTCAGTTTGTTTGACTAATCTCTTCTTTTCATACCATTCACATCTACATAAGAGTCTGATTGTAGTAACCTGCTTTTGATGTTTGCCTTCCTTTTATCGCCCATTGTTTGTAATTTTATTGGCTAAATAAAAATTTATTTGCGTTTCAATACGTACCTTTCTTTCATCTATCCATATATGTTAAACTTATCTTAACATTACGTTGCACTATTTTAAACTGCTTACATGTACGCGTGCGTGGACCTACGCTCGTTTGATTAACTTGGAAAAAAATATAAAATTATAAAAATATTTTTATTTATGTCCCACGACAAACTTCAAAGGGGGAGAATAGATTGCTTATTTAACACAAAAATAAAATTTTTGTTTTAATTATTAATCGAACAATCTCTTTACATTATCTACTTCAAATAATAATCCAATAAAATAATTTTCCACTAAACTTAATTTTGTTTCTACGTTTTTTGATTTCTTCTGTTGGTAAGTTATTCATTTTTAGTATTAAAAGTCTATACAAACATTCAAATCTTTTTTTAGCCAGTATGAAAACGTATTTTCTACATTGTTAACTCTATTATTCTTAATTATATTAATGAATTTCCTTAAAAAATTATAAACATACAAATATTTAAGGGGTAAAATATTAAGTTTCTTAAAAGGGAGAAAAAATCTTGTCAGTCGACTTTTATTTGAAATTAATCTAATTAAATGTTTCTGAGCAATAAATACTGGTTCTGTATTTGCATAATACGCCCCCCCCCCAACATGACAAACCGTACATGACTTAATTAATGCATGATGTTACATTTTTAATATCTTTGGAGGACAAAAATTCTTCTTTAAAAATAAAATTTATGAAAATCTATGCTTACTTCTTTTTTAGTTTTTTAAAAATGCTCAATCCAAGTGATATTTATATCTACAGTAAATCTATTTTATAATGTTAACCTGTGGTATTGTTGGACATAAAAAAACTGTTTTTAACTTCCAATTTAAATTTTATATATATTTTCTACATATTTAATATGTATGTAATATGAATATTTTCTACATAGTTCGGTGAGCTTTTTAATTGAAAAATTAAATAATTAGTTTTTTCTACATTTAATATTATTGCATTCTTTGTTAACCACCATTTAATTCTTATCAGGTCTTCTTCTATGGTTTTTTATTCCACATTCCTTGCTTCATAATTAAGCACCGTGTCATCAGCATACGCTGTAATTCTACCCTTGAAAATTCCAATACACAGATCATTTATGTAAGTAATGAACAATACAGTTCCAAGTACAGAACCCTGTGGTATTCCACACTTTACATCCCCTTGAGAACTTTGCTGCATATTCTCACTTTTGAGTTTTACCAATTATTACAAAGTCCTCTAACTCCAGCTTTCCATAATCTCTTTAACAATATTTTATGATTAACTACATCAAAAGCTTTCCTCATATCTAGGCTGCTTATTTATCTTTTATTTTTACTATTTATTATATTCAACAAAGCAAGTTCAGTATTTCTACCCTTTCAAAAACGATACTGATTTTCAATAAAAAACCTTTTTTTATGAAAAAAATCAAGGAGTTTAATTTTGAAAGATTTTTCTAAAGTTTTTGACCGTAATGGTAGAAGTTATATCGGTCACACAATTATTGGTCTATAATTACTAATGTTTTTTTTCTGTTCCGACCTTTGAAAATTGGTACAACTGATGTTTTCAAATTTTTTGGAAATTTACCTGTCGATAAGCTCATATTAAATAAGTACGGTAACAATGCAATCGCTTATATCGTTATTTATTTATTTATTTTTTTTTTTATTGAGATATTGGACATCGAATGCTTTTGTCATTTTTCCCTGTGAGAATAAACATTTTTAGCGTATGAAAAATGACATGCCTGACCGGTATTTGAATTCAGGTCCTCCGGATAAAAGGCTAATAATATATTTTTTTATTATTTTTATTCCTACATTATCTATCCCCGTAGATTTCTTATTTTTCATATTTTTTATTACTTCAAATATATCCAACATTTTTTTTTCTTATTACAAAGGGGTGATTATAAAGCATAGAGATGAATAGCAAATAAATTGTTTATGGAAATGCCTTATAAAGTAAAGGGTACACATCCTTCTTTATACAAAAGATAAATAGAGTAATAAAATATTTAAAAAGCTTTTTATTACGAAATGAATTATTAAAACAAGCATAGAAGAGGTTATTTAGCTGAATGTATTCATGTAACTTCTTTCTAAGATAACCGGATAACCGGATCAATAAAGTGGTTAAATCATGGAGAATTCCAAATTAATCAAACTTAGTGCTTTAATCAAACTTAGTAATTTACATAAACACTACACGTCTCGCAGATGCTTGAAAATATAGAATAAAAAAGAGAATGAACGAATGAGGCACGAAAGAAAAAGATTTTACGTTTCCACTTTGATTCTAACCGACTGTATTTGACTGAGCTTCTAAATTACTAGATCTGTATTTACCTTAACTTTTGCTTGCAAAACAGCAAGGAAATTTTACAACTGTGTAATTTATTAATTAATGGCAATAAATACGACCCTGTGAATACTTATGAATTGTGTCTTTTTACATTTACTACATAAAGTTAATAAAAACAGTATTTAAAATAAAAACGAAAAAAGTAATTCTAAATATAATCTATAATCACAGTAATAATTCAGGCTATGAATAAATTATACATATTAAAATAAAATAAGACAATTTTTTTATTATAAATATACTTAGGGACGGAAGAGATAACGCTCAAGACTTACCTATCTACAAAAAATAAAAATTACCTGTAACTAAACCACAGGTAATAAATGAATGTAGTCGCCGGAAGGCGGAGGTAGATTTCACCGGTGCTAAGTAGGGGATAAAAAAGATTTCCACGTTAAAATTATGAAAAACTTCAAACTTACTCAATACGACAATGGTTGCATGTGAAAAAAGTTTCACATGTTTAGCATACGACAGCCCATCTTCTTACAATTCCAGAAAAACTTTTGTCATCCTTGCCGTAAGAGGTGGTCATATTAAAAATTGTTTCAGACAAAGGTTTTAGGTAACGTTTAGAGGACTAACGTCTACTTTAAACCGATCCGATACTGTGCCGATTAAGGGAGGTATGATTTTTTGTCTTCAAAACCCCAATTTTTCCAACCCTTGGGCGAGTGGTTGGTAATATCAAAATCTTTACTGAAATACGTTTTAGGCCTTTATCCAAAGAATAGTAGCAACTTTAAACAAATTCGATATTGATATGCTAAATAATTGATAAATTTAAATAATTATATTCTTGCGTTTTTATTTTCTTTTGTTTGAAAAGTTATCAAGTCATTCTAATCTAAAATTTACAAAAAAATGAGAAAACTAAAAGAGAAAAATATTTTTTTAATATTAAAATATATTTTTTGTTTATAACAAAATGAATTTATTATAATCGTAATTTAAAGAAATATTTAAAAAAATTATCTTTTTATTTTCTTATGTAAAATAAATACGATGTTTAAAATGATTTAGTTAAAATATTTATATTTAAAATTTTGTTTTGGTAAATTAACAGTCTTGTACTAATATCCATTCAAACTTGCAGCATTATAATGAATCACGCTTCTACCTTGCCCAGCTCAAATTCCTTAAATTGAGCGCAACTCAAAAAGATTCAATTAATTGTCATGAAATTTTCACATACACAACTTTAGACACACTACTACAGAATATAAAAAATTCATGGAAATTTATCTAGTATTTTGGGAAATTTTCGAGCCACAACGTTTTTATTTATAGACCTATATATATATTTAAGAAAATTCCGATTTAAGTATAAGATATATTCGTACTTATACTTTAAAACGTAAAGAAAATTCATCCCCCTCATCACACCATGCGGCCGAAATTAATTACGTACTTTGCTTCGGATAGTAGGTAAAAAGAAAAAATGAACACTCAAATTAAACAACACTTCAATAAAACAATTAATATCAATAGATATCATTAAAGATAATTAAAAATTAATTTTATCTAAATTTATTTGAAATAATTTATTTCATATATTGTCAATAATAACAGTAATAATCTTGTAGAGAATCAAATTCTTTGCAAGTTTTGTTAAAAATCTTATGTGTTTATTACCCCTTTAACAAATTTATTTTATGCCAAACATAAAGCAGTGTTTTTCGATCTCCATTTTTGTGTTTCATCCCAGATTTCTTGAAAATTACTAAAAATACAGTACTGAAACCTAATTTTTTTTCAATTTTTCATGTCAGGCTTCATATAAAACTACTAAATTAACCAAAAGAAAAACCCACTTAACTTTGGGCCCCACTTAATCAAGGTCGCAAGAATTCAGGCTTATTTCACCGAAGGCTCAGAAATCTAGGTTGAACTCTTTCACCAGCCGACACACTCTAACGAAGATTTTCTAACCTATCTTTATATGGACGTTTTTCTTTATTTCCACCTGTAGAACATGTCCTGAAAATTTGTTACATCCTTCATGAATCATTCTGTATATTTTAATGTTTTTTATTTTAAAAACCAGTGGAACAGATTTTTTTTTGAATGCCATCTCCTCTATAGTTATAATAAAATAATATATTAAATCATTTTTATAAAAACTGGAACTCTTATTTAATTTGTATAATACCTATTGTTATAATCGCATTTATTGATGACATATCATACAAATCAATAGGAAGTGATAGTAGTGAGGTTGAAATTTTTTCAAACTTCGTTATAAGAAATTTCTTTCAGATCTATCCATCAAGCTGTATTTTATAACTTTCATAAGCCATAAATAATGCCTACAATTAGTTCTAATAATGTCTATAATAAATAGTCTGCAGTTAGTTTTATCGAAAAAAGTTGTAAAACTCTAAGTTATATATTACATAAATGAAAATAATAATTTACTATTGAATTCGTTATTATTTTTTCTTACTAGTTTTATATCTTTTTAAAAAACTTTTTCATATAAAAGAAATAAGAAATAAAACAAAAAAACAAAAAATAACAAAACATTAAAATTTCATTTAATTCCTAGCAAATTATGTCAACAAATCTATCGTAATAATAGAAATAAAAACGTAGAATACGAGTATTTAGAAAGCAGTATTTCATATAGCATCAGAGTATTGAATAAATAAATATTATACTACTAAACTACGTAGTTTTAGTATGTTAATATACCTTATAAAAAGAATAATAATAGTAATAATATTAACAATAGAAGCTAAAGAAACCTTTATTTCCAACATATAATATAATCTTTCAGCACCTAACTTGGTCATTTGTCTTTCTGGATATAAAATAATCAGAAAGATTATATTACTTTGCAGTAGAATCAAGAATTGGTCAGCTCAGTTTAGAACTATTACATAGATTGGTCATGAGAAAAAAAGGAAACCTCAAGTATCATACCATACCACACCATACCATACCAGCATCCCTAAGGTATTATTCTTGCTCCTTCTTGATATCTTTTGCGAAAGTGAACTTGATCAGCAACCATATCGTTTGAAAGACCTCGATTACTTAAAAAGGTTTGCAGGTTTTCACCGTAGCGTAGCTATTACTACAAATATGAGAGAAAATAAATAAATTTTGAACAAATATATATATGTAAGCAACATAAAAAAGAACTTATAACGTAACCGCTGCAGAATCGGTAGGTTATGTTGGAATGAAATATTATAAATGATACGGATAAATTAAATAAGAAAAACAACACGTAATTTAAATGTTGCATTTATTTACCTTTTCTGTTACAAAAGATGTTCAAAGTGACCACCCTGGGCATCGATGATGCACTTTTGTGCTCGACTGATCATATTGTGAGTCATCTGACGCAAAAGGTTGTTGTCAATTACGTTGATTTCTCTTTGAATGTTCACCTGCAGTTCATCAATGTTGTGGGATTTAGATGCATAAACTCTCTCCCCTAGTAGTTAACTCTGGGGAAGGTGGAGGCCACCGTTCTCTGATGACAGCTCGTTGTTTGTCTCCTTCAGTTGTTGCACAATTTTAACGCGGTATGGTTTCAATTTTAATTCGTGAAGAATTTTACGACAAGATGTGTATTTAACACCAGATTATTGAGATAACTTGTGTAGTGATTTTTTTGGGATTGGCAGTAGTTCTTTCAATATCGGCCATGGCCTGTGCAGTCCTAACGGAAGGTTACCTGTTTCGTTTCGCGTTAGAAACTGAATCTGTCGTACGCCATTTTTTGAACAAAATCGTGTATGCTACTCTTCGCTGGGATACCGGCATTTGGAAATTATTCTACGAACACTTGACGTTATTTTTCAAACGATCCAGAACGAATATAGGCCTCAACTATAGGTATACTTTCCTGGTTTGAATAAGGCATTTTAAACAAACACAACTGCATTAAAAATACTGCACTGCAACAAAACGTATACTGTACTGACACGTAACCACTGACAAACGGCAGCAATAATCAGTAGTAACATACGATACATTCACTGGTGGCGCTAGTTGAGTAAGAGTCTTTCATAAATAGTGTTGGATAGCGGTTTCATTACGGGTTCTGTTTTATGATCTCATATGTATATATATATAAATAATATTTAAATAATAATATAGAAATAAATAAACAAAGTTTTATATTAATATATTTTCCGAATTTTTCTTTTTCTAATTTTTACTGCTTAAACAAATATTTATTTGATTAGAGGTTTCCTTGTTTGCAAATGTATAAACACAATAATTAAATTACAAACAAAATTAACAAATTGCTAAAATTATAAAAAGTAGGTAACAAATAAAACTACAAAACTTACTTTTTACAGACTGATTACAAAAATTATAGGATTATTTATTTGTTTAATGGAAATAATACAACATCGTTATCAATTTACACTTCTTCGAGCTCTCGGAGATGATTATTGTTTTAAGTCTAAATAGACCAGTTGAAATATTTTTAACATAATCGCAATGCTTAACCCTAATAAGTTATTTTTCATATTAGTTTACAATTTTTTTTTATTTTTTATTTTTTATTTTAAATAAAACTCACTTGTTTATAATCCATTTAAAAAAAAATTCTATTTTTGTCGTTATCATTGGCTAATAATAATATACGTTGTTATGGCGTAATGATATTCATCCGGAAGTCATTTCGATATTGAACATTTTTTTTTTTTAAATTAACTGGAAAACGTAAAGTAAAAACATACTTATATATTTCCGCATCCCTGAGAGCTATCTTACTTTACATAGTAGTCATTTCTTGACATGATTTTTTTTACATTTATAAAGAAGGATATTTTTTTGTTTTTTGCATTTTTGTTCATACAGATGAAATTGTTTTAGGCCAAATTATCTTATAAATAATAATAAAATTATTTTTTTTTAAATTGATAAGTAATTTAAGAGGTAAAAATTAATACTACTTAATTATTTACTGAATTTAGACTTTTACTTTCCTGGTATCATAGTTCTAGAGCTATGCTGAAAGAATGGAAATATGGTAATCAGTCAAAAATGGAGTATAGGTTTTTTTATATTTCTCAACGTTTCAGGACCCACAGGCCCTAAAAAAAAGTGGGGCAATGTTCATGCGTACATGCGTATGTATGTTTGAAACTAAATAATTTTTCCACACTGCCGGCCTCGGTGGCGCGAAAGGTAGCGTCTTGGCCTTTCATCCCGGGAGTTCCCGGGTTCGAATTCCAGTCAGGCATGGAATTTTCACACACGCTACAAATCATTCTCCGCAAATCGTACTCATCCTCCGAAGCAATACCTAACGGTGGTCCCGGAGGTAAAAAAAACTTCACTGGATAAACCGATTTTGATGAAATTTGGCACATAGCCTGATGTATGTAGTCCAATTTTGTTGTTAAAAATTTGGGATCAATATTTCCGGGAGGGAGTAAATAGTTTCTCTGGGTTTATTTTGGAAACATAACCCCTCTTCATATTAAGCTCAGTACATGAGACGTACATTTTTATCTTACTATTTCAACAAAATGCCCCCAAATTCTCTTCTTCTCCAAAATGTCTAAAAAGTTTATCTTTATTTATTGCATATTTTTAAAGGAATTTTTTTAAGCCTTCCTAGTTATAGTTGTAGTCCAAATGACCTAAAATAAAAACTGGGGATGGAAAAGCTTAAAGTCAAAAGTTAAATATATCGATATCTGGGCTTAAAAAAAGGTTTGTTAGTTTGTTTAAATTTTTAATAGTAATATTACAATAAAATTTCATCATAATTTTCCCCCCCCCAAAAAAAAGGAATCTTAGGTAACTTTTTATCGAATTTACGTTTTTCAGTGGAATTTTATTTAGGTTCTTCCATTTAACATAGTAAATGTAGATAAATCAAAATATTTTCTTGGGAGGTGTTTTTTGGTGGGTGGGGAGCAGAAAAGAATTTTAAAAAATCAATTTTTTGAATTTTTAAAACTTTTATATTTCAACTATAAGAATAAATATAAATAACAAATTTCAACAAATTACAACACCTTTGTTGCCAGTTTTTAAAGCTGTGATATATGAGTAAAAGAGGTTGCCGTTGGATAACCGGTAGATATATTGGTTTATATGATCTCTAAAGATAAGTAGAACATATTTTAAATCTCAAGTTTTCCTTCTCCCCTTAATATACCTAAAATTTCTTTACATAACATACGATAATATTAATACACACTACTTCTTGAATTGACGATGTAAAATAAATAGCAAGAAATTTTTAAAAATTCAGTGATACTAGTAACACACAAAGATCTATCCAAGTATTTTATACTAGTATTCATTAAAATTTAACGCACGAATTACTTTAAACTAGATTTTGTGAAAGATTAATCTAAAATGTTTTAAATAACGTGTAAAAATCTTTTTTCCTTATAATATACAAAAATTGTTCAATCGATACATTTACTGCATTTTTAACATAAAAAAAGTTAAAATTGTATTAAACAAATTATTCATGATTATCTTCATCATTTGAATAACAAATTAAGCATTTTATGAATAATGTTTTCAACAGAATATTACTGAATTGCAATTGTGAGAAAATTTATTCAAGTCGTACTATAATGAAATTCATATAGATTGATCCATTTTTTCTTTTTTTTGTAAACCTCTGTCGCAGAACCTGTAAAAATCTCAAGATTTTTCTGTAAATGTCTTTAATGTAGTCAGTAATCAATCTCAGATCTGAATAAAAGTTTAATAATGGAAATATTGCTTTGTAGATATCGAATAAAATGCCTGAATTAACAGTATTTTGTTTCGCGTAAAAATACTTATTTTAAAACTGATTAAAATACAATATTATAACATATTATTTTTAATACTGTTCTCAAATTTTTAATCGTTTACATTTTTATAAATACTTAAGATTATTAATGTTATTAATCGAAAAATTATACATTTAAAATTCAATTACTACACTTTAAGAGCAGATATATCATATGAGGTAGTACATGATAAGTTTACGAAAATTCAATCTTGCATATAGATTTTTGCTCTGAAAACTGACTCTTAAATATTATGTTCATCATATGTACCACCGATGTTCATGTATATGTGGGAGCATGCGCGTCATGTACAACAGTTACTTTTAAGAGTTTTCGTTATTACTTTCCTGGCATCACAATCTATGCTATACGGCAAGAAAGAAAGTATGATAATTAGACAAAAAAATAGGGAAGGGGTTTTTGCATTTTTTGACGTTTCATGACACAGAAACCCCAAAAAAACGGAAAGAAATTGGGGAGTAATGTTCTCATGTACTTTTCTATGTGTGTTGGCGTGTTTGAAGCTTAATAACTTTTGACTGGATAAATCTATTTTTATGAAATTTGGCTAAAGACTCGTCTATATGGGGCATTACCCCAGTTATGGGGTATATTGGTAAACATTTTGGATCAATATCTCCAGGAATGGGGTATATAGTTTCTTTGAGGTCAGTTTTGTCAAAATTTTTTAACCATAACCCTACTTTATATTAAGCTCAGTATATGCACAGATGTCTCATTTTGCCCATAAATTATCCTCCTTTCCCAAAAATCGAAAATTTTTTATTTACTTATTGCATATTTTTGTGTTCCTAAGCATAGTAGTAGTGTACGTGATCCCCAAAAAAATACTTTGAATGCAATATTGCGGTACGGGAACTGATCAAAGTTTAAAAATAAAAATTTTGAATTTTTAACATTAATATCGCATAAAATTTCATCGTAACTCACCTCTATCCCTTAAAAAATAAATCTTAGGTAACTTTTTATGGTTTTACATTTTTTCACAGGATTTTTTTTTCACTTTATTTTACTTAACACAGTAAACATAGAAAAAACGAAAGGTTTCTTGGAAGGAGATTTTGGAGGTGGGAGCGCAGAAACAGAAAAAAGAATACCGATATTTTAACATTTTTCAACTTTTTTCTTTAACACTTTCCACTGTATAAGAATAAATAACCAATGACAAGAAAGTATAACAACTTTGTTTTCAGCTCTTTTTTAAATGTATTGAAATTTATATATTTATAATAGATTATGTATGACAAAATATAGCAGAAAGAAGAAAATAATATATAAAATATTAAGATTATACTATATCAGAAATCAAAAAAAAGAAAATTTAATTTAAGAAATAAAGTAACAATGAACAGAAATTTAGGGTAATTTATTAATGAAAGGAAACCAGGGGTTCACTGGTGCCGGAACGCAACTTTGGTGCTGATTTTTGGGAGAAATGAAAAAATGTTCTTTCACATACGTTTTTTTTTTAATTTAAACGTCTGGCCTACGTTTTATTATACCATTTCGTATTTATTGCTGTCATATTTCTTAATGAAAAATATCTTTACTTCCATAAACGGTGTTTAACGAAGGATACTGCTGTTGCCTAAACATATCATACAACACTGAGAAAGCGCTCAGAGTCAGTAACCCGTTTATTTACGTCCATCAGACCCAAACTTGGTAGACTGGGACTCAGAGCCGTATATGAAAATGTGTTTCCGAAAACACTGGACTGCAAACGATACCCAAATGAGATAAGAAAAACCAAAAACTTTGGAGGTTGCTAAGTTTTTATAAATCTATAGACATGTGAACGTATTAAAATTTGACTATCTCGACGAATAAAACACTTTGTACTTTGAAGTTTCAACTATTAAATGTTAAGCTGTTCAAATATTCTTGTACTGAGTAGTTTTTTATATATTAAAAGTAACTGGTATGATTCCTAACCCTTACTTTACTTTTATTTTTATTGATATATTATTAACAAATTATGAGCCGATAAAAATATAACGTAAATTATAAAAATCAGACCGCATGAAAACTGTTATTGATTTTGGATATCCGTAGACAAACGGCGACAGAATAAATCGCAAAACTCTAATTCACAAAAGACTTTTAACTTTTAAACATTTTACATGAAAAAGATAAGTTTCTTCCTTATCAATCTAAACATCGAAATGAATATGCAGTTTTCATAAAATTGTCATGTAGCCAGCTGGCTGTGGTATATTCCTTTGGTCGCTATAATACAAAATCAAATATTCCGACTGAAAAAGTTACGTGTACACCTCTGAAGGAAAAGTAAAATATAAAAACTGTAGTTGCATACAATGATTAAAATACATAAAGCAAACAATTGAAGATGTGGAATGTAACAAATATACTGAAATTAAAATAATAAGTGCAAAATAAAAGTGGAAAACTAATCATTGGTTGATAATGTATGTTTCTGACCACGAAGGAGGACTTAACTTTTGATTAAAAGTAACACATTAGTGCTGTCTTCATTTTGTGTAGAAGCTGATTTGCAACAGGAAGAAGCGTAGCTCGATAAACAAAAGTAAAAGTGCAAATGGAAAAGTGGATGGACAATCAGTATTTATCTAACCATTAATTCGCAGTAATTTATTTTTCTAGTTTGGAATGGAAATATCATCCACTACGTGTCAATAACTCTTTAATAGAGAACTAAGAATCCTGGTGTTGTATTGCCTACGTTTTAATATCAGCTAATCATAAAACTGTAAAACAGGTAGATTGAATACACGAATGCTTAATTGCAATATAATAAAGACTGAATTGAATTATGTTTTCAACAATGTATTATATTGTTTCGAACAAATATATACGGCGGTCTTCTATTTACAAATTTTATTTTTTAATAAAACATTACGAAACTCCCAAATGTATCACAAATAATCATTATAACTGCTTTCTAAATTTAAATGATAGTTAAAGGATGTTGTTCAAACAATATACATTTTTTTTATTTTGAGATCTTGGAACACCATTGTAAGGTAGGGTAGGATTGGCATATTGCCAGACCTACCCTATCCTACAAAGTCAAAACAATGGGGTTACTTTGGCTAATTGCCAAATTTTCCTTTCTTATCTTGTTTGCTATATAATTTAACTATAGGTTAGGTGAATATTATTGATGTTTGATAGGTCATTGTGAAGAATATTTAAGATATCTTTTTTTAAACAATATGTTAATTATACTAATAATAGACACTTCGATTGTTATAAAATTATTCAAGACAAGTTTGGAACTTCTGTAATCTAAAATACGTTAAGAAAGTTTATTATAAAATGTCCTCAATATCTGTAAGTTTTTGACTGCAAATGAAAGTACAAATCTAAAAGTAAGAACTTCTTTAATGGAAAGTGAAATGATTGTTACACAAGTTGAATGGATAAGAGTCAATGGATAACAAGTCTATGGACGTAAAAACTCATAATTTTGTTGAACATATATATATAATAAAAACTCTACCTTTGTGAAAGCAAATAATAACAGTACGCACAGTTAAATTTATAATATTTTCTTCCAAATTTTAAGAAATACTCCATGAACTGATACGATTTTTTCTATAAAATATTCTAT
Organism: Lycorma delicatula; assembly: GCF_047948215.1. Taxonomy (NCBI): domain Eukaryota; kingdom Metazoa; phylum Arthropoda; class Insecta; order Hemiptera; family Fulgoridae; genus Lycorma; species Lycorma delicatula. Next base: position 140,074,404 of record NC_134458.1, on the reverse strand, counting down.
TCCACGACATTTCAGGCGACCAAAACGTTTTCATGTGCTGGATTTGGGAGATGTAGCCAGAGAAATGACCGAGAGAAGGAAACTAGGATAGGGAACTCAGTCTGTCACTGTGTAGTAAACATCAAATTAAAGTATACAAATTACAGCAACCTCTATTACCGACGAATATTTGTTTTACTTGTAGTGTTGTTTGCATACACTGGTACTGATGACTTTGTTTTTATTTTTATTTTTGTTCTTTTTACCTGTGATTTGTTTCTGGTGCTGTGTTGAGTAATTAACTTTACTTGGGCGACTTATAAACGTCCTTTTTCTATATTTGAGGTGTTGAACCTTTATATGCTTTAATGAGGGGTTTCGTCGGGGACCACTCTTTACGTGATTACCTTTAATCGAATTTACTTATGGTCTCCTATGAGGTACCGACTGTAAATACTAACAGAAAAAAAATCTACATAATTAGGAATCCAGGATAAATGAATGAAATAATGCAAACTGTGGTTCATACGACTATAGTATATAATTTTTTAAGATATTCGTACGAATACAGTTAAATTTATTCAGTTATTTGAAATCAGATGAATGAAACTCGTGGCAATATTTTTTAAAGTATAGAGAACAGACTTCATCAAAAGAAAAACTTTATCAAAATAATATGTTCTGCTTTGATTTTGCTGAAAAATTTTCTTCAGCAAGAAATTGCTGAAGAAATTCGAAAAATGAGTGCAAGATACTACGCAGATATGATACGTACACTGATATAGATAGAGATTACATTATCTCATCGACCCCTGCGATACGGGAATTGTAAAAATGGCTATAGAAAAGCAAAAGGGAAACTGGTCTAATTGTAAAAAAAAATTAAATCGGACACAAGCAGAATCAATGTTTATCTACGAAATGGTTTTCCTTTTAAGGTGGAGAAATACGAATTTGACCAAATGCAGCCCTCTAAATAATCTAGGTTTAAACTTATTTGATTAAATAATTTGATAGCTTATGATACCACAAGAAAAAAAATTCCCTGTAAAATGTACTGAAGAAAATATTTTCCGTGAAAGGAGAAGCTGAAAATAAATGTAGGTATTATTATATAGACCGTGTTGTTGTTAAGGTATTTTGGTTAGGGACACGAAAATAAATCCTAAAAACTGGTGCTTATGCAATTGAATTGTATGAAGTATTGCAATTAATGTAAAGGGAGATCAGTTATCGGCCACTTATTAATTAGCGATTGACAGCATAAATTTTAGTGTGAATAAATCAAATAGTTGAAACCCCTGATGTTAGGAATTGCGTCTATCTACATAACTCGCACACATGTTACTACATAATGGGAGGAAACTATCACGACAGCCCAGCTAATATTTACGGGATCTGAAGGAGATTAGCAAACATGAAGATTGAGAGACAGCAGCTGAAAACTGACAAAGAGGGAAAGTTATCTTGAGAGATGTCAAAATTCTTCTAGAATTAAACAAACTACTCAGGTGGAAAAGAACTAAAATAATTAAAGCATAAAAATGATATTTAAATTCAGTCATACTTCACCGGGCTATTGTACCTGCAAATCAATTGTTTAACAGCTGATTTTCGAAGACGAAGGTTCTGATGTTCAAATCCTAGTAAACGTCAGTTGCTTTTATATATGGATTTGAATAGTAGACACTGGATACCGGTATATTTTGGTGGTTAGGGTTCAATTAACCACACATCTCAGGAATGGCCTGAGTCCGTACAAGACTACACCTCATTTATATGTCATACATACCCTCATATCATTGGCCGTGGGAGGTTGCTTATTGCTCGCTAGTTGAACAGATTGCAACGTACAAATTAGGAAAGAAACTTCAATCTTCAGCTTAGTTTTAATCGAATTCAAAAATATATCTACTATTATTTAATAGTAGTTACTAGATTAGAGGCAATGATCCTTAACAATATTTCATTTGTGAATTTTTAATTTTCTTAAAATTCATGTCGATCTAGAAAGAAATTATATAATTAAATAATTATACACGTATTTTTCTAGTGCGAACATTTTTTCTAATAAAAGAAGTATTTTTTTATCTAGACAACATTACAAACAAAACTTTCTTAAAGTTGACCAATTTAATGAAAAAAATTGATGTTTTGATGATTTAAAAACTTAGTGAGGTGCTTTATGAAAAGTTCAAATTTGTGTTTTGAGAGTGTATCGTCACTTGTAAAGCAATTCATTTAGTTTTATTTAATTAATTCAACTATAATCTTAAATAGCTTTTAGTCTTTTACTTTATATGATTGTATAAGTGAAAAAATATGTTTTCTTTCATAATTTTGTAAAACCTTCTTACAGGTGCTAAAAGTAAATGTAGAAATTATAATATTAAAAAAATAAACGTGCGAAAACACAATATACAAATTTTAAACTTTTCCTTGATAGATTCAGTTCCAAATTTTAAATAAATAAAAATTTAAATACATATTGTAAAGAAAAATAATTAAAATGGACAATTTATTTTAAAAAAACCGTCCTCATAATTCAGTAAGACAGTTCTTTTCTATAAATTAGGAAGCTATAAAATCTCACTCTCAAACAATAAAATTCTCAGTAAACCGGAGGGTTACTGAGAATTTATCAGGCTTTACGGAGAAGCCTGAAAAGATGTTGAAACAGTAATTCATACATTTCACAAAAACACAAACCGGGTAAACTTTTCTTAAAATCAAATAATGACATTTTTCTTACATAAATATGTTTTTCAATTTTTACAATTAAAGAGAGTCAATGGCTTACTTCTTCAATTTATTCACGTCATAATCAACCAGTCTATTTTATTATTATCATTATCATTGTTATCATTTGTATTATTGTTATTGTTATTATTAATATAAGAATACATTTTTAAAATTGTTAAAAGAAGATAAAAAACAGGTGTTGAGCGTTTTATTTTCATTTTGATTCTTATTTATTTAATTTTTAGAATAATATGAAAACCTCTAAACAAAGGTGATTTACTTGTTAAGTTTTTGTTAATATTTTTATGAAATCTCAATACGTATTAAAATTAACTGCAAGAATTTATATTTATTATATTAAAAACGCTTTAAAATGTTTTCCAATAAGATTAAAAACATGCAAAATTATGGAAAAAATATTACTCTTTTTGCTAATTATACTTAATGATTTTTTTTTCCATTAAAGTTATTTTTATTCATAAACAGTCCAAATTAACCGAAACAATAAGTAAATTTGAATAGAATAAACAAATGACATGCAAAGAGAAGTCTCCATTGAAACCTCCCAAGAATTATAAATGCATACATATGTATGCATTTTTTATATAGTACACTCAAAAATGTAATAAAGATAAACAATTAAATACACTGATGAGTCCAAAGAACATTGATCAAGTCTGTAACATAAAAAGAAAGCAAAGGAAACACCAAGAAGTATAGCTCACAGTTACACAAGAATAACAAAAAACGAACCAAATAAAGAAATATAAGAAAAAAAATTAAAAATAATAGAGAAACGGCGAAACAAAACGAAATATTTTGAATTCATAATGGAATCCAAATATCGAAGAACCTTACAACAAATCCAATACGTGCAGCCGTTTTAAGCGCTGAACGTCCTCACTATTACCCAAAAGGTTAACTGCGATTCAGTTAATAATAATAATAATAATAAAAGAACCTTAATAAATTTCAAAGGAAAATCAACAGCTGTATTTATACTCTTGTAATAAGATACCGACCTGCTGAACGTTTTTCCGCATAAGTGACGAGTTGTCTAAAGCAAACAGTGATGTAAAATCAGAACTGAATTTTTTTACTTTTTTATATTCTACATCTTATGTCTTATCACATTCTTCCCGTTTAATATCTTTGATTATTTGCCTGAAATATTTCCGTCTTTTCATTTTATATTGTTTTCTTTATATCTGTTAAACAAGTTCATATCTACAAGTACAACCGTTTTCTAAGAGTGCTTTTTGGAATGTTTTATTTTATCTCCCATGAAAAGAGATAGTATAAATGAAAATTTTAATATTACTTTTTGTTGACTATGTTATTTCCAATATTATTTCATCAAAATAATATAGAAGAAATCATTGAATTCTTTTGTTTTTTATTCCAAATTTGTCTTAATATCTTATATGATAAAAATCAAATACGTTTAGTTTTAAACGAATTCACTGAACTCGTCTATCAATGATCAATGTTTATCTTGACGAGTATGCGAAATAAATAAAAAATTATAATTGTGATATTCAACCTTTATGATTTTTTATTATATATTAATGTATTTTTACCAAATATATTTTTGCGAAAATATTACAAAAAAAAAAAATTGTATAAATAACTAAAAGCCTAATGATGCTTCACTTAGTTAGTGAAACGACGTTGAGAATTAAATATTAAAAAACGAAACGTTGGTAGACATGAATGTACCACACTTTTAATGCATTTAAAAAAAAAAATATGCATTTTATTTATTTATAAACATTTATTTTTGTTTAAAAATAATACGACTTTTTTTATTAGCTATCTCAGCTTGTAATTTTTTTTAAGTACTTTTATTTATAGTCGCATCAACAATTAAAGTCATTAGCGATTTATCAATGTAATGTAACTGTAACGGTAAATGTGTAGACTTGAAGAAACTCAGGGTGACCATTCCTGAGACGTATGGTAAAATGAAACACAACCTCCAAAAAACACTGGCATCTACATTCTAGAATTCAAAACTGAATAAAAGCAACTACCTTTATTAGTATTAACTGAGAACTTCGACTTTGAAATCAGCTTATTTACAACGACGAGTTTAGCGGTAGACAAATCCGGTAGGTAAGTCTATTACGTAAAATTTTAACATCACCAGTAAAGTTGTTTTATATGATAACACAAATTTATTTTAAAAATATTCAGATATTAAATTTCAAAAACACAATAAAAAGTACAATATCTGCCTCTGACTATTTGCCTGAAGTATTTCATTCTTTACTGTTTTTTTGTTTTATATCCGTTATAAAAATTCATATAAACAAGTTCCCGTCCGGCGAAAGGGAATCCGGTTCGTATTCCGAAACCGATTGCGGAACTGTAACATTGCGGGCACTCGTCTGCGAACACAAAATGAATCGTGGAGTAACCCAAAATGACCGGAAGGCGCCGGCCGGAGGTCTAGAAACAGTTCTTTTTCTTTTTAAGCATTCAAGTTCCCTGGAATCCTATAACTAGATGATAAGGTTTAGAACTCGAACAGCACTGTAGTTGCAGCGGTGTTTTTCTTTCCTTCACACTTTGAAAATCCAATTGAAAGCCTCTCGGTGGCATCCTACGTAAACCTTTATTTAAATGTTTTGTTTCATAGTTGAAAGAAAACATCTATGACTGGTGTCTTTTGTGCTTCGTATGAAAAAAATACAGAAAATTCTTCTGCAAGAAAATAATACATATTCTCATTTCAACTTAGCAGTAGAAAGATCAGAAATCATCTTAAAATAGTTGATCAATTACAAAACAAGAGATAAACATTAAAAATGAAAAAAACATGACTGCCAAAAAAACATTGCTCTTTAACATCGAATAATTATTAATATATATTAATTAAAAAGCGTACGGATAACAATTTTGTATATAATATAATTTTGTTTTCAAATTTATTTAAACTGTTTTTAATTTTTACAAATTCAAAAAAAATTAAGTTTGTTATTAAGTTGATTTTTTTTTGTTTTTCATAGCTTTATTAAGTGAATTTTCTCAGAATAAATTTTTCTGCACGTTTTGATAATAAAGGTTATTTACGAGTCATTTAACAAAGTTATTCGACTTCAAACCTAAAAAATATTTTAAGTCACCGAATATTTTTGTTTTACGTTGGATACCATGAAGACTACAGGAAATACAGTTCTGAGACATATTTTATTCAATTTTTCAGGTCAAAAAAAATAAGAAACCATCAAATTCACCTTTAATATACTGAAATTTCATAGTGGAACTGAATTCCGCGCGATGTTTTTCACTAACCGTAACTCGATAACAAAGCGTTTTCGGACATATGTTTGCATTAACTTTGTTCCTTATTTCAAGCTCTAGACTCAGTTTGCAGATTATTTCTCTTTAATTCTGAATCACTTGCATATATATATATATATATTCTACTATCGAAAATAGTAATTTAAAAAAAATAAAATCTTTCACTTAATTTACATAGAAAAAAATTACTTTTGGACCATTATTGGATTCATGCAAATTGAGATTACCTAACCAAAAACATCTATCTTTCTTACAATAGTCACTGAAACTTAATATTCAGTAGAGTTTTATAATTAGTCATAGTAATCTATTACAGTTCTTGTTTTAAATATTTAAAAATGATTTTTAAAACACAACAACGTTTTTAAAATATCAATAAATTAGTCGGATTGAAATGCTAATTTTTTTTTTTTTTAATATTAATCTATCTGTTAGATCCTTTGACAAATGTCTGTAGAAGATTTAGTGATAAACTTCAATTAATTATTTATATCTATATATTGTAAAGAGAAAATATAAAGATCAATATAAACGAGAATGGAGAATAAGATGATAAAAACCTATTAAAAAACTTATTATTTTTTAAATAAAAAACCAGGTAACAGAGTGTTATATGCAGATTGATATAATTATTTATTATTTGAGTGCAAACTTATAAATTAAATGTATAATCTTTTACTCTACTAGTAATGCTAGCATTACTATAACCCTGCATCAACTTCACTACTCAAGTTGTAATTACTGTCTAATGTTATTACTGTGGTAAGTGCAGGTAAATTAGATGTATAAGCACTCACCAGCTAACATAATATCGAGTTACAAGGTAGTTTGTAAATATAATTAAATAGTTTAAAATATTTCAGACTATTATTTATTAAAGTAATTGAATTACATATTGCGACTTATGTTATCAAGAAACTACTTAAATTAAATTTTTTATAATTAATTCAAACGAATTTACGTAATTCTTCTCAAGAAAATTAAGTTTTGTAATAAAAATAGAAAACTAATAATTTTGATTTAAAAATTATTATTTATTATGTATATTACGTTGAATTAAAATAATAACTGGAAAAAACATATGAATAAACGTGGTTTTTAAGCGATTACTACTGGTAGAGTAGTAGAAGGGGAGGAGGGTAGTTATTAGTTGTTATGCCCGCAACATACGTGTTTCCATAGCTACAGCAATTATAACCAATCAACTACCTTTAATGTGATCACGACTGTCTTGGAAATTACTATTTTGGTCTCTAATTAAAATATTTCAGTCTAATCAAAATACTTAATAATTTAAGTAAAAAATAGTGCATTATTAAATTTGTACATATATACATAACTGATATTTACATCAAAGTTTAATATTAAAAATCTTCAAAACATGTAGGAAAAGGAAAATAATACATTCCAAGTAGTAATATTTTGTAAAATTAGAAAATAGATAAAAATTTAACCGAATAAAACATATATTTACCATTTGAAAATAATTCATGGATACGTTATAAAATATATCATCGTAATGTAACTGATTAATTAAGATGATAGCCCTGAAATAAAAATAAAATTATGAATTAATGCTAAATAATATTCATTCAATCAGTTAATATGACTTAGTTTTACAGCATTAATATTTTGTTAAAACACTAAGCAACTGAAATTATTTGATAATTATATTAAAATCCATTCACACCAAAAGGAAACTCTGTAATAAGAATATACCAGAGTTAAATATTAATTTGACAATTTTAGAATAACTAGTTAATTATATTCTATTGTAGTTTTAGAAAATCAAGCCTATAGTGGATTTTATTTTAAATTCGTTGCAAATTAACCCTTAACAAATAAAATTATTTTCATTTTCATTTAAGTTTTCTTTAGTAATTGCTATTCAGATTCATTGCTTTTTAATTACATATTCTTTCTGAGCTAGGTTTTTTGGTTTTATTCAACACAAAGTTTACCAGGACATAAATCTTACGTGATCATAGCTATTATAATGTATTATGTATTTTCATCCAACACCAAACAGTGTTGAACTATTTGGAAAACGCTGGATGCAAAAAGAAGCTAGACGTTTGGGTGTATCACGTGATCTGACTCAGAAAAATTTACTCGATCGAATTTCTACTGAGACGTAACAAAATCGACCCATTTCTGAAACGGTCGATCACGAGTGATGAAAAGTGAATACCCTACAACAACAATGTGCAAAGAAGATCGTGGTCGAAGCGAGGAGAAGCTCCATAGTCTGTGGCAAAGCCGATACTGACGCCCAGAAAGGTTATGCTGTGCGTTTGGTGGGACTGGAAGGCACCGTGCATCCCGAGCTGCTGTCGCCAGGCAGAATATAAACTCAGAGCTGTACTGTCAACGATTAGCGTGATTGCAGCTAGCAATTCAAAAGAAATGACCTGAATTGGTCAACAGAAAGGGTGTCGTAAACCACGCTGACAACGCCAGACCGCATACATTTTTAACGATCCGTTAGAAATTAAGATATCCTGACTGGACGGTTTTAATGCATTCACCGTATAGCCCAGACCAGGCACCGTCAGACTATCATTGTTTCTGTTTCTGCAGAACTCCCTGAATGGTGTTAAGTGAATTTCAAAAGAGGCCTTTGAAAATAATGTGACATTTTTTTGACTAGAAATCTCAAGTTCTATAGCGTCGGAATTATGGTGTGGCCAAAAAAAAAAAAAATGGCTAAAGGTCATCGAAAAAAATAGTGCATATGTGGTCTGAAAATGTTACTTTCCAATAACAATAAATGTATTCCCAATTTTGGCCTCGAAAGGATCAATACATTTTTAGACAAAATGATATTAAAAAATACATGTTTTACCCGACTAACAAAGCATAAGTTTTTAAAAAATTAATTACGTTTCCATTTGTAAAATCAATGAGGAAATTTTTTAAAAATAAATAAGTACTAAGTTCTTACTTTAAATAAATTTCAGCATTAATAAATTTAATAAATCAATAAAAAAAAAATAGCTAATTCATGTTAGATTTAACAATTGTACTTTTTTTTAAGATATTACAATTTTTTATTTACATTTCATAATAATCTGACTTATATGTGAAATACAGTTATTTACTACATCTTTAGAACGCATTAAAAGAATTAAAATAAATGATTCATACGAAAGGGCTAAAAAATGACTATTGAAATATACCACCGACCGGCCATTTAGGTAACTATTAATGTAAAAATCTCTGGACCAGCTACTCACTGGTTTGATTCCTAGCATGAGTTTGACATTTGTTAAAACACAAGAAAGTTTTTTTTTTTTATTTTTTTTATATTGATTTTCGTATTTTTTTACAGTTTTATTGACTATAAATCAATTTTGGGATCTAAATGTAAAATTTCAAGTTTATTCTGCAATTTATTCTCTGCCAAATTCTTAAATATATCAGGAATAGTACTAAATAAGACGCGAACAGACGACAACTGGACATTACATTACATGAGATCCAAAGTTAGAATATTGCACACAAAATTCTGAAAATTATTTTAAAACAGAATTTATTAAAATACTTAAAATTATAAGATAATATATTCCTTGACACGAACTATCTAAGGAACAATAAAATGGGTTATATTAAAAGAAGATGAGATATGGTAAAATTAGATAAGAATTTTTCATATAAAAAGAAAGAGTAAAAAAAAGGAAACCCGAAATGAAATGTTGAGCTAACGACCTGATGGTTGGGTCAGACGGAGAAAAGAAGCAAGCTGAATTTTAAATAAGCTTAAGATATTACCTAATCTATTCTTACATTCTCCTTTTTGAATTCACAACTATTGATAAGATGTTCGGTAGAGAGAAGATAAACATAGAATGCAATTTGTTTTTTATAACAAACTCATACAGTTGTCTTTTGTTATTTTCACTACAATTTATAACTATTTTTTACATTAATCCTCTTGTGCTACAATATTTCCCAATATAATTTGTAATATTGGATGTCTTTTAAATCATATTTAAGGTATTTTTGTCACTTATGATTTTAAAAAAAATTCGTAACTGCCAGAGTACATCTTTTTAAAAATAAATAAACATGACTCGACATTAACTTTATTTGTACAGTTTATTTTTCAGTACTTTCACATGAAATTAAGCCATAATAAATGTTATATTGTCCGAAAATTAAATAAATATATTTTTTAGTATAAAGAAAAAGAAGTTAAGGTTGCCATTAAGTATGAAAATGAAAAAAAAACAAATTCATTAAATCGTTAAACTAAAATTAGAATAAAAATTTTATCTTTGAAAATAATTAAAAGACTTTTTTTTTTATTGTAAAAACAAAAAAAAAACAATAGAAATATTTAAAACCGAAGTAACAATTAAGAACAAAAGATTAGTGTTAAATAAAAATAAATTATGATGTTATCTTGGATGAAACCTGAAATCGCTGAGAAGTAAGAACGTATGTTAGGCTTCATTGATAGGAAATATATTAAAAAAAAAAAAAAAATATCTTGCGCAGTTCTTTGCAAGAAGACCGACTTTTCGTTATTTGAATATATGCAATATGAAGTTATATATTTTCTAACATGATCCGCTCAAATATTTTCGATTTTAAATTGAACTTAACTAAAGAAAGACTCAACCAATCGTCATAAAATTTTCACATGCATAACTTCAAATACACAAGAACAGCATATCTTAATTTAAATGAAATTGATCTAGTAGTTTTGGAAAGTTTTGACCCACAAAATTTTATAGATAAGCCTATATCGGGTGGCTGGAAATTAACTTACATTAACTTTTTTTTTTATAATTGAGATAAACAGATGTGGTTGCGGCATTCTTCCATGGACCAAGGGGCTCTATATATCATTAAAGTATATTTCACTCTTTTTGATCTCTGAGCGAAGGAAAGTGTGGGACAACTCAAAAATTTCAAATGAGACCAACGTGGTAGTAATGAATGGGCAGCCAGGTCAACCAGATTTGAATTCCCTAGATATCTTCCATGGGAGCATTTAAAATTAACCGTTTACAGCTCACAACCAACTTTTTTTGAATAATTAAGGAAACGAATTGAAGATAGAATGTAGGAAGATTTCACCAGGAATTTTTCACAATGTGATAGAAGTTTGCGAGCAGCGTCTGTTTGTATTTCTGTTTAACAGGGAGGGCGGTTTGAACATTTAATATGACGTGAGAAGCAATAACATTTTGTAACTGAAATAATTTTATTAGGAGATTTTTTCAATTCATGAGATAACACTTTTTTTTTTAAATAAAAGGTAGAATTAATTGTACATGAAGAACTAATTAAATTGCAAATTGTTATACTTAAATTAAATAAAATTCTTCAAGACTGTAAGTTAAATTAAAGAAGTGTTTTAAAAATTGTAATAATTAATTTTTTAAAGTTTTAATCAACATGACGTTTGTCACCATTTTGATTTACATAGTCAAAATTTAATTCTTTTTGATATCGTTTTGCTTGTTTCTCGCAAAATCCTTTAAAAAAGGTATCACATGACACATGTCCGATTTATAATTTTTTAGCTGCCCCTGTCCCCTCCCAATCACCTGAAGCCCGAATATTCTAAATTGGGGCTTACTGAGTTAGCATCTGTTATCGGAGAAGATTTCGAAAGAGAGAATCGGGATACCTCAAACAACAAAAAAATTAAAGGGGAGCACACAATTGTAGTTCTAGCTATCTGAAACAAACGGATTTTTGACCGCCATTATGGATTGGGCGATCATAATTTAGTTTTAATAGTATCATTTTTTTTTTGTCGTCTCATCAAGCTCTTTAAAATGATATATAAAATGATCATTGATCCGATATGAATCTTTTGAGTTGACCCCTATTCCTTGTTAGCCAAAAATCAAAAAGAATGAAATATACCTTCTTTGAAATAGCCATCGGTACGAGAAAAAAAATCGCAAACCGCATCCAGTTATTTCTATTATAAAAATTTTAGAGGAGGGTGTAATTTACTACATCCCCTTAATTAATTAATTTTAGAGGAAGATGGTGGCTGTGGCTATTTCTTATATATATATATAAGAAACCCGCCAGGTTAGTCTAGTGGTTAAACTTGTAATTGCAAAATCAGCTGATTTTTAAGTCGAGAGTTCTAAGATTCGAGTCCTTGTAAAGGCAGTTAGTTGCTTTTATATAGATTTGAATGCTAGACTGTGGATACCGGTGTTCTTCGGTGGATGGGTTTCAATTAACCACACGTCTCAGAAATAGTCGACCTGAGTCTGTTCAATACTATATGTTTACAGGTACTCCTACATTGCACAACGTCTACCACTATGTCAGGTCTAGCAAGCCGGTAGCGGTAATTGCATCTGCCTACACACACACAGACCCGGCAGTAGTTGGAAAACTTGAAGAAAGAAATGTTTTATATACATATATATATATATATATATATATATATATATATATATTCACCATATCGGATATTCTCGTAGCTTTGCGAGAAGTTCCTATTTGTCTTGAACATTCGGGAACGTCTGCGCGACCGTATGCGCAAACGTGTGTAAATGCTGCAACTTAATTCCTCAGTCTCAGTCTAGTAGATCCTTCTACCGCTATCGAATCTATCGTGAATCTGTTTGTTGTAATTTAAGTGTTAATTGCAATTCACGGTATTAGATATTCAAGACAGTAGATTTATACAGAATTATGGATAAATTTTTAAGTGGGTGTAAGCGAGCATAGACTATAGTGAAGCATCAAGTGCACAGACGATGGTTCCGAAAATAAAATCAACAAAATATTGTCAAGAATACTTAAATTTTGGGTTTATCAATACTGAAGTAAATGAAGAAGAAAACTCTCTGTGTATGTCATTTGCTCAAAACTTTTGGCAGCAGACAGCATGAAACCTAATAAACTTAAACGACATTTGGAAATGCTTCACAGTGAATACGTTAACAAACCCCGAGAATTCTTCAAATTAAAATCAAAATCATATGAAGAGCAAACATCATTTTAAAAAAAAAACTTTGTGAATGAAAAAGCTTTACTTGCCTCTTACCAAGTTTCATATAAAATAGCCAGATGCAAAAAGCCTCACACCATTGGTAAAGCGCTTATTTTGCCAGCTGCAGTTGAGTTTGTAGAATCTATGTTTGAAGATAATTTTGTCAAACAATTGCAGTCCATACCTCCATCATATGACACTGTTGCCCGTTCAATCGGTGATATAGTTGAAGATGTACAGGATCAGCTTTTCGGGAAGTTGCGTGACAATTATTTTTTCAATGCAGATTGATGAGGCAATAGATAGCAATAAAGATGCTCACTTCATTGCCTATGTTCGTTTTGTGATGGTATGTCAGCAGTAGAACTACTTTTCTGCAAACCAATAGAACTCAAAGCAACAGCACTCGCATTATTTGCTATCTTAAACGATTTTATAAATGAGACAAACATAGAGCGGAAAAATTGCATCGGAATATGCACCGATGGTGCTCGTTCAATGTCTGGAAGATTCCAAAGCATTGAAACACTTGTGAAACAAAAATCTCCTCGGTGTGTCTGGACACATTGCATGATCCACAGAGGAACTCTGGTTTCCAAAGAAATGAGTCCTGGTCTGAATATTGTGCTAAAGACGTTTACCATAGTAAATTATACAAAAATGAGACCTCTAAAACCAAGAATATTTTCTCCACTTTGTAAAAACATGGGCTTCACCCATTTTTGTGAAATCGGATTTTCTGCGGTGGCTGCTTTTAAGACAAAATATATATCTCAGCTAAATATAGAAAAAGAACTCAGTGTCTATTTCTAACATTGAAACTTCCTTCAAAATACTTTCCTCTGCATGACTGGCCTAAGGGAGTCACTAGAAATTGTTAAACTTATTTTTAATTTAGTATTGATAAGTTAATTACTAAATACATTTTTCAGTACAGACACAATCCTATTAATAAGTGTATTATATCAGTGTAAATGTGTATTTTATTATTTATTATGTCAGAATATAATTTGTTTTGCTTTCCATTCAGTAAATTAATAATTTTTTTTAATAATATTTTCTTTTCAATGTGCTCACGGCCCCCATTTAGTGTTATCATGCCCCCCTGGGTGGCGCGCCCCACAGGTTGAGAATCACACTGCCTTAGGAAATTGTACACCTAATTCAGACTTTAAATAAATTTACTTTCATTCACAATGTTCTGTCGTTAGGGCAGGTCCTATTACAGCTGCTGCTCTTCACCTTGTTCTATCATTTCCTAATCTCTTTGTTTCAACATATTTTCCCTTAACATAATCCTATCCATCATTTGAAATCTCTCCCTTTCTCTTCCTTTCCTTCCATTCACCAAGCCTTCTGTCACATTCACTAATAAACCTTCTTCTTATACAATGTCCTAACCAGTTTCTTTACCTATACTTAATCATATTTAGCATTTTCCTGTTCTCTCTAATTCTCTTTAATAGTTCTTCATTTGTTATACGGTCTTGCCACCTAACATTTATCATTCTGCACCACACACACTCAAATCTCAAAAACCTCAACTCATTTTCTGTCTGCCTTTATCGCTGTCTACATTTCAGCTCCATGGAGAATCACACTCCAAATAAAACATGTGATTAATATATACCTTAAAGCTAAGTTTAAATTTCCATACAACAGTCTTCCCTTCTTATTAAATGTCTGCTTATTTCTCGAATTTCTTGTTTTATTTTCTATTGTGCAAGTCAGGTCATCAATTATAAAGCTCCCTAAGTACTGAAATTTCTTCACCTGCTCTAAAACTTCATTTCCTATCTTAATTTCAACCCTCTTATCTTTTCCATACCCAGTACCTAATAGCACACATTTTGTCTTCTTTTTGTTGACCATCATACTCTGACTTTCGCAAACTTTATTTACGTCAAGCAATTCATTTAGTTTACTCGGACTCCGCCAGTACTACATGTCATCACAAAATATATACATTCTATTCTCTTTCCTCATTCAGACAGCATTTAATTACTTCTTCCGCAAATTATATAAACAGTGCTGGTGACATGCAGCACCCCTGCCTCACTCCCCTTAAAACCCCTATTCTTCTTGTCATTTTGTTTCCATTTCCTCACTTTTATTCTCTGATTATAGTACAGGTCTTTTATTAGGCGCCTCTCTTTTCAGTCAACTCTCTTCTTTTCAAAAATTATCAGTAAGTTTTCCCATCTAATTCTGTCAAACGTCTTTTCTAGGTGGAAAATTACAACATACACGCTCCGCCACCTTTCTATGTATCTCTCACCTATTTATTCTTAGTAGCCCTGCAGCATCCTTTATGCCAACACCTATTCTAAACTCATACTATTCTTCCTCAGTACTGCCATCCAATTTATTTATTCTACTTAAAACAGAATAATGCTTTTAGAATAGATATTTCACATTTATTAAAATAGATTTTATTTTTATTTTCCTGGCATCATATCTCTAGAGCTATGTTGCAAGACGGAAAGTATGGTAATCCGCCAAAAAATGGGATATGAACTTTTTGTGTTATTTCTTGACTTTTCATATCCCGGGAACCCCAAAAAACAAAAAGGTGGGGGGGGGTAATATTCGTACGTATATACGAACGTACAAATGTACGTATGTACGGAATTAGTGTATTTGAACATTAATAACCTTTGACTGGAAAAATTCGGTTGATAAAAGTTTGTACAGACTCGTGTATATGGGGCAATCTGTTGGTAAATGTTTCGGAACAATATCTCCAGGGGGTAGGGAAGATTTTTGGGGATCAATTTTCTCAAAATTTGTCAAATATAACCCCACTTTATATTAAGTTCAGTATATGCGTGAATGCTCACCTTACAAATTAAAAAAAAGAATGTTCCTCAAAATTCCCCCTCCCTTAAAATCGAAAAATCTATGGTTTATTTATTGCATATCTTTTGACCAATCTTATTTAACGTCTTCCTAGTCATAGCATTAGTGCAACTGATCTAAAATAAACACACGGTGATGGGAAGGGAGCCGATACAAGTTTAAAGATATCGACTATTTGGAACTTTTAAAAGCTTTTTTGGTTTATTTAACCTTTTAATAATAATAAGTTTAAATAATCAGTGTTTTAGTAATAACATTATAATAAAATTTCATCATAATTTAACCGCACCCCAAAAAGTAAATTTTATTGGTTGTATATTTTTTAGTGGGATTTTTTTAGTTTCTTCCGTTTAACACATTAAACATAGAAAATAAAAAAAAAATAAAAAATTCTTGAATGTAATTTTGGAGGTGGGAGAGCAGACAAAATTTAAAAAAATACTGATTTTTTGTTTAATTTTTTAAACTTTTTTTGTTTATTTAAACATATAATTATATGTTTACAATAAAACTTCATCATAAATTACCTCCCACTTTAAAAAAAATCTTCTTAGGTAACTTTTTTAATTTAAGTATAACTATTTTTTCAACTATATAAGAATAAATAACTTATGCCAGGAAAGTATTACAACTTTGTTGTTACCTTTTTTTAATATAAATCCTTTAATGAGTTATGCATTGATTATGTTAGTAAAACAGACTTTATATTAGATAGTTTAATACAAAATTAAAGTACTTATTGGAATTTTAACCGTACGTAAAATGTTATTATTAATTAAAATAACTTCCATTTTTTATAAAATCTAGAATAATTAAATAAAACCGTGAAAACCGTTATCACTTTATGAAGTCATCTTTGAGACAAAAAGAATTCTAAGATTAGAATACGGAATAAGACTGTTAACATTGAAAAGGATTCTGATTACAGATGAATGAAGTTTACTTGAAGGTCTTCATTATAATTATCTACAATTATACTTTAAAGCTATCTTGAATAATTTCAGGGGTAAAATTAGTTAAAATTTCTTGTCTAATTTATAGAGCGTGTAGTATATTAAATATATATATATATATATATATATATATATATATATATATATATATATATATATATGTATTTTTTTTCAATATGCACTCCTAGCTGTGTTTATATATATATAGTTATTTTGTATATATTAATTAGAACATAGATTTACATAGCTGATTAATTTATATTGAGTTTGTAATTAACGCTGAGTAAAACATAGATGGTTGGATTTTTTCGTTGGGGAATAGCACCAGAAGCTTAGAGTAATCATGATCAGTACATTAATTAAACGTATAATGTAAATGTTGCGTAATCAATCAATCAATTATAATTATGTAAATATACCCCTGGTAATTATATTGTTGTACATTAACGCCAATTACATCAAAAGTAAAATTTATCCCGATTTAAAGTTTACAGTGAAAAATTTGTTTTACGAATTTACTTATTTATTATTTATTTTTAAAATAAATGTAATAGTTGTGTGACAATAATACAGGTTATATTTTTAATTTATTAACGCCTTTATTTATAAAAAAAAAAAGGGTTTTACTACAAATTAGCAGTTTTATAACAATTAAATACACCTTAAAGCTTTACATTCTGAATGTGGCTATTATTTTGAGTCATTCATCTTGAAGTTGAGTATTTTCCCATAAAACGACGTAATGTTTGAGATAATTCTGATAATTGTATACAAAACAAAAACTGAGTCGCAGTGAATGCGTCAAGAGGGCGGTTTTACGTAAGAAATTAAGGATGCTGCATTGCTGTAATGATTTTTGAAAATAATATTGCTTTCAGTATTTTAGCTAGCTTTCGTTGTTTTTTTTTTTTTTTTTTTTTTTGTATTTTATAATATTTTTTTGTATTTTAGTGTCATATAAGATTCGCTTTATATTCGATAGGGTTCTCTATTTCTACTACGTTTACATCATCTTACCAGGTTTCATCACAATCGACTAAAGGTTGTGTCCAGTAGAACGAAAAAATCTGAGAAATGTTTCCAAAAACCCTGTTTTTTAGCTCTTACTCCGGTTCCTGTGAACCGATTCGCCTGAAAATCAATAGGGTTCTATTCCCAATTAGTTTATCTACATCATCCCACCAATTTTTGTCAAAATTGGTTAAGATTTTCGTTTGGTAGAGTGGATGAAAAAAATTTATAGATACATACATATGTACGATATAAACGTAAATAAACATTGCAGAATCATGTTCAGGAGACTCCAGAACGTAAAGAAAAATTGTCCACTCTCCTTCCCCGAAACACCCTTAGAGAAAATCTGACCAGGTGTAGTAACGATTTCTACAAATTCCGCTAAAACCAAAGTTCAGACTGATTTTCTAAGTAATTATTAAGTTTCATTTAAAATTCAATTGCTTGTAAAATATTAATCAGAGGTTATCATCAATTATTGTTCAAAATAACTCACAAGAATTTTTCTTGTGGACAAAAACAATTAATTTTTTTATAAATACATAAATTTTCCTCATAGTAAATATGTCTTGTGAAAAGACTGAGCTTTCCTCCTCTCTAATAACTCCGAGTTTATCTATGCAAATTTTTACTACCATTATGTGCAAAATATCTTCATGAGTAGCTTTTTGAGAATACTTTTAATCTTGCTTTTCTTGAGAAACTACTGTAAAAAATAACCTAATTCTTTAACCGTTGAAGATATCGAATTGGAATCTTTTTTTATTGTTTTTCCAATCAGAGAACTGTAGACTCTTTAGTTAAAATATAAAATCCGTAAAGTTTATCGTAAACTATCTTAAAAAGTGCCCTGTATTGGTAAAAATAAATCCAATATATATTTAAAAATAAATCTTCGCTTATAAAAATAAATGTCCCTCGTAAATTATATTCATTTATGACTTCTCGTATCAATCAATTCCCATCATTTCAGCCGGAATTAACTTCAGTCAAGCCATTTCTACCTCAGAAGTCAAGTTGTAAAGTTCGATTACTTCCACTACAAAGAAATACTCTTATCGCTACAAAAGTATTACCTAAGAAATCAATTCTTTTCACAATTTTATTTTATATTTTCCTTTAACGTTTCCCTAATTTTTCTTTAACATTTCCTTTTAAATTATTTTCTAAATAGTTGTTTTTTTTTAAGAATTACTTTACCGAAATTACTTTAATCATAATTATTTTTAGTCAACGTTTTTTTTCAGAACTTCAGTGGGTCCAAACCAAGGCAAATTACTTCTGTATTCAGACAAAATCATTGTATGTAAAGAAATCTTTCAACAAACTATTAATTCATAAACAACTTTACAACATAAAAAATTCATGCAAAAAAACAATTTAATAAAAGGTTTAGAACCGATAAAAACAAAAAAAAACACTGGAAGACTATAATAAAAAATAAAACTATAAATAAAATTGTTAAAAAATGTAGGAAGAAACAAAGAAGAATCTATATTCCTTTCCTGGAAGATCATCCTGCAAATGCTTCCGCGTTTTTCAGTGAAAAAATTACCAACAACTTTTAGAGCTCCCCTTGTTTATATTTTCATGCGATATATTTTATTGATAGTTAAAATTTTAATCGATAATGAAATAAAAAACGATAAAAATGTTAAAAAAAAACTCCAGTTACTCTGGTTGCGCTTAAAAAAAAAATCAATATTTTAGCTGCAAGTATTTTAGATAGTAATCCTTTTCCCTTCCAAAAAATGTACTACATAAAAGCAAACGTTTTATAAAGTTCAACCCCTTAAAGAATAGAACCACCTGATATCTAAAGAATAAGCTTCTTATTCAATTTAAAGAAAAAATTAACAGTTTTTATGTACATACTTACATTTTAACTATACTTATATAGTTATGTATATATAACTATATTCACACACATACATTACAGATTATATATATTTATATAAATTTTATATATGTATATATATGCATTTTATATATAATTTTATTTATTTTACTCTGTGTGTGTGTGTGTGTGTGTGTGTGTGTGTGTGTGTGTGTGTGTGTGTGTGTGTGTGTGTGTGTGCGTGTGTGTGTGTTTGAAAATAATTAGACACAAACTGATGTCGTACTAAAACGGTTTATTTAATCAACATTTTTGTTCCCCTTTTCAACATAATTTCCAGCAACATTAATTCACTTATCCCATCTCTGAATCAGCTAATTTAAGCCTGCTGCAAGGAAATCGTCTTAATATCCGTGCAAATTTAGTACATTTTCTTTGATATCGTCATTGTCATTAAACTTCTTACCTCTCCCTTGAGTGGACCAAACAAGTAGAGATCTGATGGGGATACGTCAGGACTGCATAGCGGTGATGAGGCAGTACCGCTGAATGCAATTTATCGATGATCTCTTAGTTAGACTCTCGATGAGACTATCGATGATCTCTTAGACTAGACTATCTCTCTAGACTAGACTATCAATGATCTCTTAGAGTTATATGACTATATGGCCGTGGGAGACCGGACGTTATCATGAAGCAAAATGATTCCTTTGCACTGAGATCCAGGTCATTTTTTTAACACTGCTGGCTTTACTTTATTGACAAACATGTCAAAGTAACATGCGTTGTTTATTGTTCGTTGATGTTCTAGAAAATCGAAAAAAAAGGGTATTTTGCAATCCAAAAAATTATCATCATGATATTTTCTACTGACGGTCGGTATGGAATTTTTTCTTGACTAATGAACTCGTGTGCTTCCACACCATCCTTGTCTTTCTGATTCCGGTTCATAATGGTGAATCCAGTATCATCACGAGAAAGAATTATGAGCAAAAAAGCATGACCTTACTGCTGATACTGTTGTTTCAAATCTGGGCAGCTAAGTCTTGTCTCCTTGTGGTATGTCAACTCTCTTGGAACCCATCTTGCGTACTTGAAACCCAAGAACCTTTGGGAACCTTTTGGAACTCTTTGAACCCTTACGCTTGTTATACGGTACTTGAGCTTGTTGGTGATAACGTTATGAACTGTACCAAGACTTATTTGTAATTTTTCATCAACAATCTCAACTGCAATCCAACAATCTTCTTGGATAAGAGAGTCTATGCGTGTTTCAAGCGCTGGAGTTGAAACTTCAATCGGGCGTTCAGAACGGTGCTCGTCAATCACTGAGTTTGACCATCTTTAAATTTTTCTACCCACTTGTAACAATTTCTGGGATTCATACAACTTTGTCCATATTGTTCGGTCACCAGTAAATGTTAGCCAGTTTTTAACTTTGGAAAGTAAAATGTAGATCACTGAACGTTGTTCAACTAATTCGTAAACATCAAGAGGACTCGCCATCATAAAATGAAATTTTGACGTTTAAACAAAAAAATTTATACAAACAGCTGCTCAAAAATCATCACAGTGTTACCAACTTATTGTTTTATCTCCACAGCTATTTATATCTTTACTTATTGAATGACTCTCGTATATTTTGTGTGTCTATATGCGAGTGAGAATTCCCAAATTTATACACTCATATAAAACCACATTACCCAATTTCTCGAATAGCTAAAAGTTGAAAATTGCTATAGATATTCCTAGGAGACTCTTTAGGATAAATAAGAAGAAAAAATATTTTGATTAACAACTCTGAGTGGGTTATAAAGGAGTACTAAAAACGGAAGATATGGAAATTTGAAACGTGAGTAATTCTGTAGAGGGTAAATATAAACCAGTTTTCAAAATCTTTGTAACTGAAATGGAACCCTTAGCCGTAAAAATTTACAGAAAAATTCTTATGTTATAAAAAAAATCTCAGTAATTAATAAATTAAAGAAATAATAATAAATTTTATTTTATTTATTATTTTTTCTTTTTTAATTTCGGAGGCCTAAGAATAAATCACAACTACAAAGGAATAAACGTTTCAAATTTGGTTATCAGTTATCTAAAGTATAGTTCTGTAACAATTTTTTTTCCTTCTTCCGACTAGAGAGTAAAACTAAAATTTAGAAATAAAAACGATAAAAGGAAATCTTTTTAAAAATTAAATAGACAGCATATTCTCACTACAGTTAAAAAAACATTACTACCGGAAAGGGAAAATTAACACCCAGTTCAATTTCACTTTTTTTATCACCAAATAAAAAAATCTGAAGCAGGGACTAATATAAACCACAAATATAAAATGAAATCTTTAAATCTGCTATTTCAATTACTGGCTGGAATGAAAAAAAAAGATTGAACCTATAAGGTTTTCTAGTAACAGATGAAATTATTGCATTCACTAACTAAAGAAGGAACCACCGACTGGTTGAAGATTGACTACTACATCAATTTATCGACCAATAAATCGCGAGATGCCTCCTTTTTAAATAGCTGTTCGGTCTGAGTGTCACCTCATTCGTAGTCAGTTCAGATATTCTCTTTTTTTACGTTTACTGATATATCACATGTTTTACTCAACTGTTTCTTTTATATCCTTCAGCAATGTTTTCTTACATTTCTCTTTTTATTTACCAAAAAAATTCGACAGCCAAAAGTAATCAAACTTAATAGTAAGATTTTCATTTGTATTTTGAACATACTTTCCGATTTTTCATTTATTTTCTTTATATATTTTTTCCCCAAACGTCTCGGTTACTTTAGTACAATGTCTTTTTATTTCCAAAATAAAATTGAGTCCGTAAGAAAATAGTAGGTCAATATCACATTGTCATATGGAACGTGACTTGATTATCCAACCAGAGTTAAACTGAGCACACCGATAAGTTGCCGCAATTTTTATATTTTCTTTTTATCTTTGTTTTAAGAAATATCGATCAAAAATACATTTATTAACGTTTACTTTTATTAATTTTTAATAATGTTTTTTTTATTTATGATCTAGAAAAAATTTAAATATATGATTTATTAGTTCCATACGATCTTTTTTATTTTTTTAGAGAAAATTTGTATATTTCTAAGAACTTAAACACATACCTCAGTTTATATGCAGATACATTCGCATGTACATACAAAATATTACATATTTTTAAAAATTCTACGCATGCCTTATAACTGATTTTAGAAGCTACAGATAGGAAATGTGAATTTGGAATACATGCTAAAGTAGTTTTTGATGTTTTAAAAAGTCATTTTTATCGCAAACTAATTTTTTTTTCTATCCTGCTTTTTAGACTAATCTTTTATTAAAACAAGTATAATCTTTTGTTATCAATAAAACTTGAGAAAATCGATTTTTTGTTTTTCTCCTAACACAAACAGCTAATAAGCCTTAGCTTTAGTTTGTAAGATTCTTAATAAATGACAATGAATCTCAACTTCATAATTTAAATACGACTCCCTCAAAAGAATGCATTTTAAAATAGTCATAAACTTTAAAAGTACTAGATCTTTTTTCATGAAAATACGTTTCACAATCAAATTTTTAAAATTATTTTCAACGAAACAACATTGTTTTTTTTCAAAATGGTGATTTTTTTCTATTTAAATTTTTTACTTTAATAATATTTTTCGTAAAAATCAACTTTTTACAGACAACATGCCAAATGCAGTGAATTTTGGAATTTGTAAAAATTAGCTAAGAGAATAAAAATAACATTTTCATAAATGTAATTTTTTTATTTAACTTTCAATTTACATACAATAAAATGTATAATATTAACGTTTCCATCATTTAAATTGAAACCGTTATCATGAAATTATTAAAAAAAATTAATAATAAAATCTGAGCAATATCATGTACCAAAATTTATCGATAAAATAATACATTTATTTATGTACAAAAAGATATATTTATGCGCCACCTATTTAATCTAACTCAAATCATGCCCGAGTGAAACACAAAAATAATTCTAAAGGTACCTCCACATTTGTGTTTGTAACATAACCGTTTATCATTTATTATGAAGATCTTATTTCTTGATCAGGACGCAGACTGCGATTTGTGTCATGAATTGCTGTATTAGTCGGTCGAGATGGGTAAATTGGATGAAATTCTGTGGTTTCAGAATCTTATCTGTAATATTCCATTAAGCACCAGTTAAAAAGTAATAAAACCAAGTATGTTATCAAAAGGTTTTGCAAAGTTTTAAACTTAGTTATTCAGATTTAACACGTTATCTTACTCGTATATCAGCGGAATTAAAATTAATAATTTTTCAGTCTGAAAAATATATTATCTAGCATTAGCATTTGTCTCACGATATTGCTGTCTTTTAAACTTAACCGTGCAACCTATATCATATTAACTTCTATTAATATATGGTCTTGTAAGGAAAATATCATTCAAAATATTTACGTTTTATTAAATTAAACATTTTATGAACCGGTGGAAGCGACAAGACAGTAGAAACCTCGATTTTACATTAAATCGGTTTAATTTGGTAGATGATGGAATGCAAAAACAAAGTAGAAAAATATTCCTAATTATTTCCAAAAACAGTTAAAAAATGAAATTGATTAATTAAATGTATCCATTATGAAATAGTAACCGACCTAAGTCCTAGTTAGACCAATTTATTTTAAACTAGTTGTAAAACCGTTACGTTTATTTTATAAAATCTATAATAAAAGTAGGTTACTATGAAAATCAGCTAATCAATGAGATTTTAAGAAATACTATCCAAAATTCTGACATTGTAATACTTTACTTATTTCGATTTCGATCAAGAAAGTATTAATTCTCTTCAACCAGATTTAGATTTATCATCTTTTCTTATATCCGTCTATAAATTTTCCACGATAACCTTAATTTTTATGGAATAGAGAATTAAAAAAAAATTGAGAATAAACATTTTTTAATATTTTTCAGTAATTAAGAGAAAAACAAAATTTATAAATGCGTACGCAAAGTAGCGACCGACTGACTGCGTGCAATATTTATCGAACTGTAATCATGTAAATTTTATTCTAAATAAAACAAAATGGTTCTGATATTTCAATAAACCAATTAGATTTTATAAAATATTTCAACATAATATTAGGTGATTTTTATTTCAGAAAACGGGGACCGTGATCAAAAAAAGGTAGATATCTGACCGTAGATTTCCAATTGTTATTATTCATTTATTATAATACTCAATAGATTAATCACAAAGATATTTTTTTTAATAGTAGTTGATATAATGCAAGAAAATAAAATAAATTTATAAGCAATTTTTTTTTCAGTAATAATTATAAAATGAAATCAATGAATATATGTTATACGAAATTGTGAGTGTTAGATTAGCAAGGCAAACATTTGTATATAAAGAAAATCGTTAAAATATTATTTTATTTTTTAAATAATCAAACGTGATAAAAATCTGTAAAACAATAGAGAAATAATTAAATGAAATTAATTATATACAAAATTGTGACCATTGTAGGTCTTAATCAGATTCATGTATCTTAAATTAGTCGTAAAACTATGTTTCTTTTATAAAATTCGTTAGGTTTTTCTATATTTTGACGTGGACGTAGTAAGATTTCATTTCATTGTTTCTTATTTCTACATAAAATTACCTGGACATCATTTTGGTAAAGAAAAGAATAGTGTGCAAAACATTTAAAAAAATATTCTCAGATATTCAGTAACTAAAATGAAAATTAAAGATGATGATTCCATGAAAGCCGAATGGTAAACGATCAATTTCATATAAGTATTTTAATATTATTACAGGAGTAAATATGGAATTCAAAAGAAACTTAAATTTACTAATCATAAATGTTTAAGAAAATATTTTTCTACATTTTGAATTAGTGTTTGATTACGTAATTCGGGAGTCGCGATAAAAAACGGTAGGAGACGACATAGAACTCCCAGTTTCATTTTGTAATCCTTAATCTTCATTTTTAATACGACAAAATCAGAATGACAATATTATTTTTGAATGGAAGAAAACTGAATGGAACAAAGTACAAAATATTTATTTAAACTATTTCAGTAATTTAGAAAAATATTACAGTCATTTTTGTGTCATTACACTAGTCTACATGATTTTTGGAGCAGATACATTAATGAATGTTTTATAAAGTAATTTTTTATGCTGAAACAGAAAATTTAATAAAAATGCTCTATTCACAACATTTCTCAGCTATCATAGTTTGAAGATTCTTATTACATCATTTTTTGACGGATAATAGATCGGTTACCTTGTGCATTAAGTTATAAACATGCCTGGTACGACTAGGTGTGACTAATTGCAGAATAAATAAAAGCTGCATCAAACATGTGATATCATCCCAAATCTATTTAACTAATGAATCATCCTAGAATTATATTTCTCTCTTTAAAATCATTTATCCTCTCAGTGCAGCCAAAGCCACTGGTGGTTAAACATGTGTGCTGTAATACGTATTAAATTGTTCTGGTTGAATTAATTATTGTTCATTAGTTTTTCCAATTAATCAATTTGCTTATTTTCATAAATTAATCAAGTGTTGAAATAATTTTTTTTCTTTTTACGAAGCATATATTTACATAATGAACCGCAAACGAGTTTGTGTAAAAATTCTCCATATGTTTTTTTGTGATATCTGTAGTAAGTTAATTACAAAGAGTTAACGTAGGCCAATATCAAAATTGCTTGTGACTTTATGGGTTTAAAACTTATTGACTTAAGATAAAAATAAATAATGTGAAAAATATAATAATAATGTGTAAAATATAACTTACATTAGGTGTGATGTTAAGTTCACGCAATAGTTACAAAGGAATAAGGAATACACTTCTTTTGCAATACCTATGGTTTGAACTAACAAATCATTATGACGACTGCTACATCTGTTTAACAATGTCAAATGTTTTTCTTAAAAAAATAAAATTAATATTATGTACCATGGACTATGAAATCAGTTGCTCATACAGACGATTTGCCTATTTTAGCTGGAGATTTCAGATTCTAAAGAGAATTGTTCTGAAAATACTGCGGTGACACAAGGTTCAAGAGACGATGATTTCATACCAGAAAAATCAATTAGTGAACCACATCTTATTTTACAAATGGAAGTTAACGATTGGTGTGAAAGTTGAATTTATCAAAATAGCAATTACAAACTTTCTAGGTTCACGCTTAAATGAGTGATATTTATCGATTAAAACTACCAAGATTTCATATTTTAGAAACGGAAATAAAGACTTGATGTAATATGACACTATGAAAATCTGTTGTGTTCCTGTTGTGATATAGAAGGTTTGGCGTCTGATCTGAGTATTGCTTATAATGCTGAATAGTTGGCGGTTATTCAATGATTCGTCAAAATGAAGCTTAACATCAACGCTACTGTATAAATTAAATAAGAATCCTTCGAAACCAGTAACTCATACTATTAGCATAAAAAAAGACATACGAAAGTATAACATTATTTTGAAAGCACTTAATTACAATGGTCACTTATGGAGTATCTGTGACGAACTTCAAGTTATTGGCCTTTTCTTTACAAAATAGAGACGTTTCTTGTATTTTCAGTAGTGTACATTATGTGGTTAAAGAGTGGCCAAAAAAAATCACATTTCACTCCTAGACAAAAAAATATTAAATGTGTTCCTTTGGTCAACCCTCAAACATGTAATCAGATCGGAATAGATAAATACTAAAAAAAAAAAATTGTAAATAGGTTTATAAACCCCACATATCTGATATCTCTAATTTGAATTCAATGAATAATTTAAGAAAAGAGGAGGGTGTAGTTTATTTAATTGCAGACTATCCCAATCTGTATACGCCACCATAAATAATATAATGTCAAAAGATTGGTTGATAAATTTAATAGTTTCTTCTTTTAAAAATGAATAATAAATATTAAAAATAAACCAACTACTTATAAAATAAATATTTTGTTTAAAAAATCACAAGTAATGTGATTATTTCAAATAAAACCATATTTTTAGTTGATACAATATTTAAACATTAATATCATTCAATAAATTTCTATAAATAATAAAGCTTTGTATCTTATACATTTGTTTTAGTATTTTTGTTTTTCGTTTTATTTTCTTATTAACGATCGATGTAGTTCGAGTAAGATTACCAGGGTTATTTCCTTTAGTCGTAATGTAGAAGATAAGGAAAGCGGTTTAAAGGTTTACTATTTTTACGATGCTGATAAAACATAAGATTTGTCTATTTTTTCTTTTGAATTTCCACTTCAACAAATACAGAAAAAACTAATATAAAAGCAATGTGTTTATACAAAATCTGATATATAATAAAATTCATTCGTTTATAAAACAAACTGAATCGAATTTTATTGAAAATAATTTATTTTTAAATAATAAGCTCTATTAGATATATATATATATATATATTCACAAATAGAAATATGAATAATAATCAAGGATTATTAATTAATAAAATTATAAATAGAAACTAGAACTTCGTTGTTTCTGCTTGAATTAAGAATAATACATATACATACATGTGTATATTAATAATACATGTATTATTAATATGTACCGACACTTTTAAAATTTTTTACATGGAAAAAATTCTTTGTTTTTATTTTACATAGTTTCTGACATAATTTTTATTCAGGGTGATATTAAAGTATGGAAACGGCTTCATATTTCAAAACTGATGGATACTAGGATGTAAAAACAAGTCCAGATCTATATAGTTATAGAATAAACTACGTTTGGTGTGTTTGAAATTTTTTCCGTAATCTTGGATCCGCCACATTGAATCAAACTTTTTTTTTATGAGGAAGATGGACATGTGATACATGACTTATAAGTAATTAAAGCTTCAAAAACGATAAAATCGCTTTAGTACTAAAAGCAGGTACAACGCCTCGCAGTAACTTTATACTTCCTTGTACAAAGTAAAGGAAAAATTTCAGATTTTAACGGAAATATCCATTTTGATCATCCCTGAATCCATTTTGACTAGTTTAAGCGTGACGACTGTAAGTACGTACGTATGTGCGTATGTATCTCGCTTAACTAAAAAACGATTAGCCGTAGGATGTTGAAATTTTGGCTTTAAGGCTCTTGTAACATCCAGTTGTGTTCACCTTCCCGTTTGATTGCAATCGACTGGACTATCAGTGTTCAAAAAAGCACAAAACCTCAAAAAATTTGGATTTTGGACTTTTTCTTTAACTGCAGTAATATAGTTCTCATTAAGAGCTTTTCGACGATATATCATAAGTGGTACTTATTTTCATTGGTTCCTGAGTTATAGCCAAATAAAATTTTAATTAATGAAATATTTTGATCTTACAAGGGGAAGGTACATCGGTTCGGATCTGACTTCATTTCCGACTTTTTTTCTAATTCAAATATATTGATTTGTTGATAATTATAAACCTTTGATTGTAAAAATATTTACAAATAATAATTCAATAATAGGAAAAAAATATATAAAAATAATCAGAAGTTATTAGTGAAATAAAATTTTATGTACGTTTTAAGTTAGTTAAATAACTTTAAACAATTAACGTTAGAATTAAATAACTGCTGTCACAATAAATAATATAGTACACAAAATTAATAATTTGCAACATTAGTACAAATTAAATGGCTAGGTCAACTGATATTATTTATTTTTTATTATAATTATATTTAATTTTAAAATATAGTTAAAAGACCTTACTAAAGGCAATTTTATAACTATATAGATCCGCACCTGTTTCTACTTCCCATTATCCCTCAGTTTTGAAATACAAAGCCGTTTCTATACTTTCATATCATTCTGTAAACTTTTTGAGTAGTTTTTACTATTTTAATGTTTTGCAATCTAAATGGCCGTCTAGCTTTACATTTTACAATTTAAATAAGATTTATGAAGCCCGATCCTATTTTATATTTTTTTCAATGGCCATTTATCAAGGAGCTTCATTTTTTTATAACTATTTATTAATGTTTATTTTTATTTTTCTGGTGATCTGATAGTATAAATTAAAAATGAAAATATATAGTTTCGAAGGAAGTGTACATGTCGATAAAGTCTACTTTTTAATTTTATTTAAAGTTGGAACAAAATGTTTGGGAAAGAAAAACGTATAATGTTATAAGTTTGTTGAAAATTTAAGAATATGGCCGAAAACAACGAACGCTTTGACAGAACTTATTGATATTAACTCACTACTAAACTACGTTACAAAATTTGTTAAAGATCTCCACGTTATTAAAACAAAATATTCATTCGAAAAAACGGTGCATGCGTGATCAATGGTGAACGCGCGCGCATACACACACATAGCCATAGCACGCGTTTTATGTTAAGATCAGTGAACTGTATGAACGCAACGACTCAAAGTAAATGCAATACGTTTGAAAAATTCCTCCATCCGTAGTACCTTTAATAAAGAATGTATTGTAGGTCAAAAGAACGCATCATTACGTTAAATAACGTTATGGTGTCACTACAAAAGAACATCTAATGACAGAACATAAGAAGATAGTTACTTATTTGACGGTTTGACGGTTCGTTTATTTTTCTACGTCATCATCGACGTAACATGTAGTTTTTATACGATCACTATCGTCATGAGACGATAGTATTGAGAAAAAATAATGCACGTTCTCCTTCATCAAATTCCTATTTTCTTTCTTTATTCATCACTTGACCTATAAACACATATACGCAGAAAATATTTTTTATACAATGATATATCAATCACTTACGTGATAATTTCCATCCCGTCGTGTACATTTTCTACAGTAAAAAGTATCGATAAGTTAACCGATCCTTTTTTTTTCAATACTATTCTTCCTTTCTTTAACGAAACTCATTCTAAATATATTACTATACAAAATTGATTTTGTTTACATAAGACTAGTTATACATTTTCATGTCTATAAAGGAAAGACAAAAAAAAAAATAGATCCGAGCCAGAGAAATCCAACTCTAATAAATGACACATTAAAATTAATATAAACAAATGTAGAAGTATAATGTACAATATGAACCTACTTTAAAAGAAAAATATAGACTGAATTTTATGGTATATTAAAAAATTCGAGATTTATGTATAAAATCAAACTCTGTGAATTCACCACGAATAATAACATTATAAATTTAGTAACACTAGTATTTGTCAAAACAGTAAAAGCTTATTTTTAAATATTATAATGTAACAAACAACTTGAAAGAAAAAAAACATTAACTAATAAAAAACTGATTTTTTCTGTGGAATTTCTTTTATAAATTAGAATTTTTGATGATGAAAACATTATTCCGTAAAAAATTTCATATAAAACGTGACTGATATTTCATCTATTCATCCGAAAGAGATATTTAACAACACATTATTTTGATAAAATAGTACACAAAAGATTTGTATTAATTATCTTAATAAGAGAATTTTATCTGCCGTTTAAAGGGGATAAAAGTTTTTTCCCACATTGGTTTCAATATTTAAAAACTTATTTCGGTACTGAATAAAGATAGAAATTTATTTTTCCCTGAATCATATATTTTAATGATAATAATAGTAATAAAAAGGTACGCACATAATTGTATAATTTCTTTTTATGCCAGGATAGAAAAAATTGTGAAAGAATTTACTTTAAAATTAAAAGGAATTTTTATCGTCTGTTAGAAAACAGTACAGTCGTTTCGCAGAACTACGTAACGATTATTGAAAGTCTGTACAATAGAAACATTATCTTTTGTAACAGACAGTACAAGACTTTTTTTTGCCTCTGGGACCAACGTTAGGTATTGCTTCAGAGGATGAGATTAAATGACAATTTTGAAGCGTGTGAAGATGTGTAAAGTGTAAATTTTTTAAATGATTTTTGCATTCGGTCTCTCTATATACGTATATTTATATATATATACTACGCAACAATAAATCTTGTCATATTTTATATCATATAATATTATTCCATTAAATAAATGTTCTCGTTAAAAATATAAAGTTCGTAGATAGATTTTATGTTAAAATTATTTTTCTTTTGAATATAAACTAGACTACAAGAAAAACTTATAAAGCATTTATTCATCTCTTTCCACTCACTTCTAAAACAATTCTTAATAAAACATTTCTTATAATTTTTTGAGATAAAACTTTTAAACAATATGATACTCTTAACGTAATTTTAATATTTATACACACACACACACACACATCCCCTCCAATAAAGGCTAAAACGAGAACATAAACATTTTCTAAAAAAAATACTTTTCTGTAATTAAGATCCAGGATTTATAATTTTGGAAAATAATTGTGTCATAAAATAAAAATTGTTTAATATTAAAACCGAATGTAAATATATATTTAAATTTTAAGAGTTGAGGATTGATTTTTGTTTTTTACTTTTTTTTATTATTTATATATATGCAATGAAAGTAACAAATTGGCAAAAGTTTTCTCTTAAGCAACTCTGAAGAAAATGGAAAAAAGGATTTTTCGCGATATCACCCTGCTCATTTAAAAATTTTGAAAAAAAAGATTAGTATGATCAATGGCCCATATGTACAAATATTTGAGCCAAATTTGAAAAACATTCGGTTCGTCATCGTAAGATATAAGGCCAAAAGCAGTACGGCACACATATGTAAGCGCATACGTGCATAAACAAGTGTAGTACTCGTATACGTGTACTGCTCGTAAGTAGTATGTTTTTGTTATTTAAACGAGCTAGTTGAACCCTAAAACATAAAGATTTAAAAAAAAACTCGATGCCCCATTTTTGATATGATCACCATATTTTACCTTCAGTATAGCATTTTTAGCTATATACGCCAGGAAAGTAACAAAAATCCGATAAAAAGTAAAATATGTAATATACATATAATTTAATAACAGATATCACTATAACAGCTTGTTATAATTATTTTTTTGAAAATACTACAAATA
The DNA here is from genome assembly GCF_047948215.1 of Lycorma delicatula. Classification (NCBI taxonomy): domain Eukaryota; kingdom Metazoa; phylum Arthropoda; class Insecta; order Hemiptera; family Fulgoridae; genus Lycorma; species Lycorma delicatula. Next base: position 140,041,796 of record NC_134458.1, on the reverse strand, counting down.
AAAAAAATCCTAATTCAATTTATACGCTTTTCTTATACATTTACAAATCTTTCTCTTTTTTCTAAACAGACCGATTTCAATAATTCTTCATTATTATTATTTTTCAGAGGAACCAGTATTGTAGAAGTTAAATGGAAGAATTCGTTTAAACTAAAAAGTTCCAACCAGAAAATGGTTAAAAAGTTTACATTATCATTCCATTTTATAAGTTTAAAAACGAAGTGAAAGGAAAGAAACTTTTTTTGAGTTTATATATATTTTAAATGAATATACATTAATAAAATTAGGTAAAAATAATATAATTTTACGTTCTAGAGAGTCAAGATTCAGACCTGGTTAACATTTTTTATTTTGTTTCTTTGCATTACTTTTTACTTTAATCAGCACAGATGTTTCTGATTTTTCTGTCTTGGAAACCGATTTTCATGTCATCGTTTTACATACGCCTATATCTGTATCTTACTTAAATAAGAGGTAAAAAATTAATTTTTTTTTCAGTCCTTTTAATTTGACGTTCTGTCGTCGGTTGAATATTAAAGGTTAGTATTTTGTTGGTAGTAATTAATCATTTATTAATTAGGTGCAAAATTATAAAACCCGAAATTTAAAGAATTAAAAAACAAAAATACTTTTAGTGGGTTCTTTTTATATCAAATATATAGTTATGCTATTAATCCTTTTATTTTTTTATCTCCTTTATTCAATTTTTATTTTTATGATTTAAAAAAAAATTGAATTTCTTAGGTAGGCCTTTGGCTCGATGAGGATGCCTAAGCACATGAATCAATCTGATGCTGTTTCCTATCCAGAGATTGTATACAAAGCGTACCAAAAACATCAGTTATTCATGGGATAAACCGCTTTAATCTACACATATATTCAGGGCTATTAATTTAATGATTACAAAAATTAAAATAGATTTTCTTAACAGTCTTCAAATAAGGTGCAGGTTTTAAAATATTACATAAACTTTGACAAAATTTCAATATATTCCAGTGAAATAAAAATGTTACACCTGGGTGCAAGAAAATCTAAAAAAAATCCAAAAACAAACGAAAGATGCAACTATAAAAATAAATTTAAAATTAAGTATTTTTCATTAAATTATTACTAAGTTATTAGTAATACAAAATTAATTTACATAAATTTCAAATTTTTAATAAAATAATTATTGAAATAATTATCATCTTACAACAGAATCATAGCTGGCTTATGCTTGCATTGCTGCAGAATACGATTGATTATTAATGACTAAATGATAAATTAACCGTCAATAATTGTTAAGTTTAAAACATTATCTACAGATATGATATTTCTTTGTAATTACATACATTTAAGTTAATCTAAAAATGCTTTAGATTAATTTTAGAAAGCTGATCCTTTCATCATCAGTTTTCCAAAAATTTTGGTTTTTTTATTACGAAAAAAAATGGAAAAAATATTTTACTCAAAAAAAGATTAAGATTTGTGTTAATTATCTTCAAATTAATAGAAATTACTTTTTATATGCACCCTCATAATTTTTGAAACGAATGAAAAATTGTAAAAACGTATTTTTCGAAATATAATCTTAAACTGACTAAATTTTTAATAATGTAGGTTTTATTCTGGTGACTGAAATATGTATCGTACACCATTTTTATTTTGTAAGAAAGAAAAAAGCTTTTATAGATGGTAATTTTAAAACTGAATGTGGAATTTTTGACAGCGTAAGCTTATTTATTATACAATAAATTTTTAATATATATATAGTTTATTTCGAATAGCTTTTAATGTGGAAAATCTACGGGATAAATTTTTCAATATTTTTCAAATAGCCACAGAAACAATTTTATTTAATATTTTACTTATAGAATTAATTCAGTTTGTTGAACGTTCATTTTGGTTTAGCCATCCTAATCGCATAAAATGAATAATACTTTTTGTACAATATAATTTTATCAATATTTATTTTTAAAAAGAATTAATGAAAATTTTACATAAGTAAACTTTGAAATTCATAGAATAAATAATACATTACAAAAGGTTTCGATCATATCCGTTAGTAATTTTATTGTTTCAAATAATTCATTTTTATGTCTAATTTTATTACCTTGCAAGTGATTTATGGAGAAAACAAATAAATAATGATTATTTAAGGCTGGCCTAATTGGATGTCACATGATGGATTATAGTAGTTGATACTACGTGTACTACATGTACCTTATTTATATACTACATACATATGTGTATATGTTTGTGCACGTGCACGTGTATGAGAGTTGAACATAAAGAGTATACGTTAACATGAATTTCTTTCTGTGAAAAAGAAGAGAATTAAATAACCAATATAACAAGTATATTTTTTAATAAAAATTTGAATAAATTACAAAGAAAACAAAATAACATCGAGGATATAAACGTTAAGCCATAAAATGAAGTTTTATACGATAAAGCTTTTTTTGTGTCTTGTCTTAAAATCGCTTCATCATTCAAAATTTTAGGCCAACATCATAAAAAAAAACCAGGACAAGGATAAGTTTATTATTTTTTAGCAAGATAATTTTCTTCTTCAGAAATAAGATGTGTTTTTTGTTATTTTTCCCGTATGAGAACACAAAATTATAGTTTTCCAATTTTGTTAAATATATAATAGAAAAATCTTAAACCATATCATCTATTTAACATAAAATTAATTTAGTACAAGTAAAAATTGAATATATGTTTTTATTTATAAAAGTATAATATATTTAATAAATATAAATTTTAGGAATAAACTTATGATATAAATTAATACCAGCGTGGAAATCAAATTTTAATATCATATTCAAAATGTTATTTAAAAAAATAAATAAAAAATATAATTATATTCATAACTTTTATATATTTTTTTAGAACTATTTATACTTCCTTGTACTGGAAGTATAAATACTTCCTTGTACTGGAATTATTGTAATCGCGAAAAATTTCGGTTTTCAGATTTTAACGGAAATATCCATTTTGATCATTCCTGAATCCATTTGATTTATTTAGGAGTGCTGTAACATCAAAAAAATTTGATTTTGAACATTCTCTTAACTGCAGTAATAAGCTCACATTGAGAGCTTTTTAACGAAATATGATAAGTGGTACTTACTTTCATTGGTTCCAGAGTTATAGCCAAATAAAATTTTAATTAATGAAATATTTGGATCTTACAACGGGAAGGCACATCGGTTCGAATCCATATACACAGACAAAATATAGCTAAATATAATTAAAATAACAGTTAAATAACAAAAATTTAAAAGGAAAGGGACAATAGTAAATTAAATAAATAATGACCAATGACAAAAACAGATCATTGATACAATATAAAAAAGTCAATTAAGAGAACGAAATAAGAGAGAAAATAAAAACCATAGAAAAAAAATTAAAATTGATTTAAATTATAAATTTATAATTTTTTTTTTTTTTAAGAGGAACAAAAAGAAAAAAATTACAAAAAGAGAAAGAGATAAAATAATAAAAATTATTAAAAAAATGAAAAATTAAACAGAAGTAAAATGCAAATTAATAATAAAAATAAAACACAGGAAAGACTGTAACATGAAGAAATATTTTAATTTAAACCATACCGAAGTTAAATAAACTGACTTAAAAGTTTTATTAATATTGAATTAATAATTTTTTTATGATACGATAACACAGAGAAAAATGTAAACAGATCGTGTATTCGAATAATTTGCTTCGTCTTTGTTCGGAACATAAAGATAACATAAAAGTGGTTTATTTTGAGCAACGAGTAGAAAAAAAAATTGGTAATATTTATAGTTGTATTAAATACAGTTATTTATAACGTTTGAACTTTCTGTTTGAACTCATAATATTATATTTTACCGAACAGTAAATATTTCCAGTGTACTGAACATTACGTAAAAGATCTCCGTGTCAGAGTGGTAGCGTCTCAGACCTTCAACAGGCGTTGCATGGGTTCAAATCCGCGTCAAGCATGGAGTTTTTCATACGATAAAAATGTTCTCATAACGCAAAATGACTAAAAGCAGTCGATTGTTATAAAATAAATAGTTTTTAATAAATAATAATAAAACAAACTATTTTTTTACAGGTTTTGTTTCAATTTTAAGTTTTAGTTTTTTGCTATACTTTTAAAAACTAAGTACCAGCTTTTAAAATAAAAATATGCTGCTCACTTCATACAACGGATATTCTGAGCTTCACATGCAATACCTGTTAGATGTTTATATTTTGCATACTCTTCCGGTAATCTTCATCACCGACAATAAGAACCGCAACAATATGGAAAAGATATAATATATTAATTTAATATATGTTTAATACTGTAATGGCTCTGTTTTTAATTACGTAAATTTAACAGAACGTTTTTAAAAATTTTATAACAAAAGAGTACATTAAAACCTACACATTAAGGGATTAATACCTAATAATATATTTTATTAATATAATTTTTTAATAATTCAGTAATTAATATTGTCCAAATAGTTTTAATAAGTTGAAAGAAGTTATGTAATGTATTTATGATTAATAGTTATAACATCCAATTATCGCTAATTATCTTTTGTAACCAGAAAATTTTACTAATTTTAAGAACTTAACGTAATTATAATAAAAACTTACCTATCTAAATTTAATAATATTAATTAGTACGTCCTTTTTGTTGAATAAGTAAATAATATAAATAACGTAATATACATTACACAAAATATTGTCATATTCATTAACCTCCTTAGACAGTTATTAAACATTAAAATAATTTTTACATTATTTGAAATAAATCAAAAAGATTTTTTTTTTTTTAATATTCGAGTTTTAGAACCAAATACTTTGCAAAGCAGTGAAATGAATGTCTCAATCATTTGAATTAAAAAAATAAATCAATGTAAAAACAATTTTATTTAAAGACACAATGTGTACTGATTGAATGATTTATCAGAATCAAATAATAACTCAATCAAGAGAGTGCATGTAATGAATAAATCGATGGGTTTTTTTTAAAACAAAGGGTGACATGTTAATTTGTACACATCAATTCATACTGAATAAAAATATTGAATATAAAATATTGAAGATATATTTCTTTGGTTTTTAATTTAGTTTTTTAAAATAAATTTAAGTTATAGACTCTTTTTGAATTATAAAATCTTAACAAATATAAAATTGATAACCACTGATTTTTGTCTTTAATCTTTAAGAGCTTCCAACTTATCGTTAACAACATATTACGACTATTTATATATTCCATTTAAATTGTTTTGTAGCTAGAGACTTGGATGTTTTTAACAACATTATATGTTCACTTTTTTCAATTTAAGCGCTTTTAAGTACAATTTCTCATATTAAAAATATTTATTAGAAATAGTTCATAATTCTTACATTAAAAAAATAAATATTTATGTTAGTTTCGCAGATTTATTCTGCAAATGAATATTCCGTAAACACCGAAAAGCTGCTTACTTTTATATAATATTAATTCTTTTTTATTATAGAAAATACACGAAAGGAATAATAAAGTTATAGTACAATTTTGATCGTTCACAAATATTATAATCCCGTATTAATATTTGAATAACCTTTTCTTTTGAAACGGAAGTTTTTATTTCTCTTTATGTTTACAGACTGTAGTACAATTGTACGCAGTAAATTCGATTGATATTTATAATACCAATATTGAAAATTTCTTATCAGCTTTTAGATTTTTTTTTTTATACGAAAAATACAAAATAAATTATTAATTTTACTAAAAAAAAAAAATGTTCATATAAATAAACAAAAAGACATAAATCAACGCAACTTATAAAGATTAATTTAAATATTAAAAAACAAAAACAAGAAAAGAGGAATATATATTAATAATATAATTATATTTACAAGCAACCGATATTTAAAAAAGTAACATTTCTCAAAAGTCAAAAAATCCGTTATAACAAGGAAACAGGTGAAGTGTTCTATCGGCATCATTAAAATTAATGAATATTTCTGAACATCATACCGTAATAGTTAAGTTAATTAGCAAAGATTATGAGAACACTTTTTGCTAAAATGTTGCTTAAAGTTGTACAAAAATATTTTCCAGCATGTAAATATTGTTACATGACAAAATATTTTGATAAATTACGACATACGTATTAGAAAATGTTTAAAAAAAAAACCATACATGATTTAAAAATTGTCAGTCCATAGCTCTGTATAATGGCTGAGTTTAGAGAAAAATACCCAGGAACAAAAGTTTTTATTTTGGTTTTCTGGGCTAAAATCGCTTTCGCGTTATAATGCCCGCATACGATATATTGTAAATAAATAAATGTTAAAAACTGACAATTAAAAGCTAAAACCCAGCAACGCAAAAATACAACCTAAAAAGAAAAAGTCTATGCTAAAAGCGAAATAAAAGCTACAAGATATATCGCATTAATCTCAATTAAAATAGTAAAATTACAATTTTCTTGCTATAGGAAAAGTTGCATAAATAACTGGAAAAAAAATGTTTTAAAATACTATTTTAATCCTAAAAATGCGATAAAAAAAATGAGGTTTCCATTTCAAATAATGAAGTGAACTGCCATATTTTTAATTTAAGAAAAAAAATTATAATTTCTGAGATGCCAATGGGGACCATCTTGTGTTGATCACCTATGTATATATATACAGGTGATCAACATTATTCTTTATTTAGAAACAGTACACTAGGCCAAAATTCATTTTACCTATCAGTTTATAAAAAATGTTAAAAAATGAGCCCACATTTTCAAAAGATTTCTTAGCACGCTTCTGTGTACTGCTTTTGTTGCTCTTCATAGTTCTTCAAGGTAAGTTGCTCAGCCGCATCCATAATGCGGACAATTAATTCCTCACGATAATGTATATTTGTTTTGTATACAATATTATTCATCCATCCCCACACACAAAATTCTGAAGTTGTTAGATCACGCGATCTTGATGACCAGGAATGTGGACCTCCATGACCGATCTATTTCTTAGAGAAATGATGATTTAAACAGCGGAAAGGGCAAAATAAACAGTGGTGAGGCGCGCCGTCGTGCTGGAAGTATACTTTTCATCTCAGCGTTAGAGGAAAATCTTCAAGCAACTGCGGCAATTCTTCTTGAAGAGAGTCCAAGTAGACCTCAGCATTTAAGCGGCCAAGTGATATGAACGCTCCAAACTGCTGAGTGTGAAGAAGACTTCACCATACGTTTATGCTAAATTGGTATTGAAAATTACCTTACACCTTTTTATACGGATTTACGTATACCTATACATGCTCACTGCGTAAGTTGATGACGCCACTTAGTTTAAGTGTTCTCCAAACTATCGAATACGACCTCCGACCCGCTTAGAGAGATGTCGTGTGTACTGACGCCCATTTGTCGGCTTGATTTTATCGGGTCGGCGTTGGATCTCCGTGTTAACTGGAGGAGCCGGGCCGAATAGGAAATAGTGGAGAATTTTTACAGAGTACTTAGCAAAGGAAGGATTGCTGAGGGGATCTAGAACTTTGGTTGGATTTCTCTTTTATTCAATTTTTATTGATGTTTATTATAAATTATGTTTTTGTTGTTCTTGTCCTTTGTTTAGTTTTGTTTCAATGTTACTGTGTTGTTATTGTTCCGTGTAATATTTTTATGATTCGATTTTATGTTTATTGTTGTGTGTTGAACTCACATTTACTTTCTACGGATAGGTAGTTCAATTTCTTTGTTTAGTTAGGTATTTTCAGTCTTGCTTAAAACTCGGTGAGATGGATATTTCAATAGTTAAAAAAACAATCATCATCATTAGACTATCAGGAAAAGTATATATATATATATATATATATATATATATATATATATAAATGTTTCTAAAATGGTGGGCTGGCTATATCTTTTCAGATTCTGCTTGTAAAATTAAACAAAAAATATCCTCAGAAAAAATGACAAATTCTCCCTTCGTTCAAAAAATCAGAAAATAAATAAATTCACAGATAACAAAATGGCGGTCATGTTTATTTTTCAATCCATTATATCTCCATAAATACTAGTTTTATCAAAATATAAATTATGTTAAAATATTAACGCTTTTTATTTTAATTTTATTTTTTTAAATCGGTTAACAAATAGCCGAGTTATGGCAGAAAATTGAAGTTGTTGGTTATTTTGTGTCTGTTTTCATGTTCACAACTTTACATTCAGTTCGATTAAATATTAATTGTTTTTATTTATTGTTAATTTAGTATTGTAAATTAGTATCAGATTAAGTAATAATTTACTGACAATAAAATTTAATATTAAATAATTAATAAATAAATTAAGTTTTTTTTTTTTGTCTTCAGTCATTTGACTGGTTTGTTGCAGCTCTCCAAGATTCCCTATCTAGTCCTAGTCGTTTCATTTCAGTATACCCCCTACATCCCTAACAATTTGTTTTACATATTAGAAACGTGGCCTGCCTACACAATTTTTTATTTCTACTTGTCCTTCCAATATTAAAGCGACTATTCCAGGATACCTTAGTATGTGGCCTATAAGTCTGTCTCTTCTTTTAACTATATTTTTCCAAATGCTTCTTTCTTCATCTATTTGCCGCAATACCTCTTCATTTGTCACTTTATCCACCCATCTGATTTTTAACATTCTCCTATAGCACCACATTTCAAAAGCTTCTAATCTTTTCTTCTCAGATACTCCGATTGTCCAAGCTTCACTTCCATATAAAGCGACACTCCAAACATAAACTTTCAAAAATTTTTTCCTGACATTTAAATTAATTTTTGATGTAAACAATTTATATTTCTGACTGAAGGCTCGTTTCGCTTGTGCTATTCGGCATTTTATATCGCTCCTGCTTCGTCCATCTTTAGTAATTCTACCTCCCAAATAACAAAATTCTTCTACCTCCATAATCTTTTCTCCTCCTATTTTCACATTCATTGGTCCATCTTTGTTATTTCTAATACATTTCATTACTTTTGTTTTGTACTTGTTTATTTTCATGCGATAGTTCTTGCATGGGACTTCATCTATGCCATTCATTGTTTCTTCTAAATCCTTTTTACTCTCGGCTAGAATTACTATATCATCAGCAAATCGTAGCATCTTTATCTTTTCACCTTGTACTGTTACTCCGAATCTAAATTGTTCTTTAACATCATTAACTGCTAGTTCCATGTAAAGATTAAAAAGTAACGGGGATAGGGAGCATCCTTGTCGGACTCCCTTTCTTATTACGGCTTCTTTCTTATGTTCTTCAATTATTACTGTTGCTGTTTGGTTCCTGTACATGTTAGCAATTGTTCTTCTATCTCTGTATTTGAACCCTCATTTTTTTTAAATGCTGAATATTTTATTCCAGTCTACGTTATTGAATGCCTATTCTAGGTCTATAAACGCCAAGTATGTTGGTTTGTTTTTCTTTAATCTTCCTTCTACTATTAATCTGAGGCCTAAAATTGCTTTCCTTGTCCCTATACTTTTCCTGAAACCAAATTGGTCTTCTCCTAACACTTCTTCCACTCTCCTCTCAATTCTTCTGTATAGAATTCTAGTTAAGATTTTTGATGCATGACTAGTTAAACTAATTGTTCTGTATTCTTCACATTTATCTGCCCCTGCTTTCTTTGCTATCATTACTATAACACTTTTTTTGAAGTCTGACGGAACTTCCCCTTTTTCATAAATATTACACACCAGCTTGTATAATCTATCAATCGCTTCCTCATCTGCACTGCGCAGTAATTTTACAGGTATTCCGTTTATTCCAGGAGCCTTTCTGCCATTCAACTCTTTTAATGCTCTCTTAAATTCAGATCTCAGTATTGTTTCTCCCATTTCATCCTCCTCAACTTCCTCTTCTTCCGCTATAACACCATTTTCTAATTCATTTCCTCCGTATAACTCTTCAATATATTCCACCCATCTATCGACTTTACCTTTCGTATTATATATTGCTGTACCATCTTTGATTAACACATTAATAGATTTTAATTTATGTACCCCAAAATTTTCCTTATCTTTCCTGTATGCTCCGTCTGTTTTACCAATGTTCATTTCTCTTTCCACTTCTGAACACTTTTCTTTAATCCACTCTTCTTTCGCTAGTTTGCACTTCCTGTTTATAGCATTTCTTAATTGTCGATATTTCCTTTTACTTTCTTCATCACTAATTAAGTTAATAAAATAAATAATTAAATTAATAATAATTTAAATAATAATTTTCTCATAATAAAATTTGATACTAATTTACTATACTAGAATTAACAATAAATAAAAACAATTAGTTTTTCATCAAAATGAAGGTAAAGTGGGGACATGAAAACAAACACAAAATTACATCAATTTTCTGCTATAACTCGGCTCTTTGCTACTGATTTTAAAAAATAAAATCTCGTTTTGTTCAAAATAAAAGGCTTATTATTTTATAAAATATATTTTGATAAAACTAATATTGATGGAGATATAAAGGAATGAAAAATAAACATGGCCGCCATTTTGTAATTTGCGAAGGTATCAAGTTCTTTATTTTTGCTTATTTTAAAACTTTATTATGAAGACACTTACCAAACATTAATGCGATTAATCTATCTGAACTTGAGATATTTTTTGTATAAAGATAACAAAATGGCAGATAGGAGGAAACGAAGGAGAAATTGTCATTTTTCCTAAGCATATTTTTTGTTTAGTTTCACAAGTAGAATCCGAAAAAGTATAGCCAGCCCACCATTTTAGAAACACTCTGTATACAATAAAATACAAAAAGAAAGAAATAATTTAAAAAAAAGGAAATTACAATAAACAATATAAATTAAAAAGTAAATCGTAATTTGGGACGAACTACAGAACGAGTTTATTTTTTAGTAATATTCTTACGCTGAGCAAAAAATATAAACAACTGTTTTTTGTATAGGCAATACAGACAGAAAACGTAAATATAACTCAAAAACATCTAAACCACTTGTACTCACAGTTCAAACTGCCTACCTCGACTTTAATGCACGCTTCTTTTATAGGTTGGATAGATAAAACTAATCTGATTAAACAGAAGTTTTATTAATAGCACTAGCTTTAAATCAACCTAAGAGATATCCACCATCCATTACAGACATTTAGGCGAGGGGATAACAGCTAAATGTTTTATTTGAAAAACTTTTGTAGAAATATTTTTAATAAATTTAATATTTAAAAAGACTATTTGATGTTAGCCCTCCATTGTTTGTTATTCAATAATGAAATCTCTAGATCGTTAATGATTAATTTCTTTATTACCTAATTCCTGACTATTACGTAAAGTTTTAAAATTGTAATTTTCTTATAAATTAATTTTCGATCACTTTTCTGACAATACCGAATTCTCTGGTGTTTTACAATTTAAGGAAGTAAAATTTTTTATTCTAGTTTTAGTTTAAATAATTGCAAATCAATTTATAAAAATTCGGTGTGTACTTATATTATGATGTAACATTAGTAAAAAATAAATTGTTTGTAATTATTTAATTAGAGTTAATGAAGGATAAATGAGAAATAATTTACTGTATAAGTAAGAATTAATTAACGGTAATTTTTTAATGAAAAAGAAATAAAAATGATTTGTTAGGAAAGTTAGAGCTTTTTAATCTCTAAAGAAATAAATGAAATGATATTCTCATTTACTCTGCGGTAAATAAAATTAAATACTGTTTCAGAACTACCAATACAACAAGCAATAATTGAATAATGTGAAATGAAAACATTTTTATTTCTTATTCCCTTTACATAAAGAATAAAAATAAATTGTAAGGTGTGCGGAAAAAATCAAGTTTCAAAGAAAATTTTTATTTATAAATGTAATCTAAAAGATTAACTTTGCAGTATTCCACCAAGAACCAGATCTTATTACCTAACGGGAAAAAAAATTTTAATAGAAATTCAAACAAAAAAAATCTGACGGGAACACTAAATGACTTCCTTGTACGCCTATTAAATTACATATACACATTTTAAAAAAAAAATGAAAAGTACATAAAATTTTATTTCATTAATAACTTCTGATTTTTTTGATTTTTTTAAAAATTATTATTTATCATAAAAATTGTTTACAATCAGAGGTTAATAATTGTTAATAAATCAATATATTTAAATTTAAAAAAAAAAGTTAAAAAAAAGGAGATGAAGTCTGATTTGAACCGATGTGCCTTCCCCGTGTAAGATCCAAATATTTCATTAATTAAAATTTCATTTGGCTATAACTCTAGTACCAATGAAAATAAGTACCACTTATGATATATCGTTGAAAATCTCTCAATGCGAGCTTATTACTACAGCTAAGAAAAAGTTAAAAATCCAGATTTGTTTGCAATTAGGGCTTTTTTGGACACTTTTGCTTCAGTCGATTTCAATCAAAAGGGGAGGTGCACAACTAGATATTACAACATTCCTAAATGTTTGTAATGTTCAAAAGTTGACTTTTTTTTAAACGGAGACAAAACTAAATCGCTTAATCTTGGCCGATATATTTTTTCCACTATGGGTGATTACCGAACACACTTTACGCGTATGATCACAAATGATTACAACAATCAACTTGAAATTGACATGGCAATGTCAATTTAAATAGGCAATACATCTAGGTAATTGTATGCTTGAAGGACTGCCACACTGTGCGCTTTAAATTTTTCTGCAAATATCAGTCGCGTACTTTTTTAATCGTTTTCGTAAATATCAAATATATTTCGATTTCTTACCCTCAACATATTTTTCAACTGATATTAGGAAAAAATTAGTATACTAAACGTCTAACCAAATCTTTTACTGAAATATTTCACATCCTAATTAATGTCTTATAATTTTATTCTAAGAGCTTTCATATCCTGGTAATTTACGATTTATGTACTAAAAAATAAATACATTTTTCTGCTATTTTAAATAAAATAACAGAATACACTACAAATAAGTTTATTTGAGACAAACAGAGGTAGGTGTTATTAATTCAGAATATATTACAGTTTAGTAAACAAACATTATTATATCCTAACTTCTCCAATATAGTTTCAAATACAAAAGCTTCTCTTTCAAAGTTAGAAGTTTACATCTCATTTTAGAGTACGTTTCAAACAAATAATACCGTGCATAAAGTAATAATATTATTAACTTATTAAGCTATATTATATTAAACTACTTTTTGAAATCGAAGTTCAAATTTATAATGAGGAACGTATTTTTTATATACATTAATCATATTGATCTACAAGTAATTAAAAATAGATCTGTCATAAGTTGATAAGAAAATGTTTTTCTGGAAAATTTCGGTAAAGCGAAGTACTTTGTCGTCTAATTTATTGATCTTCTCAAAAAAATTCAAGTAAGATAAACTAGTTTTCTCTAAATCCAAAATTATACTCTTTAAAAATAAACTCAAAATTAAACTTCAACGTCAAAATTAAACTCAAAATAAGTGTCCCACGAGGAAATCGACATACTTCACAGGAGTAGTATGAAATTTTTACATTCTGCACCACTCATCGAAGTTAATTGTTTAATGTATGAAAAAAATCATTCGGTGGAACCTCCAAGGGAGACCATGTTTTTAATTCCCCATCTTCTACTATGTATTTTTTAGTAAATCCACTCTTTTATTAAGAGGCTCGGCTGATAAAGTTTGCACATGATAGCTAAAACCCCCCTCTAAAAACCTGCGATAATGCGTTGAAATCCGTTTACTAGTTTATTTTTGTAGCAGTTAAAATTGAGTCGAGTACGGCTAATATGTCAACACGGTTAAAACAGCACGTAGTGACCGAATTTTTAACAGCAGACATTTGAATCCTACGAATACTTTTCATCGTTTTAAAGCGGTTTTCAGTAGTGAAACTGTTGAAAAGAGTACTGTGAACAGAAGCACGTTGAAATTTCGGGAATGTGAAACTGGTAGAGCAACAATTGAGGACGCACCTCACAGCGGACGACCAGTTTCCGTGACTGACGAAAAACATCTAAAGGAGATGGACGGTTTGCTTCAAAGTGATCGGTGGATCACGCAGCAACGCATCGCTATTCAGTTAAGCAAAAGAACGAGTAGACCATAATATCGAGCAATTTGGTTACCGTAAAATCTGTGCTCGATGGGTACCACGCAAACTCTCTGATGGCTTTCCGCAAGCTGAAGTTCGAGCTTATTCCGCATCCCCTATACTCGCCGGATTTGACTCCTGCGACTTCCACTTCTTCCCTCATCACAAGAGGGATCTCAAAGGTAATCAATACATCACCGGCGATAAGGTGAAGGTAGCTGTGGCCACTTGGATCCGAGAAAGACCGCCAGAATATTTCGGTTACGGAATGCATAATCTTGCTACACGTTAGGAAATGTGTGTCAGTGTAAACGGGGATTATATTTAAAACTAAATAATGCATTTTGTAGCTAACGTATTGTACTTTTATTCATTTTTTATTTCATTCCAATATCTCTTTTCATTACCACGCTACACATATATGTGCAAATGTATCAGCCGAGACTCGTAATAGATTTCTCAATAAACGCATATTCATCATCGAAAATATACGTTTACATTCCGCATCACTCGTCGTAGTTTGTTATTTAATGTATTTATTTTTCAGAGAAAAGCTGTTTCTTTAACCCCACCTCTTAGCCCATTTTTTTCACGAAATTCACAGTTTTACTATCTAAATTTAACAACAAATGCATATTTATCATCGGAAACATACGATTACATTATGCACCACTCGTCATAGTTTGTTATTTAATGTATTTTATTTACAACATCTACTGTACACTGCCGATGATGTCATGGGGATTCCTCACATAGTATACAGCTGTCAATCAAGTGTTAATTTCAATGTGACTTTTTGTCTATTACAATCAATAGTATAAAAAAATACAGTGCTAATTATTTTCTTATCATAAAATACAACAATAGTGTATGTGTGTAAAAAAATGAAATTTCATCAACAAAAAAACAAAATTTAATTTTTTTTCTTTACTTCACCGATATACTGATCGAAGCCGCGCCTGTTTGTTTTTGTTATTTACTTCGCCAGTTAACGGTGTATAACCGATTATAGTATCGCATGTTATTAAACAATATGCTGTGGTTTTAGCTTTGATATTTTCTTCGGTTTCAACTTCAATTCTCAATCAACTTCACCCATATTTATAGATTCATCTTGCCGTGAGCAATCAATTACATATAACGGATTTTCTTTTTATAATCTGAAAACGGCAACTCGGCATTTTTATAATATCATTTTTGAGAACGGTAAACATTTTATACATCTACATTTGATTTCCGTTTAAATTTTTCATACGGATACGAAATTGAATATATTATCGCTTTAATATTTTTCACTTTACACGAATCGAATTTAGATATTTCTTTAACAGCATTAGTTTTCTACCAGTTTGAAAACCAGCAATAACATACTCTGATTTTTTTAATTGTGATGTTTTTACATTCCATTTTATTGAATTTGTGTTCATCCCAAAGTTCATTAACGCGACATTTTTAAAATGTGTATATGTAATTTAATAGGCATTATTACATATGTGAATATGTAACAGATTTGGTGAAACATCTGTTTTTTTTTAATATTAATTGAAAATTATAATTTAGAATCGTATTATTATTTGATTTTCTAGTTTAATCTTATGTAATTATTCTGGAATTTCTGTTTAATTCTGTCAACATTAAAGTTAACTACAGAGCGACTGAAAAATATACCTTCACAAGAACAACATATACATATACATACCCGATCTTTAATAATTTGCAAAAGTTCTTATCTTTTAGTTCATTTCTCCTCTGATATTGTCGGACAATATTCTCCCTAAATCGGAGTTGATCATTATTTCGTTTATTTGTTTTTTATTGCCAATCATTTAATCGCTCTTTGGTTTGATGTAATTCTTGTGATATTAATTTGTATACACGTTCTTTAGCTTTAAAATTTTCTCTTTCCTTATATTCATTATCCTCTCTTAATCTTATTATTCTTTCCATGTTCTTCCTCTTTATATGTATCATGTTCCCTTAATGTTTTTATTCTTTCATTGTTTGCAACATTTTTTCCTTTTCATTCTTTCTTTAGTTTTAACATTTTCTTCCTCTTTATATTTATCATCTTCTCTTGTCTATTCTTCTCTTAAAAGTCGTTGGTTGAGATAGGGCCACTCTTCAATATCGTTAAGATAAGGCTTAACCTATATTTTAAACAAGATTACGATTTATTAATCATAAACGTACTGTTAGAATCGGCCATCTATTTCTAATGAAACCTGAACATATTTAACAAAATAAACTTGAAAATCTAAGAAATAGTTTATTTGAACAGTTTATTATTTTTTTTAAACACAAAAGTGTAAATAAAGAATAAATATTCTAATATACTCATCAGAATAACAAATTTTCTTTTTACATTTTCATAATAAATATATTATAAGAATAAAATAAAGGCGGTGACGGGGTAGAAGAGAGGAACAAGAAAAATGAGAAAAGAAAAAGAATAGTTGTAAGTGAAAACAGGGGAACGAAGATAATTAAAAAATAATAATACTCGAAAATTAAGATAATTTTTTTCTCTATGTATATATATATATATATATATATATATATATATATATATATATATATATATATATATATACACACAAATTATACAAAAGCATAATACAGATATTCATTCCAAATTTCATTGTAATAAAACTGATTAAAGAAAAACAAACTAAAGTAATAACTACTTAAAACTTACATGAATAAGTTCCGTTTTATGTCATAAAACTTAAAATAAATATAAAGTTGCAGAACATTTTGTTTATTAACTATTACTACTCCTTTTACAAAATTAAACAACATTAGAGTCTATTTAATAAGAATGAAATTTTTTTTTAGAAAGAATCTTGCCGGAAGCAACAAAATAACGATTCTTTCTAAATGAGAACAGAAGTAAAAAAATGCATTTACGAAAAAAATGACTACATTTTAAATACACCACTAAAATGTAAGTAGAAAATACTAGCGTTGTAATGTACAGTCTGTTTAGATAAAAGAAGCAGTTAAATTGGATGACTATTACCACCATGTTGGAATAGTCATATACTCTCAGACGTAATTACTCTGAGTTAACGAGTAAAAAAATGTAACCATATCTCATTCATAAAATAAGAAGATTGCTGTTTGCAAAAGACTACAGTAATATATTAGGTAAAATTATCTTGCAATTGTTTTTAATATCATAAATATTACTAAAAGTTATTTAGCAAGTACCTAAAAGTTTATTTAAGTAAAATTAAATAAATATATATATTCATAATTTATACAAAAATAGAGTATCCACTTACCAACAATTGTGAGTATTGATTATCCAAGCGCTTTCGGATTATTCTTCCATCATCAGGGATTACTGGCTATTTATGAATTTTATACTTATGCATATAAAATTTTATAAATGGGAAATAAAAATAAAATAAAATTTAAAATTATTATGTACGTAACAGTTGATTGTCAATAGTTAAAATAAGTTAACGTTAAAAGAAAAACGTCTTGTCAGTAAGTTGATTACAAATGTTATCTATACCATAGATCAATAACAACATAACATATATCTATATCATAACAGTTGTAAATATAGTACTGACGTTTTTTTTTAACGTTGATTTATTTTAACTTTCGACAATCAACTGTTATGAACATAATAATTTTAAATTTTATTTTAATTTTAATTCCAGTTTATAAAAATTTATATGAACAACTCAAAAATTCATAATTAATCAGTAATCTGATGATGGAATTATAATCCGAAAGCGCTTGGATAATCAATACTCACAATTGTTGGCAAGTGGGTAATCTATTTTTATATAAATTATATATGAATGTCTATTATCGCCGAATGGCTTCGACGGCACGTAATAATCCGAAAGCGCTTGGAGAGTCAATACTCACAATTGTTGGTAAGCGGATACTCTATTTTTATATATATTGTATAATAACAACGGTGTCAGATGTTAAGAAAATTCATGTGTAAGTTAAGCTTATCAAATTTACTTAAGCAAATTAACAAACACCAGCAACAAGCAAAAGTAACGTCTAACACCCTCTTTTGAGACTAAATAAGAAAAAGAAAATTTTCAAAAATATTTTTCTGCATTTAAAAAAATTGTAGATACTTCTTGATAGCTATACATATATAGATACTATACATGAAGTATAAACTTTCAAAAAATTCTTGTAAAATAATATTTAAACTGGAGGGAGATAGAGCTAAAGAACAAAAAGCATATATTTAAATTTTAATAGGTGAAGGTTGATTTTCAGAAAAACTTTTTTGGGATTATTTATATATGCATTATAAGTAACAAATCTGCTTCAATAACGTTTACTGTAAAATTCATCTAGAGAAAATCGAAATTTAGGGTCCAGTTATCCCTCAACCCCTTGATGAATTTTTTAAAAATAATATGATCAATGTGCCATTTATAAAAATATTTCAGCCAAATTTGAAGAGTCGGCTTGGTAAATCCTGAAATAAGGCCAAAAGCAGTGCGAAACAGATGTGTATATGCGTGTGCAAATATATATTTTTTGGTTTAGATTATTTGTACCAAAAAAACCCGATACCCGATTTTTGACTTGATCACCATACTTTCCCCTACCTATATTCACCGGAAAAGTAAAATTAAACCTATCACGATTCATAACCTGTCACTTTCTTCGTTTTATAAAGTAACCATCCATCTTCGACAATTAGGCGCAAGTGATCAATTGTACACATCAATAATCTTTTGGCTTATATCAGCAATAAATAACTGAATTAATTGATAGGTTGGCCAGATATTAGTACATTGATATATCTACTTTCGAAATAATTGTTATTAGTGTTACCGATGAAGTTTTTATTAAACACAAAAATTAACCTACAGTTTATAAATGTAGTTTCTTTTAAAAAAATATACAAAATTATTTATAATTGTTTTTTTTTTTTGTTTTTTTGTAATTGTTATAAATTGTATAATAAACGATTTATTATAAAGTGATGTAGAATCCGTTAAGATGTTTTGGAATGAGATATGAATATCTTATTCTAAAATTTTCTTCACTTAAATTTTCATTATAATTCATCCAATTACAAAGATTAGGCATTTTAATATTGTATAACTTTTAGACCGAATTTTTAAATATAACAGTTGAACTTTTTATTCTTTGATGTCATATAAATCAAGATGAAATGACAGCTGATCCTACATTAATATCACAATATATAATGATTTTAACAATCCATAATACGTAAAAAGAAAAAAAAATAATGGCGCTAGTTGAACTTTTCTTATTGTTAAATTGGTTGAGAAGGATAATCTTCGTAATTGACAAATGGCCTGAGACGCTTTTTTCCAGAGAAAGAGAGAGACAGTGATTGAAAGGGAATTAAATTGAATGGAATTGTTGCTTTAATTTTAGTAGGTTAAAATCTATCTGAATTTCTCTCTCCGTTAATCATCCTTTTTAACAGTTAGAAAGAAATAGTAGGTGAACTATACAAAAGATACAGCTGGAAGAGCAAGTAATATTCGTTTCTCTCGATTTTAAGTGTGTACGGTTTGATAAAATAAAGAACCATTTTCATTTAAATATTCTATTTTTTATATTATCTTTAAAAAGTTACATCATTTATTTTTCTGTTTTAATAAATAAATATATCAAAATAAATAATACTTTTCAACAATCCGACGGGGATTAGTAACGATATTTCAGTTCAGTTATCATTTCGAAATTCAAACATCGCAACGTCATTAAAAATAAAATGTTTAATTTACAAACATTCCCTTCAGTTACTTCAACTGCGTATTATATTGTAAATCCGATATCTATCAAAAACAGGCCAAAGGGACGTCACCAGCTGTTAACCCCGACATTATCTTCACATTTCATACTGGTTGAAACATACATATCATTATTATTTCAGGTCAGTATGTAAAACTGTGACAATTCAATATTATAGCTCTTCAGACATAGTAAACAATATTTGTCTATATTGAATCTAGGAATTTATTTATCTAGTTGATAAGTTGACAATAATAATTTATTCAACTAGATAAATTATTTTTAAAAAACCTCTAATACCCTTTCTTACAAGCGAAGCTACAAAACCAAGAACAGTAGAGGGAAACTTAAAATAAATAAATGCATTGATAAATAATGTAAACCTTTCAACGTGATAATAAAAGGAAATTATTTTTAGTTCGTTTATAAAGCGTAATCGTAAACTTTCGTGTCTTGAAACTTACCAAATATATATATATATAGCTTCTTCTGATTACCATTTGTTTGGGAAATTGAAAGAATTTTTGAGTAGTAAGCAATATATATAAATATATAAGTTAAATAATAATATTTAGCGGATGTAAGCATTAAAGTTGGAGTGCGTTAAAGTGGAATAATCATTAATTTCTTAGAATTGTTATTGTAGTTGAAGCCTTTGTTAATAATATAATTTTTATTTAATCCGCAATGAATCTCCATCAAGTTCATTCAAATTGACTACTTGAACAGTTTTAGGACTTAGTCCTTAATGTGTATAATTATTAGAAGGCATACCTAATAATCTATATCTTCTTTATCTATACTAATACAGAACGAGAAAGAGGTTTTTTATTCGTTCAGGAAAAAAAAACCACTCGATCAATCGCAACCAAATTTTTACCCATGTTTCTTGGCATAACTAAGAAGGTATTTAAATATATTTCATCTCAAAAAATCTCGAAAAAAAAAATAAATACAATTATATGTATGTAGTAGTGGAGATTTACCGGTTGAATACACTTAATTAATGAATTGTGAACTTCTATCCCTGTGTGAGCTGGGTTTGAACTAAATGATTCGAATCAGTGGAATGAATAATATTAAAAAAATAATAGAATTAAAATTACTATAAATATAATAATAATAGTAATAAATAAATTTAAAAAAGTTCTTTTTAACAGTAACGGGCTTTCCGTGGGGACTGCGTGTGTGTGGCTAAAGTGGTGAGGTACGCGAGCACCTCGTGGGAGGCTGAACCTATAATCACCATCAACTGGTACAAACGGGGTGCCCCTAGGACGCTGTTTTAGGAGAAACAATGGGGTGCTCTTATAATATATTTGCAAACAATCGTCCGATTTTCAAAATTCAAACGGGATATTTGTTTGTAGATTGAAGACTAACTTTTACTTGCATCAGGTACACTCTCGATCTAACAAATCACGACGTTTTTTCGGAAGTGTGTTTGTGTGTGTGTGTGTGTGTGTGTGTGTGTATATATACTTATTTTAGGGACTTAGCTCCTTCTGATTACCATTTGTTTCGGAAATTGAAAGAATTTTTGAGTGGTAAGCAATTCGCGGGTGACGATGAACTTAAAAATGCTGTTAATCAGTGGCTAAATGGACTGTCGGCACAAGAATACCACGACGGTATATTGAAGCTAGTGTATCGCTACGATAAATGTCCTTATTCGTGTGGCGATTATATAGAGAAGTAGTATAAGGTATGTAGTTTATGTGAAATAAAAAATATTTATGAAGTTTTCAGAATAATTTTTTTAACAATGAATCGGTCTTTACTTTAGAGATAACCTCTCGTAGATATTATTACATTTCAGAGTTAAGGGTGTATGGAGGGTATATGAATTTAAAAAAAATTTTTTTTAGGTTTAAAATTCATCAGATGAATAAATCTTGTGTAAAACGAATCTATCTCTGAAGCGTTATTAAATCTAATCTTTACATTAACACGATAACGCAATGTTTTTGACGATAAGTTTGAAAATTTTTTTTAGTATATTTTTTAAGAATTGAAATAAAAATCTGATTAACACTGTTGAAACAAAGAGTTAAATTACTAGAAATTATTTTAAAGCTGTTAACCCTTTAAATAAGAATTTATGGTGATCGGATAAATCTTTCAAGTAAGTGCCGTTAAATGCCTTGATGGACGGGCATTCATAGAAATATAACACACAAAAAAAAAAATGAACAAGTATATTGGTAAAAATATCCCAGAAATATATGTTAAGTCAACTGTAAAATTCCCATCAATTCCTACTTCGTAATATATTTACGTTCCTATTACTCAAATAAATAATTATCAGAAAAAATTAAACGGCGCCATAAAAGGAAACTGGAGCGTATAAAAGAAGCCTCAAAAGGCGAATCATCAATACGTGTACAAGTACCATTGTTATTAAAATATGTGAAAACTTGTCATTCACATACTATCTTCTCTATTCTTGTTTTTCTGTCCATTGACAATAGAAAGAATGATTTTAGATGTTCCAGAAAACTGAATTATAGTAGACATATTCTACAGCCCTTGACCTATATAGATTCCAGAAACAAGAAAAAAGATTGTCTCGCAGATGACCCAGAAAAGAAAGGTCTGATAAATAAGAGATTTTTCAGAAAGTTTACGTTCTAAATGGTTAGAGTTTAAATCTTATTTCAGTAAATTTTTACCTCTTTAATGTAATTTGAATAAAATATACTAAAAAAGCTTAACATATAAAATAAAATACGTTATAAAAATACATTTAACATATAATTTCCAAGTTTCAAATTTTTTACAAGAAAAAACTTTTAGTTTTTATATTAGTATTTGTATTAGAAATTAACATCGAAGAAAAAATAATGAAAAAATGGGATATTATTATTAAAAATTAACTAAAAAAAGATCCTTCCTATAAATATAGGTATTTTACTAATATATTTCTACTTATATTATTAGCATTATATTATCCTTTCCTCAGTATATTGTATAACACAAAAGCCAGTGAATATAGGGCGAATATCCTAATAAAATTTCCTAAATAGGTTTGCCAGTACTCTTATTACATATTTCTTTCATATCATTAAAAATGAAAAAAAGCTAAAGAATTAAATACTAATATAATAAAATTAAATAATGAAAAAAAATGAATATTTGAAAAAAATGGATTTTCAGGAAATTAAATTCGAATTATAAAAAAATATATATAAATTAATGTGAAGGGTAATATTAATACATTGAAACGGCTTCATATTTCTAAACTATGAGATACTAGGAGGTAGAAACAATTGGATCAACATAGTTACAAAATTAGCACTTTATGGTGTGAAATTTTGTCCGTCATCTTGGATACGCCACATTGAACTTTTTTTGTTAAATAGGAACATGGATATGTGATACCTTATTTTAATTTAATATTTACTATATAGAAACCCTTTATTGATATATGTCTTCGTTTTCGAGTTATAATCAAACTTGCAAAAACGGAAAAAGTTTTTTAGTAATAAAAGAGGGTAAAGCACGTACTGGTAACTTTTTTCGTAATGCCATCACCCAATAACAAACTTTAAACAGTTAATATTGGAATTAATTGCTCAAAAACGAATATTACAACGTTCACAACAATAAGTAACACTTAATACACGTGTTTTTAAAAAAAAAAGTGTATTAATTTTTTTACATTGAAATTTATTTTAAATGTTGATAGGATTATGATGTAGTATGAAAAAAGCCGCTGGCAAGAAAAGAAAAGTAAGAAACCTAAACTCAAAATATTAAGATAAGTTATGTAGAGAAACAGAATGAGCACACTTCTTTCTCTCGAGCATTATGCTCTATATAATGCTTTCTGGAATAAGTGAATATATGTTATTTTTTTACTACATGTTCTGAGAAATTACTTTGAATATCAAAATGGAATTAGCTATATAATAATAATAATAATGAAATTAGCTATATAATAATTGTTAAGTACTGTAAAAATTATTATGAAGATATAAAATAAGAAAAATCTTTCAAATTTCTATATGACCGATTTACTAATTAAAAAAAAATATATATTTGCACTTAAACTGTTGAAAAACTTATAGCAGCACCACTAGAGGAATTTCCTCAACAAAACGGAAAATGAATAATTAAAATGGGTCCATAAGGGAAAAAGTAATGCTTCAACATAAGAAAAATAAACAAGGAGAGGAGAACCTCCTTCATTTATTGAAATTTGTTAAAAACAAAGTTTCCAACGAAAACTCCACACGCAATTTCCATTTTTAATGCGTTAAGATATGTTTTTTATGTATAATTACGTACTTAAAAAATAAAGTTATTTTTTTTAAGTTTTCACCTAATACACGTGATTATAAGAGCATTTAAATGAATTTTATCACTTTTTATTTTTTAAAGGTAAATTATTTCTAAAGTTAATTAATTGCAATTAGCATTAGTCTCACATGCCCAAAAAAAAAAAATCTTAATAATACATATATATATATATATATATTAATCTAATTCTAATTTTAATCTAATAGAAATATATATACGCCGGATGGTGAATAAGTACCATCATTCACTCCGGCGTATATATATATGCCGGAGTGAATATACCACTCCGCTACACCGGGGCAGAGTGATAGTCTTTCATCCAGAGGTCTCGGGTTCGAATCCCGGTCAGGCATTGTATTTTTCATACGCTACAAAATTACATTTTTATATCCCACACCCACGCTTCAAGTTTATGTAGCGATATCATCAAGCCAAAAAAAATTTATATATATAAAAAAATTGGCACCGACTTCAAAACCCTAATCAACGTAATATCTGGAGCGGAATTCGTGAGAGAAATTTCTAAATCCTTTAAAATAAAAAGTGGAGTCAGGCAGGGTAATAGATTGGCATCTCTGCGTTTCAACTGCGTTCTTGACACAGTCATTAGGGAATGGGAAAATGAACTCTCTAATCTTAAACTTCTCAACCAATTTAATCTCGAATACAAAAAGTATAATCTCAACAACTGCTTTGTTTTTGCCGACGACATCGTTCTACTACCTGAAAACAAAACCGCAGTCCGACCAACAGGAAATCCTTCAGAGAATAGCAGCTAAATCTGGTCTTCAAATTTCTTTTGAAAAATACAATTATTAACCGCCCAAACGTATTCTCAAATCAATAACGATCAAATCTCTGAAATCAGCGAATTCAAGTACTTCGGGAAAACCATCATGCCCAACACCTTTGATAAGAAGCAATGAAGGAACGAAAACGCAAACGGGAATTCCTTCACCAACTCATCCGAATCATTTACAATAAAAAATATATCTCTTTCAAAGCAAAGATCTCCCACTACAAGACCTTCATCCAACCCTAATGCTTATATGCATCAAGAGAGCACTATAAAATCACCACTTACTTGAACGCAAAGAAAGAAAGATCCTCCAAAAAACCTAGGCCTAAGGAAAACCAAACTAACCAACAAGAAATTCTACACGCACTGTAAAAAACTCACCAACACAGTCAGAAAACGCAAGATCCTAATCTATGGTCACATTTTTCATATGAATGACAAGAGTGAGAAAAAGTGGTTACGTTTTAGTGTACGTGAGGATTCACACACTTAAAAAAACCTGAAATCGAACAACATGAAATAAAAAAACTGATGTATAGAAAATTAAAAAATAGTAAAATAAGCTTACATAGATATCTAATTTTTGTTAAAAATAGTTTAACTATATTTAAAGAAAAAATCTCTCCTTTTCAGAAACAAAGAAAAATCAATCTATTTACAATATATACTTAATTTGAAGCTTTTTTTTAATCGGGAATAAAGTGGGAAAAGAAGAATATTTTTGCTTTTTACTACTAAAAGAACTGACATAGAAATGGATTAAACATATGATAAAATAATTATAAAACTAGAGCAATGGTGAGTGGTGTAAACTTTCTTGATGATTTAATTTCATTTCAGTTTAATTTCGCTTTTTAATTGTTAAAATCTTCAATTATAGTAAAGAATTCTGAAGAACGCTTTTAAATACTAGATAAATTATTATTTTAGTAAGATAATCTAGACTAATAATGTATAAATTATATACATATATATAATTTTATTACCAAAATGTTTTATGTATTTTCTTGAATATAAGTACAGTATTATACGATAAAAATATTAATTATTGTATAAAATATTCTACCTTTTTTAATGATAGCTGATTTAAGATAACAAATCTTTTATAAAAAGTAATAAAACTTTTATAGCATGAAACAAAAACTGTAATTCTTTACAGCTTACTTGAAAATTCTAAAAAAAACCGATCATAAAATAAACCCATTACTTTTTATGATATCAGAAGAATATTTTTAAATGGAAAAAAATTCACGTAAAAATGGTTTCTGCAACGAAATATAAATTATCAACAATTGTGTGTACACGTATTTTTATGTATTGGAATTTTCTTCTTTTTTTCTTTTTTTTTTTTTAATTCACCTTTAAGTTTCTATTTTATTTTTATTTTAGTACTACGCTCTCTTACATGTTGAAAATATATTTTAACGACGAAGACGAGATGGATGAAAAAATATTGTTGAAAAATTGCTACATTATCAAGAACTGAACTTAAGACCAGATTGTCTAAAAGTCATCAAATTAATCGTTGCATTAATAACGTTTTTTAAGCAAAAATAGTATACTACATAAAACATTATCATAAAACAAGTAATATTAATAATAATATTTTTATGATTAATTTAGTACATGAAATTGTGCGTAGGAATATAGAATGGAAATTTTAGTAGTATATAAAAATTGTTACACCACAACGGGATTCGAATCGAAACTTCTAAATGAAAAGCAGAGATGCTACTACTTCACCACGGAGGTCGTAATTTTAAAGTTGACATGACCGCATATCAGAAATTTGAAAAAAATATGTACATTGTTTTATTTATTTTGTAACGAATAAAATCGTTTACCAAACGTCTGGCATTTTGTTTCTATAGCAAAATCCGCTTTTATATCTACATATGTAATAAAAATAGACAGGTAATGAAAGTAACCAATAAAGAAGCGTTTTCAAATAAATTATTTACACGAATGTTTTCTTTATTTTTCTTCTTACTTCTCAGAATTTATTTATTTTATAATTTTATGGAAATAATTCTTGTTAACACAAAATAAATCTTAGCTAAAAAATAATAAGAATTAATATTAATAAAAACTGTTAGAGGATCTTACCATCAATAGGCTACAATAAATTTGTTCATGAAAGTTAAAACTTAACTTTTATTATCTTGCATAATAATTTGATATAAAATTCTGACTTTTAAATAATTTTAAAAGTATATTTTAATATTATTGCAATAATGGAAAACTGTAATTAAATTAAACATTGTATAAAGTACAATATTTTTGCCCGTTTTCCTGGTAGTGAAATTTCAACGTTATCATAACTCTCTTAAAATTTATTAAAAATTTATATTTTTAATATATTTACGAAAAAGTTTTATCTGTCATTAGGCATTTAAAATTTTTTCATATGATTGATTTCAATATGGCGAACATTTAAAAAAAGTTTTTTCGACTCTCAGTAAAAAAAAAGTGTTTTTGATTGAACTATTCATTTTAATAAAATTGAAATAAAATTTATGTGGGAGAAATTAATTTCACTAAACTGCTGATGGGAAACTTGATTGTCTATTAGAAAAGAGTACAGTGGTAATAATAATAAGCAGCAAAAACATTTGTCTAAACTTGTACATGTTAATTTTTTTATAGTAAGAAACACATAACAAATTGAATAAATTAAAAAAATTATAACAAATTAAAATCTTTTATAATGAATTAATAAATATAAAGATATTTTTTATAAAAGTTTATTTATAAATATTTATTATATATAATTATACATATATATATTTACAAAATTATATTTCTTATAATTAATAAATATAAAAATATAACCAATTAAAAAATTTGATGTAGACACCACATGACTTGCACGCCTATTAAATTGCATGTTCACATTTTTTTTTTTTTTTAATATGAACAGGACATAAAATTTTATTTCACTAATACCTTTTTTCATTGTTTTTTTTTTTTTTATTATTATTGAATTAATATTCATAGTTATGATTTTCATACAATCAAAAGGTTAATAATTAATTATTAATAAATCAATATATTTAAATTAAAAAAAAAGTTAAAAAAAATGGAAATGAAGTCGGATTCGAAGCAATATGCCTTCCCCTTGTAAGATCCAAATATTTCATTAATTGAAATTTTACATGTCTATAACTCTGGAACCAATAAAAATAAATATCACTTATGATATATCGTTGAAAAGCTCTCAAAGAATGCTTATTACTGCAGTTAAGAAAAAGTCCAAAATCCAGAATGTTTTGGATTTTGGCCTTTTTGGATATATTTGGTCAATTCGATTGTAATCAAAAGGGGAAGTGCACACAACTATGTTAAGCAGTCCTAAATCCAAAATTTCAATATCCTACGGCGAATCATATTTTATTTATGCGAGATACGTACGTACGTACAGACGTCACGCCGAAACTAGTCAAAATTGATTCAGGGATAGTCAAAATAGATATTCCGTTGAAATTTGAAAACCTAAATTTTTCGCGATTACAATACTTATACGAAGTACAAGGAAATAAAAAACTATAACAAATTTTTTTTCCATTTTTCGCACAAGGAAATTTCATACAAAACTCCTTAATTTGGTTCCCAAAAAATTACAGTCTGCTGGTTTAATTTTACAGAAGGCTCAGAAATCAGGGTGAAATTTTTCGTCAGGCGATATTCGCTAAGGAAAAGTTTCCGAACCTATGTTTGTATGAACTTTCTTCTTTATTTTCACCAGTAGAACATGGCCTGAAAATTTCTTATATTCTTTGTAAATCATTCTGGGTATGAGATATGAACAGTGAAGATAAAATTAATGATACGAATGTAAGAAGTAAAGTGAATAACTGCTGAAAATTATAGGTAAATGCCAAGGCTACAACAAAAAACACAAAAAAATAAATTAAAAAAGAACCTAAATTGGCCATTCCTTAAGAAGGGAATTCTTGTTAAAATAGTTAACTGATGAAATCCTTTCAGGAAAAAAGGTGGAGGAAAATGATACCAAATACTTGACAATATCAAGGAAAGAAAGATACAATCTGAATTAGAACAGTAAAAGGCCGCAAACGAAGAAGGGATATGAGAAGAATCCTGTCACAGAATTGGAAAAGTCAAAATGATTAAGCGCAGTGAAAATTATTTTTTCTATAAAGCTGTACAAGAAAATTTTATAATATTAAGGACGTGGAAATTATTTATTATCATAGCTGTGAAATTCTACGATTATATTTTTCTGTTTATATTTTCTATTAATACCTACAGAAATTCCGTGAAAAAAAGGGAAATTGCCTATACTGATTTCAAATTCATAAAGTATATCAAGAGATGAAGATGAAGAGAGAATCTGACAAAAATCCTACAATACTTCCAAAACATAAATGTATAACTGACGGACCCATTTCAAAATATTTATGTCATTTTACATCATTTTGTTCTGAATTAAATTCTCTACGAGTTTTGTTTAAAAGTGTTATGTGCTTATTCCCCATTTAACAAAGTTATTTTACGTTCAACCTAGAAAACAGTGTTTTTACCCCAATTATTTGGTTTTCATTCCATATTTTACAAAAACTACAGCAGATATGGTTCTAGAACCTATTTTATTAGATTTTTCAAGTCAAACCCCCTAAGAAATCACTAATACTGTTCCTTAATTAACGTTCTAAAAATTTCAGTACTACCTCACTCCAGCGAGAGAGTTGAAATCAGAGAGAAATATTCCAATACCCGTAACTCGGAAACGAAACAGTTTAGGACATATTTTATATGAATTTTTTTAATTATTTTTACGAGTAGAATAGGCCGTGAAAGTCCGTGAAGTTCGTGATACATTTTGTATATAAAACTGACAGTCAATAAAAAAAATTCAGTAAATATATTCTTCTAAGTTTTATCCAATTAAAATATTTTTCGTCAAGATTTATTTTTGCTACAAGACTATTCCTGTATCTAAATGATAGAAGATATTTTAAATACATTAATATTATAGTCTATTAATTTATGAATATAAATCCTACCAGAAAATACTAAACTTACACTCACATAAATAAATCGATGTATCACAAAACAGAGTTAAATATGGTATCTTAATCTTCTTTTCTTTATAAATATTAATCTTTCAGAAGCGAAACAGCTGCTGAAATTAGAGAATTACTTTTATTTTGATTATGATCTTTCACTGGAATAACAAAATTAAAATGTTAATTAATGTTGTTTTATTTTAGTAAACACTTGTAAGAATCTTCCTAAAAAAAAAGCAAAAAAAAGTTGCCAGTCATAAGATACAATCAAGAAGAGTTACTTTGATTTTATTCAGTTATCTTTCAGGTTGGATAGTCCATTTAATGTTGCTAATAAAACCAACTTTATTTTCATCGTCTAAAAGCACTGACTGAAAATAGCTTTATCAGAGAATTTGATCTTCAAAGTTTCTTTCAGTTCTTTGACATAGTTTTACGAGCTGTTTATGTCATTTGTTTGTTTAATGTCAGACAATCCTTCTTACTCAACAAAGTTCTATAGTATTTATTATTAACTGTTGATTATTATAACGACAAAGAAAATAATGAATTCCATTTGCGTTTAAAAGTAATGTTGAGATACAAGTTTTTTCATCTATAGGAAGACTTTTAAATGCTTACTTAAGTAGGATAAAAAGATTAGACAAGAAACAGTAATATAATACACAGTTGGAATTAAAGAAATAATAATAAAAAAAGGAAATAAAGATTTAATACAGAAAAGGAATCTTATAGTATCAAAGATATACTAAGGAATTTGAAAGAAATTCCTAGAATAAGGAATTTTGTGGAAGAAAAAATGGACAGTAAGAAAGTAAGCGAATGGCGAAGAAGGATGAAGAAAAAAATTCCATCAAGAACGTTAGGAACCCGAAAGAAAATTTTAACATAACATTCATATTTTGTTTAAGTTACGATGAAGTTAGATTATAAACTGTCTTACTAATATTTCATTAAAATATATTCTCCTTTCAACCACATTGTTGTTTAGAAAAATAGATAAAAATACATTAAAATCACTTCGACACCACAAAAACGATTAGAATCATTATAAAAAAACAGAAATATATATTAAGGTATAAAATAGATTTTAATTTATCTTTCACTCTTACATTTCTTACTAGTTTTCCTAGGCTAATGCGTGTAAGATTTGACAACTTATTTTTACAAGTATGACCTTTCTGACATCAAGAACGACCTAACAGTAAAGAATATAGGACATTATGTAAGTAAACAGTCATATTAATTTACTAATCATATCTTATGATATTTTGTTGTTACAAAGAAATCTACTCTTTAACATGGTTTAATAGCATTTCTAATCATTTTTTTTCTAGAGATTTCTGAAAGTTATTTTAACTCTGTTACATTTCTTAAAAAAATTGAGAAAAGAGATCGCCTTATGGGATGAATACAGTACATTTTCAGAGTAAAACTGGTAAACCTTTTGTTTTGTTTTAGCAATAGCAGTAAACATTTTTGTTCTGATTTCAATAATCTTATTGAACAAACCACTAACAGAAATTAAAATAGAAATAATTAACTCACATTAACAACATTAAAAAAAATTGTCTACTGTCGAATCACATAACCAACTTGTATTAATTCTACATCGAAACCCTGATTCACGGATATTAATTAAAAACACTGATTAGACATATTTTTACATATATTCTTTAATATCTGCATAACTGGGTACATGTCTGACGTGTAATAATTGTATGTGTTGCTGTTCGTGTGAGTGTGTAGTTCAATATAGTAAGAATAACTAAGTTCAGTAATACAATTTAAACATAGCTTTATATAATCAGCTATGTAAGCCAGCAACATAACAAACCTTTTTACATTTACAGAAAGAAGAACAATAGTAAATATCTTTATTTTTTATTAAAAATAAAAAGGAAAGGAAACATACGGGATTGACCAACTACATATTCAAAAATCCAGGTTACAACAAGTAAAACGTACAAAACTACAAATAAAATCAAATATACATTTTTATAAAAAAATGAATCAGTCACACAATTCTATTTACCTGGGTAATAAATCTGATTGCTCTATATGTAATGAATTTTACAGAGGCCAAACTGGACGCTGATTTTCATAACCTTACAAAGAACCAAACATTTCCTTCCATGACCAAATTCCACTTTAGTTCAATAACTACCGTACTGAAGCAACTCACACATATACAAACTTAAATAACAACATGAAAGTTTTATACCTTAACACAAACTAGTATAGAAACACTAGAGTAATTCAAACTATATAATTATTCAAAAATATTAATTGTAAATCAAATAAAAATAAATAAATTTAATTTTTTCCAACCAGTTTTTTTGCTACTGCCGGGTCTGTGTGTGTGTCAGAAAATGCAATTACCGGCTTTTCAGGCCTGACTGAGTTGAAGATTTAGTGCAATGACCAGATAATTAGCGCAGATAATTAAATGTACCGTTAAACATATTGACTAGAACAGACTCAGGTCGACCACTTCTGAGACGTGTGGTTAATTGAAACCCAACCGCCAAAAAACACCGGTATCCATATTCTAACAATGAAATACATATAAAAGAAACTGCCTTTACAAGGACTCGAACCTTAGAAGTATCAAATTCGAAAATCAGCTGATTTTGCAATGACGAGATTAAACAAAATAAACAAACACTAAATAGAAATCAAATTACACATTCAGAATTCATACGCATTTCGAACAACGATCCTTTAAATTCTAATATAAACATCAATACTACCTTCAACAAAACGGCGAAAAACAGCAATCCCAACCAAATCTCTGATGATGCTTGATTTAGAGCGAAAGCAACCTTATACAAAGGTAAAGTTAGAAATTTCACCTTAAATTTAGTGGAATTTATTTTAAAATATTTGAATATTGTAAATATTCTGCATCTTAAAATGCATATTAACTATGTAAATATTAGTACTGAGATTAAATAATTACATTTTTCTATTAATAAATAAAAAGTTAATTTAATTTTAGTTCAATTTTCTGTGGAATAAAAAAAATTACTAATAAAAGTATTTAAAATATTAATTTAACAGTTATAGAAAATAAAACAGTTGTTATCAGAATGAACTCTTTTCATGTGGGAAATCATACGGCAAGATACTTTAATCCAGCTGGACCACTTATATTTTAATGCTGACTGGTCTTTGATAATACCTCTTGATCACAAGTCAATTGGGTGTTAATTAACAAATTTATCTTGGCATGGCGAGTAAAGTAAATAACAGGTCATTTATTAGCGGTAGTAAATATTACGCGATCCCAGCCATCTAGAATTACAAGAACCTCGGTCAGTTGTGTAGCAGAATTATTAATAAAAATTCACAGAAAGATAATTTTTTTATCCTTCTCTGCAAATTATGGTCTTTCAAATCAAAATTGACATATTGCAATAGTATCAATCAAAAGATGCGTAGGAAAATAATAACTTTTCTCTTTTAAAAGCTGTTGATCAGTAAAAAAATATTCAATTAGAACAAATTTGAAAATCTTATCGTCAGAAAAATTGGGAAAGTAGTCATAAAAAAATTGCCTTGATAAAAATTTTAACAATTTTCTTAATGGGTTTTAGAAGGTTTCTTTCTAGCTTACCCTTTTAGTAAAAACGAACAGTTTAAAAATAAAAAGAAATATGGATGGTTTACTAAATTGGCCATTTAATAAAATTATAAAATCTAGCCCTACGTGAAGAAATTTCCGTGAAATATTTTTTGTCTGATAATTTGCATAACTATTTGAAAAATTACATACAAATTTATGCTAAAGTTATTGGTAATAATAAAATATTATATTATGATGATACAATATCTAATTCAAAAATAAACCTAAAACTATGTGGGCAGATCAAAATAAATAACAGATTTGGAAATAAAATATTCGTAAGTTCACCAAAAATACTCAACTTCTGTTATTTTATTTCTTATTCTGGTAGCAGAAGAATTAATAAATTTTTTTCCCGTATTTATAAATTGTAAGAAAAAAATTATGAAAAATTAACTTTCATAATTTCTTGAAAAGCAAAAAACATACTAACAAATATTTAGCCTAGTTTTAGAAAATAATTTTTTATTGACACAACCATTTCCTAATTTTTGGAAAATATTATAAATTATGTGTGTAACAAAAAAATTCCATTTTTAATATTTTGCAATTTTAGTAAAGCATTCGATTTGGTCCCAAAATTTTTGTTAAAAAAAATAGTAACTATGGTATAAAAGAAGTTCTTTACAACTGTTTGGAATCATGCTTTATCAACCGTAAAAAATTAGTTGAAATTTCATTTTTTAACGAGTGCACATTATAAGTTCTCACTTCAAGATGTAGAACGAGGAGTGCCTTCAGCGGAGAGTTCTCGGTCCCTTACTTTTCTTATTGTTCATTAATAACCTGTCTCAAAATATCTAAAGCACTTCATTGTACCCCTATTTCTGAAAATGACACAAATGTATCTATGTCTGAAGAAATTTAAATTATTTAAAAGGAATATAACATTTATGGGGGTTTTCTTAAACGGCAAGTTTTTGTAGGATGATAAATTGATTTTGTTTGTAAAAAAAATCAAACCATACTGTTTTGCTTAGAAGCATCTTAATAATACGCTACGTTTTTCTTCATTATTAAATATTTATTCTGCTTATGGATATTCTCTCCTAAAATATATCATTCTTTGAAACTCTCTCAAAAAGTCAGAACGAATATTTAAGATTCAAAAGTAAATGTCGGATCATGTCACCACATGAGTATGAATCATGTAGACCAGCAGTTATCAAACTTTTCATTGCCACGGAACCCTTATAGCCAAAACTGTGTTCAGACGGACACTCAATTTTTTCCTAATTAACGTTAGTCAGCTTAATGTACCCTCATTAAATATTTGAGTAATGCAACGGATGAAACATCTCAATTAATTAAGATTAACCTTTTTCCTATTAAAATTATTTTTTACTTTTATAGTTGATTTTGTTGATGTTCTCGCGGACCTAAGTTTGGGAACCGCTAGTGTAGATCCATATTTAGAAAATTAAATACGAGTATGTTAACTTTTGTGTTTATATTTATAAATATGTTATCTTTGCTAAAAAGAAGCCACTTATTATAACTACATATATATATATTTATATGTGTATAAAATAACGATATATATTTTTAATATAACAATAAAATATATGTACCTTTACTAAATCAGTCAACGGAACTGTTTTTGTATAACTTAACACAATAGTTCCTTTTAGAAAAGTACCTTATAATGCTTCCTTTGCAGTTTTAAATAAATAGTTGAGCTATCTGACAAATCTTTCCACCAATCTAATTAAAAGATTTTCTCTTACAGAAACAATAAAATGATGAATTTCTGCACCCTGCTCAACGTGTTCATAAATATGAGCTGGTAATAATTTTCAATATCGACTTCTGAAATGTTTGAATTATTTTGTAGTATATCTTTTGATATTTAATCCGTTTTACTTAAAATTATTTATTGTGCTTATGTTTAAATAAATAATACTAATCACATCTATTTTTTATGTCATAATTTAAGTTTTTATATTTATAATTAATTTTACAATGCGTGATCTGTATAATGTATTATTATGTACCCAAAAAAAAGGAATTATTTATTTAATACAGAAACAAGAATGATGCAGTCTTTCAGTCCTGATGTTCCATTAGATGCAATAGAAAAAAAAAGTTAAAGTCGTTATTTAAAATTACAGATTTGATTATTTCATTATTTTATCAGTAGTTTTATTGAGGTAATTAACTAGTATTTTGAACAAAATAACAACTTAATAATTTGCAAAAATAAAAATAAATAAATAAATTATAAACGGAACAATATTGGAACACAAAAGATGTAGTTACTATGTTTATATACCATTAATCGACATATATTGAAAAGTATAAGATTCTATCATAATCATGAAAGGGATTTTTATGAAATAAACCCATACAGAAAGTGGTACAATGGGATTTGTTGATAACATAGAAAATGAAAAGAGTTCCCTGGAGGTGCAAACATATAAAATTTGATGTTTAACATTGAAAGGGTTATTTTTAGTATTATATAAGAATATAATGCACCAGATATTGTAGTTTGTAAAAATAGGTTTTTTAAAATATACAAATGGTACAACAAAATTAATTGAAAAATAACATTAAAATAATCGTTGAGTTAATTTTTTGTTAATATAAAAGAGAAATTAATATATTACTCAATAGCGGTATAACATAAAATCATGTGATTAATACGAATTAGGGAATAAGAATACATAATAATGCATAATAGTTATTAAAAAATATTTTTATATTATCATTTATAAAAGACTCAAGAAATAAGAACGACCATACCGTGGTATGGTCGTTCATAGCTAGAAGAATAGAATGAAAACTAATAGACCAAAATTCAATTTATCTTGAAAAACAAGATTATTTTATAATTTAAATTATTTCTAAAGCTTTTTATTTTTAAATATAACCAAGATGACACTGAATTTCATCATAATTTTCTTTATAGATTAAAATTTATTAATTTATTTCTCAATACCGACATTTTTTACCCTTACAACCTTTTATTTTTATTTAGTTATTTATATTTATTTATCCATTTATTCATGATAGTAACAACAGGCTAACACCCAATTATAAGCTGTATTTTTTTAGATGAGAAATGGAATTCGTAGCGTATGAAAAATGCCAACTCCGATAAGGATTTGAACCCAAAACTTTCCAGATGAAAGGTAGAGATGCTACCATTTCGCCACGAATGTAGGCAGATAATTTATAGAATAAAATAAGAAAGATTTAAACAAAATAGAAAAACTTTAACGTCAGAGAAGCGCAGATAATTCGAAGTTTGTTCAAACTAATTATATTTTAACTCTAATAGCACCTTGATAATGTTCAGGTTAACATGCAGTCGATCTATGAATGTTGAATGTAAAAAGCAAGAAAGTACAGTCATCTTAAAACAGGTCAAACGGTATCTACAGGCTTCGAATTAAGAAAATTTCATCTAGGAATCTGAAGACTTCTACAAATGTACGAATAAATTTAAAAAAAATCAAAACATTATTAAATTTCAACATATTGAAAACCGTGCCATAGTAATAGTGTTATCAAGAACTTACTAACTCTCTTACCTTGGCACAAAATTTAAAAAAATTTCGAAAACAGTTTTTTTATTAGTTTTCAGCCCTTTTTTAGGTTGGTTTTATTTATTATTAGGTTTTTAATTTTTTTTATTATTTAATATTTTATTTATTTTTACGTTTTAAGTAAAACTCTGAAAAACTTTGACCTCATGACAAAAACCATTTTCAGAGAACATTAAAGTAAAATAACAAACATATTGATAAATAAAATAACTTAAACAAACTACTAACACGTGGATGAATTGAAGCAATTTCTATACATAGAGAGAGAAAGTTTCAAAACTTTTTGGATTTGGATCACTTTAACGCATAGTTTTTAAATATTAATTTATTTTTCTATATGAAAATAATTTAAATATACAAATTATCCGTGTTGTATTTTATAAAATTAT
Source organism: Lycorma delicatula (assembly GCF_047948215.1). Taxonomy (NCBI): domain Eukaryota; kingdom Metazoa; phylum Arthropoda; class Insecta; order Hemiptera; family Fulgoridae; genus Lycorma; species Lycorma delicatula. The sequence continues at coordinate 140,004,317 of NC_134458.1, read as the reverse complement.
AACATTCCAGTACTAAGGAATAATACGATAAATGAACATAAAATATCTTGAGATTGTTTATGTAGAGTGTATAAGTTATGTTTAAAATATTTTCGCTTAAATTATCTTGAAAAATTTGGTAGAGGAATGTTCTCTATAAAATTTTTAAAAAGTCACCGAAATTGGTGCATTTGGTGAGGGTTAATGATTGAATGTAAATAAATAATGAAAATATGCGGATTAAGTAATGAATCAACCTTCTTCTCGTTTTAGATTGGTTAAAAATGTTTTAGACTAAGTCGTTAAACACGTAAACGTTATAAAAATTCGCATTAGAAAAAAATTCTCTGCTTTTGTCCAAAAAAAGATTCTATAACAATGGAAATGATACCGATTTTCATTCAGACAACTGTACCTATATATATGTAACTCAAGGGAGAAGATACTCGCCGTAGGGGAACAGATCTATCTTTACCTCACCCTCTAACTATCCTCACCCTTACTGTATATAACCTACTGCCAAAAAGGTAAGTCATTTTTTTCTTAGGTACATACTTTTATGTATTTTCATCTACGTATCGTATAAAAAACACAATTTCTCGTCTTCTATGATTCTACTATTCCGAAAAACATTTACCTTGATCAAGCTTAGTGATATAAAATATCCTGCCATTGTTATTTATATTAATTTCTGTTCCAAAAACACTATTCTTCTGACGCAATTTGTTGAAAAATATGGTAGATTTCCAGACCAGTTTAGAGAAAACTATGACAACTTCCCACAGTTATTCCAACGCCCGATACTACTTCCTTAACGTTATTTCCTTCTTTCACTTAGAAAATTCTACGTCACTTATCATAGTAAAAGGGTGTCTCCTCACTAACGAATAAAATATGAGTATTATAAAACTAACCTTTAGAAAAGGATTATGTCACTAATAGATTTGTGTTTTATTTGTTAAGTCAATGATGGTCTATTTTTTAAGAAAACCATGAATTTTGACATTTTAACTTTGTTCCAACGAGGAAGTAATGCAATGAAACAGGTTCATCACTCAAACATTCAACTTTTGCTACTGCTGGAAAGGAAATAATAATGTTATGGGGGTCTATATTGTGATATTATGAATACTACCAACTTATAAAATTATTTCCTTGTCACTATTAATATTTCAAATAGAAAGCGCTGATTCTAAGAAATTTTTACAGTTAATTATTGTGTATTTATTCTCTCGTTATGCATTTTTTTTTGAAAAAAAAATTGAATAATTTTAATTACTGGCATGGTGATCATTTGCTATTATATTCATTCAATCAGAATTTATTTAAAGAATATTTATTGGAGTGTAATGCTTGTCCTCACTTTAATGGATTACTACTAATATTTACATATATTCATCTACAGCAAATTTTCTTGCTTACCTCTAAGAGTTAGAATTTAGAAAACGTGATGTCGAAAATACTACAGTTAATTATACAGTATATTACATGTAGTTTATTCTGTAAATTATATTGCATATTGTATTGTATTCATCAGAAAACATTTTAAAGATTTTTATTTGTATTTACAAGATGGCTGACTTTATATTAAATTATTAATGCTTATTTTGCATTATTAATACTCATATATAGTTGTTTACATTGCCAACAACATTTTAACTCAATATAATACTAGTTCTAGAACGATGAGTACGTATTAAATTTTATCTCATTCACATTGAGTTGAAGTAATAAAACTTTATCTACTTATTTCCAAAACACTTCACAACAGAAATGTATCTGAGTTACAATAGTTTTGAATATTATACATTAAAGCTCTTGAAATATGAAATGGTATTCATGTTGTCAGACTTTTATTAGAAAACACTCGACTGTTTCTTAAAAAAATATAAAAAAAATAACACGAGTAAAATTAATAAAAAAAGCAAGAAATAAACTAAAAAAGTTTTTGTTTTTATTATTTCTTTAAACATTTTTGAATTTAAAATAGAAAAGTTGAATATAAAAGTAAAAAGATAAGTTAAACTTTTCAGTTTTATAATTATATTTTATAAGAAAGTATACTCAGCAAAAATTATGTTTTATTTTACAAAAATTGTTCGATTTTTAAACGAAAATGAAGAAACTTTTTATTTATTGGTAAATTTTTAAAAAGAAAACTAATTTAGCAGTATAATTTTAACTTATCAAAACTTAAATTATTTCTTTAAAATTGCTTTTAAATCAGAGTTTGAGTAACTAACGTTTGGACTAAATTTTTTTCTTATTATTCTAAAATCTAGAACATCTAACAAGCTTTAGTATATTGTTTACAGGACGAGGGTAATTATAATTTATATTAATAAATAATTAATGAAAAATCCATTATATGGGGTAGAAACTTAAAAAAAGAGAGATTTAAAAACCACATTAAAAGAATGATGGTTGTCTCAATGGATTACAGGGAGAGAACATTAAATATCAAAGGATGAATTTTCATAAAGCAAGATGGGGGTTACGTTGAGAAATTCTTCTTTGTAATTAAAGAGTCTCTTTATCTGTTTTATTCCTTTTCAGCATGGCTAAAATCCTATTTGTTAAAAAAGTGATTTTTGCTATTAATCATTTTATGTGTAATTGCTTTTTATATGAGTAGAGTTAATAAAAACATTTTTTTAAAAAATAAATCATTATTTTAATCATACAACTTCAAAGCAATCTTATAACTACGAATATTATTTTTTTTTTTAAGATATCGGTTATTTTCAGTATAAAAAATTAATTAGATAAATGTTCTTACAATTTTTAAGATTGTTGTCATTTTCTAAGTAAGATAAGTTTTAGTTGATGAATTGTATTTGAGTAAGGAAGCCGGAAGTTTTCTGTGATAACTGTAAAATTCAGAGAATTTAGATCTCCTAATTATGAAATCTTCTTTTAAAAGCACTTTATACAAGCACTAATAGATTACGCGCTTGCTTGTATGTCCTCATGTTATCTCTTAAACAGTTGTGTTAAAATTGCCCTAAGTATATATCATTCCACAGGAATTTAACCTTAGTCATAATATCTTGGATGAAGTTGTCATTCAATACTAAGTGAATTTCAAATTTCCAAACCTTTATAGTTGTTAGTTAGGAAAAGCGGGATGTAATAATAAATTGAGAGAGTTATAATAAAGGAGGGTAATAGAGAAAGATAGGGACCTCAGGATGAAAGGCCGGAGGTCCCGGGTTCGAATCCTGGTCAGGCATGGCATTTTCATACACGTTACAAATCATTCATCTCATCCTTTGAAGCAATACCGAATGGTGGTCCCGGAGGTTAAAGAAAAAAAAGAAAAGAAAAATAGAGAGAGATAACCTGGTTGTACAAGTACCTCAGCTCTAGTAGTTCGGGTATTTTACACAGTCACAAGAAACAAAACAGGGTTCCAAACTAAAGCGCTATTAAATCAATCAAATGACTCAATAATTTTTCAGGATCTCATGTCAACACACGGATTCTGCTGGTGTCTGGTCATAATGTAAAACATTCTACAAGTAATAGTACAGAACACCTCAGAGGAGTTTTCGGATAAAAAATTGGAATAAATAATGAGAAAAGGAAGATCTGCCCATAGAAGGACCACGAAAGGAAGTAAAAACTACCTAAAAGAATGCTTCAATCCAATTCTATGTAAACAGAGTAAATGTAACTATTTTTCGGTATTATTACTGAGAAGTAGGAAAATGGCTATTTTGATGAAAGATTTTGCGTTCTTCAAGAATACGTTCCAAGAATATACTTTAATAAATTCATTTTCCTCCAGATACAGATTATTCATACTGACCAGTTTTTTTTTTTAATCGAGTTAATGCATCAACTTCCAAATACATTTTAAAGATAATAAAATCAGACATGACTTTACGATTGATTATTTACCATCATTAAGAAAATATGTTGTTTGCACCTTTAGTAGCTTTAAACAATTAAGATCATCTTGTCGTAAAAACTCAACCCGTATAATTCAGTCCACGACAAAAAAAAAAATGGGAATAAAGTGCAAAAAGAAAGACTTAGGCATTTACAAAATAAACACTAACCAATTTTCAGAAGTTTTGGCTTGCAGTAGCGTAACAGAACTATAAAACAATTCTGTGACAACTATAAAACAACTCCGCCGATTTCCGTAGCATAGTGGTAGCGTCTTGTCCTTTCATCCGGAGGCCCAGGGTTTGAATCGCGGGCAGGTATGGCATTTTTTGAATCCTATAATTATTTATTTATCATCCATCAGTAATTGTAAGTGGGCATAAGCTTGTTATTACTATGTATAATAAATAAATTAGATCCCAACAGGAAGATAAAACAAATTAAAAATAATATGAAGGTTGTAACAAATTCCAGGAGTTTTTCAAAACGGTTCTAACAGCCAGCCAGCAGCCACATGTATCAATGCACATATTTTCCCTTACTTAGTTTTAGAGTTTATTAAACTAACGACGCGTCCTATAAATTTACGATACACGTCCAAAAATTATACACGTCAATCTCAAAAAATTAAAATTTCAATTTAAAATTTTTTTGAAAAATATTTTTTCCCTCTAATTTATAAAGGAGTAACAATAGTTCGAGAAATTTGTTATGGAATCTATTTAGACGAATTTAGGAAGTGAAAAATTTACAAAGTTTTTTTCATTTTTATGAATTAATGATTAAAGTAACAAAAAGTTTTCCTTTTTCTTTCTTTCCAATTTTTTTATTTAAAATAGTGAAAGAAAGATATTATAGTAAATACAGCTGTAATAAACATAGGATTATAAGTCTGATAAGAAGACTGAAATAGTAAATCTTCTTACATCGGTAAGAATATTGAATCCCCAATAGAACTCTTCTGATCTATAAATACAAGTGTTTCACATCTATATTAATTCAAAAAGGGATTAAATGATCTGATCAATTCTTGTAATAAATATATAGTGAACCGGAAGATTCTGTGCTTTCAATACCGTATATTTTTAGTATTTTTAAGTACCTATTGTATTATGTTTCAGTTTTACATATGATATCGGTTTATAACAAATACTGTCGACTAACAGGAGGACAATCGTAAAGCAAAATAATAACAATGGATTCTTGTTCAGAAACATGTCGTTGTAAATACTAATTTTAGTATTATCAAGTTTTTACCTCATGCAAAAGTTTTGCCTCATGCATCAATTTTTTCCCTAATGTAATTAATTAAAACTGTCTTGAGCTTTGTTTATTTCCACGTTTCACATTAAATTATCTACTATGTGCACTGTTTTCCTTAATTTACCTATCACTAGTAAATACATTGACATCTTGAATTAATTTTTACATTTATGTCTGTTTAAGATCATTTATTTCATCAGCACAAATATATAAAGTAAACTTAGATTGGTATATATTACAATGCATAAATTTTTTAATTGAAATAAATTGTATTTTATAACCATCGTAAAGAAATATTCAAAAAGTTAAAGTGAGTGGGTGAAAAATTATGTAAAAAAAATATAACCAGATCACGCCTTTGTTACAGAATAATTATAATAAATCTATATGATAAGCATAAATCAAAAAACAACAAAAAATAGCATTATAAAAACTTACTGTATCTCATTATCTGGAATATCCAATATCTTAATAAAATTTTCATATATAACGCAGTGTATTGATTTTTTTTTTTGACGCTAAAAAGTAGAAATAACAGATTCCCAAGAGGGCAACACATTGTTAAAATCTAAAAGTATTGAAGGTTTGCACGTGAGACATAAAATCTTATAAAATATGAGAAAATCTTATTGGAAGTACCTCCTTTAAAAGAAAAAAAGAGAAAAAGAAAACAAGTAAAGCCATGATAAATAATTGATTGTCTTTGCAAAAAAAAAAATTCAAAATTTATCTCAGCTGTTTTCTTTTAAATTTTACTGCTTACTAAGATTTCGTTGTATAATATGAAAAATGATCTATTTTCACTAAAAATCAAATTTCTCTATTTATCGAGTAAATTCATGATCTTAGATTTAAATTATATGTTAACAAATTGGATTCAAGCAGAATATAATTATTTAAAAAACACTAATTGTAATCTACTTAGACTTTAATATTATTCTTTTCTCTCATTACTACACGTTTTTCTCCTTTTGCAGAGATTTTTAGTTAGTCAAAACGTATAAAATTACATACATTGAATTTAAAAAAAATTGGATTAAGTCCCAATTTTTAAAAAACAATTTTTAAAAGTTAATAATTTTATATTAATAACTGAGATGTTACTCATACCTCTCTATACTTTTACTTCTCGTTTTTTTTTTTAAATCCAATATATACGAGTATAATTCGACTTACTTTGAAGAAAGCAGAGACCTACTCCAAAGTGCTTATCGTAAAAAAAAAATAGAAAAAAAAATAAATCAAAGAGATCAAAGGGATAAAAGAGCACTTTCTTTTTGGACGGATGAGGACGTTTTGCGTAAACAGCACCCTTCAATCGGTCCAGTAGTGAAGCGGTGATGGTGAGCAGTATTGGTGATTCCGAGGTGACGGGGTCTGCCAATCTTCAGGTAATCCATGAGGACCTCATTGCGAGAATCTCAATAAACTATAGCCATGTCTTTTCCTGCAAATGGAACCGTTTCCGCTTTCTTACGCTCCCTTTCACTTGTTCCTAGACATTGTTTGGTGTCTGACATGTAATGGTGAATCTGTCTTTCATCTATTGTTATAAAACGTAGACGATATTCACCAGTACCGCATTTAAATAAGTCAAAACACCCTTGAAAAGTGTTTAGTCGAATGCTTTTTTGGCTGACAGTTAACAACAAACGCGGCACCCATCGATCGGAAAGCTTCTTTATACAAAAAATATTGTGTAAAATGTGGCGGACACGGTCTATCGAGATGTTTGCAATGAAGTCAGCTCGCATAGCTTAAGTAGGGGTTCATTTAATCGGCATTGTGGATTGGATTTTTGTAACGATTTCATTGCCGTAGCGATTTTGAGGCGTTCCAAACTTTCATCATCATGAATAGATATACGACGACGTTCAAATTCGGCAGCCCACTTTTTAACAGTCGAAAGGGAAGAATCCTTTAAAATGGAATCTAACTCTTTTGGCAAATCTTTAGAACAAAAGTACTTTATAACAGCTCGAACTTCAATTTTATCATTATTCAGAAAATGTCAAAACTAGTTTTCTTTACTCGATATCCAACTGCACGTAATTGAACGCACGCTTTTGAAATTTTGCTTCACCCAATCTAAAGAATCACATTTTATAAATATTATATTATTTGGTTACATTTGCGACATCTCTATTAGGTAGAGAAGTTTCCAAACGGTCCTAGTACTGAAGGACAAAGATGAAACTAGCAGTGAAAATATTAATTTGCCGCTATTTTTATAAAGGATTGTGTAGCCTGAAGTTTGTTACATTAAAGTCTTTTATTATAAAGTTCTTTAAAATTTACAACTTAAATCTTTCCGTTTAAATTTTTAGGTTGGTTCCTCTGAGGGCTTAGGTCGTTGTGGTCTTATAGCGAAAAAAATATATATAATTTCTATATAATCACTGTACCTATAACTCAACTTGTCCTGACTGACTGATTGATCAACGCCCAACAAAATCTACTGAAGATAAATTGATGGAAATTTGTATACATGTTCTCACGGTGTAAGTGCATACTATAAAAGGATTTTTTGATAATCCGAGATTAAAGGGTTAAAATAGAGTAACATTAAATTTTAACATTAACTTCTCAGAAAAAATGAAGATATCAACTTCATTTTTGGTGTGTCTAATCTTCATGAGTATATCTAAAAACTCATTTCTAGATTTTTTGTAATTCGACCTTAAAAGGGAAGAAGAAAGATAAAACATTTTTAATAATGATGGCAAATTTTACCCATTTCCGACTATACTAAAGGAGGTATTCTGTAGAGTTGAGCTTGCAAATACTCTTCATATAAATATCTAAAACCCATTTTCGGGTTTTTGAATTTCGATTTTTTTAGAGTGCATTGGTGTACGGGGGCCGGCTCAACTAACACAGCCATTGCCAGTATTAATATATGTGAGACGCGATTGGCTGCACCTGCCTTCGGTCTCTTGTCTTAGAAACATGAAATAAAAAATTGACCACAACGGGAAACTCAAGTAACTACACAGCGCGGGCGAAGTCGCGACGGGAGTGCTAATATATATATATATATATATATATATATATCTGAGATGTAATTCTTTTAACTATTTGAGATGTATTCTATCCTGATCTTAAAGTTGTACAATACCATCGCTGTAACTACTCTATTATATGGATAAGAGGGTTGGGTTTTAAGAAAACATGAATTAAGCTCTATATAGGCCACCGAAATGAACTTCTTAAAGGGCCTTAAAGGTGTAACAAGAAGGAATAGAATACCCAATGAGGATGTTAGAAGAGACTTTAATATTACTTCTATAACTGATGTAATAACAAATTATAGAGACCGATGGAAGGAACATGTAGGAAGAAGAATTCCTAAACGAACTCTTACCTACATTCCATTTGGAAGGAGGGAGAGAGGATGACCAAGGGAGCGCTGGAATGCCGGGCATGACCTATGCGGTGTTATGGAAATGATGTTGATGATATTTTTGAATATATATATCTGATGCTTGTAACCACTATAATACAATTTAATATTTTAGAAAATTCTGTTACATCTTTATCAAGTACATTAAAATCAATTTTTTTTTCTCTCGGTTTTAATAAAGAAAGATCAAAAAATCGTCTATATTGATAATGTTTCTATGTTATGAGAAAAAATTATAGGAAAAGATCATTACCTAAAACTTGCTTAAATGATTACATGAATTTGGTGCAGTAATAAAACATGCAGAAATCAATAAATGTTGAAATACGTTAATGGTAAACTTATCTATAAAGATAATTTATTTTGTCAAACTGAGTTTTTTAAATATAAATAATATAATAAAACTTGTTTTTTAAATTCAATTTAAACGATGTAGTTTTTAAATTGTATAGCAATAAATGATAATCAAGAAGGTGAATCGAAAATAATAATGATAGTCGAAAATAATAGATGAATTGGAAATGTGTCAATGAAGAAATTTATAAAAAAAAAAAAAAATGCAAATAAGGAACAAGAAAGTTCAAAAGATAATTTTAGATGGAAAACCTTTGGCTAATACTTCTAATTATATATAAAAAAAATTGTATTATAAACGATTAATTAAAAATAAAGTACTATGAAAAAAGAAGTAAAATGATCAAGTTTGCGGAAGAAAGAAAAAAAATTGGCAGGAGGAGAGAACGCAGAAAGAGCAAGCACAGCAGAAAAATCAAAATAGAAGTAGTATTTAATTAAAAATTTGTTAGGTTGTATTTCATTCATAGTAATCTATAGTTTGCAATAAGGATGTTTATACAAAGTACAGCAAAATCAAGGTACCCATTTTAAATCATGCGATTTGTTGGCCAAGGTTTATTGAGCTGATATTAATGCCATTGCATAGTGCAATTCAAATAATTTTTTATCCACCATAAAATATGACCTTAGCAATCAATATGGATCATTTGTCGTACGAACATCGCACGTTTGTGATTGAAACTTTTTCCAAGTGTGTTGATAGTATTGTAAGAACACAGCGTTTCTTTCGGAAACATTTCGAAATCATCCGGAATGGACAAGTACAGTCGCGGAAGGCGCTTACCAGATGGTGCGGTTCAGAACAACAGCATCTGCTTCAAACAAGAAGCCACGAGCCAGTTGGATTTTGTTCCAACGCGTTCAATTTGTCGACATTCGCAAGCCCTTAACATATCGGACAGAACTGTGCGACGGATGTTGCATCTGAATATTAAGTTCCTTCCATACAAGATGAAAGTGGTGCAAGAATTATTGCTCAGTGATCTAGAGGCACGTCGGAATATCCATATACAGCTTCTGAAGATGATAATCACCCATACTGATTTTCTCAAAAATCGGATGATGTCTGACGATGCTCATTTGATTTATGTGCATAACATCATCATCTAACTTTATGTGCTGGGCGCCTCGAAATCCTTATTAGTTTTATGAACGTCTACTGTAAAATGGGAAAAAGTTACTGTATGGTGAGGAATGTCTTCTCAGTCTATTTTTGGTCCCAATATCTTTGAGAATGATGCAAGAGACACTGTCACAATCACAGCAGATCGTTAAGATGTTACATTGCAATACTTGGTAACACTGCAAATGAGCCGTAAGAACATTAATATGCAGTCGTGATTCCAATACCGCTCACACATCAAGAACGTCCATGATAATCTTACGAATAATGTTTCCGAAGTACCTTATTTCCAGGTTTAGTCGTCAACTGGCCACCCTGTTCGCCCGATTTATCGACGTGTGGTATTTTTCTATGGAGATTCCTGAAATTCAAAATAACAGGTAAGCAAATATTCAGGAATCGAATAGCAGAATTCGCACAAAAATTGAGGTGATAACAAGAATCATTCTGTGTAAGATACGGCAAGTGTGTGCGCTCGTGCAGAAGATTGCATTGCCAACAACGGTGATCACCTAAAATAATTTACAAAAAGGGACATGTGTACGGAAATGTATGAAGTGTTCTTTCAAATAGTGTAAACTAATAATACTCTTATGAGTTATAATTCTTCGTACTTAAATATAATGTTTAAAATGGATCATTGTTTCTGCCGCACCCGGGTTTAATAACAAATACCTAACGCGTATATTTCGTAATCAAATAATCACTTTTATAATTTTACGTCCATTTTACACTCTTCTAGCAGATCAATTCTGTTCCAATTTTTCGGTAATTAAATAGATAAAAAATGTTTTAATTCATTTATGCGAATTGTGATAAGAATTCACGATTATAAATATTTAATGACGAGGACATTTTGATGGCGTGATATTTGGTGATTGTTAGGGGTCCTTACATACCGTATAACAATACAGTTAACAAGGCAATACACAACATTATAAATTTTCTCCGTCATACAATTACTTAAAACGTGCTAATCGTTTTAACTACGTTTAACCGGATGAATCTAATGATTTCATCGCGTGACACTATATTTTAGTTTTTTTTTTTATTCTTTGGCGAAATATTTAAACGATTATTATCACCGCATCTTGCATAAAAATTGACGCATATAAAATTTCTGCCTAATAGATAACTAATGGTATAGTTTAGATGCGATTTCATGAAGGAAAATATATATAAAATGTTTTTCAATAATATTTACTTCTTTTGTAGTAAAAACTTGCATCGATAGAAAATATCAGTTAAAAAAATATTTAAAAAGGATGACTGGTTGCTCTACCATATAACTTTACGTGTGACCTGTACTGGAAAAAATAATTTGATATTCTAAATTAAAATAGTATATTGAAGGCTAATTGTTTCCTTTGACATTTGGAAGTTCCAGTACATTATATAGCTTTCTTGATTCGGTACCCTTAGGCCGTTACATGCATAGTTTGTGTACTGATTACACCTGTAACTTATTACATCCGTTATAGCTAAGCCAAGATTTGTTGTTTATCAGAACCTAGCAAAAGAAAGCACGGTGGCCATAAAGAAGTTGTTAACGTTAAAATATAAATCTTCATACCAGGAAAAACTAGTGCTAACCATCTACACCATTCTGATGCTTTACATTGAAAAAAATAACAGATAAAGATATGGACATACAGAACAAAATTTTCAACGCTTTATCTGTATTAGTTTTCGGAATAGCTCGTAAATTCACCCCCTTAAAAAAAATAATATTTTAAATGTGAATTACTGAAATCTTTAAAATTATTATAATATATAATATATGTATTTAAAAAATAACTGTAAACAGTTTGAAAGAAAGCTTATAAAATAAAATCTAAATTTACTTGGTGAAAATAGGAGTGAGATCTTTCTTATGTGTTTGCAAATACCCTAGCTTAAATAGACTTTACCGATAAATTAAATTAAATCCCCTGTTGATACTAGAAGGAGTTTTGTGATTCTAGGAAAGACTTTGACTAAAATGATCAGGCATTACAGCTGAAAGAATGATTTGAAGTTTCACGTGTATACTTCTTTTTGAGTTTATTTGTGTTAATTTGTGATTTGTATCAAACAGAAGTTGCGGTTGGGAAATTGAGGTATTCAAGAGAAATGCTGTATAGCAGTTACATAATAGAGAATTGAGAAGTATTTGTGTGTAGTGCTATAATTTCAACAACGTAATCTTTTTTTATCCTACTAACTGGATTGCTTCTTCTTGTTGATTTTTTTTTAAATTAAAAAATAAAATAAAATTATTGTATTTTAATCAATAATAAACAATCCGCTAATATAGTGGAGTAAAGTAACAGTTATAAATTATTGATACAATTTCTACAAAATTAAATTAAATATTTACATTACGAAATAAAAAAATAATAGACATAAAAGAATAATTCAATAAAACACAAAAAAAAAACTAAATTAATTCTTCAAAAAAAAAAAAAAAATTAATTAAATTAAGTAATTATTTATTTTTAATTTTTTAAATCTATACTTTTTAAATCTGCAAAAAATAAAAAAAACATAAATAATTATTAATAACATTCTAGCAGTTTAATTGGCATCCACTTGAAAATGCTGAAATTTAAAAGATAAAGAATTAATTTTTTTTTTTTTAGATTTAAATGCTTTTTTTTAAGTCTGTATTTTTTTTTTTAAAAACTTCTTTATCATTTAAAATATAAGTTTGCTTAAACGAAAACGCGGGAGAAAAATACCAAACTTAAAATATTTCAGAAGATGATAACATCATGATAAAAATTTAAAAAAAGGAATTCAGAGAAACGACAGAACGTGAAGTAGGTTCCTTCCTTAATGGGGTGCAGAAATATCCATGAATATTAGAATGACAAAATATTATAACTTATTAAGGTAAAAACTACATTGAAGTGAAGATACTGTCAGTCGGTAGCTTCTCCGTGCGAGATGTAGGTAATTCGAGATCCGAATCAGTTATATTTTAAATCGAACGCTTCCGTGATACTTTTCCTCCATTCACTAGTTGGGTTTATAATAATAACATATTCAGGCTCGGAATTCATGAATTTAATAAGCTACAGAAACATTTATTACAACGACACGTAACGCAGCTGCCTACAGGAACTAAATTAACCAATTTGCGCTAGAAAATAACTCGTGACTTTAATATCATTAAAAAAATAATTTTTTAGAGATGGGGAATAAATTTTAAGAAATTGTTTTCTAAAAATCTGTACCTATAAAACCAAATGTCCTGAATGACTCATAATCAACGCCCATCAAAATCTATTGAAGATAAATTAATGAATCTTTTGCTTATACTTTCTTGTTACGGTGGTAATGCGTGCTAAAAAGATTTTTTTAAATTTCGAATGTAAAGGGTTAAAATGGGGTGAAATAAATTTTATAAATATATTTTTTTTTTTAATTTATCGGTAATAAAGAAGATATCTACTTGATATTTGTTTTGTAATCTTCATGTGAATATCTAAAAATGAATTTCTAGATTTTTCGAAATTTGACTTAGAAAAAGGTGAAGAAAGATAAAAGATTTGAACTATGATTGCAAATTTTTCTCATTTCTGACTATATTAAACGAGATATTCCCTTGATCTGAACTTGCGAGTACTCTTCAGATAAATATCTAAAAACCATTTTCGGGTTTTTTTTAAATTTCTATTTTTTTAAAAGTGCGACGGCGTATGGCGTGGCGGTTCAACCAACACAGCCACGGCAACTGTTACCTTACGTGCGACGTACTGGCTCCACCTGCCCCAGTTACTTAACTCTGATATAGACACTACCTGACTTCATTGTACGCTTATTAAATTACATATTTTTTGCTGCACTTCGTTTAAACTTATTTCATTTGAAAGCGAGATACGATCCTCCAATTCTGTAATAAAATGAACAGTTACACAATTGCTGAAATATTAGGTTTTATTAAAATCAAATATTTATTCAAATCATTAATTCAATAATCATACATGAATTATTAGGATAGAGTAAAAGTCCCTTTATTACTCTATTACTACATCAGTATTATTCGTATTTTCATGAGTTGCTGATTACCAAAAGTTTCAGATTTCTGGTGTGACGTATAAATAAAAGTTAATAATAATTAAACTATTCCATTTAGTGAACTCCTGTATACTGGCTACAAATGTTAATTTCGACCTTACCGTGTAAAATATTCAGTTTTTATTATTGGATTATTAGATGAATAATCAAAAATGAAAAAGAAACAATCATAAAGGAAAAATAAAGATAACACGAAGAAGTATATCTAAAAAAACGACAAGAAGATGAATATGAAGAGGAAGAAAATGTTAAACCAAAGAAATAATAAAAGGGAATAAATGTTGCAAACCAAAAAATAAAAAATAAACAGGAAGAAATGTTGAAAATAAAGAAAGAATAAAAACATTAAGGGAAGATGAATCTCAATAGACAGAAATTTTGAAAAATAGAGAATGTGAACGCAAATTAAGTTCACAAGAATTACATCAAACCAAAGAGCGATTAAATGACTGGCAACAAAAGCAAATAAACGAAATGATAATCAACTCCGACTTAGAATATGTCCGACAATATCAGATGAGTAATGAACTAAAAGATAAGAATTTTTTACAATTTATTAAAGATCGGGCCTTTATTCCTCAGTGTATATGTTGTTCTTGTGAGAGTCTATTTTTCATTTACTTTGTAGTTAACTTTAATGTAGACAAAATTAAACAGAAATTCCAGAATAATTAAATAAAATTAAACAGAACTTATTAAACGAGAAAATCTAAAAATAATGTGATTATAAATTATAATTTTCAATTAATATTAAAAAATCAGATGTTGCACCAAATCTATTACATATACACATTTTTAAAAGTACAATAACATTTTATTTCACTAATAATTTCTGATTTTTTCATTTTTTTTATTATCATTGAATTATTATTTATTGCAATTTTTATTTTTTTAAATCACGGGTTAATAATTATTAAATCAATATATTTAAATAAAAAAAATAAATAAAAAAAAAAAGCGTTAAAAAACAAAAGGAGACAAAGTCTGATTCGAACCGATGTGCCTTCCCATTAAGATCAAAATATTCATTAGTTAAAATTTTAATTTTAATTTCGATTGCGATAAAAAGGGAGGTGCACAATTAAGATATTACAAAAGTGCTAAATCCAAAATTTCAACATCCTATACGGCTAATCGTTTTTGAGTTATGCGAGATACATACGCACATACATAGTACGTACAGACGTCATGCCGAAACTAGTCAAAATGGATTCCCGATGGTCAAAAAGGATATTTCCGCTGAAATATGGAAACCGTGTTTCGCGATCACAATAACTTCGTACAAGGAAGTGAAAATATAAAATAAGAAACATTAAAAAACTTAAAAAAAAGAACGAGAAACGAAATACGGTCACCTCCTAATGGTGTTTATTGGGTAAAGCTAAAAATCGAGCAGAAGTACATTTTTAACTGTACGAAGGATGGATAACCAGCTATAACTACTATTTTTAAGATAGAGACAGACTACTTTGAAACCGCATTCTTTCAGATCAGCCAAATTTCCGGCTTCTGCACTGACTAAATTGTTGCTCTGAAGAAATTACAATACACTGATAGTTTTTATAAACTGAAGAGACTCTGATATTTATTTATCATTATTATTCTCACCAGCACGATTTTAATCAGTATAGCGGGTTGCAGGAAGCTGAGCTCCCTGGCTAAACAGGAAGGGCAGGCTAGGCGATCCCTCATTATGTATTTAGGTTAAGTTTAACAAATTTGGTTAAGTAAAGTTTTCTCTAAATCTAAACCCTCTTTAAATAGTCTAAAATAAGAAGAAAATGTTCAAAGAAACCTTTCTGCATTTTACGTCAGGGGTCTATAATTTTTTTTTTAAATTGTAGATATTTCTGATAGCTTTAGATATGAAGTATAAATTTCCAAAAAAGTTTTGAATAATATTAAAACAGAAAGGAGATTAAAACGTTATATTTCAATTTGAAGAGGTGGAGGTTAACTTTTTGGGGTTATTTATATACGCTTTATAGGAAGAAAATATTCATTAATAAAGTTTTCTCAGAAATGCTCCTGAAGAAATTCGAAATTTGAAAGAAAACGATTTTTGAATAAAATGAACATGATCAATGTCCCATATATAGAAATGTTAGAGCCAAATTGAAGAAAATCGATTTAAGATTTATGACGAAAAGCAGGACGACAAACTTACATACGTACGTACATACATATGTTGTTTTTTTTTTTTGTAGGTGAACTAATTGGACCCTAAAACGTAAAGATTTGTAAGAATCTGGTATTTCATTTTTGAAATGATCACCATACTTTCTCCTTTAATATCCTATTCTAGCTACATTCGCCGGTAAAGTAAAAAACCATAATCGTCATGTAATCCAAATTGGACTTGATCTTATTACATGTTTTTTAACAAGAAGAAACTTATTCCGGTATCAAAACAGGTAATTCAGTTACAAAAAAAGAAAAAAATCATTAATACCGTGTTTTTTTTTTGTGATAATAAAGGCTTAAATACTGCCTAACAAAATATTAAGAGTTTATATCAATGGAATTTAGAAGCTCTTCTGCTTATGAAACTGATTAAAAAACAAGTCATTTTTATCAACTTTTAGCTTTAACATCGTAATTTTTTTTTACAGAAAAATCTAATTATATTAAAATTTTTATTTTCATTTTACGAAAAATGAATCAATTATAAAAATTACAATAGATGAATGAACTGAGTCGTTATTTTTAATAGCGATGTGTGATATTTGGCATTATTCTTCCTGAACGAGCTTACTTACTTCCAAGTTCAAGGAAAGTCTCGTAAAGTTTAAGGAAACAACAGAGTTGTGATCAATAGTATGAAGGTTATCTTCCAACAAAAACGAATTGCCAAGATTCACAAATAGTCACAACAAAACTCTCTTTTTACACTATTATAGAGGTTTTTTTTTAATATTATAAATTGATATAATTATTTAAATATATTTATTTCTATTTATTGTAGGAAGTTGTAAAATATTTTAAAATAGAAATACCAGTAATATGCGAATATAAATAAAATCATTGTGATTCAAAAAAAAGTTCATATTGTCATAGTTTTATGAAATTTGATTGCATTAATATATATATATGTATACACATTTTAATTAAAATATTATAGAACTAAGGGGTAGGTTGCGTATACCAGAAAAATGCGTATATAAAAAAATAACCTTTTATTTTGATGTAAATTTTATTTTTCTTCCTTGTACGAAGTAAAGGAAAAATTGTGATCACGAAAAATTTCGGTTTTCAGATTTTAACAGAAATATCCATTTTGAGTAGTTTCGGCGTGATGTCTGTAAGCATTTATCTTGCGTAACTCAAAAACGATTAACCGTAGGATGTTAAAATTTTGGATTTAGGAATGTTGTAACATCTAGTTGTGCACCTCCCTTATGATTGTATCAATTGAACCAAACGTGTCTAAAAAAGCCCAAAATCCAAATTTATTTTGGATTTTGGACTACTTCTTAACTATAATAATAAGCCCTCATGGAGAGCTTTTCAACGATAAAAGTGGTACTTATTTTCATTTGTTTCAGAGTTATAGCCAAATAAAATTTTAATTAATAAAATATCTGGATCTTAAAAGGGGAAGGCATATCGGTTCAAATCCGATTTCGTCTCCTTTTTTAACTTTTTTTTAAAATTAAATATGTTGATTTATTAATAATTATTAACCTCAAATTGTAAAAAAAATACAATAATTAATTCAATAATAACAATAAAATAAATAAAAAAATATCAGCAGTTATTAATGAAATAAAATGTTATGTACTTTTCATTTAAAAAAAATGTGTATATGTAATTTAATAGTCGTACAAGGAAGTCATGTGATGTCCAAATTAGATTTTTTTACTATAAAAATTCAAAATCAGGGATTTGATAAGCCAAGCTGTAATTTGCAGATATTTAAATAATAAGACCAATATCTGTTCATAACCAATTTCAAAAGTGCTTAGATAATACACAGATTTACATTATTAAGTTAAATCATAGGAAAATTCTAGGTGAAATAATTTATAAATGTGTTACATAGGCAATGTGTTAATTTTATTTTAAAATAATCCTCTAACCAATACTCCCTAGGTTTTATAAATAAAATAGTTGTCCTATAAAAGTTAAATCAAGCTTTGGTTTGATAACAAATAAACAGGGCAATAGAACTTAGCACTTCTGTTCTTTATCCGTTCTATAAAAGACACTATTAGATATTTAAAAAACAAAATTTTAATGTTCGGAAACGATTCAAATTCTTTTGTTCTCAAAAGAATTTGATTTTTTCCGTTTTGATTATATTTAGACGCGTAAGGCTCTTTTTTTATTATATATAAATTTAAATTAAATAATTTTATATTCATTTTTAATTAATTACATATATTCCGGTCAAGTCAAATTGGTTCTTATTTTTGGAGCGCTATAAAAAATTCTAAAAAAATGTAATTATATTTTTAAAATACCAATCTCTTTATTCTGAGTGAAATGAGTAATAACTAATATGAAATTATTTTTAGCAGTTTATAGTTTTACTAGCGCAAAACTAGAAAAACTCTCGAGACTTAGAAAGGTATTTCAAATAAATCAAGCTTAGATCTCTATAAAAAAGAAAAAAAGACATCCAGCGGAGATAAAAATTTTGTTCATACTATCCTTTTTATATTGGTTCCGCATGTCAATCACTGTTAAACGATTTTTTAAACGCCCAAGAATATTTTTGCAAAGGAAACAGATTTCAGAATGATATTTCACGATAAATTTGGTACCATTGGAATCTTTTGGATACCATAGACTTAATAAATCGGGTTTGAAATCAAGAAAATTAAGTTAAAAAGGAAAAATGAATTAAAACGTTTTATGGCCAACCGCATTACACTACATCATGTACACTCCTAGCTGTAATGCTCCTTACTGGATTTAAGTAACTTGTAGCTGCGTTACCGAGATACCCAGCTGGGTATCCCTGAGCTGGGTTACCTTGAGTATGACTGAATTATTTTTAGTTTGTTTAAACACTAAAACTATTTTTTTCCATATAATTCATGTAGGTTAATTTTTATGCTTTACAGAGACAGGAGTTAAGTTTACTTGGATACGACTGTAACTCGGTTTGTACTTTTTCCAAGTTGTCATAACCAGCGTTATTCACGCGAGTTGTATTCCTTCATAAATACCGAAAAGTTGTGAAATTTTACTACAAAAAACGTAAATATATTGTAAGGAAACGAATGCAATATGAATTCCCCGTAAAGATTGATAATCGAGGGGAATAATGACTGTAAACCCTCAAATTTAATTATAGGATCTCTTACTGTTAAATTTTTGAGAGCTGAAGACAAAGCTTTCACAATTAGAAGAGGTACAGAAGGAAATAAAAATCTATATAGGAACTCAGAAGAAATTATATACAGAAAGATGTAGGCTTTATTTTTAAAGAGTACCTTAAAGGAAGAATATAGATATTTAATAGTATATCAGAGCGTACCAAAGAGGTAAAATTAAGTGCTGGAAAAAAATAAGACATTTCAAATTTATCAAATATAGGCCCCTACTGCAGAAGGCAAACAAACTGAAAGGTAAATCTTTTACGACACTTTAGCTGTAGCGTTAAAGTAAGAGAAACAAAATTGAAAACGATCAAATTCAAATCAATTGGAAACGATCAAATTTTGGATATAGGCGATTTCTGGTAATCAAGTCCGGTATTCGGAAACCAGAAGAAAATAGCACAGTAGAATAGTGTGGGTTACAGCAAGAGGAATGAGGCGAGCTAACTGTTGGTAAACTTTTATCAAGACGGAATAAAGATAATAAATAATTATTTTTATAAAAACCTGGCAAAAAGTGGACTTGGATTTCATTAAACCCATTAAACAAAATCGAAACTAATTATGTACTGGCTAAAAGAGAAATCCAGCTGGATGTGCCAGCAAACAAAATTATCTACCTAACATATAATGGTAAAACGTGTGTTGTCAAGTGAGTGGTTAATCAGGAGGCCTCGAAGTACGTGGTCATGAGTTTTGTCAATTCATGATCATTAAGAGAAAGTGGGTTTGAAGGAAATAAAAATTAAATTGTAACCACGTCAACAACTGAGCTTACAAGAAAGTTAAAACTTATTGGAGAAGGCTATACTTGAGGTTTTGAGC
Organism: Lycorma delicatula; assembly: GCF_047948215.1. Lineage (NCBI taxonomy): Eukaryota > Metazoa > Arthropoda > Insecta > Hemiptera > Fulgoridae > Lycorma > Lycorma delicatula. Next base: position 139,984,084 of record NC_134458.1, on the reverse strand, counting down.
TGTCAAAAGGAAAAAGGTTATATCAAATTTTAGAAAAGACAAAACTCGTTACCATAGTAGACATAACATTAAAAACGTCGATGATAAACTGGTAGGAGACACTGAGAAATAGATAGATCGGTAGAAAAACAGAAAGAAAACACTACATGTAATGATAAATCCGAGCAATAAGACAACGAGAATTAAAAGGATAAAAATATAAGGCTACCATATTTTTTGAAGAGCTACTTAGCAATCCAAACAGTATGATAGGGGCAATGAGATTGTAACTCCGAATACATAGATGTACCTTACTTTCGAAAATGTCATGTGGTCACGGTTTTTAAAATATTAAAAAAATTTAAAATAGTAGTAAATGATAAGATGATAAATGACATAAATAAGGAGATAAAAGAATTGTTTCAAATATGATAAATGTGATATTAATAGAACAAATAATGAAGTTGATTCAGAATCATCTCCAACCTCTATTGAGCTGTTATCAACCGGTCGAATATCCTAGTTTTTGAAGGGAACTTTTAACTGTAGACAAACTTCAAGCTTCAGAAAAGTATGAAGAACATCAGATTTGTTTCTTACCTAGCATTTACCAATTACAAAAAAAATTTGATTGTTTAAATCGCTCTCATTTACATTTGAAACCAAAAAGCCCAATTGCTTTAATCAAATTAAATATATTTATAAAAAATCTTCTATGGACACCACATGACTTCCTTGTACGCCTATTAAATTGCACATACACATCTTTTTAAAATGAAAATAAATAAAATTTTATTTCACTAATAACTTCTGATATTTTTTCATACATATATTTTTTTATTGTTATTATTGAATTATTATTTATTGTAAAAGTTTTTTTCACAATCACAGGTTTATTAATAAATCAATACATTTAAATTAGAAAAAAAAGGAAATGAAGTCGGGTTCGAACCGATGTACCTTCCCCTTGTAAGATCCATATATTTCATTGATTAAAAGTTCATTCGAATATAACTCTGGAACCAATGAAAGTAAGTACCAATTATTATTTATTGTTGAAAAGCTCTCAATGAGGGCTTAATACTGCAGTTAAGAAAAAGCCCAGAATCCAGATGTTTTGGATTTCGGACTTTTTTGGACATCTTTGGTCAAGTCGATTACAATCAAAAGGGGAAATGCACAACTAGATGTTACAACAATCCTAAATCCAAAATTTCATCATTCTACGGCTAATCGTTTTTGAATTATGCGATACATACGTACGTACAGAAATTAAACTGGACTCTAAATGTCATCTATCTAGGTATCAGCTTATCTCCTGCAAAGATATGACTTGAAGAAAATAAAAAGAAGGTGCATGATTACATGGAAGAAGTACTGGGTTTTAAAGTTTATTCTTAAAAACAAAGACATCAATTTGTGAAAGAAGATGAAAATATTAAAGCATTGCCTATTCCCAACATTCAAATACGCTCGAAAAAACGTGGTAACTCAAAACAAAATTTAATTTATAAAATAGCAAAAATTCAAACGACAATGCAAAAAAATGTCCTAAATATTAATAAATTACAAAAAATTAAAATTACAGCTATTAAAGGAATAACAAAATTAGAAGATTTAATTAAAATAGAGATATTGAAGTGGAAGTGGGCCGGACATATTGCTAGCAGACAAGAGGACGGTAGATTTACTAAGAAGGTGGTGATTGAACGGGAGATCCAAGCGGGAGGTTAAGGAAAGTTGAAAGAGAAAGACGACATCGTAAAGAGAGCAGATCTGTAGTGGATGACAATGGCTAAGGACCACGATAACACAAGTAGCGAAACCTGGAGGAGACCTGTGCCCATTAAAAGAGCCTAGTTTCCAAAGTTTAAGTGGTTTGCATGCAGTATTGATAATAGTTAAAATGTTTGACAAATAGAGGACAACAATATAATTAACTTTAAATTAGATAATGGAGAAATGAATGTGTTATATGATTTTTATTTATTTTCCTTTTCAGTATGTACTACTGTATTTTAATACAATTTTGCAGTTCTTTTCATTTTATTGATCTAGAAATTTAAACTGTAAGTTATGTTATGATAACAATAAAGTTATTTATTTAAATATAAATATACTCATACAATCAAAATGATTAAATGCATATATTTTTAAATACGAAAACTCTGAAAAAACAATTTAGAAAAAATTAATAACTAGATGCATATTTTGATTGTTAAACAATCATCGCCAGTAGATACCGTAAATAAAACAGTTAAATATAAAATAAAAACATAAAATAATATTTAAAAAAAAATCAATTATAAAAATAATTATGATAAATTAACAGATTGATTGCTATAAGACCCCCGATTCTTTGTCTTAAGCTACGTATAGCTGGGATATAAGACCCATTTTGATGTCTCAGTGTAATAGTGATTTCCAACTGCTTTATTGGGTAAGTTTTTTCAGTAGAAAAACACATTGTAATAGAGCAAATTATAACGATTTCTGCGTATATTTAGCTTTTATGTGCAATTCATCATTCAAAAGTTACTATTTCCCAAAAATTATAACTTTTACATTTTTGTTATAAAATAAAAACCGATTTTACGAAATAAATTTAATCTATAGAATTATCTTATCATTAGGTTTGGTAAGCAAGTTAAGACCCAATATTGGGGATGTGCTAGGCATACGTACGTATCTGGCCTTTTTTTCTAGATTACTATTAAATCGAAATAATTATAGATAAAAAAAGATTCAATTAGTGTATTTTTTTATGTTTTTATTTTTTCAATGTAAAAATTTCTTTTGAATTTTGTTGTTACAAAGTTATCAAGAAATAAAAAGTTGAAAAAATTGGATGTAAAGTTTTTCATGTGCGTTGTGAACCAAATAAATCTACATTCTTTAGATTCATTATTTCAAGATGACTGAAATAATTACTTCCCTTATTCTGATTATAGTATTATTCTGATTGTAATATTGTTTTGCTGTTTTAATTAATTTTTGTGAATTTAACAAAATCTACTTCTTTCCAATAAGATTTCAGACCAAATGGTACTCGGCTTTTACTAAAAATTATAACATTAAAAGTTATGTTTACTCGTCATATTTTAAGAATGTAAACAATAATTATTCTAATTAAGATGTAAGAAGTAGTGTTGATTTTGCTAATAGTACAGCGGAGGGGATAGTGTATCGTGACAGATCGTTGAATGTAGCAAGAAGCCAGTCGCAGATCCAGCATTCCCACATGAACGGATTGCTGGCTCCATCCTACTCCAACTGATCTATCTAAACTTTGACAAGTAATATATATTATATGATAAATATAATTTCTGTTAATACATTTAACAGCATATGTATGATTTTTACACGTACCGTAAGTTACTTTACTATCTTAATGAATTAATATTTAATTAAAAAATACTGATATTTAATAACTCTCAATTTCACAGGTAAATATTAATTTATATAAGTCGTTTAAAATTTAGTAACATTATCTGAACAACAATCTACATTCTCTCTAAAAATCAATAATTAAAAAAAAAATGATTGTAATATAACGTAAAAAAACTGATGATGGATTAAAATTTTAATGAAATCATTACAACAGAGCGAAATTTGTTTAAATTTACTTTAGTCTACGCGAAAGAAGAACAATTCATTAAATATAAAATACGAGTAATGAATAATATTATTTAATTAAAACAATATCGTTCAGGACTTTCTCTGTGTAAATTATGTGAAAAAACAGTGACTAACCGTTAAATTTGTATCGTAAAACAGTTGTGCATATGAAAAAATTACATGAGCTAGAAAATAACAGTTCGAGAGGAAAAAATTGGGTCAATAAAAAGGAAAAAATGTTGAATTTTCAAAAGACAAAACCTAGTTCTGAGTAATTAAAAGATAATTAAAACTTAGTAATATTATTATCCTATTTTTACATTATTAATATTATTGTTCTATTACAAAACCTTATTGAAGAAACGAGCATATAAAAAGAAAAAATGAAGGGTTAATAACGCAATATAGTAGTAGTAATAAAAATAATAACAGTAAAAATGAGACTAAAAAAAGGGAATTTTTTTCATAGACATAGTATTTAAAAAGAAACACAAAATAAAACAAGTAAAATAAGTCTGTAAGGCTATATGACAGCAAAAAGAACTAGACAGCTACTAATTAAAACTACTATATTAAAAAAAGAATTTCGAGATAAAATACGACGAAAGAAAATTATTTCTGCCATGTCTTGTAGAGAAAATTTCATTTTATTACAAATAAATATATGTATATATTAACAGAAGCGTGTATATATATATATATATATATATATATATATATATATATTTTGTTTTTTTCTTAATATATATAAAACAACTAGCATCCCTGACGCGGCTTCGCTTGCGCTATATATACTTGCGTTTCCTTTCACGATAAGGGAATGTTTAGCCGTCAGTACTCGCTTCACTCGCCCTTCCCGTCTACCCTACCAAGGGAGCTCTACCCGTTGGACTCCCCTGTGTTCATTAAACTAATGCTTGTAAGAATAATAATAATTGATAAAAATTATAGCCTGTTCAATTTATTAAAACCATCAGTTTATTGTAATATCTTCAAAGCAACAATTTGGTTCACGATTCACTAATTAGTTTTAGATTTCAAGTCGCGGCTTCGCTCGCGAAATACATAATCAAAATTACAAATAAAATTATTATCACAATGTTAACAGTCTCATAAAGATTGATTCTGTAGCGATCGCATAAAAAGTCAGAAATATAAAAAAATAATTTTTTTTACCCCTTAAATTATTAAAATTAAAAAAACAGAAAATGGTTTTTACCTGAAAAATATTTGCAAGACCAAATCGTGTGAATATCGTTTAGTAGAGTTGGAAATGGGAAAAAGTTTTAATCATTATTAAAAATTTTTAACTTTTTCATCCCTTTCACAGTCAAATTTCAACAAATCTATAAATTCCTTTTTAAATATTTACATGAAGATTACACATACCAAAAATCAAGTTGATATCTTCATTTGTTACCGATAAATTAAAAAAAATAGTCAAATAATTGAAAAAATAGTCAAATTTTATGTTATCCCATTTTAATTCTTTAAACTAGTAATTTCAAAAAAAAATCTACAAATTCTTTTTTAGATATTAACGTGAAGAATACACACACAAAAATTCAAGGTGATATCTTCATCTGATACCAAGAAATTAAAAAAATATTAGATTTCATTATGACTCCATTTTAGTCCTTTAAATTCGGAATTTCAAAAATCTTTTCTAATTGTGTGCTTACACCGCAAGAAGAACGTGTATTCCAGTTTTCATCAATATATCTTTAATAGTATTTATCTCGGCGTTGACTATCAATCAGTCAGGATATGTTCTTTTAAACACACAGACATATGTATATATATATATATATATATATATATATTTATATATATATAGATATATATACACATATATATATATATATATATATATATATATATTTATATATCTGTAAGGACATTCAAAAAGTTTCCAAGTTTTGTTCCTTTTATTATTGAATCTAAACTGCAGTCATACCTATAGTATCATTTAAAAGAATGCTAAATAAATATAAAAACACATGGTATATATATATATATATATATATATATATATATATCTACTAATAAACAAACAATAAATCAGGGATGGGATTGTTTGATTAATACAATATTTATCATTTAGTTTATTTAAAAGTAAATTCTGAAATTTTAGAAAATAAAAGGGTATTTAACAACTTCGTTTTATCCAATGGTTGCTGGGTCAAGCCACAAATTACAGACCACCATTTCCATTTTTTTCCATCATTCCTCTACAAGATCTCTCTATTTTTCAGATCTTTCTTTATCCAGTTTAATCATTTCTCTCTTGGTCTTCCTGTAAGTCTTCTTCCAATTATACTTAAATTTAACATCTCTTTTATACTTTTCCGTATGGCATAGTATAAGTTTCCAAATCATTTCAGTCTTCAGTTTTTCCTGTAGTGATTTACAATGTAGATGTTTTCTTATGGCAGCATTTCTAGAACGATTTCATCTCGTTTTTCTTACTACGCTTCTTAAAAATTTAGCTCGGTAACTGATATTTTATAGAAGGATATTAAAAAATAATTTTATTATTAATTATTTTAGGAAAACCAGCATTAATAAAAGTAATGAGAATGATGAAATATTGAAAAAACGTAACTGAAGTAAAAATAATAGAAAACCAGAATGAACTTGTTCTTCTAAAAAGTTAATAATAGTTAGAAAAATAAACAGATAAAACAGCCAAGAGTGAAAAGAAAGCAAACTAACTCCAGCATCTGACATCAAAAGAATTGAAAATACAATGTGACCTACAATCGTAGTTCAAGGCTCAGGAAACTACTGAGACTTCTATTTAGAAGAAAATAAACAAAAGAAAAAAACAGAAAAGTAACATCATTCCAAGCAAGATTTTTTTTCTGTTAGTTATGTACGATACTACAAGTATGTTTCTTTATATTCAATTTCTTAATTGTCAATCAGGTAAAGTAAAGTCAATCTTAAACAGAGATAATTTTAACCCTTTCGGCATCAAATGCTTAGTAAAACACACTTTGACTGAATTTCCAGCCGTAATAGAATTTTTGCACGATTTACGTGCTTCATTGGTATATATTATAAGACAATAAAATATATTCTGTTTAAAATTAAACATCAGTTAAAATTAAATAGAAAATATTTTTTTTTTGTTTTATAAAATAGAATAAATTTGTTTTGTTTTAACAATAAAGATAAGATTGAACATATTATTACTCTAAAAACGAAGTTTCATAAAGGTATGTTAATTTTTGGGTGATGGAAACAGTTTGAATTGAACATTATTACATGATGTTCTGCCGAGTAGCAGGTACTTTACACTGATTAATCCTGTCTTATACCTGCTCGTTGATATTCTTACACCAAAGAGCAATATAACACATTTTTTCCAACGAAGTCAATTCTTGACTTTATCTAACAGCTTCAATTTTTTCCTGCTTTATCTCTTTACCTTAATCAACTGTTCTCTAGAGATATTATTAATAATTACTTCCCTCAGATAGCGTGCCAAATTCAATTTCTTTCCATCTCTCCACTATAAATAGGTATTTTATCCTCAATAATCCTGTAAAGCGTTTTATTTTTCATTCGGTCAACCAATTTTAGTCTCCCTATTTTCCTCCATACCCATCTCACAAATCCTTCTCCTTCTTTCTCTTTTCAAAAGAAACATCTAAATAATAAAAAACTTCACACTAAGCATTTCAGAACTCTTTAAATTTGACAACAGTCTAGTAGTTAGTTATATCTAAGTTTTAGTTTAGACTCCACTAACATTTGGATTACGAATATTATTTTCATCTGTTATATAAATGGTAAATTTTTTATATCGATAATAATTAAATAATTTTAAAGTAAACGTAAAAATACAAAATTATTTTTTTCAGAATTGTAACTGAACGATTCTAAAGTTGTTTTTTTAGACGATTATAAAAACTAGAAAATTCATTAGTTTAAACTTGGAATCATTTCGCACTCAGAACTGAGCTGACAACTTTTTTCTATTTCTTTTATGTGTTTGTTTACATAGCTATGTTTACACCTTAATCAAAGAATTTAATAAAAAGTACATTGTTGAATTTTTGCTTGGTCGTTTTGTATATTTAGAACTATTACACATCAAGATGAATACACTTATATTAATTTAAATTTTATTATATTTATTTAGCAATATACGTCAGTGAGTAAAAATAACAAAACATTTTTTTTAAATTTATTTTACAATCGGACGCCAAAATGTTTGCGACCGTAAGTTAAATTTTTGGCCAAGAATAACGTGTCAGGAAACCATCCAAAGATAGCGCACCTCAAATAGATAATTAGTAATATGCATGACCTCTTATGACGGAAACGACGTAATTAGTTAAAAAAAACAAAAAAAAACAAAGATAACAAATGATAAAGTCAGATAAATAATAGAGTCGGCTTCTTCACGATTATCTGGCTGACAGGTCCTTAACATATGTACTCGAGGAAAGGACTTGCGCTTCGGTGTAACGTTCCGCGTTCCTCAGGGTCTGTGCTGGGTCCCCTTCTGTAGAACCTGGCTTATGATGGGGTACTCGGAATAAACTTCCTTCCGGAGGTTACCCCGTTGGCTTTCGCCGATTACCTTACCATATTGGTCACGGCCAAGACGGAAGAATAGGTGTCTACGATTGCTGGGGAGGCCATCAGACGGGTGCAAGACTGGTTGGAGAGGAGGGACCTGCGCCTGTGACCAGAGAAGATGGAAACGGTGACGTTCACGGACGGCGAAGACTTTCCCCGATTGAATTTCGGGTGAGGGAACACCGAATGGATATCCAAGCTGCAATTAAGTATCTAGGAATATGGATGGACTCCCAAAAGTCATTTACTACACACACGAAAGAGATATGTCTCCGGACTGAATGCATTGTGGCAGGGCTTGGCAGGTTAATGGGGTAAGTGACAGTAATGGGGAACATCTAAGCGGCGGCTGTATGCCCACATATTGGATTCCATACTACTTTACGGTACTACCGGTTCAAATAGAGCACTACTAGTCGAGCGAAATCAGCGCTTGTTAGAGGGTATACAATGATGCATTGTTCTGCGGGTTGCGGCCGCATACAACTCTGTGTCAACCGAGGCGGTGTTACTGGTTGCTGGCATCGTATCTCTACAACAGTTTGCTGGCCACAGTAAGAGACTTTATGCTGGTGTAGACCGTCAAAGCTCATTCAAGGCTATGATTACTGAGTGGTAGGTCAGGTGGGATGCCTCCCATCAGGGCCGGTGGACCCATCGACTCATTCCGTGCATCAGGACGTGGTACGGGAGGAAATTCGGTGAGCTAAGTTATTGGTTCAATCAATTTCTGACCGGCCACGGAGCGTTTGGGACTTACCTGTATGGTAGGCGGAGGGGTGGTGATGAGGGGTACCCGTACTCTGGCGAGATGGACATCCCTGAACATGTAATTTTTGAGTGTGGCAGGTGGCTGGTGAACGTCAGGCATGCGATTTGCTGGTGGGTTCGTTGAACACTGAGAAAATTGTCAGCAAGATGTTAGAGAGTAAACACTGATTCTCTACTATCTCACGTTATGTCACTGGGGTAATGCAACAAAAGAACTGTTGAGCGAAGGATTGAGGAACAGCCCTCTGTGGAGTCACTGTGGGCTTGCTCAGGTAGGTGGCAGCGAGGAAACAGGAAGACTCCTGATTCCCGAGCTGAAAAGATAGAGATCCTGGCGGGGGCACGCTCTCCGAGGTGCCCCTGTTAGAGGTAATGACAATAAAGGACCGAGTCCCGGCTACCGGGGTGGGGCGGCTGGAAACGGCATAGCCGGGAGTGGTATTGCTCCATCCTGATAGAGGTAATGGCACCTCCCAGGGCTGTGATAATGCTTAATTGCGGGTACGGCCCTGGGTGGAGGGGTTGGCGAGATGGGAGGTTTAGTCGGTAGGGCGCAGGCACACATACGCACTTCTAATAACATCTTACAAAACCTGTTAGCAAGTCCGACGCTTCGCCCGTAAATGGGGTTCTTCCAAATCACCGAAAAAAATAAACTCATTACAGTCATTCAAGTCACAAATATTAAAGTCAGACAAAAACAATAGTCACAAAATAATAGACACCGAATTCTCTGCAGAGAATCAGACCTAACTTAGAGTCACAACCAGCTTCAACATTTGTCAAATTCTAGTACATATTCTTAAAGTTTAAACATTCTTAACATGATTATCACTTTATTATCCCATGAGTCATGCACTCCAATGATCATCCATGCCCTTAAAGATCAGCGAGGCTGATTTTTGACATAATTACATAACTTATTGTAGAAAAATGTCTCATTTTATTTTGTAAAAACTACTAACTCTTACGCTAGTGACATGATGCAGGAGACTGGCAGAAAAAAATGCAAATAAAAGAGAACATAGATACAAGAGAGGAAGAAAAAAATATGAAAAATAAGCCATAAAAAATGGTTAGCCATCGTTATATATATTATTTAAATAAAATTTACTAGGTAAATTAATCCATTTTAAAGTAAACATTTTCCATTTTATTAAATGGTTTTAATACTTGATTTCGTTCAAAAAAAAGAAAATTATTAGACATTAAATTTATTAAATAGCTACTAGAGTATGTTATTTATCTTCTAGTGATGTTAAAAATGTTCGGATTTATATAAGTACAATTTATAGTAGGATGAAAGCGATAAATAATACAACGAAACTGAAATTTATTTTTATTTTTAAACAAGTAATAAGATGAGAAACTGTCAAGATTTCTGATATTTTGAAAAGAATTCTACTTGGAAACAAATGTGATAAACTAAAGGCCGCTTTTAAAAGATGTTTTTGACTAATGAATAATTTATAAAGCTTCTCAAGCCGTTATACAAAACTAGAGCAATGAATAAACATATGCAGAATATACTCGTATTTGTTTAATAATTCCAACATCATTAATTTTGATTATTTCCTAACACTTAACGATTGAAAACATTAATTTTGCACGTCGATAGTCACTATTAACATATCACATGAATTCGCTATCTATTATAACACCCAAATTTTTAATACTATTAACTCTTTTTGTAGACGAACATATGCCTCATTAGGTGGAAAGGAGGCATCGCATGTCGGCGAATGAATTAAAACTTTATTTATTAATTTGTTCTTTTGTAATAGAAAAAAAGAGATATATTTAGTTGCTTTACATACTGATTTTTTTTTTTTTAATTTTAATGTTCATAAATGTCAATTTAGCTTCACCACCTTTCTAATCTAAGATTCATCCGATTGATAGATAAGATTCCAAGAGTTATTTGAAAATATTAATACAACATCATCGGTAAATGACCAAATTACTGCTACTGATGTTTAAATAAATTATTAACATATATAATAAATAAAATTAGAGATACGGAGAGATAATGCAGCACCTTGTAGAAGGCCATATTGAGACAGTATTACATCGGAAAGTGGACCAATAACAGCTGTTTCCTGTTCTGAAGAAAACTTTTAAAGAGTTCAAGTGTGATGCTTCAAATACCTCAGTTTGCAGTTGTTTTTTTTTTCTTCTAAGTAGGTGGAAAACCGTGCCGGAGACTTTTGCCAAATTTAGGAAAACTAGGTATTCCTAACAAACTTTGATGAGGCGGGACAAAGTAAGACTGTTGTCCCGGTGAGGGATCCCTTTGGGGTTCTTCATTTGAAACGTGGCGTCAAGACCGGAGTCCCCGTGGGGAAATCTTTACGAGGCCCCCTCATTAGAGGCATGGTGACTAATCAAAGACATAGAGTCCCGGCTGTCTGGAGGGAACGTCAGTTCTCGACTAGGCAGTTTGAGGCGATGGCACTTCCTGGAGTTGTGTTCATGCTTGGTTTCAGGCCTAGGTCCAGGGAGGGGAATAAAAACTACACACACACACACACATACACTCCATCACATTTATATGATTTGTAATATTCATCATACAGAATTCAATTATTTATACTGTAAGTAAAACCTGATTTATCAAAAATATGTGATTCTGTTAATACTATTTCATCATATTTAACTTTATAATTATTAATACAATAAATAACATGAATCAAAATTACTTTGAACATTATTTATACGAATTATGTTTCTCACATTATGTTTCGTGTGTTTCAAAATGAATATTGGGGTTTTAAAATTATGGAATATTTCTCAAGTTTCACAAATATTTATTAATTACACATGAAACGAAAGAAAAAATCAAACAGTATTAGCCGTCTGCACGTTCATAAAATGATTTCCTTACCTTCGACTTGAAAGCGCTAATAGCAACGATGGCGACCCCCTCCCAACAAGAAGCGTTCTGCGTTTTGCAATTTGAAAATTGTGAATCTGTGATTACCGTTCAACGTGCGTTCTGTTTGAAGTTTCCTTGTGATCCCCCGAGTGACAATAACGTTCGCAGATGGTATAAGCAGTTTCAAACCACTGGCTGCATTTGTAAAGGGATGAGTGCAGGACGAGGAGTGTGTCTGAAGAATGTTGAACGTATAAGGAGTTTTTTGTGTGTAGTCCTACGAAATCCGTAAGGAAATCTAGCCGCGAATTAGCAATTCCATTGACGTCGGTGGGGAGAGCTTTTAAGGAAAAGCTTACAACTGCGTCCATGTTATTTACAGCTGTTACAAGCTCTAAAGCCTAAACATTATGGTTTGCGTGCTACCTTTGCAAATGAAATGATGCACCGTGATGATGAATTTTCCGTGTAGTATTGAATGACGAAAGAACATTTCATGTTAATGGAAAAGTAAACGCTCATAATGTCACCATAAATTAACCACTGGATTAGTCGCCAGAGACCAGATAACAGGGGCTTGTTTGTCGTGGCCTCCACGTTCTCCCGATCTGACCCCGTGCGAATGTTTTCTTTGAGGGTTTATAGAGGATCAAGTGTATGTGCCACTGTTACCAGCTGACCTAACCGACTTGAGACACAGGATTGAAGCAGCTGTCGCATCAACTACTCCAGACTTGCTGATTAAAATATGGGATGAACTCTCTTATCGGCTGAATGTGTGCCTTGTGACAAATGATGCTCACATTGAAAACTAATAGGAAAACTGTTTGAGTTGCTCTTCCGTTACATGTATAATTTATCAATGTAGATAAAAATAACTAATATTATATATCTTTAAAATCCCGACATTAATTTTGAGATATATTTCGAAAAATTGCTATAAGAGAAAAAATTAAAAATATCATCCACTTCACTTCTCAAACCTATCCGAATAAAAACAAAACACCAAAAACATAAATCATTTAATCTTTATTCAACAATCAATATCAAGTAATTATCAATAGTTAGTTATTGCTCCCTCAACTTGAGTTTAAGATCCTTCAGTTCATTAAAATTTGCAATTCTGATCGCTCTTGTTTATCGTTCTCATGGTACATATATTTTAATCCATTACTCATTACTCATACGTGTTTAAGATTATACATTAACTAGCGATTATTTTTGTTTCAAATAATGTCTAGACAGTTATCACGAAATGCAAGAATCCATCCAGTAAATCTTTGTTTATCACTTTTGTTCTAAATAAGAGATCTGTATTATTTTCTGAAGTTTTTAAAATTTCATGTAGAAGTTTTTTTATAAATAAACATCCATTTATTAAAACTAATATTTGAAAACATAAAATTAAAACTAATCAGAATAGGGGGTGGGATTGTGTTTCTTGATTGTAATCAATAAGCCATGTTTATACATTTTTCAGTTTTTTTAATATGCGCGCGCGCGCGTGTGTGTGTTTATATCACTTGTAGAATATTCTTGAAGTTTTAATATATATTTATTTATGTTTAGTTTATCTAAGGATATAAAGATAAAAGCTATATATTATTTATTTTTGAATGTATTAATATATAAAGGTAACATTAAATATTAAAATCACATCTATTATAACAAATGTTAAGTCGAGCCAGAATATAATGGACAATTTTGCTACATTTTTTTAGAATAATAAAGAAATTAGCGCTAAATAAAACACATTCAATTCATAGATAAAATTAAAAATCGGTTATAGATTACAAACAAATTAATTCAAACAACCTTTACAATTTACCTTTAATTTGACAACTTAAAGGTCAAAATTGAAAAAGAATTAACAAAATGATTATTTTTTTCTGAATTAGTATAGATTATTTAAAATCTTTTTTACTTTTTAAGTTTAGTATTTTACGTTTTTGTTTTTTTTTTTTTTTTTTTTTATTTGTATTTAAAAATTGTATAGGCCTATATGAACACTATCCGTATGAAAAAACTGCTCGGAAGAAAGCAAAGACTAGAAACTTGCAGCTTGATCAAATTTAATAAAAGGAATACAGAGAAACAACGTAAAGAGATTAAATCAACCAGTGCAAGCTAGACGACAGTGCCTTTTCTTTCCATCCAATTATTTTCAATTTTTGTTGAAAATACATTCTATATAAGAATGACACTTATATCAACCCATAATACCATTATGGTATTAAAGTACAGTCTTAAAAAATGACGACTATAAAAACCATTAAAAGTATTTTCAAATCATTTTTATAGAAAATGTATTTTTTTTTTAAAAAAGCATAGAATGTAACTATCATAAAAAACTTCCTATATAAAAATCAAGAAAATCTTTGAAACCAGTCCATTTGGCAATGAGCAATGTTTGAAATACACACGCACGCACACACTTATTAAAGACACCAAAAAAAGTATAAACAGGTCTTATTGATTACAATCAAGCAAAATTCCACCCCCTATTCTGATTACTTTTAATAGCATATTGGCTAAAAATAAATGGATGTTTATTTACAAAAAATTTGTAAATGAAATTTTAAAAACTTCAGAAAATAATACAGATCACTTATTTAGAACAAAAGTGATAAACCCGATGAATTTTTGCATTTGGTGATCAACTGTCTAAATCTTATAAAGACATTATTTGAAACAAAAATAGTCGGTAGATAATGTATAACCTCAAATACGTATGGGTAATATATTAGAAAATATATACCATGAGAACGATAAACAAAGTGCGATCAGAAATGTAAATTTTTTTACTTTCACTGAAGTCGGTTAAATAAATAGAAGACATTCATGTTTAAAAAATTATAACAACGTGAAAATAAAACCTCTTCAAATTAAATATATGTATGAGAGGATTTATATTATTAAAAATGAACATGGACCGGGGGTAGTAGTGATTTTGGTATTCTTTGGAAATCCGCTAAAAAACATGACTGGCAAAAGGTTTTATTTTATTTTTTGTTTAATTAGAATATAAAATTCTTTGCTTCTGGACCTCAGACCCCAGAGATTAGAGAGGTTGAAATAAAAAAAATTACAGAAAAATTATCTTTAGTTACTCATCTCAATTCAACACTTTTTAACCCTAGAACGTTAGATCACGTAAATTTTACGTAGACTTTTGTTTTAACTCTAATCTTTCCCCTCCTCAAAGGCTAGAGGCCCCCTCACTTCCGGCAGTACTCTCCCCGATCAGTTGCAATTAAGACGTCGTGATTGTACGTGATTCGTGTGCTTGTGTTAGTTTCACCAATTTTCTTTCTGTATGTCTTTACGACATATTTATTGTCTCTTGTGACTACAGAAAGGTTTTACACATCAGATTTACGTTTTGATAGCGACAGTATACAGGATTTTTCATATCATTTTTACGTATGCTATAAAAACGTGCAGGTTTTCATACATAATTATTACGTAGTCTAGTGATTAAAATGTACAAACAGAACCGTCTACTGTCTGACGATGATACATACTACTGATCATTCAGATACAACTGAAAGGGAATTAGAAGGAAGTGATGAAGATGTTTTAGAAGTTGAAGAAGAGGATTTTATGTTATATGATTTTATATTATATACACAGTATATGTATGAATATTTATAAAAATATGTTTAGTAGTGGAGATTTGCCGGTTGAAGGCACAAACTTTAATGAACTGTGAACTGTGAGCCTCTATCACTATGTAAGCTGGGTTTGTACTGAATGATTTGAATCAATCGAATGAATACTATTACAAAAAAATAGAATTAAATTTACGTTAAATAAAATAAAATAAAATAATATTAAATAAATTTAAATAGTTTATTTTTAATAATAATGGGCTTGCCGTTGGGACTGCGTGTGAGGCTAGAGTGGCGAGGTGATGTGAGCACCTTGTGCGAGGCTAAACCAATCATCACCATCAACTGGTAACAACCGCAATGCTTCTGGGGCGCTGGTTTGGAAGGTGTAAAGGGTTGCTCTTATAATATCTCTGCAAACAATCGTCCAATTTTCAAAATTCAAACGGGGTATTTGTTAGTAGTTTAAAGGCTAACTTTTGCATGCACAAAGCTACACCTCGATCTAAAAGATCACGGTTATTCGGAAATTTTATATCTTCGCAATAATCTTCCGATTTTCAGAATTGAAACGGGGTATTTGCTAATATAATACAAAATCACGATGGAACCTAACCAGAATAATATGTTTGTAAGCAATGGTGTCTTTCGCAGTCGTGTTTTTAATTTTTAATAGTTATCCCTTTTTCCGTTTAGTATTTGACGATTTAAATTTAATTTTTAAACAAATATTTATTTTTATTACATAGCTTAATCATAAACTCTTAAGTTCCAAGGCATAACGATATCTCCCTTCAATACTGAAGGTTCTGAATTCGAATCCCATTCAGGATTAGCATTATCGCAGGCTAAAAAATCCAGTTTTCATCCTCGCCATTAATCATTGTGATTGAGTATAAAAAAGAAATCATCATAATAGTTGCTTAATGAATAATTATTATTATTTCGTTTTTGGGATTATTAATTTGTACTGGTAATTTCTAATTAGACTTCAGTTGTATGATATGGTAGAGAAATAATTAGTTTTCTATAATATAATTTTAAACTCTTTACATATCTTAAGTGTTGTTTAAGTTTTAATAATATTCTACAATTAGCAAAAGTATCAGAGAAGTACCTTTTAAGACTCATTTTTTAAATAGACCAATACTTTATAAGGGTGAACTTGTAAATGTTTCAGTACCGTAACGTTTGATCATTTTCATGAGGTGTGATTTGTATAATTTAGATTATATTTTTTATCGGTTCTTAATTCATTAATAGAATATCAATAACAACAAAAGTGAAGTGAGAGCTAGAGATTAAGTAAAAAAAATTGTAATATCCACGAAAACATTTCATACACTAACATTCGTTACACAATTCGCCACTCACGAATTGAATTCGTTACACACCAATTAAGGAAGTGTTAATGTCTTTTATTAAGAATTATGATAACAATAAATACTTACTTTTACAAAAAAATAAAGGCCAGGATTTAAGGTAAAGAAATTTTATGTGAAAGGACAGTATTTTATTATCCCCAAAAAGCTGTACCGGATCAGAGTTTCAGCACCACTGCGCCCATGATACGGAATAAAAAAGAGTTTGTACGATTAAGATGAAAATAAATTACTTTATATATTTTTAAATAATTAAATTAAATAACAAATATGAAAAAAAAACAAAAGAAACGATCAATCCAGTAAAAAAATGTAATTCATATTATTTTTTTTTTTTTTATCAAAATATTGTAAACCATAATTTAAATAGTCAATTAGAATTGAAAACAGTTCCCTTTTAACTCCAGTTGGTGAAATAAATTGGAATAAAATAAACCAGTCAAATGACCCAGAACGAAAATTGTTAATGTACAGATACTTGTGATTGCAAATGAATATAACAGAGCTAGGGGACATATTCTACTCCACAGAATCAATAAATAAATTAAATTAAGTTATAATAGATAATTTACTTTTTGTTATATAAGACTTCCTTTCAGACAACATTAGCTCTGCGTCGACCCTAACTAAGGTTTCATCTTCACTTTCACATTTTTAAAAGATTTGCGCGTGATAGGGCAACGTACAATTGTCCATGCTAAAACCTGGTTCAGTAGATAGATTCCTACTAGGTCCAGAGTTCGTCCTTGCGTCTTGCTGATGTCATGCAAAATGTTAACCATAGATTAAGGAAATCTGTATGTTCCCTCAAAATTGTATTCTGAATAGATTGATAGAAATCGGTCGGGGCACATTTGACGGGACTTGACTAGCGAATGTATTAAAACACTAATGACTTCTGCATCTTAATCAGTTACTGAGATATCTCGATTTGAATGCCATTGAGGTAAGGCTTTGAGTGTGAGAAAAGCTGTTCTCTTAAAACTCCTCTCCTAATTGAGTGAGCGTAGTCAGTGCATACTGGTTATCGGTGGCCTGATATAATGAACGTTTTAAGAACCCAACGAAGTCTGTAACTGAATTAGTTACTGAGTAATTGCAAAAACACTAAATTTTTTTTTAGTTTGTTTACAATTTTTTTCATATATAAATTATGAAAACACAAAAAAATATTTATCAATATATTAATAAATTTAAATTAAATTTATTTAATTATATTAATAATTATTTAACGGTATAAATATTTGTTTAACAATAAATTAATTTATATCATTAAAAAAAAGAAGAAAATGGAAAATTACTTTTTACACATTTGGAAAAAAGATTAAAAAAAAAACTAACAGATAAAACATTTATGAAAAATATAATGTCCCCGATTAATAAATTAAAATTACTCATGTAAGTTATTTATGAATCGTTAAACATTACTTTTATATAGAATATTCTTTAAAGTCAGAAAGAAGAAATAACTAGATAGCTCGAAACACGTGTGTAAAAACAATTTAAGAAAATTAAATGGATCGCAAAATATGCAGCAGTTGTTGCAAATATGGATCACAAACACGAGATAACTTTTACATTGTTTTTTTTTTAAAGTAACTTGTACTAAATAGTGACTATGGAAGCTGTACTGCAATGCTGCAGGACCATATTTAAAATCCAATTTAAATTATTTACCTGTTATTTTTTAATGAAAGTTAAATACTAACATTAATGTTGTATTTGAATGATAAAATCTGGTTAATTAAACAAAATAAGGAAGCGACGAAACTAAATTTAAAAAAAAAGACGAATAATAGACTAAACGTAATTTAGGTAATACTAAGTAATTAAGTGGTGAAGAAATGTAAAATATCAAAAGAAATGAATTGGGAAGAAAAAGTTGCAATTGAAAATTTTTAATATCAAACACTTTTGATATTTTGATAATTTGATATAAAAATTGATAATTTTTAATATTTGTCTAATGAGATAGAGGATTAGGAGGGTGTTTTAAACGATAGGATCGTCAGCCAGTTGGTTTATTGAGCAGCTAAGTTAAAAGAAACCGAATCTCCAGAAGTCTGAAAGTAATCTCCCCACCATATATCAAGTCTTCATTGGATTTACAGATTCCAGCATCCTAGTGATAAAGACCAAGCAGTCACAGTCGTATACTCATAAAAGCGATAATGAAGAAAAAACGATTAAAGATAAAAGTAAATGCGAGTGACAAAAACTTTTGCGCAGTTCTGCGCAAGAAAACTGACTTTTTGTTATTATACTTTGTTTTCATGTTCCACCTCGCAGCATCATAACTAACCAATGCTTCTAACTTGTCCCGCTCCATTTTTTCAAATTTAAACTGTGCATAACTTAAGAAAGACCCGATCGATCTTCATAAAATTTTTATATGCACAATTTCAGATAGGCTAGTACAGCATACATAGATTTCAATAAAATTGATCTGGTTGTTTTGAAGATTTTCGAACCACAAAAGTTTACACATAGGCCTATAAATAAATAACGGGTGTCACAGAATTATCTGAACAATTTTGATATTGAGTAAATTATTTATTTATTAAGATACAAAAATGGGTTGTATGAATTCAGAAACACTAATAATTTTCTTTTACCTGTAAAGAAATTCGATGTATGCACTATTAACAATTCGCAAAATATCCAACTGGTAATCAATTTCATGACATGTTCATTGTAACATATTCACATGTATGAATTCGAAGAGGTAACAGTCTTCTCTTTAAGGCCATCAATATTCACTTCAGTTTTGTACACATTATTCTTGATGAAACCCTATAGGAAAAAATCACATGTAGTTATATCCGGTAATCGAGGTAGCCAAGCGATCGGTCCATCAAGTCCAATCCAGCGATTTGTGAACGTATTGTTGAGGGATTCACGCACTAATAAACCCCAATATGGCGGCGTTCCATTTTGTTGGAATATGATTTCGGGTAAACGTTTTAAGTTGAGGGTAAACAAACCCTTCTAACAAGTCTAGATAGATATTCGAGTTAACTGCCGTTTTCCCAGATAAAAAAGGTCAAATCACACGATTTTGAAGCAGTCCGCACGAAACATTAATTTTTTATCTATCTCTAATTTGGTCAAGTGTAACATGCAGGTTCTCTGATCCCTATATTTGTACGTTCTTAGTATTCACTTTTCCAGACAAGTGAAAGTAGCCTCGTTTGAAAAATAACTTTTTTAAAGTAAAAATCATCATTTTCAATTCTTTCAATCATTTCTACAGGAAATTCCTTTCTAGCAGTGTGATCTTGCGATGTAATGTGCTGCATATAAGTACACAATTTTAATCGTTTCTTCGAAACATAGTGAATCGGTACATCGCGGATGATTTAACTCGCGCGCTGCACTCCGAGTCGACTTGCCAGGGTTGCGAACAAAAGACTGTGGAATGATCTCCATTTTTTTACCTGATGTTCTAGGCCTATCTTCACCCTTCTTATGTTCAACACTGCCAGTTCTTTTAAATTGATTATACCATTAACAAATACTTGTTCTAGAATACGGCTCTAAGTTATACCGAGATCTAAAATTGCGTGGACATATTGTGTCTGATTTTGTTTCAATAAACCACTCTAATCACTGTGGTGTTATATTTCATTGTACATTTATATCTATAATTATCTCAAAACATAAAAAAATACATTTTCACCCACCCCTCACGTCATAAGACCGGATGAAATACCGTGTTTTTCTTCGAAAAGTCGGTAAAATGGTAAATATAAAAGTTGAGAAACAGCAATAGGAGCTATTAGGTAGATAACGCTACCTAATGTTTAAGGGCGCTACGGGTAACAGTCCTAATAGTTAAGAAAATCAAGGCATTACTCAGATGAAGCATGAATAATTATTGATTGTTAGATTACTGCTACAACAAAAGTTTACTTTCGTTTAAGAAATAAAGAGATATACGACAGTAGCTGCTGAAATAACTATCTCACCCTTCGTGCGGAAAGAGAAAGTAGCCAATTTAACAATAAACCGTTCGCCAAGATCTGTACTAGAGGTTAAAAAATCTAAGTTGATAATATTTTAAAATAATGGTTACTACATTCAGTACTTCTGCTTAAATTTAAATTAATAATGATTATACGGATGAATCTAACTATTTATTTTAATGAGACTATACCACAGGGTTCCGTGTTGTAAAATACAACAAAGATAATCACCGTTAAAATAAGACTATATAAAATGGATTAAGAAAACAAAAGTACGAGAAAAAAAGATTGTAAATCACAACAAGCTTTTGACACGACATCTCATTTTATATAACAATGGAGTTGTAAATAAAAATGTAGAACGACAGAGATGGTAAAATTTACACTTACCCCGAGACTATTTGTGAAAATAAGCGGAGGAGGTGGGCAACAGTGTTGAATCAAGATTGGTATAACCTTCTCTAGACTACAACCACTACTACTTTATTCCTGAGTACTACTTGTCTCGTGAAGAGGAGAAAAAGGGTGGTAAGGAAAAGGAAGACGAAGAAGAAGAAGAGCTAATAACAAGCATGGTGTAGTATCACTACAGTACACGTCCTAAATTGAACATTATAAATCATGACCTAAAAGAAATATACGAAAACAACCAACACATGTAAAAAAATTTGTCAATGCGTAATAATAATATAGGTATATCGTTAACTCGTTGAACGCACATTACATTCATGGACGTTATTTTTATAATATAGCTATTTCATTGTATAGCTTAGTGTTGTTTTTTAGTGATTTGTTTTTTTAGTATTTTTTTTAGTGATTGATTTTTTTTTTCATTTATTATGTGAACAACTTCTTATTTTTTTTTTTTAAAAGCAATAATAATTTAAAATAATACCTTATTTTTTTGTATGTTTAGAGTTCATTGGAGCATTTTAGTCAATGTTGAGATCATTCTGGGAATTTTTCTCCTTTGCCCAATACTTTCTCATTTTTTTAGACCTCTGGAACCTGTGTTCGTTTATGATATTTTAATCTCTTTGTTTCGGATTTTGACTTTTAATCTTTTTTCTTGTTTTTAAGGATAATTTTTTCTTCCCTGTTTAAAATCTGTTCTTTTGTAATTTTAAGTTCTTTAAGGTCTTCTTTTAGCCAGTTGTTTTTAACATTACTTTTTGGTTGGTAGGTTAGTAGATTCTTGGTTAGCCTTTCTTCAGGAAGCTTTGCTAGATGATTAGATGAGTATTCCTCTTCTTTTTCTCATGATGTTCAGTAAGGGTTCTTTCTCTTGATATACGATTTCATTGCGTAAAATACATTATTTCCCATCTACTATATGTTTTTTATTAATAATTGTTTTTAGAATTCTTCTTTCCAATCTCTGAAATTCTTCTGTTCTAATTTTGCGAAAATCTTTTGTTCTGATTCTAAGAGAAACGGTCTTAATTATACTTAGTCACAAGTAAGATCAACTTCTATCTCTGGATCTTATAATTTGTCCAATCTATGGACCATATGTCTTTTATTAAATACAAGATAAACTCAGGTAGTTAAATGAACGAATGAAAACAGCGTTAAACAATAATAAACAAACAATAGTAAACAAAAATTGATAAAAAAAAGTAGTAACTAGAAATAATGCCGGGAAAAAAATATAGGAAAATAAAAATATTTAGGAAATTGACCCAACCGCCTTGGTTCACCAGGAATTTTGAAATGCATGAATACCTGATGATTCCGTATGTTCGGGATAAGATTGAACGTTTCAGATCTAAATACATGGTTAGGATAACAGACATGTAGATCCCTTTGCTTCGAATCTGCTAGACAACGTTGATCACATTAGACGATTGCAAAGTTTACATGTGCTGGATCTTAATGATGTAGTTTGAAAATACTCTATAATAGTATTAGAAATTTGTCTTTTCGTCATCTCAAAATAAATATTTTACGATACTATTCCTATATTTTAGTAAATTGAAAGCTCAGATTAATAAAATAGAATTTAATTTATCACATTATATTTTAAAAATGAATCAATAAAATAGACTGTTTTAATGCAATAGTAGATAAATAAGTAATTATTTCTTATATCCAGATTCCGAGACAGGTGAAAACCTACTTCAATGGTCGGTAAAATCTTACCAAGCATTTTACTTTTCCGGCGAAAGGAAAAAATATGGTAAATGGTAATCACTGCAAAAATGAAGTAACGGGTCTTTTAGAAAATCTTTACATTAAGCGTTCAACTAGTTCATATAGCCCAAAAAAACGTATACAATTATGTGTTTCACTGCTCTTGGTCTTACATGTCACGATTGACCAAACTGATTTTCTTCAAATTTGGCTCAAATATTTTTAAATGTGGAGCAACGATCATATTATTTTTTTCAAAGTTTATTAAAAAGGTTTTTTCGCAAAAAAACCAATTTCGATTTTCTTCAGAGGCAGTTCAGAGATAACTTTATTAAAACAAATTTTTACCTTCAATGCATATATAAATAGTCAAAAAAATGTTTTTTTTTTTTAAATATCTTCTTCCCTCCTCTTAAAATTGAATATATACGAGTATTATATATATATATATATATATATATATTATTTGTTCTTTTGCTCTAATTTATTTTGGTTTAAATAATAATAATAATAGCTTTCAAAAATTTCTTGAAGGTTTATACTTAAAATACAGAGCTACCAATATGTCTATAATTTTTTTCTAATTATAGACCCCGAATCCAAAATATTGAAAAGTTTTTTAAATTTCTTTTTCTTATTTTAACATTTGTTGAAGTGCATAAGTGCATATTATTTGAAGAATTTTTATTAAAATTTATTTCCTATTTATAAAAAATATATATTCTGTTTTTTTTTTTGCTTTAACTCTTTTATTAATAATTGCCGGGAAATTCATGCAATACTTTATCACCTTTTACAACTTATAGTGAAAAAAACGTATAGCAATATCTAAATAACTTTTCGATCATTAAAGATAAAAAATTAAATTTAGTAAACTTCATTTTAGCTGGAAACGATTTTTTTCGGTATAAAACCACTGAATCCTCACTCCTGTGAAGAGGGAAAATTCAAAAAATTTAACGGAAACAGTAGGGTTGTGACACGTATTAAAGAGTATTGAAGAACAAAATATTTGAAAAAATATATCGACCTAGGATAACTCTAACCAAATTGGTGTTAATTTAATATAGTTTTTCTTATTTTTATCTTTATTTTATTTGTGGGCTAACATATTTTCAATCATAATTTTTACGTTTAATAAACATCGTATCTAAAAATTTATTGTTGTATCGTCTTACAAAAAATAAATGAATCTAGCTCTATCTGATAATTCTCACGCCCGAACATCAACTATTTTTTGAAGCCATCAGTTTTAATTGTTAAACTATACGAAGAGCTGTCGTCCACCAAATAAAATCATACAAATACTAAAATTTGTTAATCCTTAGAACATAACCAGTTAATGTCTACCCAATATTACCGGGACAGAAAAGAAGACATTAACGGAAAATTTCGTAATTGTGAAACTTACCCACAGAGAAATCATAAAAGAACCAATAAAACAACGTACCCAAATGATTACCTTAGGCTCCTCTGAAGAAGTGAATACCCACTCAATCTACAGTCTCTCGTGAGATTATAATGTATTAACTCCGTCCTTAATGAAATCAAAATAATTATACCCGCTACTAAATAAAACCCACCCGATAAATCAAAGACACAGCAGCAAGGGGCATTTATTGAGGTTCTGCGATTAGTAGGGAGATACAAATTCTCCCGCCATTCTTGCGTTCCGTTAGAGTATGTTTACCAAGGCTGAAACAATCATTTTACTGATCAATGATTTTGGGTTTGTATTTTAAATATATATATATATATATACCTTATAAAAACCTTTTTTCCTCCAAACACTAAGAAAACTTTTTAAAACAAAAATTCACGCTTTCTTGAGAAAAATCTTTGCCCATCGCCGGAAATTTATAGTGTGTAAAAGTATTCAGCTGAAATATACAAAACATTCATTCAAACTCACTGCAGTGTATATAAATTGTTTTCGATTAATACACATATATATATATATATATTTTTTTTTTTTATCAATTTATACGATAGATTTTGTTTAAATTTATCAATGATTGTAAAAATTCTTATTTCTTTTAACTAATTTTAAACCACGAATATTTACAAACCTTCATAGAACTGAGCTACCCCCTACCTCTGGGTATTTCTTTCGCCAAAAGTAAACTAATAAATTTTCATTTATATATTATACATTTTTATGAATGTATATTTATGTATAATTCTAAATGAACTTTATTAAAAATAATAATGAATGTTTGAACTTTAAACATATCTTATATTAGCTGCGTTAATTGCAGTTTTTTCTTGCCTTGTAAGACCTCTAATGGGTATCAGAGTTCTTTATTCTTAAAGAAGTGTGCATTTACCATGTTAATTAGAATCTAAGAATAGAATTATAGCCGGCGACAGTATCTAGAATAATCAAATGTTTTGAAGTTTTTCTAAGTCAAATTTCATTACCTAGAAATATAATTTAAATATTCTAAAAAAAATATTACACCTATGCATATAATCTGTAAGGATTCACAAATAAGTTTGTACACAATCTTAAAAAAATATTTATGAAAATTATATATAAGTTTTTAGAAATTACCGCAACAAAATTACATATTTGAAAAGATCTATACATACAACACGAAAATGTATTTAAAGCACAACTATTTAAAATGTGTCTGATTAAAATTTTATGTATTTTATTTTAAATTTTAATTTATTTTAAATTTTTTATGTAACATGATTATTAACATTTACTCATCATACATAAATCAGAATGTATGCAATTCATGTATTCATGTATGCAATTATCGAACTTTGCTTAAAATGAGCCTACAAACGTTAAAATAGATCTAATTTTATCAGTGATTCATTGAAATTAGAGAATGATTTTGGCATCAATTTATTGAGAAAACTTCATTATGAATCTTTAGTAAACCTCAAAACACGTGTTGTATTTGTAGCTTCATTTTTTATGTAATTTAATATTCCGTCTTAGTCTCTGATTAAATCACGTTCTATGAAAGATACATAGTACCCATTGTGAAATTTAGAACAAAAGACTGCTATTAATTTTGGCGTTTCAGTTAGAAAACGTCGTGTAAACTGTTCTCAGAAACTTCAACCATGATATTATTGTGTAATACTGCACCAAAATCTTCGTAGATAAAGCATAACTTTTTTCGTAACGAGCGCTATTTATATGATGTATGCATAATTAAAGTTATTTGTATAAATTTCCAAGAAGTATTTTATCTTCATATCATCTTTCCGTTCCAAAAATAATAACAAAATAAAAGACCACTTGCCTCTGTGGGTTTTTTTATTTAAATCTCCGTCTGTTTTACTTTTAATATAGAATTATGGATATATAAAAACCTATTGTTTTATTAGTTATTAGTGATTTACTAATATTTACGAAAAAGAAGAAAAAAAGAAGATATATTTACGAGTTTAAATTCTAAGGAATGTTTGCTATTCCTGCATTTTAAATACTTTCCAGTGTGATCTTGATGAAAATTATATTCTTATCGTTTACTAGCTGAGATAGAACTTTTCAAAAAACAATCCCATTCCTCTTTTTTGATAATATACTACTATATGTAAATGTAATGTAAAATTATATATATATATATATATATATATATATATATAAAATTTACTCGCTCAGGATATATATTAGCAAAATACCTTAACCGAAGAAAATTTGTACATCTTCAACTTCTATTTTTTTTTTTTAAAGTGTGGGTCTTCTCTCTTCTCTTCCACGTTAAAGGGATAGTATTTTGTTTTAGATAAGGATTAATTATACACAAAATAATTCAGCGAGATAAAATTAAAGGAAATAAAATTAAAACGCTTTTTGTACGAAATATACGAGAATATAAAAAACTCATTTGATTTAGCAAGTAATAAATTACAGTGTTTCATTAATAATTTATATGTACTATATTGGTATCATCTAGTAATAAAATGAATATTAACAGGTGATATTCGGGAAAAACATTATCATAAAATTTCTTTCCCTCTGGATAAATCCAGTACGCCTAAAACTGGACAATATTATAGTAAAAAAATGAACTAATTAAACAAGCTTTATCTGTTGATTGATAAGTTTTATTTTATACATAAAATACACGTTTAAAAATTAATACAAGTGGAGAAAATGTATATAGAATTATTTCTCAAAAGAAGAAGTACATTAATCTGTTGCTTTACCTGCTGACTGAAATGCATATATAGCGTCTAAAGGTACAAAAAAGGCAATAGTGAGAATTGTTTTTTCTGAGAGTAACGGTATTTAGCAAATCCCTGCAGTGAACAGAACGAAGTATCACTTGTAAAGTTAACTTTTTCTCTACTTCAATGGGCTTAGCGTGTTAATTTATAAGAATGCACTTAACTCAATGAAAAATGCAATAGGAAACCGCTTTAAAATTATTTTTATTCGTAAGTTTAAAGTGGGATATTTGTTTTATTACAAATAAATCTTTTACTCTGATCGGTATATAATAATGTATTACATAGATCACGTCAGGGATGGAAAGATATGTTATTCCGTAGATAAATAAACAATTACTCCTTCATTTGTCTGGATGAATTGGGAAACCGTGGTAAAACTTTGATCAGAGCAGTTTATAAATTAAACAATTATTTATAAAGCAGAAAGTATATGTAATTATATTCCCTATTAATTATTTCAGATGAAATAACAGAAGGTTATTTCATAATACATAAAGACACAAAATATATAATAAATAACTACAAGATAAATGCAATTCAGACGGCTAATGAAGATTATTTAAGCACATAACTGTTGCTGTTAAGTACATCATTATGTACAATTTGAACTGAGATTAAGGATTTAAAAAACAAAAAATTAAGATTTAAAAAATTGTTAAATAAATTGTTTATTGTTAAGTTAAATTGTTAAGGATATAAAAAAAAATTAATATTATTTAAAAATTCATCGACCGAGTAACATTGTTTCTGTAAAAAAATTGTTTAATTATATTTTAAATAATTTAGTAGGAAGATTTTTTAAAAATGGTTTACACTGAGAATAGCTTAACCAGTTTTGGGAGAGACTTCCTCGTATCAGATCAAAACCTCGAAGGTCAGCAACCTTCTGGATTATGGTAAGAATCACATATTCATAATGCACACTGCCTGGTTTAAAAGGTAATTAAATTCTTGGTTATTAATAATAAGAAATAATATATAAAATATTCTAAAATAAATATTATCAAATTATTGTTACTTTGTGCATAATAAATATTTATAACTTTTGTAACCAATTAGAAATCGAAAAGTGCTATTTAATTAACAATATGCAAATATTTAGACAACACACATACACTTCTGAACGTGTTGTCTGGGGAAGATAATGTATAATATAAATATGACAAAATTTTATTATTCAAATAAGTTAACAACGATAGGTTAACTGATAATGTACGTATAACAAATGCATTCCATTATTTTTTCACTACATGTGAGAGTCTGATATTTACTGTGTATGTAAAAAAAATGGCGCTTGTCACTTATCTAATCTGGTGTATTAAAATTTTAAATAATTCTGAACGCCTGATATTTTTTTTATTTTCTGATTTATTAATTGAAATATCAGTTTAATCTCGAAATTTATTCCACTAAGCCAAGCGACCCACTAAAAGGTTATTTATATTATTTTTCTGTGCACACACGTACGTTAATTTACTCACATCTAAGATCTGAACTGTTGCAACAACATACCTTAATTTTGATAAAAAAAATTCAATAATAAAAATCGATATTTAGGTTAAAAGATTAGTCAAGAGGATTATTGTGATAAATCAAAATTAAATTTAGTTATTTAAATGATAAATTTATTTTGAATTGTCAGTTTTATTTATTTATTTTTAATACTCACTTCAAATTTGTTTACCGTATCTGTATTTCCCAATTTTTCAACAAACTAAAAGCAGTGTATAGATGCACTGTTTCCCATAAAAATGGTTACATTAATTTTTTACTTTACACTCTTTGTCGTAGACAACTTTGTTTCTATAATGTACGTAAATAATCAAGAAAGTGGCACTAGTCAACAGTTACATTCTCTGAGATCTATTGTTAATTGGACAGTTATTTCTTGTTGAATAGATCGTAAATCATACACAGTCCTTGTAGGATTGACTTTGATCTTACTTTCAGATAACCTGGAATCTTGATATTCAACAATGTATTCGGCTTAGTAAAGAAGTTAACAGGTAACCACCATAGAAAAAATTTTTAATCATAAAATTTTAATATAATATTTTATAAGAAACAATCAAAACAATTTTTTTTTGTGTGAAATTTCTAAAAACTGCTAAACCATCTATCTCATCTCTCATTTACTTCTTTACCTAGAATTAATTTATTTGATAATTTTCTCGTTTCTAAGAATTAAAAGTACAAAACAAAACCATTTTTTTTAAATAATTAATAAAAATTGTAATATAAAACTTAATTTAAATTTAAAGCGTGTCCAACCTATCTAGATGAAAATCAATCTAAAAGTTAAGTTAATTTAATTACAAATTGATAATTATAACAAAAACCGGTTTTAGTGACAAGTGCGCTATTGCAAACAATTATTTATAAATGTTGAAAGCATAGCAATTAAATAACAATAATCTATGTAACATATACAATTCCACGTAAGTAATAATAATTATTATTAGATAACCGTAAAAATTAAATATAATAAAGTAGTATGAAATTAATTAAAGAATTTATTTATTAATTAACACTAACTTTAATTTCATTTTTTTCATGAAAATTGTTTTTTGTGATAAAAAAGAAATGTCAATCCTTATCGGGATTCAAACCAAGAATCTTCCACATGAATGATTCTATTTGTGTAATAGTCTTACATTTAGTTGTTTAGAGTCAACAATCACTGTAATTTGCTGATCATGAAAACTCCAGCGCGGTCAGTAAATTATACAAAAGTATAATATACATTACTTAATTTACATAAAAGTAAAGTAATCACTTTTTTCTTTTTCTGTAAGACAGAATCAAAGTCGCGCACATCAAAGTAATAAAAAAAAGACATTAAATAATAATATTTAAAGACTTATTTATTTTCACAACATATACTCTAGACGGCTGCCCCGTTCAGTAATGCACGTACGAACTCTTTTTACCAATTTGAGGCCACTTTATGGAGCACGTGTATACTGATGTTAATCTCCGTTGTTATGTTCATCATTAGTTCCTCCAGTATGTGTGACCTCTTTTTATAAACCTTTCCTTTAAAATAACTCCGCAGGAAGAAATCTGGGGACGTCAAATCGGGTGAACGATGGGGCCATAATCCTTTACAGATGATACTCTCGCCAAAAAACTCGCGGAAGAAATGAATGAGTTCATTAGATGTAAGACATGTTGCACTGTCATGTTGAGACCAACAATCACGTTCACCATCTTCAAGAAGCGCAATAAACTGTGTAATGATGTCTTGGTACACATCACGTTCACTGTATTAAAAAAAAAATGGGGCCCCACTATCTTCGATGATGTGATACGGCACACGACACTCCCATTTTCTGAGAATGTAAGGAGTATTCGTGTAACACGTGTGGATTTTCAGTCGACCAAATTCTAGCGGTTTGTCTGTTCACGTAGCCACTAAGGTGAAATTACTCGTCTCATCAATGAAGAAAACACTGTCAAACTCTGCAATTTCATGGTTGTCAACAAATCACCGAAACAATGAACAGTACATTACGCGCTTTTCTTTATCTGGCTCCTCAATCCCTGATCGCTGCGAGCATGATATGTACGAAAGTGTAACCGCTTTATCGCTCTCTGAGCATTTTCATATGAAATCTGAGACTGCGCTGATAGTTTTCTCAAGCTTTTTGAAGGCAAAATCTGCATCAAATACTTAACCTCAGCCGGTTTAGCATCAGTCAAAATGGCTTACCTCCCGGTTCTCTTCTTGTCTGTAGCTGATCCGCATTCTCTAAAACGGGCGATTAATCTCGTTATGGTTGAATTGTTAGGCATTGCCACACCAGGATATTTTCCACGAAATTCGTTTACCACACGTGCATAAGAACGATTGAAAAAATAATGTTCAACAATGAAAACTCGTTGCTCTTGGGAAAATGACATGTTTACCAAACAATAAACAAAGTACTACTGCAAGCATCGTGTAATCAATACACATCACAATGGCGTCTAGATTTTTTGTTGTTAATACTCATTGTGCAATCTTGCGGTAGCCGATAGATATTTTTCAACAATACCACTTTTTATAGAAACTTTAATTTTGATGTCCGCGACTTTTGGATCTCTCTGTACTACTAAAAGTAAGTGATAATTGAAGTAATTGTATAGGTTTTGTACTTTGATTAATTATTTGTTCTGTGTAACTTAATAATATTTAATGATAATTATATAATTAACTTCAAATCTAAAAGGTGCAGAAAATTTAACAGCCATTATGTCGACATACAACTATTTATTTACGGTAATAAGATATATAAGGCTCTGATCAATACAACGATTTTTGTGTTGTGTCTTTTATAAAAAGCTTACCTGTGGTGTTATGTTCATCTTAATATCTAGTTTATTTTTATTACTTAATTGATGTAGAAAATCTTAAGAAATTTTAAATGTATATTTTATATGTTACATTTGTTTTTTTTTTCTGGAAAATACGGAAACAAAGTATTTTAATTTACGCATCTAATTCAGCGCCAGATTTTAAAACAAATCTGGCACCTAATAAGCAATTCAGAAATGCAACAGTCCTATGTTGTGTAATATGTAAATGAATACATTTGTAAATTACTTCGTTACTTTAAAATGGCCCCTGTTTAATGAATAA
The DNA here is from genome assembly GCF_047948215.1 of Lycorma delicatula. NCBI lineage: Eukaryota > Metazoa > Arthropoda > Insecta > Hemiptera > Fulgoridae > Lycorma > Lycorma delicatula. The sequence continues at coordinate 139,952,339 of NC_134458.1, read as the reverse complement.
TTACTGTTGAAATATCTTAAAAATTTTCGTTAGCTTTTCTGACGACAGATTTTTTTTAAATTGCGATTTAAGACTATATGAACTATCCTTAACGGTTGATGACTCTCCCTCAGGGTTGAAAGTAGACAGTTAATGGTCCCGTTTTGATTGAAAATGATTCATTCTCATTAAAAAAAGTTTAAAAAAGAAGCTTCTCAGTTTGACTCATACGTTTTTTCTTTTCTTTATTTCAAGATTTACTTTATAACTAAACGCACCGATTTTCATAATTTTTTTTCTCATTTTTACAGAACGTTTCTTTGTGGATGGCGTAATAAATTTCTTCCGGATCATGTAAGTAGAAAATTTTTAAATGAAAATACATAATTATGTAGAAATAGTTTTTATTTATTTAAGATTTTTTATTTCATTTGTTTGACCTCATCAGTACTTAATATTGGACTTTTATACTGTTATATTATACCGTGTAATATATTCTGAACAAAAAAGTATTATCATTTGGAAAATTAGTAGGAAACTTCAAGTAAAAAAAAAATCAACTCTATATTACAGCATTCTGTAATAGGCTTAGGTTAGCTTAGTATCGTTTCTCTGCATTTCTATTATCTTTTATCGAGGCACAGGTTTCTAGTCATTTGCGTTTTTAATATACGCTCAGTTTTCTGTTTGTAAGCCTACCCAAATTTTAAATACAATTAAATAATTTTATATACAAACATTCGACTTATATTAAAATTTCTAATTTTTTTTAATCGGAAAACGTTTATAGAATTTACTGATTTTTACGTAACAGACAGTTTTTTTTTTTTCATTTGGGTCAACAATTTTTAAGACTGTTGTATTTTATTTAACCTTTCATTAAATATTTTATCAAATATTATCAAAGTTTGACAAACCTAAAATAATAAAAATTGTTGGAGATATACGAGAATATCTTGTACTTATAAAATTTACTTAATAAATAACAAGGAATTTCTTCTTTTTTTTTAAACGATAGCTCTAATTTTGTCTGATAATTTTCGAGAATCTAATTCTAAATTCCTGTAAATGCAATATGTAAAGATAAATCTTAAAAATAAGCTAAACAGAAGAAGTAAAAAAAAATAACAATAAATTATGGATATTTAATACACGTATTGTGTATATTATCGATGGATGCTGACTGACACAATTTACAATAGATACAATTTTTTATTTTGTTATCGAACAAGTAGCAAGATATTCTACTTTCAAGTTTCAGCATGAGAAACACATTATGCAAATGATCATAATGGGAGAACGAAGATAGATAGGTTAAATATGTGTACGTTGGAAAGACACGAAGGAAAGAGTAGAAGAGGAGTAAGATGCAACTCCAACAGAATATTTTCTGGTGGATAAATGTGAACATTATAGTATCTTATTCAAGAGATAGGATAGTGCTGGAAATTTTCCCTCGTTTTATTCTAATGTCTTTAAATTTTCTTCATTAACTTGTGAAATAAACGAATAAAAGGAAAACAATTTTTACCAAGATTGAATTAATTCAAATAATGATAGTAATATTTTCTTATATAAATGTTAATTAATGTTGTAGTTAATATTATAACAGATTAAAGAATACATTAACGTGGATACTACAAAAAAAGCTACATTTTAACATAAACTCTTAACATTTATGGTTTGTTATTAATCCTAATGATTAATATCGGCTTGTAATGATAAACTGACGAGCTGATTATCACAAATTGATAATCTTTCATATAAAATGACGCATTCCAGGAATGAAAATCTTTAAAAAAGTTGAGTTATTATATTACAGAAGAATGCCGTTTGTGAGATATTTATAGTAGGAATAAATAGTAAAATAAATATGAAACGTGTATGCAGTCTTTTAAACATCTATAATTAATGATAACTACTCTTTTATTTATGAAGCAATAATCAAATATCGACAAGTGCATTTAGACAGTCATAAATTATAACAGAAGCCATGAAACAAATAGCTTTGTAGAAGTACATAGTACAGAATTTTATTCAGGTCAAAATTTCAAAGAAATATTAGCGTGCGACATTTGTGTACCTGATAGTAAAAAAAAAAATTATAAAAAGGTTAAAGCAGTTTTTAATTGGAATATATTTTTATTCCATTAAAGAATCCTTTTCTCTCCTTAATCACATATAAGTTACATTTTTGTAGATTTAAGATAAGATTATTTAAATTTAACTTCACCCAACTGAATCACTAGGGATGATATTAAAAAAATTATTCTTTTATTTTAGAAGCAGCATTGCATAGTTACGGTTTCAGATATTACTTTCACTCAGTTAGTAAAACATGTTCCATTAGGAATATATCAGGAAACCACGATAAAAATTCGAAAAATTTTATCATTTTTATTTGCATTAATTATTTCTTCCCGAAATAGATGCGTTCTGCCAGCGAATAAATCAAAAAAATATACGCCATTTCTACCAGAGAACAGAGTTGCTGCCTGAAATTTCAATAAATTTTTACAATGTGCTTTAAAATACTACAGACATAATTTGTATTCCTTAAAATAAACTCATAGTTTGAATCGTCATTCAAAATAAAAGATAAACTAGATTTTTAAGAAAAATAATAAAAATTACTTTTAAAAAAGCATTAAAAATAATTATGTTATCTGATTTTTTGATTTTTTTTTTTCTGTTAGGAAAGAGTGGGCGTCAACAGCTATGGTCATTAGCCCGGTGGAAACTGGTAGCGTATAAAAAGATGACATGCCTGACCGGAATTCGAACTTGGGACCTCCGCATGAAATGCCAAAACGCTACCTACTCAGCCACGGAGGGTGACAATAATATTAAATAAATATTTTAAAATATAAATATTTTTTTTTAAATTAGTAATTTTCTATTATTTTTTACGAATTTATACACGAAGTTAAGTGGAGAATATAGTGAAAAATAATTGAATTTTATGTTTATGCATACAAATCATTACTAATTTTGTTCAATCACTGTGTACTACAGTTTTATAGAATATAAAAATTTGAGAAAAAGTAATCTTCACTCGTATTGGGATTATAGATATAGAATAAATTATGTATGCTTAAGACCGCACAGCCGAAGTGAAAACTTCTATGGCGATCGTAATCGTTTCGAAGTAATATATATCTTTTTATATTATATTAATGATAATATTATGGTTGATATTACTTGGAGAAACCAGGAAGAAGGCATAAATTAATATTATATACATATATATACATATATATATAAACATTTTTTTTTTTTTTTATTAGTATAATCATTCATTAGATTTACAATGTGTTGTAACTATGTATCAATTATTCGGTTGAATCTTGCTGTGATTGATTTTGATCAATTTTTCAATTAGAAAGAAAGAAAAACTGAAAAAAATACAATGTTGTAACTAAAATATAAAATAAATACTTCTGATTGAAATCTATCTAAATGTCTAAAAAAACTCTGTCAATTTTAGTTCCATATTTTGTTGTCTCATTTGGGTCACTTAGCTCATTTAAAAATGTATGTGATATATATATATATATATATAATATGTTAAAATATATAAGTATAAGTATAAGTAAGTAAGTATAAGTATAAGTAAAAGTAAAGTTAAGTATAAGTATAAATATATGTATAAGTTAAAATATAGTATTTAGAACATTTACAAACTATTACTGAAATATTGTAATTATAGGAAATATTACGTTGAACCGTTTGTCTTTGGTATAATTTTTATTCAGTCGTGTACTTGCATTGTTAGAATGAACATCTAACATCTAACATCTAAGTGAGTGTTTTGCACTCACTTCGTTACAATGAAAAGTTTCTCTTTTTTTAGCACGTACGCATAACAATGTTTATTAAAATTTGAATTGGAAGGTACATCCAAAATAATATAAAAAGGATATCTATATGTGTAAATTTTATAAGTATAATAAAATAAAGTTTCAAAAAAGAAACTCGTTAAGAATAGACTTAACCTATTTATATTATGTGCCGAATGCGTGAAATTAACCTATGTGAAAAAAATTAAAAGTATACTTTGAAATATTATTCTGTCACACCCATATGTGTATGAGGGATACAAAAATTGAATTTCACACACAGTGCGTGTGTTCAGCAGAAATTTTTAAGGTAGAGTATAAAAGCCGGAACTATAGTCTAGAACATTTTTGCTATAGTTTCTGCTATTATAATGTACCTTAAAATTGTCTGCTTTATGCAGATATACATATATATATATATATATATATATATGATTTGATTTTAATTAGCTCAAGTTGTGTTCGTGAGTTTTATGTTTTGTTTCTTCATTGTTTTCCAATTTTTTATATAATATTTGTATTATTTTTTTTGTTTGCTTATTTATTTTAATTAAAAATTTTAATTTTTGATATCAAATATCTTTATGCATATATATATATATGTGTGTATATATGTATGTACAACGACTGAATTACCCTTTCATAATATTTTTCACTATTAGAACGATGATGCGCTAAACGTACACACTGAAAGATAAGTATTGTAGTTACACTAATAATTACACGTACACCGAACAACAAGTATAAATATATTTAATGTAAAATGACACGAGTACAGAAGCCACGTACAACTGATGATTTTTCTCTCTCTCTAACAAACTCGGCTCCCCCGACTTTAACCGAATGAGCACATCACAACAAAGCCTTACCATCATACTATTTACTATCCAACTGATTGCTTCGCCTACGCTCTCAGTTAAATTCGGCTTCCCCGACTTTACCCGAATGAACATTTCACCTCAGATTCTAATAAGACTTATTCAATTCTCATCCATAAGTGCGCGGCGCATTTAAAGAACTTTTCACTTCAAAAAACATATAACTTTACTTTTCATAAATTGTATTTTGAACACATAATTTTTCAATTATGTGAAAACTGTGAATTCTTTAAAATCTAGTTTAAAAATTAAAAAAAAACAAAAAAAAAAAAAAAAAAAAAAAAAAAAAAAACGGAAAAAGTCGATTTTTGTCACAATAAAACTCTTCCTTCTCTCTCACACTCTCTCTCTCTCTATCTGTGTGTGTGCGTGTGTGTTATAAAAATAACCAATAATTTTTTATAGTACTGACAAGAGACATTTGTAATATATTATTTCTTACCACAAAAGTGTAGAATTAGAAATGAAACACTTGGGTACAAGTTACACTAATGGGAGTTGTTTACTTTAGAGTATTTATGTCTGCAAGAAGATATTCAGGTGATGAACAAATAAAGGTGTCACTTTGTACAGCTGAATATCTCCAGCATTTCAGTGGGATTAACATGCTAATGTTAGGTCAACAGTTTATTCAGCTCAGTGAAAAAGGCAACGGGAAACCAATTTACTCCTTACTTCCCTTAAGGCATTTTTAGGATTGACTTGTCATTGATTGGTCAGTTACCTGCAACTCTAAGGGCATATGATCTAACATAATATTTTTAATTCTAATAGTTTTACGGTGTTTTTTTAACAAAAGATTAAATAATCGCAGATCTTATTAATCATATTGAATTAATTTCAAGTTTAAGTTAAATATATTTGTTACGTTTACCAAAAATAAAACAGCTGGTAACGATATAATTGAACTTTACCAAGAATTGAACAGAACTTAAATCTTTTTTCCTCTGATTACATGATAACGCTTATTTTTTCCTACTGAGTAGTCCTTGTTAATAATGGATTATTTCCACGCAAAAAGTGATACATTAAATAATTTCTTATGATTGGGATAAATGCAAAGCATGTCAGCTACAAGTGGCAGTAATAAGAATTACTTTCACTGAGAGTAAAGATGTTGGAAATGAAACTACTTTATTCTTCACACTTTTTAATAACCTGCAATAGTTGTCATTGTTAAGAATGGTTATACCATTTTTGGGAGAGACTTTTTTTGTGCCAAGTTGTTTACAACCAATTATGAAACAACATATGCATACATTTAATTTCCTTTGGAAATTACATTTTGTTAAGTATATACCTACTTATTGACATAACAAAAGAAATAATAAAAGAAGTGTAAAACACACATAAAACATTAATTTCCAATTTTTTGTACATTCTATTGATCTTTATAGAACTGTTTTAATCAATCTTTCTCCTCTCATAATATGTCAAGCCAATTAGCTTTCCTATCCAGAATTGTTGTGATTATTTTTATTAAAGTCTTTAAAGGGTATAAAAGTGATTACTAAGTGTAAAAATTCAGTATTTTTCGTACGAAGAATGCATATATTAGCTACTTATTAAATAAATATTTATGTATACGTGTTTTCACCTGTGTGCATATTTCAGCACGATGATCGTTTGCGTTTGTGTTTTTGTTTGGATATTGTATCATACTTAATTTAGAACACGTCGACTGCACATTCCAAAATTTATCATTAAACATTATCATGATATCTCTGTTGTTTTATATGTACCTAATTTTACTTTCCATAATCATTCTCTGGCATTTTTCTATTACATAATGCAGTTTCAAATAAGATGAAAATAAATATTAAATTATCTTTTGTAATTTTTCAATACAGCTAATAACATAGAAATTCAATTTTCATTATATTTTTATTCTTAATAAAATTGTGCATGTGATACAATGATCTCGATATATCATTATAGATAAAATATTTATAACTCATTCATTCCGTTTTAAAAACGAGCATTTCAGTCTAATAAGCTTCCAGGCAAGCTCACACATCTTTCAGAAAAAAAAATTAATAATTCATCTAACATATAATAATTGAATGTGTGTAAATTCTCTCCAGCATTAGTTTAGGGGGGAATAAAGAATATTTATATCAAACTGGAATTGCATATAAATATAATAAAAGGCATACAATTTTTTACTAGGCATTCATTAAAAGGCATAGTTATTTAGATATTAAAAAACTAATAAAATTATTCTATTTTACACGTACAGAACCTTTTTTTATAAAATATAAATTGAAATTCAATTAAAGGAGGAAATGCAAAACTTATTAACAAAACATAAATATTACGTCATAAATCACGTTGAGATCGGAGTTATTTGATACGTTAAGACTAAACAAACTAAAGGTAATGAATACAAACAAGATGAAATATTTCTTGCTAAAAGATTTCATGAAATCATAAAACTTAATTTAAACTGCATTTATCATGAAACAAGTGCTTTTATTTAAAGAGAAAGTAGCGACAATTTGGATACAATTTAACGTTGGATATCTTTTTTGTGGTTTTTTATCTCTATTTTTACGAACAATTCCACGTCCTGCTGTAACTCTATAAACGCAAAAAGGGTTTTTTCTTTGTCTTAGTTCTACGAACAATTTTAAAACTCTATCAGTTCACTGTGGACAAAAAATAACAACAATACAATCATACTAGTTTTAAATTTTATAATTAATATATGATTTTAGCTATTACTAGCCGGTCAGGTCTCGCTTTGCTCGCCCTTATCCTCTGGCCAGTCTGGAACCTTGTTGAATTTGTTTTTCTTACGGTTGAGAGAATAATACTGATAAATCTCCAAACCAAGTCATGTGAAAAACGCTGTTATAGGATCTTATACAGTTTAGAAAATGTTTGGATTTAGGATTGTCTCCATTTAATAGTGCTTAAAGTACCTTCGGCGGTTCTTGAATTGGAAATAAATGAACCTTTCCCGACCCACAACATATCCCTTTAGGTTCCCCTTTCAATCTCCGAGCATGAAAATACGTACACACTTTTGTCATAGCGCCAACACGTCCATGATCGGCGTACTTAATTTGTACATCATAACTAAAGTTGTCCTTATGTGAACATGGGAGCTTTACAACATCAGCATGAATTGCTGAGGAATTTAACTTCAACTCGCTAGCAAATTTATTGCAGATCGAGTCTGGGCGTAGCGCTCTCGTTCAGCAGCTAAACGAGAAATATGTATTTCAGCTGTTTCAGAAAACTAAGATACTCTCATTCTTTTAGCAGACTTTGAATAATAAGAAAGGTTACTTCTCTTTCTTGAAGGAATATTTTTTTTAACGTTTGACAAGCCAATATCGACAGCCCAAAAAACAATCAAAACCCATAAAAGTCGATATATGTGATAAATTAAGCTAATTACTTGTACAATAATAATTTTATAATAATCTTATAAGCAGAAAGTCTATCTGCCTGCCTGCCTGTGCGCTTGTTTGCTCTTGCATAAATCTAGACCGGTCTTTATCAAATTTTCAAGGTACATTCTGTTATCCTAGAGAAGCTTTTAAGCCTTATATTGAGTTCCTAGCTCCCTTGAAGGTAAAGTTATCAATTAAAGATATTCATTAAAGAATAAAAAAATTAATAATTAAAAATGAAATCAATTTCTGTCACCGTGGTAACAGAAATAAGTTTTGAAGTTTTCCTAGTTAACAATCTGTCAGTGTATTTTAGTTGCTATAGTTATTACTATTCTGTTTTGTTTTTGTTTTTTTGTAATTTAGTTTGTTTTTCAGCTTTCTATAAAGCCTAAATTTTTTAACTGTTATCACTATTATTCTCACAACCATGAGGATAACGAACACTGCTGTATTCCTGGCTAGTCATATAATGCAATATTTAAAAGTATACAGATCTGAACTCAGAGAGCTCTTTCTTTTACCATGGTAACAGAAATATAATGAAGCAGAAGAATTTTTTTTTCTTTAATAAACCCCCCGTTAGGAATATAGTGATAATTCTAATTGGAGATACTGACCAAGCATCTAAGGTATAAATCTGTAAAGTTTTATTAAATTTTTTCCAATCGGTTTTGCGTAATGCGCGCACAGGAACGACCCTAGTATCATTTACTAAATGTACAGATTTTTATTATAATTTTTTATCGCTTATCAGAGTTGTAGAATGTCGGGTGAAAGTAAAATAAGGTGAAATAAGAAAAGTACAAAAAATGAAACTAATTACAAAAAAAATGTGGTTATGGGACTTCAAAAATAAAAAATATAACATTGATTTAAAAAAATCTGATGCTTTATGGAAAATATCCTGCGCATTAATATCGCTCCGGGGCATGCTGGTATTACAGGTAATGAAATCGCAGACGAAGCTGGCAGAAAGGCAACAGTCTGCGATGATTTGGATGCATTTCCTGTAAGAGTGGCAGATGTTAAAAACCGTCTAACAAACATAGTAAGAAACAAGTGGAACGCTGAATGGAGGAGTTTAAATACAAAATTAAACTCAGTTAAAACTTCTCCTTATAAATGGAAAAGCGACTTTAAGTTGACTCGCCGTGAACAAGTAGCGGTGACCAGACTTAGAATCGGTCACACGCGATTAACAAATTTATATTTGTTAACCGGCGAAGTGAGACCAATGTGCGGTGTTTGTAATAAAACACTGACAATCAAGCATCTAATAGAAGAGTGTACCATATATGAGGACCTCAGAAAGAGGTTCCGTCTTACAAATAATATTAGTGCTGATCTGGATAATGGAAATGAAGAAAATATAGTTGCATTTTTACACGCCAGTGGACTTCTTAAAAGTCTATAAAATGGAAGTTTAAAGCTGTAGTAAAAGATACTCTAAGCGGTAGTTTTATATATACATATAAGGGAGTCTCGAAGCGTGGCACGTATAGTGACGGGAGGTAGCCCTCTTGCCTAGACCATTTTGGCTCACCTGCATTCAAGAGCAGTGAGTCGGGGTGTGTCCGATGATGGCATGGGGGACCCTCAAGGGTGGATTGAGGGCGCGAGGCTATGGGTGTACGCCGTGCATGCCTATGGCCTGATATAAGAAGGATTCAACTGCCACGGCACCCTGGCACGACTGATATACTGCTCAACGGCGGTTCTGGTCGCCCCGAGGGTGCTTAAACAAACTATAAATGAGACTTCGTAGAAGAAAGAAAGAAAGATATGGTATTGATAAGATTAATTTTTAATTTTAATTTCATGGTCTTTTGAGAACCTATCTCAAATTTTAATATTGGGGCCCTTTACACCCCGTAAGTGTTTGTGATTGTCCTTGTCTTTTATGTTTTAATGTTTATTGTGAAGTTTGTGTTTTTAAATAAAATGTAAGGGCCCTTTACACCCTTACATATGACGATCCTGATGGAGATAATAATTTCTTTTAAAGAATGTGACGAGGGCTAATGACCTTAGCAGTCGATGCCCGTAAAAATTCAGTTAAAAAAAAAAAAAAAAATATCGCTTCTATGGATGAGACAGATAGAAAAATAAGAACAAGCGATCACTTGTAATTCAAAAGTAAAGCATAAATGAAGATAAAATCAAATTGTTTTTTTTTTTAAATCTGTCAATATTTTTGTTGTGTACTTGTTAACAGGTTGTTTTTCTTTAAAAAAAATTCATCTGGTTTTTTTGCCTCAGAATAACGTTATACATTTGTCGGCACTATGTGGATCTATTAGAAGATTGTTACTTTATTATTTTGAAGTGAATCCGGTTTTCAAGCACAATAAAGAAACTACCTCAGATGCTGTACAAAAAATTCAGTGAGAAAATTTAACAATACCATGATATTTTTTTTAGGATGGAACAAATAGTATGTGATCATTTAAAAAAAAGGTAGAATTATCTATACGATAATATGAATTCGTAATAATCAGTGGTTATTGATGAAATTTTATAAATTTTGATGCCGGAAAATCAGATTTCACGAATAGTTAACGAACCGGTGAAGATCGACAACTAATTATTCCCCTTATGTATATAAAACTTAAAACGGTTGTTAAGACCAGATGACAGCTCTATTTACAAATTTTTTCTTCTAAATACAAAAGTAGTTTGCAGTTTAAATCTTAATATAACTAAAAACGGATGTTAGAATTGGATATTCAACGTTGTGTAAATATCGAATAAATTTCTGACGCTTTCAACAGCAGCCTCTATATCTGTCTATATTGTTTACATATGTGCTATGTGAACAGTAGTAATGTATGTAGCTGATGCGTTTTATGTTTTTACACTGTTTGAACAAGTCGCTGTGTTAGCCAACCACTCGGTCACGTCTCTTGAATAAGAGCTGCCAGAAGGTATCAAGTCACAATAGACTCAGCCTGAAGATTGTTTTTCCTCCTGTATATTTTTTATTCCTAACATCTTTCTTGTATTGTTTTTATGAATTTCATAAAGAAATACATTTCTCTCAAACGAGACATACGTAAAAAGATGGATTTTTATATGTTAGAATAAGGAAAAATAGAAAAAAACTTGGAACAGTTTTTGAGAAATCAAATTTAAAGCAAGCTGGTTAATAGTTTGTAGTGTAGAAAAATATCTGTCGTGGTAGAGTACTGAGAGCAGTGTTATTTAATTTTCCATTTTTACAGCGAATATAGTTAGAATAGATATATAAAGGGAAAATATGGTGATCATGTCAATGATGGGGTGTTGAACTTTTTGCAAATCTTTACGTTTTAGTGTTCAACTAGTTCATTTAAATAAAAAAAACATGTGTATATAATTGTATATGTAAGTACGTATGTGTGCCAGACTGCTTTTTAGCTTAATATCTCAGGATTAACCAAACCGATTTTCTTTAAAATTGGTTCAATATTTTTATATATCAGGGTATTGAGCAATTTTCTTTTTATTCGTAAAGGAGGTGGGAAGATATTGCTAATAACCTGATTAATTTTCTTCAGAAGCATTTTAGATAAAACTTTATTAAAACAAATTTGTTACCTAAAATGCAAATATAAATAACACAAAGAATCATTCCCACCTCTTAAAAATGAAAAATATGTTTTTTATTATTTTGCCGTACATCCCTTCGATTTAAATGTTTTTCAAGAGTTTTTCAAAATTTACACTTTATATATATAAAGTTACCAAAAAATGTGTACAATTTTTTTAAAATTATAGACCACGAACCTAAAATTGACATTCATAAAACTTTATTTTTAACAATTCTCTTTTAAATTATTTTTTTTTTATTTTTATTGATCACTTTTTTATAAATAAATTTTCCCCAAAGAGTAAGAGAGCCCCTAAAATCAAAACACCTTTTATTCCTAAAAATCTTTTTATTTCTAAAACTTTTTATTCGAAATTTGGAACTTTTGAACCTTAAATATTATTTTGATAATAAGACTTAATCGGCGTAGCCGGTAGTCATGAAATACTTTGCCAGCTTCTTTTTATGAACCTACAACATTTCATTTAATTACTTGAATATCCCTTCAAAAACTGAACTACTATTGGTAATGTTCGATTACTTTATACGCTGTACAGAATTTAAGCCTGACGGAAATACTAAAATATTTCTATTAATGTTATTATTAACTAATTTTTTTCAGGTTTCTGACTTTTTTTTTTCAAGAAATATATATATATTTAAGGAAATATTTATGATATATAATTACGACTGTAAATAAAGGTTAAGATATTTGTAAATAAAAATGAGATCAGATACTTGAACCAGTGCGGATGAGAATCAAAAGGACCACAAACATGTAAGACACAAAAAACAAAGATTTGAACAACAACAATTAAACTACCACAATTGAACGGAACGAGTAACAGCAACAAAAACAGACACTTGGGACATTTGAAGGTTAAATATTATTTTAGTAATCAGACATAACTAGCGTAGCTGAGAAAGGTCATGCAATACTTCGTCAGCTTCTTTTCATGAACCTACAACATTTCATTTAATTACTTGAATATCCATTCAAAAGCTAAATAAAAAACAAAAATTGGTAATGTAAAAGCCAATAAATAAGTAAGAAAACATTTTGTTTACCATAAATTATTCTTAAGTTAAGTGTCTTTTTCTACTTTTTCCATTTCTATCTGGTTTCTTCTACTCATTGAAGAAGAGAATTTTATCTCGTTTACAATTAATCTAAATTTAAATAAGTTAAAATTTTTTGGGGGTATTGTAGGAATGATCTTGGCAAGAAATAGTTATTTGACGTATGAACATGAACAGGCAGCTTTTTTCTATGTTACTATGTGATCGTTACAGTATTCTTCTACCCCAGACTAATTAATGCAGTAGTTATTTTATTTTTTATTTTTTAATTACTACTTCCTTTCCTGTAGAAGTAATGATTATATTCGTTAACCTGCACATATCATTTTTCAGTTTATTAAAATCATTATTACAGGTTTTTTTATTTATTTTTACAATTAATTATTATAAAACGAAAAATCTATTGATTTCCATATTATTTGTGACGTTTGTTCCAAAAATATCCAAATTAAATTACAAAAAAATAATAATTATTAATTAGTTAATAGGACAAAATTTTTAAATTAATTTGTTGGTTTCGTACGAGCTTAGTCGTGTTTAATCAAACATTAGGGTAATTTTCTTTAGGTTTAATTAAATGTTTTCGTGAAAAATTTTATAAATGAAATGAAATTGCATAGGTTAACAGAAAAGTGATTTTAGATTAAAATCAGACTTTCCTTAACTTACTGTAATTATTATGAAGCAAGTTATTAACCACCAAACTCAATGGAAATAATTTAATGCATCTAGCAAACATTTTTTAATTCGAAATTATATTACATAGATATGAAGGAAAAATCCTCTCTTTCTCCAATTTCTCAAATAACAAATAAACTGAAATTTAGCACAATTGTTTCCAATATGGTATCTAGTTAAAGTAATTTTGATCAAAAACCCCTAATTTATTAAATAAAATTAGAGTTGAATCTCTTTGCCAAGAATATTTTTTTTGTTGAACTCAAAAAATCAAAGAAATTTTAAAATAGGTAATCTAAATATTCAGTAGTCTATCCAAATCACAACTATTTATATAATTCCTTATACATACATTTATGTCTTTAGTCTAAATAAATTATCTTATTTTAAACCATAATTATAAAACATAATTATTATTTAAACCATTTTAAATTATAAATAAACTGAAAAGATTTTCAGTTTATTTATTATAATTTATTGCAAGCAAATAACTAATATTTTTATAATTTTGTAACCATTCAAATAAACTAAGTAAACTTCAATTATAACATAAATAATTACTATTCTAACTTGTAATGTATAAAAACAAAAGAACACACAAAAAACAACTTATCTGGAAGAGTTATAGTTCTTCTGGAAGAAGTTAATACAATTTATCTTGTTACCAGATAGAAATTTATTTTAAATAGAATTATCTATATTGCAAAAAGTTCGACTCTGAAGAGGAGACTCTTATCTCGTTTACGATTAGTTTAATCTGTGGTCATCGCCCGAGACATTGATTCGGTCATTGAACTTGAAGAAACAAAGTGACTTTATTTTTATCTATACCTATAAATAAAAATGAATGATTTTTTATCTTTCAAAAGAAATCTTTTATTAATAGTGAAAATAAAAATTATACCGTGATATACGTGACAAATATTGCAAATAACCAAAAATTTAATAAATTTTTTTTTTTATTTTAAAATATATGTAGCTGATATAATAAAAATGGAAATTTAATAAATGACTTATAACAAAAAAATGTATACCCATTCCTAAAGTATACATTCATCGTAAAATAAAAATCCCATTCCAATCCAATTATACAAACAAAACGTTTTAAGCGGTGATTACTTCAAATCATTACTGGTTTATGTTTTTTTTATTTCTTGTACCTAAACTTGAAAAAACTCGAAAATGTTAAATTATTAATCCTAAATTATCAAATATTTACAAAATAATTATTAAAAAATAGCGATGTGAAATTAATATTACTTTTATATTTTTTGTTGTAGTCGGGTGTCTATGTAGACTATATGAGATTTGACTTCAATGGTTAAGAATATGTTAAGACTAACAGGCACCCACAATATAAAATGTAAAAGTAGGCCTAATATTAAATCTCACATCGCTAACTAATTTACTGTATCCTGAAAAAATTCTGTAAGAAAAAGAAAGAAAAATTTGTTTAACTATTTTTTGTTCATTTTCATAATTATTCTTGGTAGAAGTGGACAAATAGTAGTCGGGTTTTTGTTTTTAAATAATTATTTTATTTAGTCCTTTTTTGTTGTTTCCTAACTTTACCGTTCATTATACTAATCATCTAGTTACGATAAGGTTTTTGAATAATTAATAAAATAAAGGTACGATTTACTTTGATATAATAAAGTTTTTAATTTTTTTTTTCCAGCTTGTCTATAGAAACAATGTGGAAATATTTTAATAATTATCATTCGTTATTCTATAAGTCAGTAATTTTTAGTTTAACTTTGTTATTTTTACGTAATTAACTAATAAATTCCATGAAACCATGAATAATCTCAGTTTCAAAAATGTTATAATGTACGTTGATAAAATAATCCTAACGCATATACAAAGAACTAAATGAATCAAATTTCTGTGAAAAATAAATTTCAACATACTAGTAAAAAATCATTCTTTGAAAACGTTCTGAGATGTTATATCGATATGACAAAATTGTACCTCATTTAGAGTTTACAATAGAAAACTACTAATGCTCAAATACAGGTTGCTTATAACCAAACGTGTTTTTCGTCATCGAATATTTCTGTTTTGTAATGGATATTATGAAAATTACGAGAGATAGAATTCTGGGACCTGTTTTAATCGATTTTATGGTCAAAAAACATTAAGTTTACCCTTTATATAACACATTAAAAATTTCAGTATGATCTCATTTCATCAAATTTCAAAAATTTCAGGCGAAATTTTTGGCTAGGCGTAACTCTGTAACAAACCGTTTTCGGACAAATGTTTGCATGAACTTTATTCCATATGTCAAGCTCTAGAATCAGTTCCCAAATTATTTCTCTCTCCTCCAGAATCACTCTGTATATCATACATAGTTAAATGGCAAGAGAGAAAGGCCATACTTCAATTATTTCTTTCTCTCTCTCCTTCACACACACACTCTTTCTCTCTCCCTCTCTCTTTTTTTTGTTACATTATGTGAGATGCCAATAACAGAGTTTGTATGTTAGAAAGCTTTTTATTTGAGAAATGTTGTGCTAGATTTCAATCAAGTTCTTGTAAAATGATAAATTATGTAATAGAGCTTTCCTAGCGATTGATAAACAATTGTAACTTAGAGCATAACTGATAGCGATGATTACTATCAGCGACTAAAGAGCAACTGAACTAATGCATGTCCATTTTTTCAAAAAAGAAAATCTTGTGTTCTTTTTATTACAACTGTACAGTTTAAGAATATAATACAAATATTTAAAAAATAAAATAGAAAATTTCCTTTTGGTGTTCATGATAATTAGAAAATTCTGTCATCATTCCAACAGGTCAGATTAGATATCCAAAAAAACCTTTTTCTTGTAAAAGAAGAGGAAAAAAGAGATCCCGCTATAAGGAAGCCTGTGGGTTTCTTTAAAATGAAAATGGTTATAGGAACTCTCCACGATTACAGACAATTCCTACCATAGAAAATCACAAAACCAAAACAACTACTGTTATCTTACTTTTTAGCTGTTGTAAGAAAAATTAAACAACCTTAGGTCAGTCTCGATGTTCCAAAGACAGTATTCGTTTTTTAGTCACGTTCGATGAAGCCATTTAAACTGAAGGCAAAGAAAGACTAACTAAATTTCACACATACACACACACGCACGCGCACAGATACAAAGATTGATAAATACATTACAAATACTGGTGTGCTGCCCAAATAAAAAATATAAAATTAATGCAACGAGAATATTTATAAAATAATATTTTTACATTATTCACGTTCCTAAGTAAATTTTCTTATGACTATAAAAAAATTTCAAATCGTGAGTCTATACAAAATTCAAAATCCATATTTCTTAATTAACAAAAAAAAAAGAATAACAGTTATTAATTTAATAGATATATATTTTTGTGTTTTTCTTGAACTGGATTTTGGTATGCGGTACCATTGAATTGAAAAATACTTTTTAGTAACAGAATGTGATATTTTCTAATTCTCATTAATAACCAAGCTATTTGGTTTTAAAGTCATAACATTTGTTACGTATACTTAAAAAAAAAATTCGGGTCTTTCTATTATGAGGTTGCGCCTTTTTTTTTATTTCTCCTGGATTTATATAAAATTATGATGTAAAATTTTTAAATCATTTATTACAGTAGGTGATTAAATGACGTTGTAGACAAATAATTTTTGTAACTTGCCTGTATGGCTTACAAATAACATAGCGATCTGGGATGCACATAAATAAATGCATCTGCATAATAATATTCCGTTATTTTAACAATTGTTTTGGATATTTTTAGTCGGTTAAGTGTGTAGCTAATGTTAAATGTGAATGTTAAGTGTGTAGATAATATTAAATGTGTATGTTAAGTGTGTAGCATAGTTTTTAAAAATACTTTAAAGGTTACTTTTCTCTGAACGGTAAGTCTAAGGATAACCTAATTATAAAATGGTAAGTGAAAGCATTTGTAATATGCATTTTGTTAATATTCTATTATGGTATATTTATTGGTGAAATTAAAGTGATATTTAGTTGTGTATGCTGTAAAACCGTTGTTGAAAAGCGATATTATGGGCGACACGACTATATGAGCTAAATATTGTCCTGCTTTACTGTAAACTCGCACTGTCTAAGTAGAAAAGTGCTAATTTTCTGTTCGGATGGTCGTAGGTTCCAAACTCAGTAAATATTTGTAAAAAAGACATCAATTCATAATTAATGTATAAAACAGGGTGCATAACAGATAAGACCCAAAACTTGGTTAAATTTATATAAATATTCATAATGAACTGAAAAGGAAATAAATTATATGATAAAATAGGAAAAACATAATAAAAGAAAGTTGGAAAAAATTTATGATAAAACTTCATTTTAATATTTCATGTTCAAATTTATTAAAGCCTATAAAAGTTGTTACTGGTGGTACAAAAAAACGAGACTAGTGTCCTTACGTTTCTAGCTAAATGTGGGACGCAAACCAGTTTTATGAATAAAACAGTAACACATACACTTTACATTTATTCAAACGGGTCGGCCGTAATCATGTTATAAAGATACGTAAAATCGGTGAGAATGACATTAGTTAGATATTATCTCACTTAGGTTTTTAAACTTATCCAGTAATTGATTTAAATTAAATGTGAGCGGCTGGGGTTAAAATTCCATCAGAAATTTACTGTCCGCTGGCTTAATACTTTTTGTTATATATGTGTTTACATAATAACAGTAAAATTCTACTTTAAAATATAGGATTTTATCTACCTTCAGGTTTTTATATTAATGTAAGCATCCTGTTTTTTTATTATTTTGAAATAGAATACTATACAATTAACACATATTATATCGTAAAATATAAGTTATGTAATGAAAAATCTAAAGAAGGAATATTTTACATATTTGTCACGTATATCTTTGCCCGTGAATTTGAAACTTAATAATAATTTTATAAAAATGGTAACTGATTAATTTATATTATCCCAAATTAATTTTTTTTTAAACCCAAGCAATTTCATTTTATTACGGAAATATATTTTAAATTATTATTATTAATATAAATTAAAAATTATCATTGATATGACATATGTTTAAAATAATATATATTTTTACATTTAAAAAGTAATAATTGCTACATTTACTACCACCAGTTAAAAACCACTGTTAAAAACTACTTTATAAATCATTTTTATAACTCTTACGTACCGCTTGTTTACGAGATACGATGCTGAATAACCATTTTCTAGTTAGAGTTACTGTAAATCGCCTTTTTCAGTTTAAAACATTTTTATTTATAAATGATATTTCATGCACCGTATAGTAATTGTTGTTTTTAATAACTAATCAAGTTTTCTGTATTTACTTATCAAAAATTAAAAAAAAAAAAGATGTTGGAAAACCGTTTGTTTAAAAGCGCTCAAGTTATCAAGAAAAACTATAAATGGCAAGTTATTTCGCCGATAACGGGGCTCTGATATAATTTATAACTGTTATAATTGCATACAGATTTAAATTTGATTTGGTTAAATAGTAATCAAAAAGAATAATCTTCGTTGTTAAATCTTATTTAACGCTAAATTACTTTAAAAGTGACCACCAAATCACGAGAATTATTTTATTTTAATAAAATCCTTTGTTCTTATTTTGATGTAATTCCGCGTATAATGAAGATTGAAATTCATTGATAAAAATTGCGGTACCACTTATAAAACAAGTGATTTGTAAGTATTTAAACTAATCATTCACTCTAAATTTCGAAATTTAGTCTTTTACAGATCATATTGTAAAGTTATTCATAATTTACGATAAAAGAAATATTACGCTAAAATTATAAGAGAAAATAAGACATATTTTAAACAACTTATATTCTATCACCACAAAATTAAGTAAGAACTTTTATATTACAATTACCTGTTTATATTTAAAGATATTCAAACACCGTCGTACCTGAAAAAAGCATAAAAACATTTTATTTATTATTATCCACAAATTATACTTTAAAATCGAGATACATAATTAAACATAAAATAGAAGCAGAATTATTATGTTGATCACATTAAGGAAAATAGACAAATATTATCAGTTACAGAAAACATGACAGTATTAGAAATTATGAACAATAAGTTAGTTTAAATTCTCAACAATTGTATATAGAAACACACTGCATAAATAAGTAATGAATATTTGCAATAACGACTGGATTAGGGAAATAATAATTTTAATTTTAGTTATTAAAAAACATTTAAATATGTTACAGAAGCAACAGTTTCATTATCTAACAACAAACTGCAATAGAGCAGTATAGTTCATATTATTTCAATGATCGAGATAGTAAACATATAAATATATACGAGAATGCATCAAAGGATGTTTACAAAAAAAAAAAATGACAAAACTAATATAAACTATATACTAATATAAAACTAGATGACCATTTCGATTGTAAAACAATCATCTGATATTACGGAAATCGTAAAAAAACTCATGTTGAATAACAATGATCATTTAAAATTGATTAAAAACTTTGCTGAAAGTTTTCATTCACAAAATGAAATTTTGTTCACAGACAAGTATAATTATGACTGGTAATTATAGTAAAAAAAAAATAATAATAATAATTAATAAAATAATACAAAACATGCCAATATTTTTACAAAATACGACTTCAAACAAAGAAAAAACAATATTAACCTAAAAACAAAAAAAATAAACTTCAACATCTCTTTTAGACTAAACACGTATATGCACGACGGTAGTCATTGCCAGATTCCAATTGTGCGTCTTCGGTTATCTGTTTGAAAATCTTTCAAAAGGAACAGCAGAACAAATGATGAAAAAAAAATCATAAAAACAAAAGAATGAATACATAGAAATTATAACTAAGGCAAAATGGAGAAGTACTATAAGGAATATCTCTTTTCTGGTCCCCACATGAATGATAAGGTATGAGAGATGATTATTTTATAAACTTTTCTTTTAATTAATTTTTTTTTTTAATTACATAATTTTTTTTATTACATTATTACATAATAATAAAAAAGTAATATGCATGACGGTTAATGTAAAAGTACCAAAAAAGTAAAGTTTAACCGAAATATACACTCAGATGTTAAAAATAATCTAATCACATACAAAAATTAAGAAAACGTTCAATCTTTCACAATCATCACTTCAATTGTTTAATATTATTTCTAGACCTAAAAAATTAAAATAAAAAACGTCTTCAAAATTTTATTATTTTTTTTTTTTATACAAATAGTTCTATACAAAAAAGAATTTCCATACAAAAGCAAGAAAATGATAGGGGATGAGGGCCTCTTCCCAACCACGCTTAATCAAACCCGCCCCTCCACTACGTTATGGTTCTACCATTTCTGTTACTTTTCCTTTATTTAAATTAGTTTACGTTTCGTTTAATTTACAGATACCTTTTATATTTTTCTCAGGTGATGAAGGTCTGTTCTTGCGTTTTTTTTAAATTAACCTTTTCTTGTTTCTACACGAATAAATTCGCGTGTAGAAACAAGATTTACTAAGAAAACACTTCTTGTCGAGTTTCCTTTTTAGGACCTACTGTTTTTACACTTGAAACTTTAAGAAACTTACTTTTCTGTAAATTTAATGGTTTTTTTTTTTGTAACTAAAGTTCTATTTCAATTTTTTTTAAATAAATAAATGAATTACTCTCCTTACTTTTGCTTGGTCGAGATCTAACCTTTTTCTTTCCTAGAAAGGAGTTCTTTACTCTGTGGTTTCTTGTTTCAGGAAAAAAATTGCTTTGAGGCTTTACGTATTCCTTTTTTTTTAAGGCTTTTCTACATCTTTTGTTTCACTGAAAAACTTGCTTTTCCGCTTTTATTACTAGATTAACCTTGCTTTTTTAATTTCGTTCTTTCTAGTTTCTTTTTATTTACTACTCTTTTATTTATCTATTATTCCTTGTCTTTGTTTTTCAATGTCCTTTGATAAATTGAGTTAAATTGTTTTTTTCTGGTTTAACCTAGTTATCACTTGAAATTATTGTCCTCTTACCTGAAAGACCTAATGGATGTTCTATAATTATCAGGTACTGCTTCGACAGCCAAACTTGCAACCTTTTGTTGTGCAGGAAAATTTGAAAGATGTATTCCTTTCAGATAATCTAGTAGAAGTAATTTTAAAGTAGCATGTAGTAACTGTTTTAATACTGTTAAAAAAACACTTTTTTATTTACAATTTTTTTTATTCATTAAAGTAAGCAAATCAAATCATTGTACAACTGTACAATATTGTTAATACTGTATTGTAATGTTGTATATAAATACAATATTATACAGAGTATATATCTCAACAATAAACTTACAATCCCATTTGTCTCCATTATTAGCTACAGTAATTTGTTAATTTTTTTTCCTATTGTGTAAGTTGCAATCTGTTTACCAATAAGCAACTCCCCCACAGACCAACGAGATGAGAATGATATGTATGTTTAAATGAGATGTAGTCTTGCACAGACTGAGAACCGACCATTCCTGAGACCTGTGGTTAATTTAACCCCAACTACCAAAGTACGAGTCCGTCGGCATTGTTACATACCGGTTTGTTAATATCGGCTATTTTTTTAATGTTCTTATTAAGGAGAATAATTTATGTACTTAATTTTGTTATTTTATTTTTACAATAGTTCGAATACAGAAACTAAGCGGATAGACACTGGATAACGTAGAATTCATTCCTCTTTTCACCTCTTTCTCTTTATCTCTTAGTTTGACATGTCTCTAAACATATTTTATAATAAAATTGTTTCCTACCACTAATTATAAACTACGTAACTCTGCTGCGGACTTAAGATTCAATACCTGAGAATGTCAAATCTAGTTCTGTCTTTTCAAAATATTTTATTAAACTGTACGTAAGATGGACAACAATATTCTTTTGTAAAAAGTTATTAAATAGAGCAAAAACATTCACATTATTACACATTAAAAAAGAAAATGGATTGCTATATCTCATGAATTAATTTATTAACATACAGTAATATTAAAGAGTATAAATAAAAAAATTTATTTAATTTTTCTCAAAAAATTAAAAGTAATTCTGATATCGTAATCAGTTAATCAAAGTCGACTCTTTAAACAAGTAAACAAAATGAGTGTGCTACATGTATAAAATGGACCTACATCAATGATTAAATTTTGAACGAAGACATCTAGTGGAGTGGTAAAGGCCGCTTTAATAATAGTTCAGGGCAACATTGGTCAGATTTTTTTTTGTAGTCTTTTGTAATATACAAAACTGTGTACTTTAATAATTTTATCTTATAAAATTCAAAACAAAACTATGAATCAAAGCCGTGAAGCAAGCTGTTGATAAACATGTTTCTACGTTTATATACGAGTATATTTGCCAAAGTAATTTCTTCGTTGCCAAAACATAATTATACTAACTTATAAATGTATTATATACTTTTGGCTAAAAAAATTTTAAACTTAAATTTGTAGTTTATGTACAAAAAAATTTCTTTTTATCAAAACTTAATCGATCGGTTTTAAATTCGTTTTTTAGTACATTAATTCACACTATAGAAATTTGGAAAAAAATTGTCAGTTTATATTAGCCTGATAAATTCGTACATATTTGGAGCTCAACTATCAAGAATTTATGCTTTGTGAGCGTGTGATTTTGTGTGCAGTTATGTAGTAAATAATCAGTACGTGTGAACAAACATGTGCGGCCCAAAGAGTAATTGAAAAAAGTTGTAATTCACCAGTCGGTTTTCGGTTACATTAAAAAAAGGAAGCTATTTTTTTATTATTTCTATACACGTTTAATCATTTTAATCTACGCAAGTTTTATCGTTTTATTTCAATAAACTATAATCCTCTCTCAATATTAAAACAGATGCAGAAATTTCCGGTGATAATACTCGGGCATGAAAATTTCTTTTAGCTTTCCTCACGTAAAGCGATCACCATCCTTTTATCTAATACACGATATAGACATAACCTCCATTGGGTTGACAAGAACAATCAAAGAGGAGCTTTATTTCTTTTCATAATCGACTTGTCAAGTAAATTTAAAGAGTTATCATACTTTTTAAATAACTTTAAATTAACATCTGGTTTTCATCTAAAAAAAGAAATTGTGGAACACACTCAGTTATTCCTTTATTAAGGATAATATCGTACTTGACAAACTAAAATGGAATTGGTTTTGAATGTTTAATTTAAAAGAATTGAAAAAATTATATTTATCTAATAGTTTGAAAAGTTAGACAAAATTCCCTGTTGATACTGGTGAAAACTTGCTATTACCTAAAAATAATTGAAAAAAATCTCTTATGACAATAACACCTATGACTTTATAACTGGTGTAGATACTGTGAGAACTCCGTTAAGTATTTTGATTGGCCAATTACATGTTAAAATTGGTCTACATTCATCATAAACAGACTGTGATTGGTTAATAAATTAAATATTTTGTTTGACTGGAATTATGTGAATTTTAATCAGTCAGAAAATTTCAGTGTTTTGATTAGCCAAAACATAGATGTAACCGACCAGACAAATGATTTAATTCTTGTGAATGGTTGATATGCAGTATTGTGATTGGATGTTTCTATTGTACTGATACTAGGTAAGATGTCAAATGATGTAATTCTTCTAATGCGCACATACACACACACTCTCTCTCTCTCTCTCGCACGCACATGCATGCACGCACGCACGAACATGACAAATCACAGGAATATTTCTTCTTCCTGTTCACTTTGAAATTATCAGTCCTTACTGCAAAAGATTCGTTTTACATTTACTTTCACTAAGATAATACTTATTGATAAAATGATAAATTTCTATCCATGATAGGTTCATCTAGTAATTATGATTGAATGTATGAGGATAAAGTGAATATTTTAATGTTTTATTTAGACGAATAAAGAAATTAATATGATACTAAAAAATTTTAATTATTTAAAAGAATTTTTTAAATGATTTAATGAAATGAAAAATCACTTTCAATGAAATATAAGTTTATCGATTTATTACAAAAATTGGAGAAAAAAAAATTTTTATGAGAAGTAAAGTACTCGATATCAAATAAATTCAATAACGCAATTTTTTCTTGTTGATTTCTTAAATAAATTCATAAAACCATTCAGATTTGGATAAACCAAGCAAATTTAAAAGTCCGTATACTGATATATTACTTTTGAAACTTAATCATAAAATAACTAAAGTTTATTTTACGAGCGATGACGTTCTTAAAGATACGATTACATTATTCTAAATTCTAATTTACATTCATGATGAGCTGAAAAAACTAAATAACTAAAAATCAGCAGTTATACAAACTCTATACATTGCTCTTTTCCTGTTAAGTAAATAAATAGTATTTAGTGCACCGGGCTAGTATAGTGGTTAATTCTTCATCGCAAATCGCTTGTTTAACTGCTGATTTTCGAAACTGAAGTCTCTGAGGTTCAAATTTCAATAAAAGTTAGTTATTTTTATACGGATTTGAGTAATAGAGAGGGGACACGTGTTTACTTTGGTGGTTGGGGTTCAATTAACCACAAATCTCGGAGTGGTCGGCCTGAGTCTGTACAAAACTACACCTCATTTACATGTCATAATTATCAATCTCATCTCATTGGGCCGTGAGAGGGTTCCTTATTGTTCACTAGTTGAACAGATTGCAACGTAGATATTAAGAAAAATAAATACAAATTATATTAATAAATAAATAAATAAATAACTCGTTTATTTGCATTTATGTATTAAATTTATGAACTATAGGAAGAGGTCTCTAATTCAAAATTGTCAAATTTGTTTCTTTTCAAAACGTGTTGTATGTTTCTGTTCTTATCACATTTTATATAAAAACTATTTAATTTTTTTTAAAAGTTCTTAATAAAATCTTCTAAGAACCACTTATAAATTATGGCAATTATTTAAATAAATAAACATCACAGAATGAAGATTCGGATTTCAGTGTAATTAAATGAAAGTTCAATAAATTGATTCGTTTCCTAATATACTTAACACAGTTTTATTTTGTGTACATGGGATTGTGAAATAGCATTGCTGGTGTCCTAATAAAATATTATATATTACAGTTTTACTCATAATAATGTTAGTAGGTCATGTTGAAATAAATGAAATATAAATCGATGCCAAAATAAATAAAATTTTATTGAAAAGTTTTTGCGGAAGTAAGATTCTAGTGGAATACACTGTTAGTTGTAATCAATAGTAGAACAATTGTATCATAAAATACAAAACAATAAAATATCAGCGTATAGCCTAACCTAAATCAACTCTGAAATTGTTCTAGTTATAAAACTTTTCTTATTATATTAAAATAGCCTATTTAACTTTATTCTACTCTACACTGCTTTATTTTTTTTTATCGTAAAATAAATGGTTCATCATTATTTTGTAATTTACGTATGATTATTCCATTTTTTTTTCAGTACTGTAACACAATAACGTTTTTTCGCAACATAGAATAATTTAAGAAGAATGGAATTGTATGAAATTTTCAAAAACGAAAAACAGAATACAATGTCCTATTACACATTGTTTAACCCCAGATAGTTTTTTCGTTTTCAGTTGTTTTATAGTTTAATTTTATAATTCATTTTCTTCTACTTTGTGCTAATGTTTTAAACAAAATATTTCCTTCATCGTACATCCTTTTTTATCTTTTTTATACTGAATATTCCAATTTTTGTTTTCTTCTACACATTTTACTTTCTACACACCTCTCTATTACAAATTAACTAAATCTGGGCATAAGGCTATCAATCTCCATACATCTAACTCCTGGTAACAGAATTTCCGTTTTTAATAAAATATATATTACACAAATAATTACCTTAATGGCAGATTTCGTGTTTAACACAATTAACAAAAAAAGTATATTCTAACCGTTGGTTCTTCATTATTGAACGAATAATCTCCTTTTGTAATGTAATTATTGATTTAATATTACTGATATATGTGTCCCTCAAACAAGAAATTCCATGTTGTAGTCGTAGATTAAACATAAAAAATAAATTCATTTTATAATATACTTTAGAAAATAAGATGGAAGAAAATAATAATTCCTCTAATTTTTCAACATATTATCTTTTGGACTGCTAACATGATATTGCTAAGTACACATTTGATAAACTAATACTGATCCTAGTTACTTAATTTGTTTTGATAAAATTATCTCTGTACAACTATTACACTGCTCTATATAATTTTTAATACATCCACAACATCGATAATACCAGCTGATTCAAAAAGGACTTCACAACTTTAAAAGCATATAAAAATTTTTCGAGATAACTTACAGACTTTATTGGGATCTCATTTCATAGAAAAATACAAGTTTGTCACCCAATATACACTTTAGTTTGATTATGGCTTCCATTTGTAATGCGACATACACCCTATCTGAAGTCGATTTCATTCCAGACTGTAGCCACCAAGTCGGACGTTACATCTCATCTGCAGCTGCGAGCTGCCTCGATAATTCGAAGTCTTAGTTAAAAAAGATCAGCAGGCAAAGATGGCACAAATCTAGCAGGTCAAATCTTGAAAGCGAAGTGGCCATGTACCTTCACGGCTGATCCACCAACCTCGGAAACGAGTATCTAGAAAATCTAGGACTTCTAGGCAGTTGTGAGGTGATTCCCCGTCTTGCTGATATTAATGGCGTCCTTCCTGGTTATCATCATCCAACTGAGAAATTAGAAAATTTTGAAGCCTGTCTAGATAAACGATATAATTTCCGGTTGCCTCCTGAAAGAAGAACAATCTGTCTCAACGAACAATCGGTCTGCCTGCTACGAAGCTCCCTACCGTACTCTACGAAAATTACGTTGAACTGCAGTTGCTGACTGCAAATCATGAAACCAAAACACACAGCAAGCACGTTCCGCATCAATAAATATATCAATTTTTAACAACATTGGCGATAGCGCTGGTGGCGAATTCGATACAATGAACTATGTGAGTCAAAACTTGATATGTTTTGTTGTGAAATGAGATCTCAACCGAATCTATAAGTTCCCTACCTCAATAAATTTTTATATTCTTTTAAAGTTGTGAAGTTCTTTTTGATTTACCTTGTACAATGGTTTATTTAAAAAAAATTAATTACTTATTTAAATGGAAAATCCATAAATTCGTTTTTCTATATAATATAAGATTACAGTTTAATCAGTGACCTGCCAAAATTAGTCTGAATTTTAATTCTAAATAAATCAATCGAACTTGCTTAATAATGAGACAGCAATATCACCAGCAAATCCTAAAAAATTCTTAAAAAAATTTCAAATCCTAAAATCAATTTTGACAAAAATAAAAAATAAAATTGCTCCTAAAACCGATTTTGTGGAACTCTTCAAGTAATCGGTCTTAGTTAACTAAATGCAGAATTTAGTCTAAATTTCTGATATCAACCACTTAAATAATTCTAGAAGCAAGAACAGGAAATATTTCTTATACCCGTATTCCACAGTGATTTAATACAATTGTTTAGTCAGCAGTGCGAAATACTATATAATATTAATAAATAACACAATAGTCACTTTACTTTCGTTAAGGTCATTATTAAAACATGTTATAGATTTTAATAATGCATTATCATACCACCTACTCTGCCTGAAACTATTCTGACTTTGTTAAAAAAAATCTTAAGAAAACGGGAAATCTTTTTTTCAATAATAATTTTAGAAAAATCTGATGAAATAGAGCCAGGGAGATAATTTTCAGTAAGATTTGCCACGTCATTTGTTATTATCAAGACTGTAGCTAATTTCATAACATGGCAGATTATAATACAAACTCTTGTATTTAAAAATTTAATACCGGATGATATACTAACCTGTAACTGACACAAATATCGATTTAATCGTAGGATTTAAAATCCTACGGAGGAGTAAAATATGAAAAATTTAATTGGTAGCTCTTAGGAAAATAAACCTCCTTTATTTAAACTCTTCTATCTATTTTCTTACGAAGAACTACTGAAATTCACAGTTTTCTTTGGATAAATTTCCTATTTACAGTAATCTGATAATTTTATGCTTCAATATCCATATTTAAATGTAAATTTTTAACTACAAAAATATATAAAAATAAAATTGTTTATTCATAAACCTCCTTCCACTTCTCCTAAACATAATTTTTATTTTATTAAATATTTTTGATTATAGTGTACTTGATTTGATAGTTTTTTTTTTTTCAAAGTTAATTTTAAAGATAAATATTCTTGTTAACTTTATAAGAAGTATATTACATTTTATTTTGCGATGTGTTTTATATATTCCCAGGATAAATTTACTCAACGAATTAACTGTCACAATACGCGTAGCATTGCTGTCAAGGGATGCTTTTAGAGTGTGTGAGAAAAATATGTTTGCCAATGTATTGGTATGAATAACGTTTCTCTTGCTTTTCACGCTATTTTATATATCAAGTTTCTGGCAATTCTTTTTTTTTTCATTTCCTTTCCATTTTAAGGTTTCTTCATTTCAAATTTTATCAACTTTGATTTTCAACATCCCCATTTACATTACATTTTAACACGATTATTTTTTTTTCTAAGTTTAATGTCCGTGTTTCGCTACCATAAGTGCTAAAATACATAAAGAGCAGAAGAGGAATGGAGCCAAAGCACGTAGAGATCGGAACAGCGTGGCACGACAATTCCACATTTTATTTTTTTTTCATGTCGTTGTCTAAAGTAGAGAATAATTTCATTCTGTATGAAAATATTATTTTGTAAAATATAATCCATAAAAATATAAGTCGGTATATGAAATATGTTACCAGAGAAGGGCAGATAAGAGTTTAATAATCTTATTCAGTAACTGAAACGACATTCTGACATGTTCTTACGTTACAAAAAGATGTCACTGATTACATTAAAATATGTTCCAGAGAAAATTAAGACGGCATCGAGAAGGAAGACACAAATGGAGGAAACCCATTCCCCAGTTGTAATTTTAACATATTCTGTGTTCCACATGGGTTTTCTAATATAGACCTCTAAGCAAATTATTCAATTTTTAGCATTTTAGCATTAAAACAAAATATTTTTCAAAAATGATAACGTAGATCATGGTAAATTCTATGTCGATAATTTATGCTTTTTAAAACACTGAATTAAATCTTAATAAAAGAAGAAAAAACGCAAAATAATTACAACAATTCATCAGAACAAATTATTTTTAAAATAAAATTTAAAAGACTTTATATAAAATTTCTATGTTTAAAAATCGAGATGTATAAGAACATTGTTTTTTGATACCTTTTTTTGAAATTTTTACAAGTGCATATCCAGTGCAAAAGAGTGATTTTAAAAAAAATCCGTTACATAATTGTTAATGAATTAAAGGAACTAAAAAGGGAACGTTTTTAAACTTACCTGTTTAAAAAATTATTTAAACGTGAATAATTAAAAGTAGAACAATAAAATATTTTTAATATAATAACGAAGTGTAACTATGAACTTACAGAAAATAAATATGAATTGTATAATAGATGTATTGAAGTAAATCTAAAGCTGCATGAGGTAAATGAAATAAAAAAAACTCAATCTTCAAGAAAAATATAGAACTCAGTTGATGAAAAAACTCTAAAGGGTCCAAAGATATTTATGATCATTTTATTTATTTTTTTATCATGGTTAACTACTAGCATAATAAAATTAATACTGATAAAATTATTTATATACTGTAAAATTTCTTAATGAAAATATTTTGATCTTAATCTTTGATCTTTGATCAAAATCTCTCATTTTGATCTTTGAACTTAATCTTATCATTTCCATTTTTTTTTTTAATTTATTCTTTAACTTTATGCATCTGCCAATTACAGTTATCCTATACTTATTTTTGCTTGGATGAAAAATAGTAAATTCTTTTGTTTCTGAAAATATATGTCAAGCATGACCGGGATTTAAATCCAGAACCTTTCAGATGAAATTTAGAAAGGTTAACACTACGCTACAATCAGCAAAATGTTATTTTTTCGGATTTATATATTTCTTATAAAATTTTTTAACGATTCAAAATTGAATTAACCCACGGGTTGGTCTAGTGATATAAACTCATCGTCGTAAATCAGCTGATTTCGAAGTCGAACTTTTCAGGTTCAAATCCTAATAAAGGTAATAAACTTTTATTCGGATTTGAATACTAGATCGTGGATACCGGTGTTCTTTGGTGATTGGATTTCAATTAACCATAAATCTCAGGAATGGTCGACCTGAGACTGTATGAGAGTACACTTCATTTACATTCATACAAATCATCCTCATTTATCCTATTAAGTAATACCTTACGGTGGGTCTGGAGGCTAAACAGAAAAAGAGAGAGGATTCAAACCTCAGAACCTTCTACTTCGAAAAGTCAGCTGTAAAACAGCTAATTTGCGACAAGTTAATCACTAGATTAGCCCGGTGCGGTTGAGTTGAGGATGATATGTATGACATGTAAATGAGATCTAGTCTTGTACAGACTCAGGTCGACCATTCCCGAGACGTCTAACCACAAGCTCAGAAATGGTCCAATTAACCAATTGTAGCAATGAACCATTTGGACCCCAAACATCAATGTACACCTAAATCTACTGTCTAGTATTCAAATCCCTATAACAGCAATCAACATTTACTAGGATTCAAACCTCACCCCACCGAGTTGGTCTAGTTGTGAATTCGTCATCGCAGATCAGCTGATTTTTAAGTCGAGAGTTCTAAGGTTCAAATCTTAGTAAAGTCAGTTACTTTTATTCGGATTTGAATATTATATCGTGGATATCGGTGTTCTTTGGCGATTGCGTTTCAATTAACTAAACGTTTCAGTAGTCCACCTGAGTTTGCCACCTGACTATAAATTTACCGGTACAGTTACGTTGCACTGATATATCGCTAATGATTTTAATTGTTGATGTGACTATAAATAAAAGTATTAAAAAAAAATTTAATTACTTCCTGTATAAGGTAGTTCAATTAATAACTTAACTCTATTAAAAAATGCATATTTCCAAATTTCTTAAAATATTCAATAATAAAACTTCTTATGAAAAAATGTATGTAATAAACAGTTGATTCAAAATTATTATCTACTTTGAAGAAGTTAACACATTTTTAAGTATTATGCTTTTGTCATTTCTCGGAATGTATAAAAAGTATCACTAAGATGTAGAACTATAACTAATATAATAGAATATTTTATTCTGTTATATTAGTTACAGATAAATTCAATTCTAATATTTAAAGAATGGATAAGAAATATAGAGTACGGTGCTTTCCTTGAATACATCAAAAGCTTTTAACATAGTCCCATCTTAGCATGGAGGGCAAGAGCTTAGGAGCCTAGTGTCGCTTTAGCCTGAAAGGGGGATTTTATTTTTAGAATATGAGGATTCTTCCAACAGTTAGTGGTGTTAGCCATTCTATTTTAGGATCTCTGGCGTTTACCATATACTTTCAGTCTTCTCATAATAAATAATGTTAAAATAATAGGTTGTGTTACTGATACAGTTACCTTTTATTGGAGGGGTTTAAATAAGCAGTTAAATTACTGTTTAAACTTGTATAACACTACATTTATCTTTAGTAAAAAATGAAAAATACAAGATTAATAAACATAGAACTCTAAGGCAACTAATGAGGATAAAATAATTAAACTTTAATAATTTAAGATAATCCTAAACTTAAACCTCTGCATTTAGATTTATGCATTCCTAATTCTAAATATAAATATCCGTAAAAAGCTTGTAAATATCCGAAAATTATGTAATGAAAGAGTTATGCACGAAAGTTCCTTCCCTTTTCAGCTTAATAATTATATATTCTATTTAAATTAAATATATAGGTTTCAATGTTAGTGTATTGTACCTTAAATAATTATGAATAGAAATTTTTTGTAATGCAGGACCGAATAAAAGACCGAATTTTCTTATCTTAATTTGGTTTTAATATTTCATTTTTTTAATCTGTTTTAATATTGCTAATAATAGATACCGCAAATAAAATAACGTCAACCTTCCAACTTGCAGCATCATAAAAAATTACGCTTCCAACTTCCCCCGATCAAATCTTTTCAACCTTAAATTGAATGTAACTCAAAAACGACTCAACCAATCTTTATAAAATATTTTCAAATGTACAACTTCAGGTACACTACTACAGCATATCGGCGTACCTAAATGTCAATGAAACTCATTTAGTAGTTTTGGAGATTTTCCTCCACAAACGTTTAAACATACTTGTATCTAGATCTACATACGTGTGTTTAAAAATGAATATCAGGGATTTAAAGATATGTAATATTTATTAAGTTTTACTTACATTGATAAGTTATACATGAGATGAAAGAGCAAATCAAACAATTTTTCTTATAACTGTTTAATGCACCATTCGTCACACTATTCGTCAGCCGATAAGATAATTCATCTCATACATTGATCAGCAAGTATGGAGTAATTGATGCGACCATCATTGAAGGACAGTTGCTTCAGTCCTGTGTCTCAAGTTGGATAGATCAGCTGGTAACGATGGCACATACACTTGATCCTTTATAAACCCCCAAAGAAAAAAAATCGTTCTCGGTCAGATCGGGTGAACGTGGAGGGCAAGACAAACAAGCCCTGTCATGTTGTACCCGGTGACCGATCCAGCGGTCATGGAGAATTTCATTCAACTGATCACGTATAACGTTAGGTCAGTGAGGAGAAGAGGCGCACCATCTTGCTGCCAAATAAAGTTGTGTGGTTTGTATTGCAGTTGAGGAAAAAGCCATAGTTGTAGCGTATCAAGATAGTTCATTCTAGATACACTTGCTTCGGCGAAAAAGAACGGCCCGTAAACTTGCCGTAGAGATACGGCACAAAACACATTCAGTTTTGGGGAGTCTCATTCGCATTTCGTGAGGATTTTCTGATCCCCAGATACGTACATTTTCTTTTCTATTAAAATGAAATCTCGATTCCTCACTGAATACGACACGATAAAGAAAGTCTTCATCGTTACGGTGCATCATTTCATTTGCGAAATTAGCACGCAAACAAATGTTCAATCTGTAGGCTTTAAAGCTTGCAACAACTATAAACGATGTGGACGCAGTTGTAAGCGTTTCCTTAAATCCCCCCCACACAGACGTCACTGGAATTGCTAATTCGTGGCTGGCCTTCCTAACCGATTTCGTAAAACTACGCAGAAAAGACTCTCTTACATATTCAACATTGTCTTCGGACACACTCGATCATCCTGTACTCTTCTCTTTATAAATACATCCAAGTTATTGTCACTCGGAAATCACAACGGAAACTTCAAACGGAGCGCATGTTAAATGGTAGTTACAGATTTACACTTTACAAATTGAAAATACAGAATGCTTTCTGTTGGGGGTCACCATCTTTACTATTAGCACTTCAAGCGGAAAGTAAAGGAAGCAGTTTGAGCACAGTTAAAATTTGTTTGAGTCGCTCTTTCATTTCATGTATAATTAATCCAATCTACATGAAACTTGAGAAATATTACATACCTTTAAACTCTGATATTCATTTTAAAACTCACGTTTATATATATATATACATATAAAGAAAACCCCAATTTAAGTGAATGGTATTTTCGTACTCCTCATGCCTCAAAATGTAAAGGAATTTAATTTTCACCCCTCTTCAATCATGCGACCATTCCTTTTATCTATATTTTTATTATATATTCATTGAAATATAATGTAATTACACTTAATTCACTCTATAAACTTAAGAATTACTCGTACAAATACAATAAAGAACTGTGTATGAGTACAAATATCATGATGTTCTATTCTGGAAACTTACCGATGAAAGATCAAGCCATTACCACCCCGCTAGGTAATCAGAAAGGTTTTTAGGAATGTATTTTAATAAAAAAATTGTTTTGTTATTTATATCTACTGAACTTCAAAAGAAAGTTTTAATAAAAAATTATTATCTTCTATAATTTTTATTGCCAAAAGTATGGTAGCCTCGCATCTATTGTTATTTGTATTTTAAACAAAGAATAAAAAAAAATTTTTTTTGATGATTAATTCACAATATAAACTTGAAGCTTATCTATGGGAGTATAAAATGGATATAATGTAAGGTATGAAAACTGCCATGCCTGACTGGGATTCAAACCCGTGACCTCTGGATGAAAGGCCGAGATTCTACTACTTCGCCACGAAGATCGGCAAACAGGATGATCTTTATAAGAGATATAATTTTTTATACCGTAATTGCTACAAAATAAAAATGAACAAAAAGTTACGATTTTTAAGTAAATTAAAATATAAAAAATTATTATTTTCGTTACATTAGAGATAAGTGGGATTTATTTATCTGTTTATGGAAAGAACATAAATCTTCTTAAATATCCTCATCCAACTCAATATTATTCTGAATCGTAATATTACACACACATTATTATAGAGAAAAACATTTAACTTTCATAAATAAATGTTTAAAAAAGATGAATCTACGGTATGAATAAAAACGAAATTACACATTTTCACTTATATTTACATCTTGTTATGCAACAGAATAACAGTCTGGTAAGACTTTTTTATTATATTCGTTTAACATTATACAAGAGTAATCTTAAAAAAATACTTATCACTAGTCAAATATTTTACTGTGACTTAATTTTATTTCTAAAAGAAACATATATTTCCAATTGTAATTGACTTTTTAAATTTATTTAACTTAAGAAATTAAATAACTCAAATAGAGTGATCAAAAAAAAAGATTAACATTTCATCAATCAATAAAAAGCCAAACGTTACCCAAAGAAAAAAATCAATCAAAATTAAAAATAATAACCGAAAATTTATGTCATCTAATATATACTTACGAGGTCTACGATCTACCCTAAATCAAAACTTTCTAAAAACTATATGAAACCGTATTTAAAAATGTATCATCTGATATTCTGCCTTAGATAATTATGTAGTAGACTCGTAAACCCTATTTTAAATATTCTTGAGAGAAAAAAATCCAGCGGTGACAGGTCTAGATTTCTAGAAGACCAAGGTATGCCATACCTTCTTCAAATCAGTCTTACTACCCAGTAATAAACTCATTTGTTATGTGACACGTAGCTCCATCTTCTTAGAACTATATGTCCAAGATTATTTCTCTTCAATCTTCAATAAATATACATCGAAATATACCTTCAAGATATGAATAAAGCATGTCAAATTCACCGTCCAATAATTAGATATGGTCCTACGTTTTCATAAACTGATACTTTAAATGGTGCTTAGGATACCTTTGGAGTTTAGAACTAGGGTTGATGTTTTGACTGAGGTTCTTGCAAATATCCAAAGTCAATCATTTTGTTTATCTACATAACTATTAACATGCAGATGAGATTCGTCGCTAAATTACGTAATTTTTGGTATCCAATTCATGAAATCCACTTGTGTTATATATTCAGGTTGTTTCAATACTTGAAAGTATTTAAGATCAGAAAAAAACAGAAATTAATTAAAAATAATTTTTATTTGAAAATATTTTGAGTGGTAACATTTAAAAATTTAATTTACTTAAAACTCATAATTTTCAACGGCCACCACCCTCATTCCTCCTTGGGAAGGGAGTTGGATGGGTGATAGGGCCCTCTTTGGGAGTTGGATGGATCATGGGATAAAGGTGACGGAGGGAAGGCTGATAATTTATTACTTACCTCAGTAAGGTATTTGAGCCACTCGACATACGAGGGGCTGGTGAGGAAAAAATTCTAAAATTCTTGAGCAGTCCGATTCCTCTGAGTCTTTACGTTAAGCCATTTTCGTCATCAGAGATTATGAAAGTAATCTGAAGAAGTAGGATTCCCAGAAAACCCCAGGCTTTGATTTAATTACTAACAAAATGTAACTTACCCTTCCTTTCAAAGCCATCCTGTACATAATACACTTCTTTAATGACATCCTGCGCACTACGTGCTTTCTGACGGAGCGGAAAATTTAATGAATGGTTATGGTTACGAAACCTGGTAAACTGTTACATGAGGTAGGTATCTTCGTGTAAGCCAATAAGTCTGTTACCCATTTTGTCTAAAATGTTTGACAGCCGTTTTCTTCAGTGACTATAGACAGTTGTTTCTGACTACCAGTTGACTAGAGGCAGTTATTTCTGATCACCAACTTGGATTTCGAGGTAGTCTCTCTGCTATTGAGTAAACGCATAGACTTGTCGAGGTTATCAGCAGCAAGAGCCTTGGGGAGAAAAAATACTGTTCGGCTGCCTTTTTGGATACTCAGCAGGCCTTTAACAAGATCTGGTTGCCTGACCTGTTACCCAAGTTAAAAGGAGCCTAGGTTAAAGTAGCATAGCTATGCTATGCTACTATGCTACTTGGACGAACATTTTTCACAGTTGAAGTATAATAAAGCGTTGTATTTGTTATTTGATACTAATTTTGCTGTTCCTCAAGGATCGGTTTTAGGACCTGTTTTTTATTCTATCTTCACAAGGGACCTTTCGACTACGTACTATGTCACTGTTGCTTCATTTGCCGATGAGACGATTATCCTGGCTCTTAATTTATGACCCAACTCTAGCTTCAAGTAAACTACCATACGTTGAATTGGAGCAATTCAACGGATGGCTGTCAAGATGGAAGATTAGGGTTAATCAAGCGAAGTCGAATCATGTGATATTCGCGATGAAGAAAGGATACTGCCCACGGGTCCACCTCAATGGCGTTCTCATACCACATGCTAAAAGTGTGCGGTACCTAGGTCTTCATCTTGATCGTCGTCCGACGTGAAAGGTACATGTAAGAGAAAAGAGAAAACAACTGGATATTAAGTTTAAGGAAATGTAGTTCCTGAGCAAGAGGTTACAGCCTTCATTATCTCTCTTTTTCTGTTTAGCCTCTGGAACCACCATAAGATGTTACTTACTAGGATGAATGAGGTGCCTTGTTTAGTAAAATCCACGAATATCTGTGTTTACGGTATGCACGAGAAGAAATACAGCGATTCGTTACAAAATCTAGACTGTGGCTAAAATACCACTTGAACAATTTAGCTAACCTTCTAGACGATAAACACCTTCTAGACCATTGTGAACACATTAGAAGGTAAAAAGACTCCAGGTTGGACCTGTGAGTTTATGTGAAAATTCATCAACTTAGTATTACCCGTCATTTATATATTTCACTTCGTTCAACTTTAGTTATTATTCTTTCAATGACACTGTTCTCTGACATAACTTTATGTGTGTACTTACATTAAATGTTCTGTGCAGGAATATTAGTATCCATTTTTGAGGAGCTATGATGGAAGTCATTCTACATGTGATTGTATGCATTCACATTTACTTTTGGTTTTTCTAATAGTGTAACCGATTGTAAATTTTATTTTGAGACAGAAAAATATTTTTTTTTTTAAGAAGACAAATAACAATAAATGTGAAGCTATCATACCAATAACAACAAAAATGATTGAAGAAAATAAATTTCTATTAATTCTTTCATTTTGAAGTTCAGTACGTACAAATAAAAAATATAATAATTTTTAAATTTTAATAATTTAAACAGAAGATAATTTAAAAGTAATTTACACACAACTTCATAAGAAATGGAAATTCTACGTATACAACCTAATAAAGAATAAACTTAATTTGACGACCAACCAATAATTTTAATAATCTAAGTCTAATTACGAAAATTATCTGAAAATTATATAGTAATCGATAGTTTATTTAAATATCAGTAATAAAAACTATCGATCACTTCCATTAATTAATTCTGGATGAATATTGAAGTATTTAAATTTATTATTATTTTTTACTTGATTATATCGCCACATAAGCTTGAATCTTGTGCGTGGGTTATGAAAATAAAATTTTGTAACGTGTAAAAATTGCTTGACCGGGATTCGAACCCGGGACCTCTAGATGAAAGGCCGAGGCGCTACCACTCCGCCTTAGAATCGGCATTTTTCATGTTGCTACCCGATTAAACTGTACACACAAATATTATTAAATCAATAAACTTTAGTAGAATATTAAACTTAAATAATTAAAATAAAATTTGATTTAAAATAGTACATGAAAATAAGATGCAAGAGCGTTAAACCAATCGTGAAAGAAGAAGCGAACATCCTTTTTGTTTTTTATATCGTGCTTAAACAAAAAATTGAAAAATATTGTTAAAAATACTATAAATAGAAGAGAATATTAAATGTGTAATTTATTATTTGTAAACCACATAATAAACAGGAAGTTAACATAACACAAATCGTTCCATATACATACTCGTATATATCCTTGTTTGTTCTTGTTGTTGGACGCTGGTAACTAAAAAGGGATATGTGAGATAGGTTAGATGAGGTTATATTAAGAATAAACAGACCGGGATGGACCTACATTTTGAAATAAACGCTGTATATATATATATATATATATATATATATATATATATATATATCAAACGAACGGTTAATCCGTACTAATCAGACTACCATGATAAGGAAACTGTGTACAATGTTAATTAACCTCTATCCGCTTTAAAATGTTACCCTGGTATATGTATCAACCTTAAAAAAAATAATAATAATAAGAAATTTAATAAATTTATAATAAGAAATATTATATAACGAACAAAATATTAATAGATGGTTAAATTGTGAGTATTTTTCAAACATCCTACAAATTTCTCAGTCAATGAATTTTTAAGTTTTATTTATGGAAAAGGAAATTTCGTTTTACTTATAGTATCTACTTTGTAAGAAAACATAATGAAAGATGAGTACGCATTATTTTGTATGCGCGTGTGTGTGTGTGTGTATGTGTATGTGTGTGTGTGTGTGTGTGTGTGTATGTGTGTGTGTGTGTGTGTGTGAGAGAGCGAGAGAGAGAGAGTGAGAGAGAGAGAGAGACTACAGTGAATTAAAATTATTAAGGAGCACTTTTTTCATTTGAAAACTCTTTAAAATAAGTTTTAAAACAAAAAAAAAGTGTTATGTTATTTTTATAAAAAATTAATCGGGCGGTTTTAACGTTGTTTTTATTGATTTTATTTCGCATAATAGAAATATGTAAATAAATTTTCACTATACATTTAGCCGAATAAGTTTTACATAATTGGAGCTTTGTAATTCTGAGCAATTACTTAAACAAATTCAATTTTGTACATACTTTAATACACCATAGTATACACGAGTAAGATGAGTAAATTTTAACCAACATCAGGATTGTCACTACATTTTAACAAACTATGAGTTTATTAAAAAACTTATGAGTATTTCCTGATGATAATAATCGGAAATGAGTTTTCTTTTATACCTGCACTCCATTAGATGATCAACATCCGTTATTTACGTACGATAGAGATTAAATCTCCATCATTTTATTAGAAAGAATTGATAAAAAATAAATTAAATTGTTTTTTTCTATGATATAATGTTTTTAAATGTAAACTAATCTAATGCTAATTAAAAATAGTTCTGATGTGCTGGTTGTAATTTATAGGAATATCAGTAGGATTACATACTTAACACTAATTGCAATTTTCCCGTTTCAATTATTATGTAATAATCAGTAATTAATTAATCTTGCATTGGTATTTAGGTGTAAATTCCAGGCTTACATGCTTCTGGATTACTCATTTATTTGTGCATGTGTATATTACATACACACACACACACACACACACACACACACACACACACACACACACACACACAGATATATATATATATATATATATATATATAATGTAATTATGATATATTTATCATTATACCATAATACATATATGTATCATTCCTTTACTATACGTATTAATTAACTTTTTTTTGTTTTACATAAAGTCCCACTAGTGATTCTCGCTGTAAGGTTTTTCAACCTATCTTAAAGTTAAAAAGTTTTTAATCGAAAAAAATACGTCATCTGCATAAGATTAAAGAAGATGCTTTACTTATTTTCCATAATCATATAGTAATGAGTGGAGATCCATCCTGCCCCCTGCACCACCACTATGTTCATAATCCTATGCTTGTCTGAATAACACAGACAAGTAACATTGTAGCCTGTTAAATTTATAAAAAAAAAAAAAACCAATGTATTTCTTTAGAGCAACAGTTTGGTTGGCACAGGACTTGAAACTTTGAGTGATCTCAAAGTTTCAAGTCCTGAAACTTTGAGATCACCTTAATCAAGGTTTTTCATCTTGATCAAGATGAAATCTTGATTAAGTATCAAGATTTCATAATAGTCCGCCCTATCTTAAAAACAGTTATTATAGCTAGTTATTCGTCCTTCGTTCGAGTAAAAACTTATTTTGCACTGTTCTTAGCGTCACACGTCAGACATCACGAGAAGATGACCGCACTTCATTACTCTTTTTTTTTTCATTAATTTTACTTACTTAACTTTTTTTGTGATTTTATGGAACAATTTGTGGACAACATAATCTAAACAATGCATTTATATAGAATATTTACAGCTTTTCTCTCTGGAGTGTGTACATATATTTTTTCCCATAGCAGATTCTGAAGCAAACCTCATACAGTTGTCGCGAGAAACATTGATTCTCCAAATGGAGACCAATCACTTGAAGTAATTGTCGATTATGACCTATTTATCATCATCAAAAATGGAATTTTAAGTGGAAACTATATGTACATGAAAGTGAAGAACAAATCTAAAGGAATGTACGCCATACACTATCACAATTGTAAAGTATTTTTCTCGATAACTGATAGAGATATTGAAAAAGACACAGGCACTTTTTTTAAATAAAATTTAATTTAAAGTACTACAAGTGGTCTTCGAATTCGATTTGACTAACGGTTTGACCATAATGCAGTAGTTGCATATCGAAATGAACCATAATATACTGCAAGTTATTAAACGGCCACTATCTTGAAACGGTGAAACATCTCGTAACTGTAATAGTCCTATGTTCTTTCCAGATATAAAAACTATGTTTATGCAAAATTCCAGCCGAATCATCGGTAAGAGTAGTTTTTGGGTGAATGAGTAACAGACTCACATACACAACTAAATATATATGTGTAATATATATTAGCATCCCGTCGCGGTTCGCACGTTCTATATGGTAACTTCCGTTTCCCGTCGTGGTCAATTTTACTTTTTATTTTTTTTATCAAGTAACCGGAGGCAGCCAGGTGCATCGCACATACAGAAATGTGGCAATAGCTGTGCTGATTGAGTCGCCGTACTACACACCGTTGCACCCCTTAAAAAATCAAAAATTAAAAAAAACGAAAATGGTTTTTACATATTTATCCGAAGAGTATTTGTAAGCCAAAATCTACTGAATATCTCGTTTAGTATATTCGGAAATGAGGAAAATTTTCAATTATTGTTTAAAATATTTTTATCTTTCTTCAACCCTTTCAAGGTCGAATTTCAGAAATTCTAGAAATTGGTTTCTGGATATTCACATGAAAATTACACACATAAAAAATCAAGATGATATCTTTTATATGTTACTCAAAATTAAAAAAATAGCCGGGTTTCAAACAAAATTATAAAATCCATTTTAAGCTTTTAAACTGGTAATTTCAAAAATCTGCTTTTTTTTAAAAAGCAAAATTGCTTTTTAGTTATTCGCATGAACATTATTCACACAAAAAAGCAAGTTGTTATCTTCATTTGTTACTAAGAAATTAAACAAAATAGTCGCGTTTCAAACAAAATTCAAAATACATTTTAACCGATTAAATTCCGAATTTTAAAAAATCCTTTCTTAGTGTGCACTTTCGCTCTAAGAAGAACCTGTATACAAATTTTCATCAAGTTACCTTCAGTGGTTTTTGCATGACGTGAGTAATTATGAATGACATGTTATTATATATATAGTAGATATCACATAAAATACAGATTCTTGTTTAGTTCAAAGCATTTTCAAACAAAAATAAATAAAATTATATGCAAAATTTTTCGTAAAAAAATTAAAATAATGTGTAAATAAAATAAAAATTAATAATGAAAAAATGACTTAAAAAACTGCACTAAAATCTAAAAAATTATACATTTTTCAGTTTCAGTTTTTTTTTCTAAGTGATATTATGGGTAAGTTGCTAATTGTGTTTTTAATTTGATTTCATTCGAAATAATCATAATTTATAAAAGATTTTAAAAAGGTCTATTTTCAGTTTTAGTTCAGTTATATTTAAATAGGTTCTTTTGTAAATCTATATTATAAATCCTAAACAAAGGATTTTTTCCTGAAATTATAAAATCTGCATACTATCCGGAAAACTATAGTACAATAATTATTTATTTACTTAATTACAACTAAAACAAAAAATAAAATTTCGTAATACATATAGCTAAAATTAAAGCGATTAAAAATTCTTTCAAATGAAGCCTCTATTATTACGATCCAACGTACCCCATAACACCTTTATATTATATTAGAAAAAGAAATGTTAAACTTCAAGACTATAAAATGTGTGTAATACATAAAACTGAAAAAAATCCGATGTGCGAAAAATGAGAATACACATACGTACGTACTATACGGTTCGTTACAAACATTTCAATGCTGAATTTTGCAAAATGAACATCTGTTCATCTGTATCCAAATCACCAGATTTGATGTACTCTTTCACAGAAAATTAATTCATCTTTTTTTTTTATCAGATTTTATTCGTATCAGATATATATATATATACATTATTTATGACAGAAATATTTGTCACAAGTACGACTTTTTATCATCCCTAACATTTATTTGAATCTAATTTGAAAGCA
The DNA here is from genome assembly GCF_047948215.1 of Lycorma delicatula. Classification (NCBI taxonomy): domain Eukaryota; kingdom Metazoa; phylum Arthropoda; class Insecta; order Hemiptera; family Fulgoridae; genus Lycorma; species Lycorma delicatula. The sequence goes on along the minus strand of NC_134458.1, from coordinate 139,909,206 downwards.
ATAATTCTATAACGAAATGTATAATCGGAAATCTATATTTAATTATTTATCAACCTTTATTCAATATTATGAATATACAAAGAAAATTTCACCTGTTTCTGATGTGGCTGGTTTCGTAATGATTGGCTCAAAACCAACAAAAAATAAAAAAATGAGATTGTTGTAAAATATATTTTAAATAATTTTTAACGATAAAATTTCGATTTCGATTATTCTGGAGAAATTTTAATTTACCTTTAAAAAACAAGCAAGGTGACCTAGACATGATTCGCAGATTCCGGAATTCCTGATATTTCGATAATTATTTTCAAGTTATGTTTTTACGAGTTATTGACAGAAAATAACAAATTTGCTTCATAAAGAATTTACTTGTTTACAAAAAAAGATTGCAAGAAAATTATTCTCTAATTAGTTAATTTATTGTTTTAAAAATGTAGATTTGCCATTTGCTGTTAAAATTTAGTAAGGGAAAAACACGTTTTGACTAAGATATGTATGTTTTATTAATTTTTTAATTGATTCCCGTTCTCTATTCATTTTTTATTCAAAAATAAAAAAGATTACAGAATTGGCCGTGGCCCAACATTTCTAGGAAACTCATCGCAAATTAGAAGCTAAAATTTTAAAAATGTATGTAATAAACAAGGATAAGGTCAGGAAACTTACTTTACTACCAATTAAGGAGAAAATTGATTTTAAGACGGTTAGAAAAAAATAGATCTTCTAGTTTCTACTTCGACTGTTTAATGCGATATTATACAATTTTTTTTAACTTTTATGAATGTAAAGTTACTTTTCTGAAGTTTTTCATAAGAAATAAAATTAGTTTAATTGATTTATTTTCTTAAAATACTTTTCTTATTTTTATTTAAGTTTCGTTTTTGTGTTTATATTTGATTTTATTGATTTCATTGTAACTCCTAAGAATTAACTTTTCAACTTTTATAAATAGGTCGTGATGAAAATTTAATTTTAATGATCGTTTAGCGTAACTCGTTCTTTGTAAAATGTAATAAAGTTAGAAACTGTAAAAATAGTTATGTCATTAATTCATTTTTTGACCTTTGCAAAAAAAACTTAAATGCATTTTGCTACATATTAAAATTTATATTAGATAGAACTGTAGATAAAAACTATAAATAACTTATTAGTTCAATTATAATAAAAATAATCCACGATATTTTACATATTGCGGATTATTTCATAATAGTATTTGCATATTTTACGTGCAAATGCCGTAAACACAAGGCTATGTAATTAGTTACTAACATGATTAATTTATGGTAATATGATCATAACATTACAAATTAAATAACCTGTTCATCAAATAGTATAATATTACGTGTAATAATTCAGTGTTGCCATTTGTGGAATCCTTAATATCTCTACGTTAAATTAATATTTTTCCCTAACTCAAACATCGGTTGAATGATTAATTTTAAAACCATTTAAAATATTAATTTGTTTACTATTTTTAATTGAAAAACATTTTCAAATAATTACATTATTAGAGAAAAAATTCTTTAACCTGTGATTTTTACGTGATTTTTACCTGTGATTTTTGTAATTTTACGTCAAATACAGGTTGAGTCACAGAACTTTACGATTTTAAAAATGAAGTAAAAGATACAAAATATAAGTATGTTTTAATATATAATTAAAGAAAATGTAATACCATTTATTGGAGTAACTTCACTTTTTAAATAATACATCCGACAAAGTCCTCACCATTTTCAGTACACTTTTATAGTCTGATCCACAGATTGCACCATGTTGCCTGGGATTATTATGATTTATTCTTTTATGATGGGTTTGAGTTCGTTAATATTTATTAGGTCCATTGATGAATACTTTAGACTTCAGTTACCTGCGGAGAAAATATTTGCGTACTACAGGTTTGGGAAACGTGCCGGTCGTGTTCCTTTTAAAATCACATACCTGAAAACATCTTTCGAATCACCACTATGGATGCTCTGACAGCGTGGGCTGTTGCTCCACCCTGCTGGAATTGCACCACACTCAAGCCGATCTTATGACAAAGCTGTTCAAGAAAAAGGAAATCTTGTATTTTCGTTGTGTACTGATCAGAATTGACTGTCACTGCATGCTGTTCCTCTTTGAAGAAAAGACCACACCAGACAGATAAAAGTCATCAGATGAAACTGTTTAGAATTCGTATCAGAACAGTAATGAAAGTTTTGTTTGTTAACTCTGCCGATAAATGAAAATGTGCTTCGTCATTCATTAGCAGGAACATTCAATAGGTAAAAAGTTAACATAATTTCCACAAAATGTCAACGATTTGATTTGACATTTTTACATAGATCTTGCAAAACCCTAATTTTTTACAGATGAAAGTTTAAATTATTGTATAGAATTCTCTGACACTGCTGTAAAATAAAGAGCTGCAGCGTGCTTTTTGGTTGCTTTATTTCTCTACACAATGCACAGGACCTGGTCGTTTGTTTTTTGCTGCAGAAGCAGTAATTTGGAAATTTATTATCCACAACTTTATCGTATTGCGGGTAGAGACGACACCAAGCCATGGAATAATAAAAAATACCGACATAATAATCGCTGAGTCATCACAACCGAAACAGTATTTTTAAAAACATTTCCACTACAAATGCGTACTGTAAAGCAGTCTACTGCACATTGTTACTAATATTTCACCTGTTATGCAAGATCACAGTCATTTCATCTTCCGCCAGGGTTACTAACTTATTTTTCTTTAAAAACCGTCACATTTCCGTTACTTACCTGTTTTCGAAGTTATTCACTTCAAAGGCTTATGTAAACGTTTTAGCAGTTTTAAGAAATTTTAAAATTTTCTTATTCCCAATAATAGATTAATTAAAATAAAAAAAAAAAAACATTTTAAAGGAAGTGTATAGAGAATTTAAAAAAATGTTACAATAATTCATACTGATAAAGTATACTAAGATAAGATTAAAATCTAGTTCCACTACAAATTAAAGAAACGTCTTAAAATAAGATAATATCATTTCAAACAGTGAAATAAAGTAAATAGCATTAATTCTGATTTATTTTTAATCAGTTCTTCCTTTTTTAAATATTTAGTTGTTATAATGAAAAAATTAAAATCACTATTTGTAAGGCTAAATATCATCTGAAATTTCAGAATTCAGAGAAAGAAACTAAATTCGGCTCAGTGAAGGCAACTTGTGAAACCATTTCACACTTTTTCTTTTCCCTCAGTGAATAATGGGATGGGGCGCTTATATTTCTTGAGAATGGCTATGCTATATTTTTAAGTGGCTTGGTTCATACGTTAAGTGATTATAATTACTACGGTAAAAACACTTAACTTATATACTGTATACTCTGTGAAGGAGCTGCGGTATGGGAGGGATACCGTAGGCACTGACCTCGCTCCCGAAAGCGAACCAGACCAGAGAGAGATAGGGTATGTTTTCATTAGAGGCTTATTCAATTTATAAATTTGTTTCCTGATTTTTAAGAGGACTTTGAGTAAATTAAACTCTAGGACAAAATTGTCGTTTTTGCAATCAACACTTGTTTTGTTAGAATGAGGATAGTATTTTTTGTGTTTAAAGACTCAATTAAGTAATGATCTGAGTGAAGTAGAACTGAAGTTAGATATAGGAAGAGTTTTTGTATGAAACCTTCGATGTTAGAGGAAGGCACAGGGATCGCGCTTCCGCGAATCGGTTAATTTATTAGTTAAGGGTTGTAAATTATGGCAGGTGATCGTGGTTGGAAGAGGCCGTACGAAGGCGATAGTAATATAGTGAAAATACACTAATGGAAACAATTGCAGAGGCATTTGCATCGGTGGCATCCGACGGAGACCAAACTGATGACTATGATGTGTTATCAGGTTTAGAGGGTCTAAAAAATGACCTTCGGTAAAGCCCATCAGGGTTAGGAACGGAGAGGATCGTGTGGCAACCGGGATCGTCATAAGAAGGGTGTCTTCCCTATGGGGGTTAGAATTAATTTTCTTAATAGAATATTTGTTTTAAAAGACCAAACTTGTTTTTATGTAAAAACAAAATTTAGTTTTAAAAATTGCTGACTAGAAACCCTTATCAGTATTGAAAAGAGAATAAAAATCGTGATAACATTAAAACTTATTAAGCTTAAATAACAATCTTATTAAACTTTTTAAATTATTCAAATTACGGATCGTGAAAATCTAGCTTAAAATATGGATAAAACCATTTACATTGTTCTCCCTGATAGAGGAAATATTACTGATAGTGTGGATAGAATTCTCATTAATGACAAGGATAATATTCTTGCTGCTTACAAAGCGAAATTTCTGGGTATTTTATTAGATGACAAGTTATAGTGGGAGGATCAAATTAATTTCGTTTTTTTTAATTAATTTATTTGATTTTATCATTTTATTTTTGTATACGTTTCTCAGTATGTCTGATAATGAGTGTTTAACAATTGATATTGCTAATTAGTTTTAAAGTTTATCTAAGATTTTTGTAAACATCTCTTGAAATGTTTTTTTTTTTTTTTTTTTTTTTTGTTTGTTTGGAGCAACGTTTACATAGATTGGCTTTTTTCTTTTTCTAAAACTTCCTCATTATGTGTGTTTATTTTTTCTTCTTTCTTCGCTCTACTTTATCTTAGGTTTTATTTTTTCTTGAAACATAGATTCATCAACCGATTTCCTAGATGTATCTCTTTCTTATGTAAAATTTTTGTTTATCTTTGGTGCCTCGAGGTCTTTTTCATTCTGTACCAATCCGTAATGAAATTAAATTGTTTCTTTATCAGTCTGTTATCGTTCACTATATATATATATATACGCATATATATAGGATATAAATATCCTATATATAGATGCCCGTAGGATTTTATCCTTCTTTTCCTCATTGTTGTTTAGAATTTTTTTTTATATAACTTTTCTGCTTTTCTTATTTGGAACATCCATCCTTATATTTTTCTGAGGATTCGTTTTTCAAATCTGCTTATTCAGAGAATGCTTTTTGGTAGAGAATGTTTGTAGAGTTTCTGAACCAGATAAGGCTACTAGAAGGATTACTCTTTAATAATTTATTAATTTGGTTTTCCTTGATATAAATTTTTTATTGTACAGATTTCAAATTAAATGATACATTTTCATTTCATTACTATACTCTAGTTTTCATGCGTTCTTTTTGTAGTCCTGTTGCGATTATTATTTTACTAAATATTTCAATTTATTTACCACTTATTTGTTTTAATCTCTGATACTTTTATTTCTTTGTTTTTAATTTAAGTGTTGGATAGCCATTCTGTTTTTTCATATGAAATTTGAAAACCTATTTTATTTACGTGTTTTCCTAAGTTTTTTTTTCTTTTCCTTCTGTCTTTGATAAAAGTGATAAATTATCTGCTAAAGTCAAAATATCAATTCGAAGTCCTACAGATTTTGTCCCTATTTTTACTATTTTTGAAATGTTTAGGTTTTTAATTGTTATTTTTTTAAGAGCTTAAAAATAAATGTAACAATGAATAATAACTGGAGTCTTTAAGCATGTTTAAGATATTTTTGAAAACCTTATAAGATATTAGCGATAACATCAATATATTTGAAATATTATTACGCTGTGCTTTTCGATTGTTTTCCACCAGCCCCATAAGTTTTTAAGGAACATTTAGAATCAGTGTGAGTTTAATAAAGTATATGTTTGAATATCCAAACAAGACAGAGACGAAAAAGTAAAATAAAAATCTACACAAACTTCAACCACTAAGATAAAATAATTATATAATAATCATTAGTAAATAACAAATCAGATTAAGTTTTGCCATATAGTAGTAAATACGTGAATAAATTTATCTTTCTTTGTTTGATGAAGTTCAGAATAATGAATTCAACGGAAAAGAAGATTATTAATATTAGTGTGAAAAATAATTTAAGATCAGATAACGTAATTTCATATGAAATAAGTTCCAGTATATCAGTCTGATAATAATCATATTATTCATATAATCATACAACCATATTTAAGCAGTCTATGATAACTGACAATGTTATGTTTAACAAAGTATCAAAACCTTAATGTTTATGTGCTTCCTAAATTCGCCATCTTACGCTATTAAATTACAATTCGATATTTTATTTCCCCTGTCTTCTAATCTAATACTTCATCCAGATCTACTTAACGGTCTACTTCCGACAGGTTTTCATACTTGAACGATTTCCAATTGTCTTCTTAATATATAAACTGGCAGTTTCGATCTATGAATTCTCATTCGTCTATCATATCTTGCGACAAATGTAATATATGGTAAGTAATTTTTAGCATGAAATGTTCCGCTTTTTCAGCGTTTTTTCTTATAGAATTTAGAAAAGAATAATTTTACAATTTCCATGATAAATCATTATTCTATAAATAATAAATCATTATTCTATAAATAATTTATCATCTTTTATATTTTTTTTACGGTAGAAAAACCTTTAATTTAAATAAAAATTTTACATAAGGTATTCTACTTTTTTATTTATTTTAATATATTACTATGTTTATTTCAAAATTATATGAGAAAAAATGAAAGTATGGAAACCCCTCAACAACTTTAAAACCTTTCCAGATAGAATATTGTAACATTCAGGATAAGTTTCGGCCAACTATTTTACCTTTTAACGAGAAATAGAATTTTATCCTCTTCTTTTGGGGGGGGGGCAATTATTTTAAATGGCAACACCCTTACTGTGATACATAATTTTAAAGGGTTTTTTAAACAAAAAAAAATGGTATAAATAAAAATTTGATACGATGTCTAAGTTGTACGATGTCCAAAATGATGGCGGGATAAAATATGGATTTGGAAAATTACTAAATTTAGTAAG